>NC_134415.1:74876299-75501299 GCF_030867145.1 Opisthocomus hoazin
CCCAATGAAATGTACTGCCTTGTATCGTACCAGTAAGAAGAACCAGGAGAGCAGTATCACCACTGGGATGACAAAACAGTCTAGGAGCTGTCAAGAAAGAGATGAAAAATAAACAAATCAACCGGCTAACACTTTTCCCTAAAATACTAGGATAGATTACAGCAGAAGGGAGCAGGGTTATTTAGATAGTCATAGCACTTTCTACCAGACAGAAAGTGTATGCAACCAGTTAACTCATCCATCAGACAGAAGATAAAACTGTATTCTGTTCATGACTATTCCAGAAGTTCAGGAGAGCTGTTGCTCTACAGTAACACCAAACAGAGCACTGACTTGCTTTCGGATTCAAATGCAAATTTCAAATCCATAGGAAGGAAACCTGGGCCAAAAGAGAGCCACACCACTCCATCTGGTCCTCACCTCTGGTGATTAATGGACAAAGACTGAGAGCACTCTTCCTGCAGTCTAGACATATGCTTTAATTCAGTCATTTCAGGTCCACTTAGCAGGATTGTTCATAATGCACAAGTTGACCAACTTTACTAAATCTGGTCATATAAAGCAAGGGGTTTCTGCATGCAGAATACTTATGAAGGATCTGCCCCCTGGGGGGGACTCAACTCCTTGAAAATACAGTCCAATATGCCTCTGAAGGAAAAAAAAAAACAAACACCACCTTGCCTGCAGTGCAAGAAACTCAGTCTTCTTGCCAATAGACCCTGAGTAAGAGCTTTCTTAAACAAGTGTTATGAATCACAGTCTTTCATTGATCTTTTCAGAGACACCCAGCAATAAACCCAGAGAACCCACGATAAAAAAAGAAATGCACCAAATGCTTGTGAGAGGACCTAGAGGTTTTCAAATGAAAATAGGTTTTAGAAAATACCAGCATGTCACCAGGAAACACCCAAAGAAACTTGACTTTAATAACCTTAATCTCACTTCATAAAAGGATACAGATAATGGGTCAGGGGAGGTTTAGACTGGATGTTAGGAAGCATTTATTTACCGAGAGGGTGGTCAAACACTGGAACAGGCTTGCTAGAGAGGTAGCCAATGCCCCAAGCCTGTGAGTGTTCAAGAGACATTTCGACAATGCCCTTAACATGCTTTAACTTTTAGTCAGCTCTGAAGTGGTCAGGCAGTTGGACTAGATGATCGTTGTAGGTCCCTTGCTACTGAAAATATTGTATTATATTGTATTCTGTTATATTGAGTTGTGATTCTGTGGACTAACAATGAGATTTAACAAGTTGTGCAGGGTACTCTACTGTTCAGTGCCAATTGATACAGCAGGAACCAGAGCTATATGGTGGCTCCTTCTTTCTAATGAGAATGTCTGGAACAACCAAAGGAGGAGACTGTCTGTAGTTCTGGGAAACCACTCCACGTTACCTTGATTTTAGAAGATGCAATTTGGTTTTTCTTCCCTACGGCCCTACTACCTGTTATTTGCTCTCTCAGTATGATTTACCACTAAGCACAGTAAATATTATCAAATGATCACATCCCTTTCAACTTCTTTGTCTGTCCTTGCATTATCTGAAGAGAAAAAGATTTTTGGATGCTTTCAAGAATTTCAATGTTTAGAAAATTATTGTTTACATGTGAGATACCAATGTAACGAATATTAAATTTGGGGGGATCAGCAAAAATATAAAAGCCAATTTTTGGACTAAGGATAATTCCCCTGTGTGAAAAATGAGAGTATTCAGTGGAAACCCATCTATTTTGAGGATTCCGCAGACAGCAAGTGGCAAAAGCCTTCAGAAGAGAAACGGCTCAGCAGTGGGACCATGCTTCTCTCGGGTGGCTCAAGCAGTCCCAGAGAACTGTGGAACAGACGATGGAAGTCACAAACGGGAAAGGTCCGCTGCATTTAAAATGAGAGCTAATAATCTAGAAGGCACGGCCAGGCCTTCTTACAGTGAAAACATCCTCAAAACACCGTCCTTCACAAATAGAACATGAAAAGGGATAATGGCTGAAAGAACTGTACCAAGATCCTCCATCTCCATAGAGCATCTGCTCCGCCTCTGAAAAGCCTGTAACGCGCACAGCGTGTAACGGAGATAGTACTCAGTAACTAGCCTTTGTAAAAGTACGTATGTACAAGACATCACATACACAGGAACATCTTCAGAAGCTGTGCTGCTGGGAGCAGCCGGCTCCTGCGGCAGGGAGCAGCGGTGGCAGGACTGCCGGATGTACGTGTTGAATCCTGGCCCGTGGTGCAGGTGAGGTGGCACGCAGCCTGCTCCTGTCACTGGGAGGAGGGACGGGGACCACCTAGCCAGCACAGATGGTCACTGCTGCGTGGATAACATCCACTGCACATTCCTCGTGCGCTGTGGATTTCTGCATTGTGCCAACACAGCTCTGGCACATATCAGCAATAGGTGGAACACTCGAGGGAAGCTCACTCTTCAGTGTAACCTATGGGATGTGGACCCAGCCCAACACCTGCTCTGTCAATCCACAGCTCATGTCATCGTGCCTGTACTTGCTGGATGTATGCTCTTCATCATCTACGCTAGCATGCAGTGCATCCTTCATCTCTGCTGAAGACGGTGGGAAGGTGGCACCAAACTTATATTGCTCACAGCTATCTCTGAAGGTTAGAATGCCTCTACCTGATTCCCTCCTAGTGCAGCACTGAACAGGTGAGCTTACCCCATACAGTTTTCTGACCTCATCAGTTTTCCAGTACTTACAGTGGATCTACAAAGAAGATAGAGGCTCTCTCTTAACAAGGAGCCATATGGAGAAGACAAGGGGCAACAGGTACAAGTTACAACATGAGAGGTTTTATCTCAATATAGTAAAGAAATTTTCTACAGTCAGAACAATCAACCACTGGAACAACATCCTCAGGGATGTGGTAGAGTGCCCATCACAGGAGGTTTTCAAGACACAGCTGGACAGGGTGCTAGATAATCTTATCTAGGCTCACTTTCCCGCGAAAGGTTGGGCAAGATCATCTGTTGATGTCACTTCCAAGCTGGGCTGTTCTATGGTTCTGTGATTCTAACTTACTGACAGTTAGCATCAAAACAAGGTGGAGGAGAAGCTCACACGGGCAGGCACCAGTTTTACCTTGGAGAAAGCAACTGAAATCTATCACCAGTAAGAGCTACCTTTACTTGGCTCGGTGCACTTGGCTTCCCCTCCATGCTGTGCTATGGGAGTCACCAGCAGGTTATACCAGCTTGATTAACTTTGCACTGGAGAAGAGTAGAAGAGGCGGCCTTACACCTAACTCAGATCTGGACATGAGTAAAACAGCACCAACCAGAGGTACTGCACAAGTCTGCCATTGTCTTCCTCAGACAAGCACCTAAAATTTGAGTACCATTTTCCCCATACATACACATACCACCTCAGAGACAGCTGTGTCCAAGACAGAGCAGAAAGCCTTATGCAACAGTTAAGCACAGAGGTGTTTCAAGAGACCACTTCTTAAGCAAGACAGTAAGCGTCTGCAAGCATCTTTTCAGATCTTTTCTGTGTAAAGGTGAATAAGCAAACCTCAGCCATCACTGGACCAACTATTTGATTTTGCAAAATCATGAGCTCCGGTCACTCACACAAACATTATTAAAGATAAGGATCAAGAATATAAAGATGTGACCTTTCCGCAGCTAACTACTGCCTCTCCAGAGACACAGAGTGACTCAATGGATATTTTTAACTCCCAGCGTCTGTAATACAGCCCTTGCCCACCTTTACACACAGGACATGACACCGCATGTTCATTGTGGGACAGGAGCTCTGACTGGGGCTGCTTTACTTACTCTGAGCTAAGCACACAAAAAGAACATTTATATTCTTGTGAATACGAGATTGTAAATATTAGGGTGCTAGTGTGATTTCAATAGCCAGTTTTAAAAACTGTTTGTACCTGCAGGGTGTGTACTTCAACATGCAAATTCCCACTAACAGTCTTTTAGAGGAAGACTTGAAAAATTTCCCTCATTCCATAAATATTTAAACATAGCTATACTTTCCAGTATGTGAAGATGTGTCTTTTAAGCAGCAACATGAAGGGATGCATGAACAGAAATTGTCACAAACAAAGAATGCTGACAGCAGTTGGAAAACACCCATTTGGGGCTGGTAGTCCAAGGTCTAATCCACCAATTTATATTCAGAATACTGCAGCATCAATAGATATAAACATGAAATGTAGGTAATGTTCATTGACATTATATAGCTCTTGAATTGTGCATCATTTATACCTATAATTAAACAATGGGGTAGATCGAAATAAATTAGGTTGCTAGAATATAAGCAATAAGATAACCTAGTGTATATTGCTTCGCTATTTTTTAAGTATTGCTTTACATTTCTTCATGACTAAATTTGCTGTGCCTTTCTTTTTCCCTCAGATAAACCTGTCTAGTAGAGGAAAAAATGCACATATATTCTACACACAAAAGATACGAGATTGTGCATTACCTGACCTGCTTCTGTTTTTCCTTTTTTCCTTTCTTTTGTTTGTAATTAGTAATTTCAGCTATTACGAAAAAAAAATACACCTAATTGTCATTTTTCTGACTATAAATGTTTTATAATAACAAAGATAAATTATTTTTAACTGAATCTAATTTATAGTATATAAAAGTCAATTCTTTACCCGTATTTCCCTAAGAATCATCTTCGATATTTTCCTTCTTTTTAATTGCTTATTCAAAAGATACTGCCTATAGCCTGTCATGATGTTAAATTAATGAGTGACCTGATTCAAATCAACGTTCCTGTTTTAATCACAGAAATTATTAGATTTCACTAAACTAAAACAAAATGTATTTCTTACTTTGCCATGGAAAGATAATAAAACTGATATGAGTGCGTGATGCAGACCATGCTTTTTGATGCTGCTATGTTTGTCTGATTTTCTTCACTCACAGCTCTGAGTTGGGCTGCTTTAGAAGGCAGGATATAAAAATATGTAATCTATTGATACACCGTCCTACAGCAACTCCTTTACATTATAAAAATACTGTGTTATTACAGAGATTGAAGATTATTATTTGATTCTAAAAGATATCACACTGCGTCTAAGTCTGTTGATGATACACAAAGCTGAAATGTATTTTCACCAATTATTTGTTTGTTAAATTACATCGACTTTATTATATTTGTGAATCATAGATAAATACTTCTTACTAACAGTAAATATCCAGTCTCCGGTCTCACAAATCCAGCATGTGTTTGCACATATATAGCAAGAATCTACTGTTAGTCATTGGAAAAGAGAGCTGGCAAGCTTTAGAGGAAAGGTCTGTTATACAGAAGGTGAACTGCTGATCTGCAGCAATATCAAAAAGAAAAAAAGCTGGTCAGCAAACTCCCTATGGGAACAGCTGAGCTGAATCTCCCTTTTTAAACTTTTGTTGGATTTTTTCCTGTCAGCTATAAGCCCTTTTTTTCACATTAGGGGTTTCTCATTAGCGCTGCCCTCCAGCAAATCATGCAGAGAATCAGCTGCACCCTCTACCCAGCCCACTCTCCAGAGCAGTGGGATCAGTAAAATCAGTGTCGTATCCGTCCAACATTGTATGGTCAAGTACATGTGATGGCTACTGAATTTCAGCATGCGACCTGGTAAGTTTAGTATAACAGCAAGTTCTATACCCAGTAAAAGACATACCTTCTGACATTTCCTTTGTTTTTTCAAAGGAAGAAAGGGTTTCCTGCCCATTTGAGGGCTCTTTCTATCCCAGTTTTCACACTACCTTCACAATAGCACACACACTTGATTCAACTGTATGTTACACATGCATCAAAGCAGCCAAGATGTGAAACCTCAGAGAGCTGGCTGCCAGCTGCCAGGGGAACTGCGTGGCAATTACGCTACCCTGCGAATGAAACCTTCTGCAGGGAAGGTGTGGAAGCTGGCAGCACTTCTTACAGGGTTATTTTAAGCAATTCAAATTAAAATTTCTTACCTCTTGTGTTTCTATTTTCTGTCTCATCACAACTTAATAATTTTCATATACAGTTTTATATAAATACAGAATTAATTTAAAAACTGATAATATTTTCAGCAAGCCAAAATGTAGGGCATTCTGGCTAGGGAGACTGGTGAAAGAATGTTAGTGATGTTACTTGTTTAAAAAAAAGAAGTAAACCCATTTAATTTTCATGTGGAAAAAGAAACAAAAGCCAGAAGACTGCTCCCAGTCTGAAGCTTCTTTAAATCAGTATTTTGCCCACAAGACCTCTAACTTTTTTCTTAAGGGCACATGACCAGTGTTTCTATAATTGTTCCCATCAATTCCTTTAACACGTTCTCAGGATTTTCTCTTTTTCCCTGCAGCCACAGAAACTCCTTCAAAACTTTCACTAATGAAAGACCTTCACCTACATCTGACTTGCACACACCAACATCTGAGATGACGATTATCACAGCTCCACCTTTCTGTGTGCACAGAAGGGATTCAGCAAGTTCTTGCAGTCATGTTAAATGAAAGGCAGTGGTCACATCCAACCCACATTTCCTCTGTTCTCAACTCTCTACGCATGGACATGCTTTACTATCAACACGAGTAATCACATCTTGACTCATTTTAAAAAAAAAATCTTACGACACACCTCTTCATCCTTCCCTCTCATCACACGAGCTCCAGCTGTGCTTATGCAAGATCTGCTCAAGTACCAAGAAGACCTACCAACAAAACTGACCACTGATATGGCCTTTCCTTTAATTGCCTTCCTCCTCTGATTTTAAATACCACTGTCAGAAAAAGATCATTCTAAGACAGCAGACAGCTCTGCCAGTAGTTCTGGGTTTCTGCAGAAAAACACTATTCTCTGTTTTGCTTCTTTCTAAGTAAGAAGATGGCATACAGGCTTCAAAGATCATTTTCTCGATGTTACTTATTAGAAACTTCTCCATGTCACAGGTTGCTGTAAGCCATGTAGGGGATTAGATCCTGGCCTAGCAAAAATCATGGATGTTTCCTGCAAAAAAACCTCTGGTTTTGCATTTCACCTGCAAGAATATGCAAAATGGGCGCCAAAATCTCTGCTGTTGTAACGGGCACAGCTCTGATGACTTCAAGGAGATTTTGCATATTTATATTAGTACAAAGTGTGGCTCAGGGTCAATTTTGCCATTAGAGGCAGGAGTTCTGGATACTGAGAGCTCAGATGACTCCAAAACTATGTGCAGAGACCAAGGATACTGTAGGGGCTGGTTTGCAAACCATAGGCATGTAACACAGGTAAAAGACAGAAAAGCCACTTGAAGTGCGATAATAAATCAGATGCAAGATACGCCCCATAGACTCTCACAGTATAAATGTATGGTGTGCAACACTTCTGCACACGCTGCTCTGTAAACCTTATTAACAGTGCAGTATTCCCTCACTGCCCTGAAGCAAAACGGGAAACCATGGTCAATCTTACACGCACAGGAAGGGGGGAGAAAGGGAAGGAGTGGAATTTATCTCTGCTTTTGAGATCTTTCATGTTAGCGGGCACTGGACAATGTGGATCAGCAACTTCAATATTGCAAACCCCCTGCTCCTCACCTTCCAGACTTGCTTCACTTCCAAATTATCTCAAACCTTCTGCCTCAATGCATATTGAATCCACAGGGACCAAGAACAAAGCAAAGTCTATTGCCATCCAGCACTGCTACAATGAGCTCTTACTGCTGACTCCTTTCCTTTTCTGGTGGTACTTGTTGAGGTATGAAAACTGCCAGAGGTAATTGGAAGTATGATGTACTGCTGAGCCTCACAGTGATCTAAGAGTAGCTGAGAACATCAGCATTGTAGTTTTACTGTCTGTCTCCTGGTGTCTATAAATCCCAGCTTTTACTACCTTTGTTTTCATCATGCCAATCAAAGGCTTGATTGCCCAAGAAATAAATTACCAGATAAATCACTATTTGGAAACATAGCTCCCTCTTTGACAGAGCATTATTTCTTGTGACATCTTATGCATACTGTGCAGTACCACTATCCTAGGCATTGCAGAAATAGTCCAGATTTCTATATGATGTCTTGACACAGAAAAAGGGTAACATTACCTCTAGAGAGTGCAACACAACAGTGTAATGTGCAGGTGAATAGAACAGTATTCGCAGAAAGGAGAGCTAATTAAAGTGGGGGCAATGGAGCAGAAGGGAGAAGGCAGCCTGCCCCATAACACAGCTTGGTATGACGAGAAAGTGCTTACCTGGCAGCGAAGGTTACAAACATTAGTATCATAACAGGCCTAGTGGAAGACATTATGGACTTAGTAGGATGCATGTGTGCGGTACTCTGTAAACGCAGTACAGGGAAGTTGAAGTCAAAACACAGTTTCAAACAAATTAAATATCCAGATCTAGATAACTGCAAGAACTTCAGAATCTTTTAATTCCCTCTGGGGGTACTAATTTTATCTGCTGTGTAAAAGGTGTGTCTAACAGGAGTTAAAAAACCCTTCTTGAATAGTTATTAAACCTTCCACAGGCCTGCACCAAGGTTGTTTTAAAAATAATTACGATAAATATGGAAAGCATTACCACAGGCAGTTCTGAAAGTTAAGTGTAGAGTTTTTAAAAAAAGTCCATGGGGTCAGGTGCTAGTGTACACAGGAGTGTTTAATGCACTTTCTGCACCTGCTACAGCCAACACACAAGAAGGCTGCAAAACCTAGTGCAAGTTAGAATAATGCATCAAAGGGAAACTAAAGATCATTCTGCAAGCTTTTAGCCACCTGGGAATCAGGACACGTGTCTGAGAGCATTAAGTGTCACTGATCTCTGGCACTTCTGGCACTTCTTGAAATACTTGGTTTTGGCTATCAAATTGATCCATCGACAGACTACTGTGCCTTTTACCTGATGTATACTCAATTTTAAAATGTACCCTCTAGAGAACAGTCTTCGCTTACTGATGCCTGAGCATTTTCATGGCTGTGGGAAGCTTGATTTTCCGTCCCCCCAGCCAAGATGGAGTTAATTCAGCCCTTTCTGTGGGCTACTGTTTTAACAGCTATGACTTCATGTAAAAGGTGGCTCTACCCTCGCAATGTGGAAAGCACTCCAGGCTTTCTGTAAGCACTTGAGGCACGCTAAGATCACACCTAACAAATTGAGTTCCTCAGGGTAGTCTGATGTAGGAATACTTAGCTTTTGAAGTTTAAAATGGAGGCAGGTATTTAGGCATCTGGCTCCATCAATACAGAAGCACTCTGGGCATGCAAAGAACCAACTTAAAGCTACCAAAGAAGGAGGAACCTGAGAGGTTCAAACACACTTTTTCATGTCCCAGGATTGTGCTCTGAGCAGCAGGTTAGTACACACAGCCTAGGGGATGTTAGACGTCTATGACATTTTGGATATGTAGACAATTAGGTGTGGGTTTCTTGGATTGTTCTATTAAATCTAGTTGCTCCTGGATTGCACTGCAGGTACCTAAAGCGTACCTTGGATTTTGTCCTTAGCAATTGGCCTACACCTTTATGTCTGAAACATAAACAGTGCATTGGTTTTCAAAATTATTTTTTTATGTCACCTAGTTTATGAGGGAGGTCTTTTACTTGGGGGTTTTTTTGTTTGTTTGTTTTTTTTAAGGAAAGATTATGAGTTTCTAGGCTTCACAGTACTTTCTTTTCATCTTATGATGGAGCTGAGTGCCACACTCTCAGGCAGTAATTATAGAGTACAAGAGGATTTGAAATAACCAGAAGAATGTCCAAAAGTAAAGGTTAGGTACCATATTAATCTCTGATTTATACCTGTGTGTCTTCATTCACTGTGGTTCTGACGGTTTCTGGTGAAAGACGTATAAGATGATTTATTAGAAAATTCTGTTTTCCCAGACCAAAACCAAAAGGGAATTTTAAAAGAAAGTACAGGAAAGACTTGGGTGTGAAACAGTGGAGAAAAGTAGTTGCCCTGGATTTGGTTAAAACAGAACTGAATCTCTTTCAGTGAATTTTTCTTTACAGCGAAGTTCTTCTAAGTAACTCCATTTTTCTGAAGCTGGCTGCGTATTTTGCAGACAGCGTTTGCTCCAAAGCTGATAACACCTAATGATTGTAGTTTTACTGAGCTAACGGTAGGAACAGAAGGCAGAAAAAGGCCCATGTTTATCATTATTACTATAATAGCCAAGGTCACTGATAGACTGTGTAGGTGCCTCAAGTGAGGAGTCACAAAGGGTTGTACCCGCTGGGAGGGGTGGACAGAACAGGTGACCCGACATTGCCCAACGTGGTATTCCCTGCCATGCACGTCATACTCAGTTTACAGTTGGGGGATAACAAGGGTCTCGCTCTCTTCGTCCATGGCTGCCTTCTGTAGAGGACCCTGCTCATTGTCCTGCCTGTGATCCTGATCCAGATTCTGATCCGTGCATTCCTGAGTCCAGTTCCCATCTACTGCTGAGTCCAGTCTGGGACTTCCTGGTGCTGCCTGACAGCTGCTGGCGGGACCCAGCTCTGGGAAACTCAGTATCGGTTTTGTATATTTTACACTATTTCTCTTATTATTAATAATATTAGTATTAGTAGTGTTATCAGTAAAGCTGTTTTAATATTCAACTTCAACTGTCTCTCCCCCTTTTCCTCCTTTTTCCCTTCCTCTGGTGGGAGGGCGGGGCTCAATAGAGAGCATCTGCCACGCAGTTTATTGCTCTAAAAGGTGACAGTAGGGCACCATTTTCAGTCTTTTCCTGGAACCATGATGAGATAATGTCACGTACAAAAAAAAGATGGAGTTTAAACTAGAAACTTTGATAGTCTTAAGAGTTTAAAGCTACTTGGCAAACAAAGCTGTTGAGTGCTTGGCGTTGTTTGGTGACAGCAGAACTGTAAATCAATTCCAATAAAGGGATATTTTTACAGTTAAACTTTGTCTTTTGGCTGGAAGCAGCTTAATATTTTTTGCCTAAAACCACCACAAGTCCAGTGGACTCTCATGTTAGTTTTGCATGATGGAGCAGAGATACCATGTGGAAAAAAAGGTATATGTTGTAAAACCGATTTCCTGCTGAAATGGTCCATGTGTAACCACTATAAAAATACTGCAAGATTTCTTATTTACTGAAATGACAATTTCAAAAACTGTTACATACTCTCCATCAAAAAAGCCTTGGTGTAAAGCCTGTTGAGAATAAAATCCCCCGGAACTGACCTGAGGGGCTTGATTCTCAGTCAATGTATACATTGGCATAGCTGCCACAGCCTTCAGTCGAAGCCGTGCTGATTTGTGGTAGGTAGCATTGGATTCTCAGGCCTCAGCCCTGAAAGGATTTGAACACTATTGCTACATGCCAGTGAGCAGTTACAGCCTCAGAGGCAGTGCTCTTGCAGGATCAGGCCTTTTGGAATATGCTCTCTAGAGAGTGGTTGTGTTTGCTTCTTCAGAAATCAGATTCTAGGAAAAACTTGCTTTTTTCATGTTTTACTTTCCATTTCTTCACTCTTCATTTTATACCATTACGTGCTTTGACCAACGCTGTTTAAGGCTGAATAATCCCCTGATCTTCTTCTGTTTCACCTTTAATGAAACAGGGTGTTTTTTGGCTACATTTCATAAAATGTGTCATTTGATTCAGCATCTTAATGCACTACTTTGCACTCATCCCATTCTCACCGTATCTCGGGGCTTGTCTACACTTAGAAGCTCATTCAAATTAAGGCAAGAAGTGAATCATAAATCCAACAGATATTCCTGGTCACACCATGTGTATCTGAGCAATCCAGGACAACTATGGGAAAAGGAAACACCGCATTCCCCGCTCTGGGAAAAAAGCTTGATGGCATTCAGCTTCTGCCTCTTCCTTCTTTCAAGCTACACGGGAAAGGGACCTGAAGCCTGTTGTAATCTTTATGTGGAAGAGGTCTAAAAAGGACACAATGCAGTCTGTGTCCTATGACAGTTCTCCTGTCCCATCTTTCCTCTCTCCCCAAGTCTACAAGGAGACCGTGGGTCATTTCAGCTAACAAATTCCCTGCCGAGACACAGGCAATGCCCTTGAAATCTCCCACCTGCTTCCTCCTTGCACTGCAGTTTTTGATCTCTTACACTAAAGGGCGTGATCATTGCAGAGAACAGGAGGGTTTGGATCTTCTGGAACCAGCGTTTCATGGATCTGGCCAGATGAACCTCTGACATGTGCTTGTTGGTGGCTGTGGGAGATGGGATTTAATGACCTGGATCATCTTGCTCAGTCCACTACTCCTACTTGCTATGAGTGAACATGTAAAAGAATCAGTGCAGCTTTTGCTTTTCTTTTTGAGGCTTTTAGTAGCTATAAATTCAGACAGTATGAGGTTTAAGTGGATTTATGCTTTACTCTATACAAAGTAATCTGATTTGGAAAAGTGTTAAAAGCAGTATTACATTGTCTGGGCATGTTTCAAAGAATCTCAAACCAAGATTCTCAAGGCAGAGGCATTTGTGAATATACAGTATAAACCTCACATTCAGATTCCTTGAATTCATAGTTTTCTACTGTTTTTGCTTCTTATTCAGCTAAACAAGCTCAGTATTTTCCAGTATTACTTTTCAAGTATGGAAGAGATATATTTCTAATTAGCTTTGGTTCTGCAGAACATCAACTGGTGCTCCTCTATTTTACTGGCTGTAATGCAAACTTCAGGCAAATAAGGTGTAAAATACACTGAACACTATTTGGTGTTGCCCAGCTATTTAGAGATAACGTAAAAAGGGAGTAAGGTTTGTTTTGGAACAAGTAGCGATGAAGTATGCAATGATTTCCCAAGACAGAATATTTCCAGTCTCTTTAAAAATGTTTCTGTTAGTCACTTCTGCACTTAAATGGGGAGGAGCACGATTCCTCTGCGTTTTTATTTAAAATATACAGGTTAGATCTTTGGAGAAATTGCTACCCTAGGTTTTGTTCACTGCACGCATAATTTTTTAAGGGAGAACATACTTTTTGATAGCTGCAGTTAAGCTGTTACATAACATAATGCATCTAACTGCTTGCATTAAAGTAAGACTTCTTCACCACAAATACATTCATTTTACTTAATGAAAACTTTTGCACTCATATCTAATCACAAAATCCTAAAAGAAGTGCTTGCATTTTTTCCCAAGTACAATATAAAGTGAGAAAACCATTTTAGCCCATCTGAAAATATTTCCTTAAAGGACAAAATTAAATAATTCTTTAAAAAATGTCATTAATGGTTTACCACAGGCAAACAAAATGAAAGCCAGTATGTTTTTGTACAGCTTGGAAAATATGAATAATAAAAATAGTCCAATATGAAGAAATGTGTCTTTCAAGATGGCATTAAAAAGTCCACAGAAGACACAGGCAGGAACTAGCTGTCAGTGGACTGAAGCCAGTGGACACTGCACCATTGACCACATCAAGCCTATCACCTTACCTCAAAAGGGAAAATCCTTTGAGTCCTTACCTGTACACTAGTGAGAGTGGTGTATTGATAAGCTTTGACTACTAGGTAATTGGCTTCTATATCTATTATCCCCAGGATCATGTACTTCCACCATCTCCTTTTCAAAATTGCCAGCAAGTTTTCTTCTCCTGTGGTAATAAACAAGAAGAATTATGTAAAAGGGTTAGGTTATATGCACAAAACAACTGCCTGTCAAGAGAAATTATCTAGAAGGTTTCTCGCATTTATAATGTGCAGTTGAAAAGCACCATATATAACTAGGTACTTCAAGGAGGCGAAAACTAACACACCCTATTTGTCTTGCAGATATTAAACCAGCAAGCTTGGCGAAGTAATATGTGAGGGTCAGACTGTCACTTCACTTAAGATGTAAACAATGCTGGGAAAGACAAGTGCAATTTGGGCAGACTGTAAATGTGTTCTTAGTTTTACTTTTATACACACATATATCTGCACACGTATAAAACACTAAGGAATAGAGCAGTTTATTACATACAGTTATACTTTCCGTACATACTGATAAATGTTGTATCACATATGATGCAAGAAGGTTTTGCCAGAAGCGGGAGATTACCAGTATTTGCAAATATGATGGCATATTAGAGCAGGAGAGTAACAGCATCACCTCTGGGCAGATTAAGGATCCTGCTCCAAGGATGGTTATTATGATCCTAGAGGTTCAAAATATCAGACTTGTTTAGACAAAGGCTGAACTGAGACAAACAGATTTTGCGTGACAGGTTGCTCTGCTCCCAGGATCGATTCCTGAAGTAGGTAGGTTCGCTGCCTTCTATAGGAGTCCTGTCAATCACCCAGTACTTAATTTCCACCATGCAAAGACTGACAGTACAATATGGCCTGCAGATCAAACTCACAACTTTCAAAAGGTCAAAGCATTCCTCATGCTAGGCTAGGGATTAGTATTATTCTCTCTTCAAACGAAACCAGCTCATTAGTGAGGGTGGCCAAATCTGTTACCTATTTGCATTACAGTAAGCTCCAGACATGATGAGACCCCACTGTGAAAGGAGCTGGACAAACAGGCCTGCGAGTGAACACAGTACAACTGGAGGTCTTCAAGAGCCTGAAGCCTAGACAGGGATCTAAGCAGGGTTGACCTGTACTGCCAAAGTACTCTTAGTGCAATTTGAACTATCTTGAAAGTTTTAAAAAATCCCACTATTCTGAGATTTGTTCATGCTGCTGCAGCCTTTCTAAATGCCCGTGATTATGAGTGGTGGAAAATACAGAAGAAAAGGAACATTATTGTCAATTGCCACCAAAACTTGTTCAGGTTTCCCAGTTCTCCCTCATCGTTTTCCATCATCACAAGTGTTTTCATTCTCTGGTTCAGATAGACCCAGTGACATATGTCCTTCCATACCACCAGAAATGGCAGGCTCTCTGTAGCACAGGACTATCTCACAAGATGCAATCACAGAAAAACGGGTAATGACTGCAGAAGTTGATTCAAGATCTTAAACGTTAAATCTTGGCTCCACTGAGTGATTTAAATGGGTATTTACCTGAACAAAGCATCTGAATCATTTTACATTTGTTCATTAACAGATGCTCATATACACACTTCCAGTGGGATATTATTAGGCAACAATCTAATTATTTGTAAAGTGATAATGACACTGAGTGAAAAACTGTAAATGATAAAAAGCTTCCCTTAATTTCCTTCCTTCCCTCCCTTCTCTTCTTCTCTTTCTTGTTCTCTCAGTCAGCATCAAATAGCAGAAACAAGGTGGTGAGTAGGCTAATTATTTAAGACCCTAAGTAAGAATGAGTCAGTACAGTCAACTTTCCTGTTTCGCTTTCCTGTTACTCCTGACTCACAGCAGAAGTCATTAAAAATGAAATTCCCATCCTTTTTTTGTACTGAGGTACAGGAACAACGCACTGCAGACATGAATTATGACTAAATCTATGTTACGATGATTTGAGCATGCAAAAAGAAGAATATTTTAGATCTTATTATTCAAAACATTTAGGGAGGTCTTTTCAAAAAAGGCATTTGAGATTAGATGTCCTAATTGCTACTACAACCTGTGTAAATCATGCACATAGATCCTTTCCAGGTACTGAAATGACATTTCAATTTTTTATGCTGTCCAGATAATACCTACAAAACACCAGTCTGAAAACATCAATGCAATGGAATGGTATGGTTCACATTTCAGAGCGATTTTTCTTTCTAATTGTAAATAGAAAGTTTAAAAACCAAAGACATCAAACTGCAGTCTCTATACCAACAGTGAAAATCCCACCTAAGTCTGTTTTTGGGGCAGCAGGCCCTTGGTGGTACAAAGCAGATAGAAGCAGCAGGCTCAGGAACTGCACTGCCATTAGGCTGCCTGAGCAAGGACTACGGACAAATCTCAAGAAATCTTTTCGTGCATTTGGTTTGTCAGTGCTTGCTTTCTCCAGCTTCAATATCCAGCCACAGATCACTCTACTGTTCACAAGTGGCCATATAATTGAGCTTTAAAAAGGAATGTAGGGTCATGACTTCTGGCTAACAGGTAAAGTCAGAGTTTCCAGAGATGGAAATTAAATCTATAATTTTAACTGACATACACAGTTCTCTCTTTTGCTTTCTCAATTCCCTCTGGGCTAATGCCAGAAAGAAGCAAAATATTTGGCAAGTAGTATTTTATCTTTGATATACAGCTCTGAGAAGTTCCAAACTGCAAAAGATCAGGTTCAGCTAAGAAGGATTTGCAGAGCAAAAAACAATGCCGAAATGAATTTATGCAGGCACCATGCAGCTCTGATGAACATTGGTTTAGCTTCACAGCAAGTGTCTTTGTCTCACCCAGTGGAAAGCAAAGAGATGTACAGGCGTTCAGCGTGACAGAAATAAAACAGAGAATTTGTTCCTGGGAAAAACTCTTGTGTGGGAGCTGCACCTTTCTCTGTGGAACATACTTAGTCTTCACTTCCACTCACTTGCTGCATCTCCTGTTACTCAGTGTGCAAGAAAGTCTGGCTTCTGACCAAGGTCCCTCTGTCCACATTATTATTCTTGTTTATCATTAACATATCAGTTGTGCAGATCTACAAGCACCAACAGAACTGATGAATCCCATTTGAGGGTATATCTGAGATTAACACTGTTAATCTGAGGACTGTTACTTGTTTACCACTCTCTATTTCTTTGGCGTTGTCATCACAACTCATAGAAGGGAATGAACCGCTCCTGAAGTGGGAGACTTTCTGGGGAGAGGGGCAGGAGAAAGAAGATGATTATCTGCAGCGAGTGTGAGTCCAATGCTATGGACAAATCAAGGAAGAGGTAGGTGGGGTCCCGTTTTTGAGATGGCACTGAAATAAAGCTGCCACATTCAAATGTCACACTTTTGCAAGAGTGACCCCGTAGAAGGCAAAAGCAGAAGACAGCCCAGAGAAGGCACAGGCTGCTAGCAAGGAGAGGACCTCAGGGGAGCAATCACAGATTGCATCCTCAGTGAATTCAGACAACAAGGAGAAGCGAAATGGGAGTTAGGGAGGTAAGTGGGAAGCCTTGACTTAGCTTGGGAAGACTAAAAAGGGAAGCAGAGGGAATCAAGAGCTTCATTCAAACATCTACATCCTGAACAGAAACAAACATTACCTTTGTGTAAAAACAAAGTGGGTGAAAAAACACATGGGTGTCCGTCTCTTTTCCCAAGTAACAAGTGATAGCATGAGAGGAAATGGCTTCAAGTTGTGCCAGGGGAGGTTTAGATTGGATATTAGCAAAAATTTCTTCACTGAAGGGGTTATCAAGTA
This sequence comes from Opisthocomus hoazin, assembly GCF_030867145.1. NCBI lineage: Eukaryota > Metazoa > Chordata > Aves > Opisthocomiformes > Opisthocomidae > Opisthocomus > Opisthocomus hoazin. The sequence continues at coordinate 74,893,472 of NC_134415.1, forward strand.
CTGGAACTGCCTGCCCAGGGAAGTGGTTGAGTCACCATCCCTGGAGGTATTTAAAAGAGGATGTGTAGATGTAGCATTTATGGACATGCTTTAGAGGTGGACTTGTTCAATTTACGGTTGGACCCTATGATTTAAAGGTCTTTTCCAACCTTAATGATTCTATGATTTCACTAAAAACAAACAAAAAAGACAATCTGTTTTTTTTTTTATTTTCCTTGGTGAAAACTCAATGCAAACTAATTATACAGGTCCTTTCAGTTGTAAGTATTGTAGGCCAGAAAGACCAAATGTAGATTCCTACACCTGAACTAGCTGGTAAGGCATTTTTAAAGCATTTTTCACCAAAGATATTTCAGATGAATTAAGATGAGATAACCAGTGTTTTGAAAATAAACATCTCCCCAGTTAATGTAAAGGGAAGAGAGATTATGCCAGATCATGTGTTTTTGTTAACTCAATAGGACTGTGACTAAGGCTCCCAGCCAGTCATACTAACAAATACTAAACCAGAAAGTGTGCAGGTTAGCCTAAAAGCAAAATTTCCAGTGAGCCAGTAGCACATATTGATAGAATCATAGAATCATTAAGGTTGGAAAAGACTTCCAAGATCATCAAGTCCAACTGTCCACCCAACACCACCATGTCTAATAAACCATGTCCTGAAGTGCCACATCTACACATTTTTTGAACACCTCCAGGGATGGGGACTCCACCACTTCCCTGGGCAGCCTGTTCCAGTGCCTGATCACTCTTTCAGGAAAGAAATTTTTCCTCTTATCCAATCTAAACCTCCCCTAATGCAACTTGAGGCCATTGCCTCTTGTCCTCTTGCTGTTACCTGGGAGAAGAGACCAACACCTGCCTCACTACAATTCCTTTCAGGGAGCTGTAGAGAGCAGTAAGGTCTCCCCTCAGCCTCCTCTTCTCCAGACTAAACAGCCCCAGTTCCCTCAGCCACTCTTCGTAAGTCTTGTTTTCTAGACCCCATCACCAGCCTCGCTGCCCTTCTCTGGACACACTCCAGCAACTCAGTGTCCTTCTCAGTGTCCTTCTTGTAGTGAGGGGTCCAAAGCTGAACACAGTACTCAAGGTGCACCTTCACCAGTGCTGAGTACAGGGGTACGATCACCTCCCTACTCCTGCTGGCCACGCTACTCCTGACACAAGCCAGGATGCCGTTGGCCTTCTTGGCCACCTGGGCACATTGCTGGCTCATGTTCAGCTGGCTGTTGACCAGCACCCCAAGGCCCTTTTCTGGCAGGCAGCTTTCCAGCCACTCCTTCCCAAGCCCACAGCATTGCATGGGGTAGTTTTGACCCAAGTGCAGGACCCGGCACTTGGCCTTGTTGAAACTCATACAACTGACCTCAGCCCATCGATCCAATCTGTCCAGATCCCTTTGCAGAGCCTTCCTATCCTTGAGCATATCAACACTCCCGCCCAACTTGGTGTCATCTGCAAACTTACTGAGGGAGTGCTCAGTCCCCTCATCCAGATCATTGATAAAGATGTTAAACAAGACTGGACCCAACACTGAGCCCTGGGGAACACCACTCGTGACCAGTTGCAACTGGATTTAACTCCATTCACAACCGCTCTCTGGGCTCGGCCATTCAGCCAGTTCTTTATCCAGTGAAGAGTACACCCATCCAAACCATGGGCAGCTAGTTTCTGCAGGAGGATGCTGTGGGGAACAGTGTCAAAGGCCTTACTAAAGTGCAGGTAGATGACATCCACAGCCTTTCCCTCATCCACTAGGCAGGTCACCTGGTCATAGGAGGAGATCAGGCTGGTCAAGCAGGACCTGCCTTTCATAAACCCATGCTGGCCACTTGTAGAAAACTTCATTGACCTCTTCATCCTGGTTGGGTGGTCTATAACAGACTCCCAGCAGGATGTCTGCCTTGTTGGCTTTCCCCCTCATCTTTACCCATAAGACCCTTTTCATCACAATCGTCGAGCTCTATACAATCGCAGCAGTCCCTAACATACAGTGCCACCCCACTGCCTCTCTTTCCTCGTCTATCCCTTCTGAAGAGCTTATAGCCATCCATCGCCGCATTCCACTCATGAGAGTCATCCCACCATGTTTCTGTGATGGTGACCAAGTCATAGCTGTCCTGCTGTACAATGGCTTCCAGCTCCTCCTGTTTATTGCCCATGCTGCATGCATTGGTGTAGATGCACTTGAGCTGGGCTATCGATCTCATCCCCAACCCCAGCATGCCATGCCTGGTCTCATCTCTAGTGAGCCTGGTTATATTCCCTTCCCCCTTCAAACCTAGTTTAAAGCCCTCTTGATGAGCCCCACCAGCTCATGGGCAAGAATCCTTTTGCCCCTTTGAGACAGCCGGACTCCATCTGTCGCCAGCAGGCCCTGTGCCATGTAAACCTCCCCGTGATCAAAGAAACCAAAATTCCACCTACAGCACCAGTCCCTGAGCCATCTGTTAATCAGATGAGTTTTCCTGTCCCTTTCAGTGTTCTTCCCTGCCACTGATGGGATTGAGGAAAACACCACCTGTGCCCCTGATCCTTCAACCAGTCGCCCTGAAGACCCTTTTGATGGCCTTGGGACTTCTCTCTGTGATCTCATCCCCGCCAACCCGCATTACCAACAGTGGGTAATAATCAGAGGGCCGCAACAGATCAGGGAGCTTCCTAGCAACACCCCTAACCCGGGCCCCAGGAAGGCAGCAGACTTGATGATGTTGGTGAACATGCATTTATGTGAGTGCACAGAGTAACACCATCTTCAGACAGTGCCATCTTTTGACTGAGATCCCCTTTCAAAAAACAAAACCAAACCCTGAACTTCTGTCAGCACTTGAGCTTTTGAAAATGTAAGCCTTCATACTCAATATAATCTAAATGTAATGTAGATTTAAAGGCAAATTTCATATGAAGAATGTTTTAAGATTCAGAAGTCTAACATACTGTTAACACAGAGAAATACAAACCCTCTTTTTTTGCCCTTTCTAGAAGGATAGGTTTAGGTTTTATTTTTTTTACTAATTTTACAGTGAGACACACACTTGACAGTTATTTATACAGGGGACCTCTCAGTGTTTGGAAAAAAGCTACAGCTTTGCCTGTGCTGGCTCAAATTAAAAATCAACAAATAAGCTGCTTTGAAGAAGAGATGATTTTACATCTTATAATAAGGATTTACCCCTGGGGGGTTAAACGATTAAAAATAAATTAGAGAGAAAATTAAAAGAGGCTTTAGCTGTGCAGTCTCTACCAAAAATACATATATACATGTGCAAAACCTTTTCACATTCACCCACACAGCCACAGAGGTACAATAAAAAAACCCAGCAGCCATTAAGACAGCAAATTCCCAATTATTTGTGTATGGGCTTGGGACACAGGTTGAATAACAGCATTGCTAGACCAGAAAATAAACATATTGCTTCTCTTTCATCTGCTGCAGTCTCTCCCTTTTAATTCAGATGTCAACTTGCTATTTAGATCAAGATCATCAAATGAGCTGTGTTCTCCTCCTGCTTTACAGCACAGAGCTCAGCAGAAGAGATCTCAATGTGTGCAGGAGACTTGCAAGGGGGGAGGCAGTGCAGAGGGAGGGCTGCCAGGCAGGCTGGTCCTCTCCTGCCTCTAAAGGGAGCTTCAGGGTCAAGCACTACACGGTAAAGGGGCAAAAGTCTCACAGAGGGTGAAGGTTAGACTAGAATTTACTTGTTATCACTTTCTTTGAAGAACCTCAGTGACAAACCACAACTATGGGATAATTGTTTCTTTTTGATTTTCACACATTATAGCGAGTCTTGCAGATATAGAACTTCACCAGTAACAACACTGCTTCTCTACAGACTCTGTAGTCATTCAGCTCTGCTGCAGGACCAGGGGAAGAAGCCAGTGAAATGGGGTAATACCATACAGGGGTAACACAGATCTCTATATTACTATGCTAAGAGGCTCCCACGCCTGAACAATAAAACCTTGCTTGTCTCCTGCTTGGCCAAATTGCTGCTTCAGGGGACTTAAAGTCTGTTGCAGATGGTTTTCAGCTCTCCACAAAGCTCAAAAGAACTGTCCCTCTTCTGTATGACTAAATCCTTGACCCAGAATAGTTTCTTATTTCCTTTATTTGCATTACTGACAACTACTTTATGGTAATATTGTTGCCTAAAGGCAAAACACCACCACTGCTTAATTATTTATGCAACAGAAAAAATGCTCTCTTACAGGAATGCTCCTCCAATCTGGCTTCACAAAACACGTCAGTATACTCTGTTAACCTTACAGATGACTACTCTCGGCTACATTGCTTTTGTCCTGTACCATGTTTTCAGTAAGCCTTTTGGGACACTTGACAACCTCAGCTCCTTTTGCCTCCTCACAGGATCTGATCTTATCCAGAGCTTCCTTTCCTGACGCGGGAAAACTGCGTAACCCACAGACATGCTGCTGGTGTGAGAAGTCGCTGCTGCGAGCGGCTCCTGTGCCCTCCAGCTGCTGGCCACATGTTCCTGCTGCTTGCCCTGCATCATCACTGGTGCTTGTGGGGCTGCATGATGAGCCAAGGCAAAGCACCGCCTGAAAAAAGAGATTTTGGATTTTCAGATCGATTTTTGACTGTCCGCTCAGCAGTCTGTGACAAACTGATGTTAGTCCTGGGCAGGGGTGAGAAGCAAATAACAGGGGACCCAGGCAGGGGACAACTGCCCCCTTCTCTGACACAGGCTGAATCGTGCATGCACCCTATCAGTCACACGGCAACAGCAGTCACTGAACAAACCCAGCAGCCATCACCACCACCCATGCTGTGCATCTGCAGTGTACCATGCGGCAGCAGGTCTTCCTGCCGTGTGTGTTGGAGCAAACCTGCAACGTGTGATGCTGCTGAGGTGGAGCACAGCCACAGCACACGAGCTGGGATACACGCCTCGCCAGGGGTGAGCTACGTCATGGCAATGTGGCTTCACCTTCTTGAGAAGTAAATCTTATTTACCAATCACAGTCAACAGGATTTTTCAGTTTAGAAGGGTTTCTGTTTATTTTCATTGTCTGTTTCAACTCTGTAGTGTTTGAACACCTGCCTATCATACTAACATTTATTTGGCTGGCACTTCAGAAAAAGGTACTTTATATAACCATTGATCTCCAGATTATCATAGGTATAACACAAACTGAAGGTAAGGTTTGTGCCTTTTCTGTCTGGTGCTGTTGTCATTTTGTCTGTAATATGCTTAGCCTAGTAACATGATGTCATGTAGCTATCCAGTTACTAAATTACAAGCTCATCTGAAGTATTTAGACTTGTCATTTCCTTTTAGAGATCTTGGAAATCAGTCTGGCTCGACCCTGATTGTAAATTGTAACAGTTGAAGTCAGATATAGAAATTTGAACAGGCATTTTCATAAAACATGAAAGGATTAATTTCTGGTGCCTTGATTTTGATCCAGCCTAAGCTCTATGGTTAGATCTGATAATCTTCAGATGTCTTCTTATTTCATGAGATTACTGGTCATACAATTTTATTTTAAGATTAAACTACAACTAAAACAACAGCAATAAAGTAGTTGGTGATTTTACTGATGCCTCAGTTTCTCTCTACCTGCCCCCCCACTAGATTACATACAGCTTTTCCCTTGGCGGCAGACACAGTGCCGGATGTTACTGCCACCGGTTACTGCAAGCAACAGCCCACGTCAAGAACCGTGTAAAGCCCTGAAGAAACCTCTGTTTCAAAAACCAGACCTCTAAACTCCCAGTCCTTTAATGTGTCAAGATAAAAAACACTGCGATGTTTTTAGCACACAAATTTTTTATTTAAGTTGTTTTATCTCCCAGGCTAATCTCAGGCGAGCACCTTTCCTGAAATGGCAGGCTGCATCCCGCGAGAAGCATTTGCACCTCTGTAACGCAGAGCACACCAAGAAGCCAGAGCCGTCCCTCAAACCTGAGACTTGATTATGTCCTTATCTTTTCACGCATGAAATTTTCAAAATTGATTTCTGATCTACAGCACTCTCAGATTCAAGTTACCTCTGAGCTAACACTGCAGTCTGCCAGCTTTCGGGGTTAAATCTGGCTCACTCTCGCACAGAGCTACTTCAAAACAATCCTATTCCTTTACTCTCTAAGCTCTGCAGTCAGGCCCTTTTTTCATTGTTTATCCTATTCGATCTAGTGTGAAGCTACTTACAGCACTGCAAACAAAAGTTTTCAGATGAAAAAAATCAAATTTTCAAATTCACTGGACTGTAGGTGAAATTAAAGAATTCTGTATATATCTCTATATCATTTACAAATGTGTAATTTGCATGAATAATTAATCCTCTTGGAAAATCTTGGGCATGTTTATCACATTCAAAAGACTTACTTAAAGTCAAATAATCTTAAAAGAAATAAGGTTCATTGTTTAAGGCAGAGGACTCTGGGTGCATGAGCTTTCTTTTTTTCCCCCCTTTCATCAATACATTAAAAAGAGTTGGCCCAGCCACCTACCCACTCTGTGACATTTTTTCCCCCAGCAGACACATATGAATAATGAATAATCTACGTATTATTCATGATTCCTATAATTTTTATTCCCCAAAGCATGAGATATGCTTGAGATAGTAAAAAAAACCACAATGCAAACTGTCTTTATTACTAACCACCCACAGATCACACAGATCCAAGTGAAGTTGAATTTGTAGCCTTGTCTTTAGAAGACAATAAGAAGAGAATAAGGAAGTCAATGAGTATGTATCTTTCTCTGTTCCCCACCAATAACATTTGAACACGCTGATCCATTTTAAATCCAATCTGACACAGATAGAGTGCAAGGGTATTAGTTCTTACAGGTTTAATGTGAATAGGTAACTGAGCAGAAGAGAGAAAACCTAACATCACTGCCACTAAGTATAGGCTTCAAGGTAAACTCACAGCTTATTAGACACCAGAATCTGGACTCTGCACCTTCTTAGGCATCAGCTCATTACGAGACATAAATCCCTCAGAGATCAGGCAATGCTGGTTCTGGGGCTCACGGAACTACCAGTACTAGGTGCTGGCATGAAATATGAGCAAGGACCGTACACAACATGTGGTAAGCATGAAAGAGAACTTGCTTTTTACAGGGTATGAAACATAAACAGATCTATTAAGAAACAGAGCCGTCTGCTGGCGACGACTAAAAGGATAGTACTGTTAAGAGAAAAAAGGTTATTGGTGAATAACCGAAAATAGGAGTGTTGTCTTTTGTGGTATGAGCACTAAGGGCACATATGCACTCCAATACTGTGACAATTCTTGTTAGTTTAGCAACGACTAAACTAATATTTAAAAGGGCATTTTCAAGTAGAATAAGATGGGAAGCTAATGCTAAAGAAGCACTGCTGGCAGAAATAAAACTTTATCTGGAGTCAATAGAGTTAACCAAAAATATGTAAAATTCTAATACCCAGCACTATTTCATGTCATTGCCCTGGGCCAAGAGGAGAGCTGAAGAATTCAGAATACATTAGAGCTGGATGGCTCAAGAGAAATATAGCTTTACAGCTTCTCCATGATGTCTAGAGGTATTTCAGTATTCTTCTGTGTTAAAAGGCTGCAAACATGCACTCAGTCCTCTTGGAGTATCTATTTGTGGTAGCAGCTGTGGGAAAAGCTACCAGTTATTCCCCTTCTGGGACTTCCCTCACACCACTGTTGGTGAATTGGAATAAGGCTTGATAAACATCCAAATTAAAGATTAAATATTATCCCTGGAAGAATATAGAAGTTTTGGGAATGTGTCGCCATCATGGGTTATAGTAAACCCTCACATCAGAACAACCAGAGATTATTGAAGAAATGCCACTAATTACACATGAAGCAGAAAATGTAGGAGCTGCCCCTTGGTTAAAGCAATTGTGAGGCCAGTCCAGGACACTTCTTGTCTCCAAGGTGACCAGCAGCAGAGGCTGGAGGGAAGCATGCAAGACACACCAACCCATTGTGGCTCCTTCATTGTTGCACACAGCATGAGCACCTTGTTTTATGCATCGCAAGAATTCCAAAAGGCCTGAGTAAAGCCACTTAAGAAAAGAGAAAATGCAGGCATGAGCACACAGAAATATGTGAAACACAACTGCTGCAAGTAACATCCAGAGGTGGTGCATTCACATTCACAATTTACCTATTTCGTGATACTTACAGGAGTCCTACACACCAGAAATCTCAATGTTGTGTCTATAATGATCACAAGTACTTAACACCCCCCCCCATTTATATGCCTTGCAGCACGACTACTGACGCATGTTACTAAAAGCATAAAACACCATTGAACCATGCTAATTAATTGGCATAAGGCATCACACAGCTACTGTGTCAACTAGATATTTATAGGCAATTCTGCTGAAGAAACCGGCTATTTGTTATCACATCATCCAGAAGGAGTTACCCAGAATGACCATTAAGATTAGAAAGCAGGCCAGGAATTTTGTAGATGGTGAGTTCTTTGGAGCAGGTGGTATTTCACTGCACACCTGATGTGCACCTAAAACAATGGGATCTCGATGTGACCTTTGGAAATTTACGAATATTAGCATCAGCTAAACAAATCAGCTTTATACATCCATACTTCTACACAAAGGAGAATGCAATCTGTGAGACAATAGGAATGACAGCGAGCAGCCATCCATCCTGGGTAGTCACTGGGCATGCACTTCTTGCCACTTAAGCTGGCAGAACTGGTCTAGAAAAACTTTGCAATGGACTCACGTCTGTAGCATCTCTGACAAGAAAATTACGAATATTCCAGGACTCAAACTCTGTAAAAAGACAACTTACAGGTTTAGGAAGCACCTTTAGCATGTATATAGTCAAAGTAGTACATGTTCATATATTTTTTTGCCGGCTTCACAAGCATAGTTGTCAGGACTAGCACATAAGTGCAGTCATACCCAGAAAGGTGGAGAGCTGTGCAAGCTGATGCAATACAGTACAGACATTGTTTTGCTCTAGGTAGAACAGTAAATGTTAGTTAAATGCTCAGTGTGTACCAGCTTAGCTTCAGTAAATTGGTCAAAGCAGCTTTGGATCAGGGACTGAACCTCACCTGGTCTTGTTTCTGAGCAAAATAATGACTTGCGTAAAAAATGGTAACCAAGATCTACAGACAAAGGAAATTTTGTGTCCCTGCCTAGTGCAATCTTAAGCTAGTCTATGATGTCTGAAAAATACAGAATCTAATTATGGTAGATGTGCAACTGAAATAATGAGGAGATTGAGAGTGGGACTGATAAGCAGTCAGATGCTACGCTAGCAAGCTGGAGGTCTGCAGTCCTCCAAAAGTCTGGCAAAAAATTACCTGCAATGGGATGTACAAGCTGAGAGATATTCAGTCAGTGTTATTAAAACCTGAATTAAGCATGTAGTCCTGCTGATGACTGGAGATTGTGCACTTGCTTAAGGTACGAAAAAGTAATTAACTGAATATAAAATGTATTATCTGTCCATGGTAGAAAGTGATAGCCAATAAAACTATGATAGAGAAATCCAGGATCTCATTAAATATATAGAATAAAGTGTTGTAGTTTAGATCCTCAGGTATGCAGGAGAGCTAATGCCACTGGGCTGCTGCTTAATCAATGAAATGAATCAATCAATCAATGAAAGACTAGTACTATACTTGCTACTTGCTATACCACAGTAATTCATCCACTATGAAAATGAACTGTGCATGTTGGAAAAGCCAACTGTGGGTTTAGAAGAGATGGTGCTAGGGGCAGAATCTGGAGCCAGCACATAAGCAGGTGCTTCCCAGGACGGTGGTTTTGCGCCCATTGGGTTCCAGTCTCAGGAGAGCTGGCAGTCCTGAGAGGGCAAGAAGAGATCAGTGCAGGGGGCAGACACTGGAAGAAGCAGCCAATACCCCCATTTAGCTTCAAGGTAAACACAAGTAGATAGCAATGGTGTATTAAGATCTCTCCTGAACTAATCAGCACTCGCTGCTTGCCATCTCTGAAACTCTCAGTCACTTTCTGTAAACTCTCCTGTAACATATGGTACTGCATCATATCATGGCCAGGAGGGCACACTGAAAGTTACACGTCTTCCGCTCCTCTCCGCCAAGAATCCAAGAGAACGTGTATCTGAAAACACTGCTGAGAGGTATGCAAAGTTGACACAGCAGCCGTGAGGAGTGACTGCTCCTCTCTTGGTCCCAGCTGATTGCCACAAAGCTCAAAAAATCTCCAGCAATAAAAAAGAAGTGATACTCGCAATAAGCAGCCTTATTATAGAAAAGTGTTTCCTGATTTAAAAGCAAATTGCTGAATATCTCACTGGCATTTCTCTTACCATGTTGTGCTTTAACAGCAATTGACACAGTAGCCCCTCCACAACACTGAGAAATAACACCTAATTAGAAATATGCCCAAGTCCTTTTTTAGGGTAGGAAATACTAATGTGTTAGGAAGATATTCTGGCCGATAACTGCAACATGAAGTTCTGTAACATGAAACAGCAGGATTAGAGTAAGAGGAACTTGTATTGTGTGCAATTAACATCCAAGCAGTAATTCCATCAACTGATGAGGTATCCAACCATTAAACCATAAATTACGACCTTGTATCACAACTACAGGAGTCCCCTTACACATCCAGCTGGTTAGTTACACCAACACCACCTCTACCATCTTGCCCTCTGTCATTTTGTTCAGGAGCACATCTTGCTATGCTTACAGGCATGCATATCTGATGCAGACACTACTGACATTCTTTGACAAATTCATCAACCCAGTTGTGAAAGAGTTATCATTTTTCTCCCTCCCCCCTGCTCCACAGTTGAAGCCCAGGGGCAGTTCAGTCGTGCAACAGCTGTTCAGCACATGAAAGAAGGGAGTCAATGCACCTTCCCAGCACAAGCTGCTGACAAAAATGACAGAGGGCTGCAAAGGACAGAGAGTGAGCATTTTTGGTACTTTATGTATGAGAGTGTCGTACTGATGCGTTGAATGCTGAACAATGCATCAGCACAACGCTTCAAGAAGAGGAAACCATCGCAAAAGTAGGGGTCACCTTACCTATTCCATCTCTCTCAGAAAACTCATCAGCACAGGCAGAATGGAAGTATATCACACAAGACCAGGCAGTCAGAAAGCCTGAGCAGGCTGTCTGATCCTCTCAGAGAAGAGATGTTACCTCATTTTCATTGTGGAAAACTCAAACTTCATCACAAAGGCCATGATGGGTAAGTATGAAATCTTGTTTGCCAGCAACAATAAAACAGCCCCAGACTGCGAGAGAAGTAGAATAATAAGCTTTCAGGAAATGCAGTTAATACAATAATTCGCATAAAACACTGGGTGGCATTTAGCATCAGGAAAACCTTCTTGTTGCAAAGAAAAACTGGATGGATTTTTTTTTTATGGAAGACAATTCACAGGTGATGAACCTGCATGTGAACTTGGTGGGAAAAGGATGTAGTAGCTGCCGCTGATCCCTGAACTACAGAACGGAAAGCCAAGGGTTCTGGAAGCCCATCAAACCAGAATGAAGGCACCACTGAACATCCCATAACTATTTCCATTTTTTGATACTTCAATACCCATTCCTAATTTTTTAAGATTATGACCTTGATTTTCTGCAGCCTTGTGCCCAGTGAGTGCAACCTCGGTGAGGACGAGTTACATCTGCTTTGTCCAGTGTAGTAATGGCTCCATGAAGTGCACAACAGCAGAGTCAGGGCTCTCTGTGATGTGGAAACAGCACTGGGTGTTTCAGCTTACATCCTCTACAGCAGATCTATAAATTCTGAAATGTATTCCTGCTGTGAAGGCTCAGCTGTTTCAGCCAGCTTTGCTGCCGACGGTAAGACAAGCTATGTGATGTGAGCACAGGTTTCAGGTGAAATTTAGGCAGGGTAGCCCTGTGAATTAGATCCTTTGGGATATTCACACAGTTGTGAGTTTCTAGTTAAAAGTACCAGGCTGAGCTCTTTTAGTGAGAAACTCCCAAAAGGCAATTAATATTTGATGGTGTAAAGTTCAGCATGCCAGAGAGACAGCAAAGGAAGAGGAAGAGAATGAAGGTAGCACTTCGACATAACTACACTGCCTGGACACACGCATTCACCTGTTAAAACCATACATGCAGTACCTGAACAGGAAGAGGTGCTTATCTACTTTGCTAGTAGTGACACTAGGCTTATGCAAGAAGTGGAAACACCCTCTACAGATCTGTGAGCCACCATGATTTACAGGCTGATCACGAGATCTATATCAAGCCCCAAGCAAGTATGTAGCCGACTATAGCCACGAACGCACTAGTAGGAGTTCAAAAAGCCCTTCTTATTTTGTTCTTCTGCTCTCCAGTACTCTCTCTCCCTCTCAAAATTTTCCTGGAAAATCGCAAATAGCCTTTCCATGGTCTTATGGAATGGATCAACTTATCTTTATGCTCTTTACCATCTTCCATGTGTGTGCAATAACTTGTATCTATCTTCAGTAATTTCAGTCTGGCAATATTCTGCATTTGCATAAAAGACCTTTGCTACTCATAAGTGAGCTAGAAGACAACTCCAATGGGATGATTTAGGCCTGTTTATGGGGTTAATAACAATGTGTTGGTTTAAGCATACAGAGTTAGCTTTGTTTTCTAGATAGGAACAAGTAGTTTTTAGTTCAAAAAATGGAAACCATCAGTGCTGTCTCGTGTTGCGACAGCAAAAGACTATAGAGCTCTCCTGACAACCTTTCTTTCTATTTTTCGGTCTCTCCCTTATGCCTTGCTTTATTTAACATTGCTGAAAAGGAATACATAATAAAAATACACAAACCCTCCTTTAGGAGATGCTGTGACTTTGCATAGAATGGGTCAGTATACTTCCCCTGCATTTGGGCCATGGTATTTCATGATTACATATCTCACCTTTACATTTGTATCCAACACACCCACTACAGATATAGTCCTGGAAAAATAAAATAGCTTTAAACAAACAAAATCCTCCAAGATGTTGGTCCAGGAAAGCATGCCCTAGCAGGTGAGGAAGTCATACATAAACATATACATCACAACCATATTCACTCAGATTTATGCCCCGGAGCTTATACACAACACAAACAACACCATATGCAGATATTCTCTTGTACACTAATTTAATCAAGATATTGACCAACATAGGCTCATCTACTGCCAAATTCTGAATTTCTCAAATGTGTAAGATCCATAATAACTATTCAGGTCTGCTGTGATCTTACACACCTCCTCAAAAAAAATCCTGCTTCAAAATAAATGATTACATTTATAATTGCTTATCAGTTTACACAGTGTGCAAATAGGGAAGGCTGAAAAAAATCTTCCTGGGATTCAGACTTCTGCATCAATTTCACCAGTCAAAACCAATGAAATTTCTTTAGACAAAATGAACATTTTTAATGAAAATTGACTAGTTTCTCCAGTGAGAAAATGTAAAAATGTTTGCATCAGAATTCTCATATATTTATAAGTTTGAGATTTCATTTTGATTTTTAGTTAATGAATTCTTCATTTTTTTATTATTTATATACTTTTTAATCATTTCACAGCAGGTCAGGATCAGCAGTGTGGACAGATGGACTCATGGTCTGATACTAGTGATATATAACCTACCAATATAATAGTTGAAATAACTTATTTTTAATGCATGATTACTATTTAAAAAATCATAGAATAAGTAGAGACACTTTGACATTTAAAAAAAGGTAAGCTTCCCTTAAGAGCTATCAAAATAAACTAAAATGAAATAAAATAATGTTGCACCTAATCATTAGTCACAACATACAGAATATATTCTGAAATGCGGCTTCACATTCTCAGCTCCTGCTTCGGACCTTCTGCGTGCAGCACGCAGCCCTCTGTCAGAGGAAAGGGCTACGGTGGATGGCTTGACCTGGGCAGGAGCGATATGATCCATAACATGATTTTTTATCATCTTACTCTATGATGTCTTAGACAGCTTTACCTACTGCAAGTATACTGTTAGGTAAAGATAAAGGCTAAATGTTGGAAAGGACCCTCCTTTGAAAGAGGGTTTGATACCAACAGGCCTTTAACAACTCTTGTAATCAGAGTATTTTGTGAGTTGGAAACACACATGCAGATGTTTCCAAGTGTTGGTTTGATTTGCATTCTGGAAAATTCCAGCATTCAAATGCAAAATACCCCACAAAATAACTATGCTCTCTCCCTCTGCTTCCTGTTCACCCCACATACTGATCATCCCCTTTGTAGTTTTTTCTCTACATGTCCACTGCAGCTTTACCTTTCCTTTGCTGACCTATGTTACTAGCTACAAATATGAACGTATCCTACATTCCCACGCGTGCCTCTGCGGTCCACCTGAAGCAATTCGGGCTAGCACCTTCTACCATGCCGCCGTTTGACTTTGTTTGGCAAGGGGCACCAGCCTTGAGCCAGACGTTTCACCTTCTGCGTCAGGAGCTGGCACATGGCTTTACGGTCACACTCACAAACGCGGCAGATCGACCTGCCCTCACAGAAAAAAGCAGGGCCAACCGCATCCAGCTTCTGCGAGAAAAGCAGAATCTCCCCTTGCTTCTGAGAGGGGAAAGCAGCCACTGAGCTCCTCCTTCAAGGGACTAAACACAAGGAATACCTCCTGGCCTGGTGCACACCATGTATGCACACGGTTTCAGGCAAATATTTATTTCCCTCCTCTTCCCCTCTAAAATAATTTCTGATCGGATTGCTTTGTCCTCCAGCAGAAGACAGCGGGAATTATGCTGAGCACTAGTTGGTACCAACAGTCACTAAGGATCACGCCCCACACAGTGTGATTACTCGTTTGATCCTCTACGTGTTACACAGGTACACACACAGAGTGATACAGGCACAGTTACTCACCCAAAGAAAACAAGCACAGCCTGCTTCAACTTCAGTCCTTCCGTAATTCTAACTCTCAGCTACTGGATTTAAACCATTTAGCTTATGCTTTTGCCTTCTTCCTCAAGAATAGCTGTAACAGAGCCGGGTCTTCTCTTGGCCAGTGCCCATCCGAGCAGCCGCAGCTGGGAGACAGGGAGGAGCGAGAGGGAGTGTGTGTGTGTTTGTGTGTGTGTGTATGCATGTGTGCACACACGTATGGGTTAGCACAAGCATAGTTCCGGTGAAGGAGTTCTTCACACACACAATGCTGAGGGTGTCTTCACATTTCATCCATTTTCTGTCCTTCTGCAACAACACTCATTCCTGTGACACGTGTGGGCACAGCCCCGAAGAAGCAGAGGAGCGCAGCGACAGAGCGTACTCCATACCCTTTACTCCTCCAGGGCTCTTCCAGCTGCCGCTCCCTCCTGTCTCCCTCCTTCCTCCCCTCACTGCCACGCAGCCGATCTTCTCTCCTCTGACACTTGGCAACAATCCTGGGCCCTTTCCAAAAATCGATGAAAAAAATCAAGTTTTCCAGCCAATGGAGGTGTTTCTGTCCGCCCCTCCCTGCGAGTGCGACCCTTTACGACTCCTCACTGGTGCGGCCTGAAAGGTCTGTCAGTGACCGTGGCTGCTATAGCAATAACTACAAACACGGGCCCTTTCCTGCCTTCCATTCCTACCGCTAGCTCAGTATAAGTACAAACATTAGGTGTTCTCAGCTTTGGAGCAGACGCTGTCTGTAAAATACGCAGCCAGCTTCAGACAAATGCAGTTACTGAGAAGAACTTAGCTGTAAGGAAAAATTCACTAAAAGAGAATTGGTTCTGTTTTAACCAAAACCAGGACAGGAGGTCAAATGACTTAGCTGCTCACAATATCCTTTGCACCCGGAGTGCCACAAAGGCTCTGGCTAACTCTGTCACCCCTATCTGCCTCACCAGTGCTGCTGCTCTTGAAAGTCAGAGACAGATGGTCTCAGCACAAGCAATAAACTCAACATCAAAAAATAGGATTTTGGTGTGTCATTTTAAGAGCTGCTTTACAGATACATGTGTTTACACTCACCCCACTGCAAAATACCAGTAGGTGCTTAAAGAGCAAGACACAGGACTGGATAATATCCCCTCCAAGCCTGCCTCTCCCTTGTCTGTAGAAGAGAAGATGGAAGATGAAGAAGGAAACTGCAAGACTTGCGAGCTGCAGCTGGGACTGGAGCCGGGAGCATCAACGGGGAAGAAAGCTCCTGCACAACCACGGGAGCACCCAAATGCTAACCCAGAATGCCTTCAGTATTTTTATTCTCTATATTTCTACTTCAGTAAAAGATAGAGGGTTTTCCTTTTCCCTTAATGGCTGTTTCATGCTGTAGCGTGAAAACCTGGAAACCTGGGGTTTCACACACGAACTTTATTTAGATGGCAATGAAAGGAGATGAAGGATAATGCCTGTGATCTGAAAAGGGATTGGAGTATTAATTACACAGACAGACTTAAAGAACAACATTTTAAACACTGCAGCATATTACTACCACTACATTTTGATAGCTTCAGCTGAACCACACTATAACTTCACCATTTTAGGTGAATGCAAGCTTTCCTACCTAACTATTCCTGTTCTGCAGTCATGCTTTTCTTGAGACCTATCTGGACATGAGGAAAACGAGCTGGGGAGAGTCCCAATTCCCAGGCTTACAGTCTAAAAAGCAAAAATTGCTGGTTATATGGGTCTGAGAAATCCTGATTGGGAAAATGCATATAATGAAACCTCCTGCCAGGTGAATTTCTCAGGTCTTCTGTCCCATAAATATTGGAAAAAACATATTCCAGTTTTCCCTTTGCCACGGTTTGGTGTCTCCTCGCACAACGGTTCCTGTAGAAATCTGTCCCTCCTGCTTTTCCAGCAGTGGCTACCTGAAAAGGCCATCAACCCGAAGCCTTTCACTCACCCAGGGTTTGAAGAGCTTTTCTGCTATTTCCTGCAATCTGTGGAGCTTCTGATACCAGGCTGTTAGCCTAGTGCGTACTCTGATGAGGGCTTGCTCTGCAAGTCTCCTGCTCTTGGCCCCCGCAGGTCCCACCGCTGCTGGACCTGCCTCACTCCGTGCCCTGCGAAACACCTTCCCCCACCTCTCTCTCTGATTTTGTTACTGAAACCTCCAAAAATGCCCTTTTCTCACAGGCGTGTTTAATTCCTCCTCCTTAGACAAGTGAAGCAGCTCACAAGCACTCACGCTGACATCCCCTGAGGTCTCGTTTCTTATCCACCTCCATACCTAGCACCCCATCATAAGGGAGAGAATGAGAAAGGGAAGAAGTACCTTCCCAAATATTGCTATGCCTGCTTTATAGTTTTACCTTCAATGTACTTATTTGACCAGCCTGAGCAGCAAGGTGCAATTTGAATGAACTGTTGTCATTTATATACGAGCTGTCACTACAGCTTAGCCGCTCTTTAGAGGGACACAGTCAGCTCAAACCATGAGAGTCATATTTAAGGAAGGAAAAGACTGTGATGAATGCATTAGCTTCCCTTAATGATACTTTCAAAAACTACAGTGACACTGCTTTAAAAAACCTTTTGTACTTCAAATTCTCATTAACTCCATCACTCCTAAGAGCATTAGCCAAGGTTTGAGCAGTTCATCATCTCTGTTACATTCATTTACATGCTATTGGGCTTGACACTGGATAATAAGGGCTTATCCAGCAATACTTAATTTTTTGATCTGGTAAATTTACTATAGGTCTTATTCTTTAAAGATATTATCTTTTTTTTTGCCACCAATTGACTTTTTTTCTTGTAGCTCACAGCAGCACTGGTTTTTGAATGTAAAAGAGTTGTGGAAACACTGATCTTTAAGTTATTAGACTTCCTGCTACAGTTGCCTTGACCAAAAACTCCCTCTCCAATAATGAAAGGACCTTCTGTTTCCTTCAGAGGTGGTGTGAAAGCTATTGTACATAGGCACCACTTACTGGATCACAAGCATCAATCATATTTCTAGTGTTTGGTCTTTTATCACCTAACAAAGATAGACAACTGGCGGCTGGACCAGAAAAGATCTCAGGTCGTGCTTTCCCACTGGGATTCACACCCACGTATGGTCCAATTTAGCAGCATGAACTTGCCGTGACACATGCGTTCTCTCTGAAAAATGTTCATCTGAACTCTTAGAAACATTCATTATCCGCTTGTTGTTTACCAGCTGCCTGCATGAGGCAGGTGGGCTCATGCTGTGGGCATCACCAGTGTTTGTGGGTACTGAAGGCAGTTGTTCAGGCTCTGTAAATTAATTCGGTAGAAAAGGACAACATTATTTTAGGCATATGGCTGACATTCATCTGTCCTCTTGAGATAAATAACCTAGTAACAATGCAAAAGACAGTTAACAGCCTCCCTTTGTGTTTCATGGAAAACAAACTTATTTTAACACTACTCTAATTACTGTAAAACCTTTCTATAAAATGCACACCAGTATCTTTAATAAAGAATCAGTGAAAGGCAACAGGTCATTTATCTAGCAAAATCTGCAAAATTAAAGTGCTGGCTTGACCTGAATAAATATATACAGAAACACTGAGCCTGAGCAGGGGTATTAATTACTTTTACTGCTATTAGTCTGCAGTGCCATTTGTGCGACGAAGAAGTGACTTCTGGCCTTCTGCAGGGCACTGTACTAACTCACCTGATTTTTAAGACCACAGCAATGTCACTAATGTCTGCTCCCCGTCTTTCAAGCACGTGAGCTCTCGCAAACAGCTGCATTGGGAAGGAGCGGAGCAGAGCTGCCAGGCACATCCGCTGGGCAGGAAAGGTGGCAGTGGTGTGAGACTGGGATTCAACAGAGTGCTCGGCCATGAAGACAAGCATATGATCAGTCAAGTACGTGGCTAACAAGAAGCCACGTGTTTTCAAGTATCAGCACTATTCTACCCATGAATAGCTGGAAGATTAAGTTCATGTAGGTATATACATAAGCAATCATGATAGTTATCATCTCTCTACTACAACTTTTTCCACTTACAAGCACATTTTGCAATGCAGGTAAGGATTTCTTAACTGAGTAACTTCCCAATGCTCTTAATATCATTAAGAAGAATATTAAGGTAACTATGCCTCTATAAAAAACATGCTTAAAACTCATCCAGGCAGAAGGGATCCCTTCTTCAGAGGCTTCCATACACTGAAGCATTCAACACTGGTGGACATTGCCCACAACAGTAAAGGCACATGTCCTTTTTCAGTACACCATGTGCAGGACTGTGAGAATATGGATTAACAGCAAGCTGTGATAATTTACCATTTATTTGTTACTGCATTCACAAAAATCTTGCTCCTATATTCCTGAGCAGCTCTGATGCAAGCCATGCTGCACTTGAGTGGTAGCTTACAACGTAATTTTGCTGGTGCCTGGCAGACTAACTTAGGGCGAAGGCAGAAATCAAGAGACTATCTTTTTCTGTCATCCTGATACGGCTGTATATGTGTCCTGGTTTAAAATGCATAGCACACAGTAACACGTATGTTGTTGTACATGGATAAACATGGAGGGAGTGATCATACCCCTAACATAGGACTAAGGGTCCCTCGCCTTAGTGTTCATGACCTGACACTTGTACCATAGAGATGTGGGGGGAAGTAGGCTTTTGAGGCACCTTCATCCTCTTTCCTCATAGGTATGTTTGAAGGAAACGGGAAAGTGATCCCACTTTTGTTGCATGGTAGAATATAAAATGGAATGGGAGAAAAATGATCTAGTCTCTATGCGTGCCGTTTCTTTAACAGCCAAGAATGAAAAATACATTTAGATTATTTACATTTGGAACTGTCATGCTAAAAAAAAAAAGGCAAGCGAATTGCATCTGCTAGGTCAAGCTTCCCATCCCCCATCTCAGAAAATCACAAACCCAAATGTCGCTTGTCTGTGTTGGTTCCCACAGAAGGCAAACCGTATGTTACGTTCCCAGTGTCCATGCATTTCTGCGGCTTCTAAATAGCTGGCTCCCCCCAGCTGCTGTTTGCCAGGTTTTGGTTCTCTTCCAGCACTGAAAGGCAGAGGGTAGGAGATGTCCTGCTGCTACTCTCCTTTCTTTCAGAAAATGGAGAGGTTGTCTGGCTGCCAACTTGTCAGTGCAAATGAGTCCCCTCTGCAGACCTTATCAGATGAATCCCAATGTGAAAACTTTCTACATATGAATTGCTTTGCAAGGAATGCCCAACTCTTTTCAGAACAAATAAGTAAAAGAACAAAATAAAGGAAATGAAAAAGTAAAGAACCTGCACTGAAAGGTCACTTCAAAGGAACAAAAGTCCACACGGCTTCTTTCTCCTGTTCTCTTTCTTCACAGTTGGCTCCCCATCATCTACATGCTGCTCCCCTAACTGCAGTGGGCTTAGTCACCACAAGCCTCATCAGTGTACGATTAATTGCTCCTGTTAATCAAAGCTGAAAGGCTGAAGGAACCAGAGTGTCCAGCAGATTGGTAAAGGAATATTGTACTCTCATCAGTGCCAGGAGTCCACCGACAGTCTAGAAGAGCAAAAACGAGAACAGCTCCTGGCTACCAGATTTTCAGCAGCGGGGCCAGAATGGCTATCTGAAGGGAGCGTCAGTCTGTGGGAGAAATCATGCTTATCCTGGAAAACCACCAGCACCGTAAATGGCAGCCAGGACTGTTGGTTATATTACATCAATATTGTTAGTTACATTATTAAATATTAATCTAAGATATAAAAAATGGAGGGTTCTTCTGGCTCTGCCGGAGACAGCCAGTGTAATCACACACGAATCAGTACATTTCAGTTCCTCTCAAATTCCCATCTGTAAGTCAGATGATAATATTTCCAACCGCCCACCTTTTGCAAGCCTGTGTCTCCAGGCAGGCTCCCCGGCCGCCTCTCACGTTACAGATGTACAGCCTCCGGAGCCCACTGGAATATTACAAATAAGGAGACACAGCACAGAAAGGTCACAGAGCTTGCACCAAAGCTCTAGGGTCTCACCACCTCTTGCTAGTGGCAAAGGGGTAACAGCTTGGGCTAGAAGAGTGAAAGGATAGTTTGGACTGCTTTAGATAAAATTTGTGCCTTAAAAGCTGTCTCTGCAGAGCCCTGTCCTCAGCTGCTGAAAAGAGCTGTTGAGACAGCCACCAAATTGTGGTTCTCTTTGAGGATTCATAGAGCACGAGGGAATGCAATGCAAAGATAGGTGAAAGCAACACAGATTTGTCAAAAACAAACCGTGTAGGATGAAGCTTATTTCTGTCGCAGGGAAAGAAGCGTTATGGGAAGGGAGAGGTACCAAGCGTCACATTGACGGAACTCAGCAAGTCTCCTGGCAGTGTCACTGTGCCACCTCCAGCCTCTTCCAGCCCCTGCTTTTCGTGGTGCTGCAGGGAGGGGGCCAGGGAAGCCAGGGGGAAGGGGAAGGGGCTACAGCCCACGGTACGCTCTCTCCCAGCTCTGCACACCCAGCTTCACTCCCTTCATGTTTCCTGGCTTCTTCACTTTTGTTTGACAAATACAGGTCTTCAAAGAGATATTCTAGGTACACAGTCCTGTAAAACCACTCACAGTAGTTGAACCAGAGCACCTTGAAGCAACATGGGGCCATTAGATAATGAAACTCAACAGTCACAAGTATAGAGCCTGTAGTGATAAATCTGACTGCGTTACCCAGCCTTTGTCCGAATACAGTCACGCTGATTAAGAGTGTCGAATGGTTGAGAATCCACAAGTAATTCAATACATCGAAAGGGACTGGCACACCTACCCTAAACACCTGTGTGAAGAGAACAGTTTATGCTGCTGAGCTCCATCAGGTGGTTTGTCTATGGTTAGAGAAATCAACTTGAAATAATAGTGGGTCAGACTTCGTGAGAGTACATGTAAACAGTTCCTCCACAGAAGTGAACAGAAAAGGGTTTGAAAAGGGCTAAGAGGAGGATAATTTAATGTTAAAAACAAGCATGAGAAAGAAATGAGGAAAGGAGAAACCTCAGAAATAATTAACAGGAATAATTAACAGGGAAGAGCACAGGCCTCAGCTGTGGTTGTAGCTAAACTTGTGCTTCAGTGATATGCTGAACTGTGGACAGGTATGCATGGAAGAACATAGATGACCAGTGGATTTAAAACATACAGAAATGCCAGCTCAGCACATGCTTACTATTTCTGCCAACAGAATACTAGTTTTTTAAGCACTCCAGAACACTACCGAAGCCTAAACTCCTGACCAAAGCTAAGCACATGCTTAAATGGCTTCCTGAATTGAGATGAAATGATGAAATGGGATCCAAGAACATAACAACTGAAAGACAGGGAAACTTTAAGTCTAAGTAATCATAGAGAGATCACGTTCTTTATGCTCTTCACAGATTCCTGTACCATGTTCTTTTTTGTCTTCCTAAATACAATTTTGTGATAATAGAAAAATAAAAATCAGGACCACACTCAGACTCCAGGACCGCTCCCTTTTCACTTGGTGAAAAGCCCCTGCACATCAGTCTCCCAGGTGCCAGTCATTCCAACTGTTTTTCCCAGGTGGACGGTAAGCCAGGTGAAGTGACACTGACTGAGCAGAAGGCCACCAGGTGAGGTAGTGGCCAGCACTGATTGCAGAGTTGTGTCCCGTCCTGAGCTGTTTAACAGCTCAGCAGTACCACAGCATTGGTGCCCAGACTCAAGAGTCCAGTTTGCTTGGAGGGCAGATGTGGATTTTCTTGTGCATCTCTGAAGAGCTTACTGTGTAGCAAGTAAATAATAATGGATTTAAGTAACAACAGGAGACTGATAATACTGAATATTAGACTGTTGAGTTTCACATTGATTGAAGTATCTCATCTATGCTGAAGTCAAACATTAAGCCAGATTTCAGCACTCTTACAACTTTGAAAAACAAAATAGAAGGTACTGTGTCTGGAGCAACCAGGCTGACAAGTTACTGTGCAGGGAGCAAGGTCTCATTGCTACACAAAAAATCAACTTCCCTTTAAACTCAACAGCAGATAAAAGTGATTTGTGTTCCAGTTAATTCGATTTGCTATCTGAACTTGTCGTCATTTTGTATTTTTCTATTTGATCTTCATTCCCCTTTTAATGCTGGCTTATTTCTTCTTGGTGGTTTATGCTAATATGTTACATTGTATTTCACTTAGGTAATAGTTTAATAAATTCTTTAAGATTATAGTGATTGACACAGATCACGAGGCAGTATGGAGATTAACTTTCTGCAGAAGTTGTACACTCACACCGACTTACCCCATAGTGAGGAAAGTGCCCAAGCAGAGGCAAGCTGGGATAGTGACAGATAGCAGCAACACTACAATGATGCCTGTCAGGGGTGACAGCTACACTTCTCTGGGAAAGGAGCCTACACTTTGCAGGATTTTGTGATCTCGTGGTGCATTCTTAGTCATAAATCATTAAGAAGTTGTAGAGAAAGAAAACATGAGAAAAGGGATGCTACTGATGGGTTGCTATTACTTTACTATGGGCAGCCCTGTCCATTAAAATAGAGAACTGATATTGAACAGAAACAAGCAAGCTGATGCCTGTAATAGAATAACTGCCAGCATGCCATCCACTGGGATTTCATAAATCCATATGTAAGAGATCTAAATCATAAAAGAAAGATTAGTTTTTGTTACATCTCTCACAACATGATAATTTCAATGGTTAATTTTCTAACACGTTTGCCATAGGCATCACACAAAATTTATGTTACTTCTTTCAGCCAACACGCTTTACAAACACATATGGTGAGCTTTGTACATGTTACTATATCTCATCTGCAGGCCTGGATGGGTGAGAACAAAGCTTTCAGAAACAGCTATTGATGTGGGGTGCTAAAGCACTCAAAAATAAGAGCATGAATACTTGCAGGTCAATGAAAGAAAATTTTGACCACCAGTACAAGTCGTTTAAAAAAAACAGGCGTATGTGCTGGATCTGAACTTCAGCTTCAACTGAAAAGTTTCAGTAACTAAATGACTCCACAGTAGACGGGGTCATGTTGTTCCTAGGCCCCCTCTGAGGAGGAACGAACTTCCCTTCTTCAGTGGGGCTTCTGTAAAGGGCACATGGGAGATGCAGGACTGATCTCGCACCCTGGGGAAAGACAGCAGGAATGAGAATTGCTGTAGTGTGCCTGCATCGGTGTGAAGCCATGGGTCTGGACTTCCAGTGCGTGGTGGGGACCAAACTTCCCCTAGCAGAGCATCTCTATACTCTGTGTGAGCATTTAAACAGCCGGTAATGACAGCATATCATCACTTGTGGTACCCAAAATCTGGTAAGTTTCTGAAATGAAAGAAAACTTATAAATATCCTGCATTAAACATAAGCAGTGAGATCTAGAAAATATTGCGCAGTTTTTCCCTCCACCATCTCCTTGTTATTCCCAACCTGGAATGCTGTGAAAAGTGATAGCCAAGATGGTCTCCTGTGGGACTGCAGTCTGTAATTGGGAAGGGGACCGATCTCCTTTGTAGCTGTTCTCAGAGGAAAGAAAGACCCAATTCAACTCCTGCTTTTCCCTGAGTGAGCCACAAAAAAAAGGGAGCCAGGCTAAACGACAATAGCTTCAATCAGCCACACACGCACGAAACAAAGGGAATTTTTTTGCTGCACAGTCAGAAGAGGAGGGGTCTGATTGGCATTCAGACTTTGCAGCACCTCACTGTGGGAGAGAGGTCTTCTGCAGTCATTACTCTCCTGTGGTGCTTGTTATTGACAGCACTTTCGACTGACTCTGGCAGAGAATAAAAGTATCCCTCTCAGTAATATCATTCACTTCCCACACTTGCTGTTCCCCCTCTCTGTGCCTCATGCAGAGCACATGTGCAGCTGACACAGAGTGAACACGGTGACCTCCTCTGAATATGCATAAATGCTAAGGATTGTCTTTTTTTTGCTCTGCTGCCATGGCTGACTGAAGCAATAGCTTGGCCAGCATTTTGCCTATGAAAGAGTGCACTAGTTTGCAAATGTTAGCCCACAGATGGCCAACTTCTGAGCCTGGCATCCAGACCTCGTATTCAGTCTCACAAGTAATTTAGAAAGCATATAGTTAAAACTGATGAGACACTGATATGCACCTGCTTTCATTTTCTTGCAACAGTTTGGGAGATACATCAATGTGCTGAGCATGGAGTAGAGATGATTTAAAGGAAGAGAAGATTAATGTTACCAGATGATTTTTAAAGAATTTAGCTCTCCGGTGCTTGACAGTTGGAGTTTGCACGACTGAAGTACAATAGATGAAAACACAGGTTAAAGAACAGGCTTTATTCCCACTGGAGCCATTTAGATCCAACACTACTGAACTTCTGTAGGTTCTACACATGAAAAGGTAGATTCACCATCTCCACTCCTTTAAAATCACAACAGGGGCTCCTTGCAATGATGGGAGTAAACATAATTAAGTTTTGCTCATAATTGTTGAGCACAATGCTCTTTAGTTTCTTTCTGCTTTTTAGCACTTACAATCTTACCTTAAAGCATTTTCTTTATCCATGAAAAGTTAAAGGCTTACTTTTTAGTTTTAACATAAATTGTTGGCATATGCTTTAGACTTTCAGACCAGAATTTTCAAACTAAACATGAAAGTGATTAGAATACCAGAAGAAGCAGTACCGCAGAATATGCAGATCGGTCTGCTGAGGCTTATGTGCTCTTCTGCTAGTGATTGCTGGGAGGAAGACAAAGAAAATGGACAGCGCCATTGTCTGATGAGTGCGTTTACACCGAATTGCTTCAAGGACCTTATAACACAGAAATTAGACTTCAATTAATCACAGGCAAAATTTTATGAAATCAGTAAGTCAGCAAAGTGTTTGGGAATGTCACTGTAAGTTCATGATTCATGCTCTGCCTTCCTTGCAGAGTTAAAATCATTTTTAATTCTTTATACTGCCCTCCTCCCCCTTTTATCAGAGAAATTCCTATATTTCTTATATTTATTTAATTCGTCCTTATATTCCTACTAGTAAGCTCACGCTATCTGTTGGCCACTGACTCCTTGGCTGCTGCAGCTGGAATGAAGCTTCCAGATGACTGTAATCACCAGTGCCACCAACAGAGCAGAGCTGCAACAACTTCACTCTTCTTGGGCTTCTGATGCTGATTGCTTGCAACAGGTCTCCTGTAAACACCACCAAACACCCAATGCTCAGCTGATACAAACCACTGTAGCTGAATTAGCATAAGTGTTGATTTATACTACTTAATTCATACTACTTAATTCATACCTGTCCTGAAGTCCTAAACACAAATTGTCCTGTAAGCAGCCAGAATAATATCAAAACGTTCCTCTACAGAAACTTAAAAAAAAAAAAAAAAAAAATCTAGGTTTCCATTATAGCTTGTTTGTCATTACTGCTGAATCAAAACCTTGGGGCTTTTGTAATGAGAAGGTAGTTTAACAGAATCAAACACAAGAATATCACAGTCCACAGCAGGTCAGTATTACTGCTGACCCATGTCCTAAAGAAATAAAAACAGCTGGCTGCCCAGTAAGAGAAAGCAAATGAAGCAGGCAGATGGAGAGAGGGAGGAAAAGAGTAATAAATGAAAAGGAATATTTCTTAGGGCCTGTGTCAGGAAACGGAGGTCAGGAATTGATAAGCACTGAGATTTTTAGTGACCTTTTAGCAAACCTGCTACTATCCCATAATTAGTTAGATAAGTGAAAAAACTCAGTCAAAAAAAACCCACCAA
This sequence comes from Opisthocomus hoazin, assembly GCF_030867145.1. NCBI lineage: Eukaryota > Metazoa > Chordata > Aves > Opisthocomiformes > Opisthocomidae > Opisthocomus > Opisthocomus hoazin. Next base: position 74,920,058 of record NC_134415.1, read on the forward strand.
CTTTGCTTGCTCTACTAACCATTCAGTGAAAGAGGATTCACTGGCACAGCTTTGTTCTCCAGAAAGAAGTAAGGATCTGGTTCTGCAGCTGTGACCCCAAGAGGCACTTGTACTCTCAGAGTCAGCATTGCAAAGTCCAGATTAGATGCCTAAAGTGTTCGCCATTACTTCTGAAAGACTTGGGAGCCTTGAAAAACGAAGAAAACAAACGTCTGATAAAAATAAATCGAAAGTAAGAGACCAAATCCTCACAGACAGGAGTGTTTGTTACCAATGCAAAAAGTTATTGAAAACTTCAATAGAGAATTCAGTATGTATTCTGCTTTAACTGTTATGCTGCCTTAGAAACCTGTGTGGCACAGCAGCCATGTAGCATTTCTTCTGCTTTCTGGCAAATAAAGGAAAAAAGTGTGATAGTGTTGAGTTCCGCAAATAATCGGGAGAAGTGATAAAAAAAATAAATAATTCATGCTTTAGTCTATTGTTAAGTATGTAACCAGAGGAGATGAGATGTCATATCATGCATGGCTGCATAGCACGTGACTTGAAAGAATCTGCTAGCAATTCATATTTATGTAAAAATTATATATTACAATGGAAAAAGTTTAGAAAACAATTATTTCTCTTTGACACTATGCTCTGAAGTGTATCTAATTTTCACTATTTTGATATATCTCATGATTTAAATAGGGTAGTGAACAGATTTTTTTTAAATGTGCGAGCAACCTTAGACAAGAGCAAAAAAAGATTTTGTATTGAAGACAAAAAATTTCAAATGTCAGGAAAATTTTTTATGGGTATTTGGGATTGAAGAAAACTTTACTTAAAGCGTTTTGATTATTAATTTGATCAAGCATTTCAAAATATAATTAAATTATTTTTTTTTAAATTAAAGCCTTCCACATTTAAGAAAAAAGAGTTTCATTTTGAAAGATATTGAAAGGGTATTTTTTGACTTTTAAAGAATTACAGTATAAAATGTTTGCGAAAAAATGACAAATTCCTAAAACATTTCACTGGTGCCAACCAATATTTTCTTTGTAAAACACTGCATGCTCAAAACCATCCCATAGTTCTACTCACAGAATTTGATATTTCCCTCAACATACAGTTTCTGGCATCAATTCTTTTTGCTTCTATTGGAACCTCCATTAAAACCTGAACCCAAGCACTCACTTCATACAGCAAAACTTGAAAATATGGCTTACGTGTATTCTACAAGTTAAAACCCGCCATCAGGCAAAAGGCATCCAAAATGTATTATTCTTAGAATTCAGGGTTTTTTTGTTCATTTGATTTTTTTTCTCATGGTCAGTTGCATGGCATTTGAGAAGTTAAGGTTGACAAATCTGGTACCATAAACACGACAGAAATTCAAATTGTCTCTATCCCCAGGCTATAAATAAGAGTTACTGCATAAATAAAATATACCCTGTAGTATATACAGAAATAAGCACTGTCTTCCTAGAAATCATGAGCTTGGGAAGCACTGGGAACGATCACTATCGTATCAATAAACTTTCTGTATAGTAAGAACCTTTTCAGGGGAAATAAACTCTATTCAAATGCCAATACCTTTGAATTGAGACAAAGCTGAAGTCCAGAGTTTGTTCTTCAATTCACATTTTAATTAAAGAACTCCGTGAAATATAGAGAAGTGAAAAACAATTTGTAGGTATATAAATAAACTTTGAAATGTAATCTAACAAACAACATAAACCAACCAGATCTATAAAACACTACTTCTCCTATACACCTGCAAAAGCAAGTTTGGTTTTCACCAGAAAGAGACGAAGAAGTTGCTGTTTAAGGCAACACTTGCTTATATCTTCAAGTGCAATTTGTTATTTGGATTGTTTCTAGTCACAGCTGATTGTATTCAAGCGCACAGTAGTAAATTAAACAGGTGAACGGAAGTAACTCAGCCTCCAAAAAATCACTATGTGCAAATTGTTCTTGTATTTAGTGTTAACTGCAAAAAGAAGAAGCTTGGCCAAAGGTGATTTTTAAATCAAGGGTCAAGATGATTTGTTGCCCAATGAAAAAACAATCGTTATAGGATAACTGTGATCACTTCTACAATGAACGTGACTAAGCCAAAACTCTGAGTAATCTCTGTAGACAGCAGCTACAGAAAACTAGTATCCATAAATGATCAACATAGCTTTTAATTAGACTGTCAAAAAACCAGACAAACAAATTTAAGGGCTTGTTTTTTTAATACCTAAAAGGGAGAGTTTTTCTCTGCTGAACAGGTGATTAATGGACCCGTGACTAGAAGGTGAAGGCTGTATTTTGGTAAAGGATATGTGAAACCAGGCCTGGTCACAGCCTTGGGACTGGCTTTCCTGCTTCCACACTGCAGGATCCCGCTCACACGTACACCAAATATAAGATGAAGCTTCTTCTTGATAAGAATAACCTTAGCTGACCCCAGACTTCATGGGGGAAGAAAAGTACAAGCAACAGGAAACGCAGAGCAATACTGAATTTGACACGGGACAGCTTATCCCGCAAGGAAGGCATCTTCTTCCTCCTATGCTGGGGAGCAGCATGTGTAGCTACAAATTTCTGGAAAACTCTTTTAACGTGAAAGCTTCTGGATTCAAACCTGTACTGCCTTAAAGCCCCCTTACCGAACACTATTTTGCCTGTGTGGTGTTACGTGCTTTGTAAGTCAGCATGTGAAGAACTATATTGTGCATGATTTTCTTCTATAATTACATTATACGAATATGCACTGCACTAACACAGGAGTCAAAGTGTCTCACAGCATTATTTCAGTAGGTTTCTTTGTATTTCAGACATGCTTGCATTCCCTGTCTGTCAGATTACGACATAATAATTTATTTTTCAATAGGGTTGTTCCAGTTTCTTGACCAATCAAGCACTTTTCACATCTATTACAAAGCCTAATGCACATACTTTTAAAAAATGTTAGTATTTATCTGTTCATTGACAACATTTCTTAGATGCCTATGATCTAAAATTTAAAAGGGGATAGCAATTTTTATTGCTTTCATCTCAGAGAGACTTAGCTGATGGGACAGCTGTGAATGGAAACCTATCCACAGAACCTTATGTCTAGTTGAGCTAAGGATGTCCAATGAACCTCTACACAGATGAACAGAAAATGCTTTTTTCTCTGTGCTCATAAATATTCATAGTATCTTGGGCCGCTATTCTACAACTGAACTCCAAAAAGAAGTTGCCAAACTGCAAACCACTAAGAATCCAAAAGGAAAGTTTCAGAATATTCTTTATGATGCAAATATGCACGCACTACAAGTCAATAACAACTGTCTTTTGGAGTCTGTCCCCTCCTGTTTGTAACTGCTTTGCATCTGGTTCAATTACAGCAATTGCTTTCATACAATACCTGTCTGAGAAACATAGATGGGTTTAATAAGTGTTTTGTCTTGGAACACTTCAATGGGCTGCTCTGTTTTGCTCTTCATCTCCTCTCCTCCACTACTTTTTGCCTCTCAGCTTAGAGTAACTGCACCACACAACAAGCTCATGGAGAGAGCTCATCGTCTGTCTCTCAACTACAATTTGTTGACTTTTGTATTGGAGCACACAAGGAAACTCCCCTAGAAGTGCCTAAAAACAATTAGGGTATTGGCTATATCGGGAGGTCCTGAGGAGTTACAAGATATCTTAGCATGAGACCAATTTATGGATGCTTAAGTTGCAATGATCCAGAAAGCGTAGAGAAAAATAAACTATTTAAAAATATTTAAGCTTTTGGAACATGCTTTGAAATGAGAAAATTTCTGTCATATTTTCCAAGCAGCAGAGTACTCCATGACTTAAGAACAGGTTTGTTTCTCGAGAAATGCTAAAAATTGCTTTAAAATTAAACAATCCCATGTAAAAGCCAAAAAGCAGCACTATCTTAAGCTCGGCAACAGCAGGGACTTAACCCTCCACTCAGCACAGAACCAATACTCTACAAGAGCTAGGAAACTTCCACAAGAGCTAGGAAACTCTAGGTAATAGAGATGAAGGCCAAAATTTGATCTTCAGACAAGCTGTCAAAGAAAATCTCATTCAATCCGCAGTCACTGAAAGCACTGAAAGACCTCGAACAGTAAACATCACAGCAGAGGAAGAAATGGTACTAACCGCAAATGCACTGACGTCAAAAGTTCAACTTTCCCTTACAAACTCAGCTGTGATAATACTGATCATGAAGTGTTCAGAAGACTAGTAGCATCATGGACAAACATATGTACTGCACTAGATGACCTTTAAAGGTCACTTCCAACCCAAACTATTCTATGATTCTATGGTATTTAGGTTTTGAGTTTGGCTTTCTAAATTTTTTGATGCAAGTAGCAAATCATGACTGAAGAGATTATGTTCTTAAGACACATGTACCAGAAGTTTTAAATACCCATACAAAATTAAACAAAACTGGGAAGTGCTGAAAGGCCCTCAAGAATAGAAGATATCAGGCAGAAGGAGTGTTATGAAAGCATTTATGCAACTAAGCAATAACCCCGAAAGTCAGAAATCTAAAAGATAGTGACTATGTTCTTTGATATTAATATTTATCACAATCTTGTGCAAAATACTGTAGATATTAAATAGAACAGAAATTGAATTCTCATTCAGATCTGTGTTTTTTTCTGGGAGATTTAAAGGCAGTCCTGAGGGCATTATGTTGGAAACTGCTAAATAAATGGCCAAAGATGAAAGTCAACTGCTTGTTTATTCAGACAGTCCCTGCTTCCTAACTTTCCTTGAACAAAAGTTTTAAGAAAGTTCTCATTGTTGACATTTCCAGTGAACTAGTTGGAACAACTGGGCTGTTGGTGGCAAACATAGTTTTAGTTCAAAAGGATTAAACAAAGAAAAATATCAGAAATTGCCCAAACTTTTAGACTGTCTCCTCAATGTAGGTAAATTAAATTTACTGCCTAAACATGAGTTTTGTGCTTAAAGCCACCTCCCCCTGAGCTGTAGAGAAAAGCAGAGAATACCCTTCCTTTGGCTGCTTTATTTCCAGCCCTCAGCTAAAAGCGACCCAAGGGTGGGCCAGCCCGTGGACAGAGCCAGCAGGCAGCCAGGTCCCAGGGAGCCGGGCAGGCTCCTTCCCCCGGCCTCTCCTGGAGCAGGGATGCAGAGAGCAGCCTCTGAAACTGCCGCTTGGCTCGGCCCTGCCCTTACGGGGCTCGTACATAAGGGGGACCACCAGGGCTACCAGGGTTGGTGTAACAGACTGGGTCATTTTCTGTATCTTGCCTTTCGCTTTGTTTAAAACATGCCTTTAATTTCCTTTCAAATTGAGTCATCAGTAGTGACTTCTTTCTCCTCCCTAAAGTATTTAGATTATTAATGTGGGAAGAATGCCCAAGACTGATACGCAGTCATTCCAGGCCTCTTAATTAAATTGAATTTTATTCTGATTAGACGATGAGTATTGACTGATTTGCTTGTGGTTAGCTCCTGGCCTATTTCAGTCCTTCCAAACACCTGCTTACAAGCACAGCAAATCTTCTTTTGGCTATTAACACTACAAGGGAATATCCCATTTCGGTTTTGTGCACACTCTGTTCTCATCAGAGTTAAGCAACAGAACTGATGTTGGACCAGCTGACTTGCACTAGAAGTCCAGAAACACCAGGAAACATCATTAGATGGTGGTGTAGGCCAACGGGACATGATTCCAGAGACATGGAGTGACACACATCAGGGGTGGCCGTCCAGACTCCCCTCCACAGGGCACAGAAGCAACCTAGAAAGATACTGCAGAGCAAAGCGGACTATGCTTTCCTTAACTGTGGGACATTTTTCCTTTCTACTCCCCAAGGCACTGTAAATGACAAACAAGTCGCATCTTCTCTTCCCCAAAATATTGTCCTGATCATAGACTAATATTAATTCTATAAAACAGCACAAAACAAAAGGCAATAAACAGCTGATTTGAATAATCTCCTGTTGAGAACAACACAACACTGTAAGTAGCAGCACACCTTTGATTTGCAGTAATAGTCCCCAAACTCTTTGAATCCAGTTCCTTGTTGCTATTTATTGCCTAATTTACACCTGTATTAGCACAGAAGTCAGCAGAGTCAGATTAGAGAAAGTGAGAGAAGAACAGGAGTTTTATGACCTTGTTTTCCATTAGAGAACCCTCTAAGGAGAGTGTGGAAATAAGTACCCACAGGAAAGGAAAAGCTGTAGGATCCCCTCCTTTTGTTTCACAAAGAGCACTCACTAGAGAGACTAAAATGCTTGGCTCTACACAGTGCCCTTAAGCATTATTACTTATTATCATTTATGTGATTACAAGCTGTGTTCACAGCAATAAAATAAGGCGAAGCTTGGGTAGTATTAATAGCCCAACTAATTACACTGCTATAAAAGGTTTATGGGTGGGATAAATTTCAATATTATTACTACCATGCTATGACACTGGCTTTGTCTAAAGGAAGGCACTACAAAGCTGATCTCCATGTGCTCTATATTTGCTCTAATTCATAAACAATTAGTGAAGACAATAGGATATAGGAACATTCCCACCTGGCTGTAGGGCCAGCTTAAGCCATGTCTAATCCTGCAGCTACAGCAGAAAGGCATTATCACTCTGGATTCCTGTTTGAAGATGGAAAAGACCAAAAGGCTTTTTTCCTCATTTCTATGGTCATTTAAAATTCCAGCAGTGTTCCTTCAGCTGGGCCCAACCTTGTCAGACATCAAGAGCAATCTGAGATATTCAACTGGAAATTAATCTTCTACTTTGTGAATTTGTTCTTACTAATAAAGAGACATGACCCTACTATTATCTAGACTCAGAAACATCAGAAGATCCGTTTAGAAAGGACACACACCAACGTAACGATACTGCTTTGTGGAATAATTCACAGGTTCTAGGTCATATTACAGAAAAATTCAGAAATCTCAGAATGATGCTATTTGGTTTTAGCAAATCAAGATTACTTTAGCTCTTTGAGTAAAAGAAAGCAGAAGGCAAAATATTATGGAACTGAACCTCAAAGTTTATATATGGTGTAGGAAAGAAGGATCTGAATTTGTTCAACACTATTCTACCACTTCCCATATCAAAACAGAGGCGTAAAAAATGGATAGTTGTTATTTCATTCGGTAGCGGAAGCAATCTCCTAACAAGCTAGCTATAGTTGCCAGTGGGGCATTTGAACCAAGCGGAAAGTGTAAATGGAAACACAGCAATGCCTCTTGATCAGGTGCCTTCTCTTCCATGTTACCGCAACAACTGAGCTTTCTAATGCGACGGATTTAACAAGGCATCTGGGAACAGCAGGGAAGGAGGGTCTGCTCACTTACTGGAGTCAGAAGACGAAAGGCAGTCTGCCAAGGCCAGACAGAAAAATATTGATGGTGATCATCCAGAATCAGGAAATAAGAATTCATCTGTTACTGGAAGGAACACATTGCCATATACTGTTGCTGAGTGGGAGGGTGAGACAGTAAAGCCATTACAGCTGGTTTTAAAAATGAACAATTAGGGCCATTGCTGGGGCACTTGGCCACCAAAGACTGAAAGGGATCTTTTCAATTGGATTGGAACTTCATGTCACCCTCTGCATAGCTGCATCCACATTGCCCTTTGCAAGACTAAGGCTGCAAGACCCGTAGGGGCTTCTGGTACTGCATTCCAGCTGAAGTGCTGGGCAACCCATAGCAGTCACGTAGGAAAATATGACTACTTAAGTGTGTTCCTAAGGGTTTGTTCTTTCAGATAACCATAGAAAGTGGCAAATAGTGTCTTGTCCTCCTTCATATTCTGTACTTTATGCCAGTAGGCTTTCTTCCTTTCACAAGTGGAGGGAGCAGACAGCCACCATAATAGTATATTAGGAAGTTTTTGGTGGCATGGGATTCCTCTGCACCCGGTGAAAGCGGTACAGCCCATTATACTTCTGAAAGCTGGGATCAGTGGGCAAACTGCTGTATGTTGGGCATAATACTAGCCGCACCATTCATTATAGACTTTTCGCTGGCTTGTCACTACCTTCTCTTGCTCTGGCCAAGAAGCGCACAGGCAAATGTAGCCTCTTAAGAGCGGCAAACTACTGAACCTATCAATCAAGCATGTACTGTTCTCAGTACAGCCAACCAGAAACATTCAAAAATTTCATTGCTTGAGATATCTCATGCAAAATTTGAGAGAGAGCTTTGAGAACCACATTATGCTGAACATACTAAATTAGAGATTAAAAAGAATTTGAGATTCCATGTTTGAACACTTTTGTTTGCAACCATGTAAGAAACATACTTCTTACAAAATTCAGAGGAGATATTCTCAGTTTCCAAAACTGAATGAGAGTTTTAAAGAAAAAGAGTCATGTTAACATGAATCTCTTTAAATAAAAAAAGCGTTCTATGGAACTGCCTCTGCTGATTTTCTTTCCTGTCCACAGCAGAGAAACAAGAATAAGATTATACTTTAAACAAGTTGTTCAGTGTCCTACACTGAATCAAAGCCAGAAATAGAATTTTCACACTTTAAATGTGTTGTGTAATATATTTGAACATATGGGGTCCAAAATCAAATAGCTTTTAAAGGCACTCAGCTACCACAGTAATGGATGGATGGACAGGTAGATAATCCGCGCGCTTTTGATGTGATTTACTGCCTTCCAGGAACATCTGCTCTACAGCAGTGAAACTACAAATTCCCTAAGACTCTGTGCTTGACTGAACTCTAACCACAAGGGGCACACCTTTCAAACATAACTTCATTGGTTTTATTTCCATGGCAGCAGCTATGAAAAGGTTATCCTGCTCAGACTAACTGCACCAATATTTGTGATGAAATGTTTAATCATAAAATCTCTATAAATTACTATTTATATTCGCTATAATTCAAAAAGACAGAGATCCAAATTTGTCTGTGTCACTAGAACACATAGCTCAAAAGCAGATCAGAATCTTCCACGTTAATAAAAAGCCTGACTTCAAAACAGTCTATGTTTTCTCAAAATTCACCTATATGAAAAATTCTCATTACAGCTTAAACATAAATCAAATTCTTACGAAGTTTCATTCACCTTCTGTCTGTATTCTAGATATAGATGTAATCCATTATTGATACAGAGAAAATGCAGCTCTGTAACAGAAAAAAAGTCTTGTTCTAAAACTCAGGTTCCTTTCCTTTTTCTTTTGTTCTGTACTACGTACCTCTCCTCTACACTATGACTCTTTCAGAAAAAGGCCCTGAGAAATGACCTCAGAATTTGGCCTTATTGTATCATTTCTTCTGATAACAGTGGGCCTTGTACAACCCACTACAGCTGCTTTGATGTTCATTTCATTTCTCCTCCTAAAAAAAGTAAAAAAGTTGTATCCTTACAAAACTGTATTACAATAAAAATTGTTCCTGACATGTTAACATAGAGTAGGTGAAAAAGAAGCTAACACCTGATTCAGAATCAAATGCATCATTTGCGGACAGTTTCAAAGATGTGATCAGCTGAGACGCATTTTCCATCTACAGGCAATATTTAGAATAAATCACAAAAATGCTTATAGGATGAGGCAGGGAAGAAGGGAGTGGCACCTGACACTTCCAAAAAGACTCAGTAAAAAAGGAAATCAGAACATCAGAAATAAGAAGAGAAATAAAGTTTTGGATGGCACTGGTAGCAGGGACAAGCAGAATAAAAATAATTTTCGTACGACGAGGAAAAATGGAATGCATCAGGGAATTCTTCTGATCATAGATGCAACACAAGGCTCTCAAATTACACAGCAGATGAGAACTGCTGTTCTCCAGGCATGCTGACTCATTCAGCTTTCTGCAAGCCTACATTAGTGTTTTGGTCTCAGCTCCCACTGCTCATTACAGCTTTGTTGTCTTGATTTATATGTCTGTTTGTCCGGTCAGGCAAACCCTTCACAGATTTCTTTGTAGACAATCTCCAAAATTGCCCAGAAGGCTACATGAAGATCATATTATATTTATGTTCTGAACTTAAAATAATAAATCACTTTCTGCTGCACTTCGCTTTTTGCCTGCTCCATCTAATTCCTAAACCTAAATTCCATGTTCCACTCATGGCCATCTCTATTTCAGCCTTAACTTCATTTTGTCTTTTCATCTGGAACTGGACAAGGTCAAAAGACAATATTTCTCTGTACAATTGTTCCCTAAGGGGATCAAGGAGTGAGAAAGGGGTGCCATCTACTCTTATCCTTAAACTGAGCTACTATAAAAAAAAAAAAATCCTCAGAAATCTGCAGTTTGAATAGGGATGGTCTTCTCTGTAATAATATAAAAACCAAACCTGACTGTCCAAACAGCCAGCCACCATGTACCCATCTGGAGACTGCGCCACGAGCAAATTCAGACATCCAGAGCATAAAGTATCACAGTCTGTGCCTGGCTGTTGGGTCTGGCAGAGGTAAATCACAGGCACATCATGGAATCAGATTGCTACTTCCACGTGCTGGAACCAAAACTGTTTCTGTTCTCCTAGACCATTTCACCACTGGAAAGAGTGACAGTTCCCAGCATTTACAGGAGATGATCACTGAGCTATGTCACCTTCTGATTGGTGCCATTCTGAGCCGGGGGAAGCTGAGATTAGTTCTCCGGGAAAAGTCCTTGAGCAACTATTCCACCCTGCAGTCCCTTATCACAGCAGTTCCCTCGCAGAGTCCTTTTGTAAAGTAAACCAGCAAAACCAGTGTTCCAGCAGTAATATTTCAAATCTTCTTTGCAGTGACATGCAGCTAATTGTGTATCCCTTCCTCATGCTGGGAACACTTGGCTGCTGGAGGGGAAGAATGACCTACGTGGCTCTTGGGGAGGGACTTAGACAGTCCTGGTGGAAATACTCCTGACATTTCTTTATTCAGAGGAAAAGGCTGGCCACAATCTGAGGGATGCCTGTTTTGTGACTGTACGACTCGGTCACAGAAGCCTGCCACACACCTATCAGCCTGGTTCTTAGGGCATAGCAAATGACCTGATACAACAAAAATAATCCTCTTGTTAAGGATGTTCCTGTGGTGCGAGGGCAGTCTTCAGAGCAAATATTTGCATTTCCTGAGCTTTCCCATCTTGCTAATATTGTCTGACAACTTTCCTAAGAACTCCTTCTCTGACCACGTCTCCCTGAAGCCTCACCAATCTCCGTTTCCTATGTTCATATTTTCCTTACCTACTAGATGGTACCCTCCCTTGAGAGGAAGCACTGTTTGTGCTTGGACAACGATTTACAGAAATATGAATCACCTAACCAAAACCCTTGCAAGATGATTTCTTGTGTCGACATATTATCTCTAGAAGATGTTTTTCTAATACCAGTTCTTAAAGCTAGTTGGTGATTGCTGACATCATGGTTCAATTGAGTCACACAAAGTTCTCTGCAAGGTTAACTTAGGAGTTCTGTTTACTTTTTATGACGTATAATTATCACCAGGTGACATAATTTTGGAAGAAAGTGAAAAAAACCCTTTCTCACATCATTTCAAGCTCTGAAATACTTATTATCAGTGTATCTGTTAAAACACTTACTGTCCTTGCTTTGAAGTTAGCAATGTTAATAGGTAATAAAAATAATTTGGAATGAAGAAATGCATTTACTAAATTCCTTGAAAGGGTATGGTTTATTCCTGAAAGCCACTTTACAGCTAAACTGTTGATACAGGATACGATTTTTCAGTTGAGAATCACTATCAATAATTTGCTCAAAACTCTTCACTAAAGATATAAATTTTGGCTTCTACAGTTAATTAGTTCCAAGGTAAGAAATATGAAGCTTTGTCTGTGAGACTGCAAAAGGTAATACCAAACATCAGTGCTATTAATCCTGTAACTCGTTACTTCTTAATTCTACAGCTTTTTAGACTTGCTAATAATCTCTCAATACCCAGGTTTTCATGAAAAATTCAGCTTCAATATTCCTTACCCCTATAACCAACAATCTGACAAGTCCATAAAACACTATTCAGTACACAAGAGATTAAATCCATAAAACATATTAAACAGAGCTCAAGAAAGTACAAAATAAAAGCAACAGTGGGAAATATTAACAATACAACAGACAATTTTTTTAAAGAAATATACACAAGCAGATTATCTCTCAATGTTGTCATCAACAGAAGATAGACTGTTTCCTCACCAATGCAGGATTAGTTGAAATTATGGAAATAAACGCAAACCTCATCAAACGCATAAGTAGAAATGCATCTGCAATGACTATGACAGAGACAGCTGACAATGAATTTCCATTTTTATTCCACTGTGCAAAATATTAAGAATAAAGAGATGACATTTCATCACATTACTGACAAAATATGAAACACATTAGCAAGGACTAAAAAACCCAAGTCTTTTGTGAAAATTGAGAAGAAAAAGTTGATAGAACCTGACAATTTGCAGTAAGCAGCTTCCTGTTAGCAATGAGTTGCTGCTATAGTATCAGGTGGGTATGTAACAGCAATTGAAGGCAATGGTGAAACTTATAGGAAGATACATCCTGTTTAAATTTGAAGGATGTGATTTTCTCTCATGTCAGTTGGCTTGTGTTTGTTAGACTGTTTAAGTTGGAATTTCAGGTGCACATACTTATAAACTTCTATTTAAATGCTTGTTGCATGCATTTGCTTAGAAAATCTTTTCTATACAAGTTCGTTGACACAGCACCTCTACATTTTACACCCCACTCCTTTTTCCATGGAAAGGGCTATGACTCTCTTTACTGCTTGACAAATGAAACAAGCACCTTGCGTTTAAATCAAGATTGTTTTTACATCTAGATGATTTTAAAGAAAAATTAATCAGCTGTAAAGATGACATATCTTCATGCAGCTTTAGCATGGATACAATCCTTATAAACAGAGATACTGATATACAACCGATCTATGAAATGAGTCAGCCCTGCTAGAAATGTTTCTATGGTCAAGGCACAGTAATGGTGCAATTCCTTCACAGACGCTCTGCGAGCTCTTCTTTGCAATCATGCATTTCTGTTAACGGAAATGCAAACATATACAGCAAGAAATAGTTGTGTATACGTGTGCAGACTTCTGTGTGGCCTTGTATCTTACGTTATCTCAATGGGCTGCATTATGAAAAGCTCCTGGTGAGTGTGATCTCTATTTTGAAAAAGAATCCTATTCAGCAGTCATTGTATTACAGGAAAAAAATGCTACTGTAAATACCAGAGTCATTTGTTTTCCTACAGGCAGGTTATTCTGAGATCTGACTTGAATTCTCTCACCTTGAAACAAAACCACATTTCTTTTCAGCAGTGTGCCACACCCTTTAAAGAAAAAAGAACCCTACTTTCTTTTTTATCGGTTTTATTTCACTCCATACTTCAGAGAAATATTCTTCTGATAAAGACAGACCATTTTATATTTTCTAAGCAAATAACAACTGAAGAAACAAACACATTCAAAATCCTCACTAAATTAAAAGTGACTGGATTCCCACATCTCTAATACCCCATTCACCAGAGAAAAAGCAAATGGGTTTGAGTCTGCAGATCTCAGACCATCACACACTGCAGATCCACAAGCACTCCCAAGTATCATCATCCACACAATCTCAGTGTAATGGCTGAAGTGTGGTGAGGAAAGTTGAGAAAAGTTTTAGAATCTTGCTTCTGCTCAGTAACTTCCAGTGATTATTACTTTCCCTACACATCCTTAGCAGGGCACTTTCCCCCAGAGAGAGGCAGAGTCTGCTGCAGGAAGAAGAAAACACCAGTGGGAAGAGGAACATGCCATTTGGGACATGACAGTGATTTATACCAATTGCAATATCATCTAAACGGGAACTAAAATACCAGGGCGTACACTTGCTGGTACAATGTGCTTGTCCCTTGACACCATTTGTCCACCTTACCCATCTGACATGCTGTGGTTCTTCATCTACCAGCGCTCAGGAGTGCACTGGAGCAGGACCATTTCCAGCCTCCATGTAAAAAGAATTCTCTCTCAGACTTCTGACTGTGAAGCTGCCTTTGTAACTTCAGCTCCTGCCAGCCTGCCGCCCCCTCAGCTAGCTGGGTTGCTTAGCAAGCACTCAGCCCAATGATTTCAACCCAATGACTGCTGGCTGCCTGACTCAATGGCCAAGTCCATTCAGACCTCTTATCTCCAGCTTTAGCAGGGACCAGTTCCCAACAAGCATTTCCACAACATCAGGTTTGGCTCAGTGATGAGGGCATCAGAAGTTCACTGGAGTCCTTCAAATGTTTTTGCTGCTCTCTTCAGCTTTGGAATACAGTCTTAACACAAGACATCTTTTGTCTTCATACAAAATTTAACCCACGGTTTCAGCATGCTGTGGCAAAAGACTCCATAGCACCCTTCATCAGCATCCATGTATTCAGGAATTCACCTTGGGACATGCTCAGAAAGAGCTCACTGGCAACTTGGTTCACATGGAAAGCATGGCAGTTGACAAGCTTCTGTCTCCTTAATGGCATTTCATGTGTTTGAACTGTTATAAAAGTTGTGAGTGGACATGAGATACTCCTTGTTACACCATGTCCTGTTTCTTACCATACGCCTGTCCGTATAAGCATGAAGCCTAGCTCAGGAACATCTGAATTTCACTGGGACCTTGAGATAATAAGCAATATAAAATAGTACTAAAAATAAAATCTATTAACAATACATAGGACTTTTTGTATATTTATATATATATGTACATGCATGGAAAAAATGTTAGAACCAGTTCATAAGGGCAAACCACTACAGGTCCTTCAAAACAGAGCCAAACCTCTTACATGCCAAACACAGGAAATAAGGGCACTAACTAGTTGTTCCTCTTGTACACCAAGCAGCTGAAATATGAATAGGACACTCAACAACACATTCAAATAAAAGATTTCAAATAGCAATGAAAACAAACAGCATATCATAATTCATGGTCACGAACATGCAATGCCTTCACTTATACCATCAATGGTGCAAATCAATGCAGATCCATTTTATTAAAGCAGTGACAGTTCACCTCTACCCTGGGGTATTAACACCTCCTTTAGAATTAAACAAAGCCAAACCAGGTATCAGATAGCAGACAGATATTCAGAGAAGCATGCACAAATTACACTGCGTAAATATTCCAGTAGCTGTACAGAAGCAAGTTAATGAACATTGAACTCAGAAAGGGTACAGATGCTTAATTTTCCTTTGAAATCTCATTTGCTATATTTCTGTAACAGTTACAAAAATATCCCTGTGAATTGACTGTCACTGTCATATTACTCAAAACTAAAGGAGAAGTGCTCCTCTGAGACACGCACATGGTCTCTCCCTGCCCTGTGCGTTCAGAGCGCTCACTACTTCTGTCAGCGAAGCTCCCACCTTCCCTCAAAGATTCCTCCTGCCATCAGGGAAGTGTGTGCAAGAAATGGAGGTGGCTGCCAGACGGCATATGTTATCCTGCTCCTTTTCTCTTTAATGCTAAATCAGGAAAGTTAATGTAGGGAATGGTTCTAACACAGCTGGTTGC
This sequence comes from Opisthocomus hoazin, assembly GCF_030867145.1. Lineage (NCBI taxonomy): Eukaryota > Metazoa > Chordata > Aves > Opisthocomiformes > Opisthocomidae > Opisthocomus > Opisthocomus hoazin. The sequence goes on from NC_134415.1 coordinate 74,935,524, forward strand.
TACTGACCCTGAGCTGCTCTGTTCAGTAGCAACCTGGGTCTAAAGCATCCTCAGGGTTTGTGAAGCAAAGTTGCAGCCAAAGGGAGACCTAAGCCAAGTGCTGAGTCCCCAGGTCCCTGAATTCTGACATCTTTCAGAAGTGATTCGGTGCTCCCGCCTGCGCTCGGCAGCTTACGAGCAGAAGGGAGAGCGTACAGCGCAACTGCGGCTTGCAGATTGAGTACTAAATTTGCAAACATTTTTTCAGATGAAGCTGCAATTATTATTACAGCACTATCATCCAGAAATGCAACAGGAGTTCGAAGCAGCCATATGCCAATGGCCAACATCTCAGTCAAATATAAAGGAAAAATATACTTACAAAATGGTGGAAAAACTTATAGGATATTTGTATACTTTTGCCTGAAAGATGTACTTAGTTGTAACAATAATTATACGGCTTACCCTGATAATAATGGGGATGAAGGAAGAGGAAATTGCTGCTTGTGTTACAGCTTGGAATTAAGTGTAAATCAGAAGAATAAGTTGAAAACAGAGCTTTTTCCCACTAGCACAGCTTTTTATTCCCTTGATTCATGTTGTCTTATAGTCCTTATTTTAGAAAAGACAGTTTATGCTAAGTTTTGCAGTTGTGGCTGTGAGTTACCTGAAGCATCACACATGCTCTTTGCACCTCCCTCTGTCCCAGTACCATCTTGCTAACAGAAGCTTATGAAATCAGAAAAAGAAAATGGAAAGGTGGGCTAACGTTCAGAAAGAATGTGATCTCCACAGGGACTTTGCTGCAAGTCTTGTGTACAGTTTACAACTGGGCTCTGCAAAGTGGGATGTTGCTGCGTCTTTGATTTAATGAAAACTTAGGAAGGCAATCCAATTCACTGCAGGGACGACTCTGTTCTTTCATTATGATTCTTTTTTAATGAGAAAGACGATCACAAGGATAAACTCTATTCCTCTGAATTTTTACACTAATTACATACAAAGCACCATTCTGGCAGAGCAGGACTTATCTCCTTCAGGCAATACAGTTATCATCTTGTAACCACACTTCAAATCTCCCGTATGAACGCTGGAGCTACGTGTGCTGAATGTGGATCCTGTTACCCTGGCTAGCTGCTTGAATTGATGAATGTTTAAATATTCAATAAATCACAGGCAGATACTGATACTGCATGAAGTGGCAGAGACAACCCTCACATTCTGCTTACAGCTGTAGGATCAAGGGTACACTATTTCATCAGAACCATTAGCTTTCCTCATTGTGATAGGAAGGGATGGTTGGTTTTGTAAACAGCACTTGAGATGTTTATGTATTAAGAAGAAGAGTTAGACCCATATAATAGCACTACAAAGGACAGTTATCCCTTAATTCTACAGAAAATCAACTGTTATGCTCCATTTGTGATTCAGCTCACATCCTTAAGAGACAAGTTATTATTTGACATAGTGTAAGGCAATTTTGGCTAGATAAGGAGCTGCTTTACCCTCAAATAAAGTGACTGAGAACCACATTCACCTCTGCACAATACCATGGGCCAAACTTCAAAGCTCGGTATGTGCTCACTGCCACAGTATCCAAGCACTTCCAGGATTGAACCGTCCAACACCTGGCTTTCTGCATGCTCAGAAGCCTTGGTTCTTTTACCCCTAACATCCATGCCCCTATCTGAATGTGTGGTGCAAATACAAATACATGTTACCAGCAGCTGCTGAGATGCGGATGCAAATGAAGCAGCAAGATACCTGAGTGTTCAAACTGCTCTTCCTCAGAGCTTCCTCAAGTCTGCCCACTCATGCCTCTAGCGACAAGGTTTATGTGCTCAGACAGGTACTTATGGACTTGTGTTCAGATTAGCACCATGTGTGAAAGGCCAGCATGGCTCCTGGAAAAGTGTGCAAGGAGGGGAGCTTCCCAGGCTCAGCAAGAAAATCTCAATCCTGATCCAAACATAAAAGCTTTCAAACATGTTGCAAATTTGCCCCAAGTCTCAGATCTAGGTGCTGGAATCACCAAGAAAAGCATCATGGTAGAAAACGCCACACTGTGATCATTTTCTGATTCTGCTAAATTCCACTAGCTACCTGCAAAGTTGCTGCCATGAGCTGAATAACTGCATCGCCTCCCATTTTGTTGCATCTGTGGTTTCTATTTAGGGACTTACTGGAGTGGAATGGCTACATCTGGCTAAATGTTCCTAAACTGTATGTACATTTACCTCCAGGGTAAAACTGTCTTATTCTCAAGTGCTATTCAGTATAGACATTGCCTCACAGTGATGATGCAGCATCTTGATGCAAACATGGTCCACCACCCAGGACATCAGCCAGCCTAAAGCTTGGCATCCTTTTTACACTCACTGCACTTGGTGCCTGTAAGGTTTGGTCTCATAAAATATGCACCAATCTTTGAACCACAGTGCAACTCTGCATGCTGTTTCTAGAAGAAACTGATTAAGGGCATAAACATGACCAGGTCTGAACTTCCTGAACTGAGAGCGACCTGAGCATCTGCGCATCAAACTGCCTGATTTGAATCCTCCAGGGACTTTGTTACAAGGAGAGGTACCCCTAGTTCACATGTAACCTTAGTACAAATTCACTTCTTTGTGTCGACAAGACCTCCCACTTCCTCATTTAGGTCAGGAGGATGGTAAGAGTTGTCCCTGTTTTTTTGTCCCCTTGTCTACTTCAGCAGGCATAAGAAAAATGAAGTGCTCCTGTCCTTTCATTCAATGCCCTCTTGCAGCTTCTTTTGTCTTTGATGGCATACTTCTTTGAGCAGCAAAGCTATTTTGAAAGCAATCTAGTAAAACCAGAGGCATCTGTGGACTGAATAAGCTGCATCAGATCATGAGATACTGCTACAGAGAATGATACTGCATGGATGCTTGATTAGGCCTGGCTTAATTGCTTTGGGGTCATCACAAGTGTATTAGTGTTTGCATCATTAAACCATGACACACAATGTTCATGCTTAACTGCTGCCACCTGCACCCTAAAGGAACAGTACTTTCCAGTTTTCAGTTTGTATGTGCTGTGGGATGTACATGATTTATTCCAGTCTTAAGAGGCAAAAGGACCGACTGTGCTGCTTTGTCCAGGATTAACAGAAGGACACGTACTTTGGTACCATGCGTGCTGTGGGTTCAGACAGCAGGTGCCTAACCTAACAACCAGGAGCACAGAACTGGGAAATAAAAACACTAGAAAGAAAGGGCTGAGGTTTCTTTTGTTCCTTTTACCTACCAACACATTTTCACTATGTTTGGGGCCAGGATTCCTCTCCATGAGTGTTTATTGTAACTTGCTAAACAGCTGTCAAACAGCACCTGATGAAGATGAAAACTGACTAAGCCCTAAGATGCCCTGAGCTGCCTGCTCTCTTGTGTGGGTGGGTAGCAGCAGCAAGGCCAAAGCAGAAAGAGCCTGCCTGCTGGTTCACATAATGAGGACAGCTGACGATGAAAAAAACCCTGGACTAAAAAACCCACCCAACCTCTCCACTAGGAAGAGCAAAACAAAGCAAAAGAAAAGACAGAAAGGTCAAGTCTATGGTTTTAACCCTGCCTTTGTATCACCGATGTGGTCTATTGTTTTTCACCCTGTCTTCCTATCAACTATGTGGAATAACTCATACTATGTTGAAATGGCATCTGTTTCTGTATTATGTGGCTAAGAATGTGAGAAGACTTCACTGGGCTAGCAAGGGAAATTCTGTGGTGTTGAGAAACTATCATGAAGAATAGGAACCCAAGGTCCTGTACATACATTTTCTATACATAGAGGAAAAGTTTAACACCTCACTGAATTGTAACCACCTACAGAGTAAAATAATAAAGGTTCGTGCAGTAGAGAGAGCAGCAGCATTCAGCATTTTACAGCAGGAAATTCTTAAAACTCGGTTGCAAATAGAAGGAAAACTCAAGCACAAACACAATGAGTATGTAAATGGGATTGAAAAGGAATCTGGCTGTAGCCATACTGTTTTTTTCTAGCTAGCTTGCTGTGGTGTCCCTGACGGGGTAGGCAAATCCCGAACATGTAACACATCATAATTCTTGCTCCTATGAGCATGCTATCCAAAACAGAAAATTGCATGTTACAGAAAAGATCCCCGCAATTTGAAGTGCCTATAAATAGCCAGCATTCTGGTTTCATTTCTCCTAAAGTACAGAATTCCCTCTGAATATGAAAAGGGCTCTTCAAAGCCCAGACAAAAGGACTGTTTGGCTGACCATTTTCATAATAAACATATCCCACACAGTTTGGCATCTCTAATTAGAAGCCCAGAGTAATTAGGAGAAAGTGCACTGCAGATTGCAAAGCGCGACTCAGCAGGGAGACTCCGTAGAGCTGCTATGAGAATACCAAAGACCTGAAGGTCATTATTTTTCACGGGTCCCAAGCCACGCTCGCTGCCGTGTTTCATTCTTACAGCCCAGGGCTGGCCTGTCCCCTGGCAGCGGGAGGGCCGGGAGGAGCTGGGCCAGCTTGACATGCCTTCCCCTGGGCTTCAAAGGGAACACACACACCCTTTGCGATGTCTGTCATGCGTTTGCAGGCAGCTGGGTTGCTGCCTTGAGGGACTGAGGACCACTTCTGTTGCAGGCAGACAGGGCCATAAAGCTGCTTGGCTGCAGCTTGTGCAGGTTTTGTTCAACACTGGAGGGACAACCGAGCTCTTTGTTCTACAGCAGAGGCATGAGCACACTTAGGAAACGAAACGATGATGAAATACAGGTTTTCTAATCAAAATCACTCCCTGTCATCCTCAGTGAAGAGAAAGTCCCATATTTCTGAAGGCTTCTTGTTGAAAATGCTGATGGGATTGATGTCCTTCCAGAGACATTTCATCTCAATGGTACAACATACATTGCCCAAAGTACACTATATCTAATATAGTTTGATCAGCTTACATCATGTATTCTCTTTTTTCCCCAGGCATGTTCTTATGGGCAGTCAACAAAAATGGGTGCTAATCACAGAATCACAGAATGGTAGGGGTTGGAAGGGACCTGTGTGGGTCATCTAGTCCAACCCTCCTGCCGAAGCGGGGTCACATACAGGAGGCTGCAGCGGACCTTGTCCAGGCGGGTCTTGAATATCTCCAGAGAAGGAGACTCCACAACCTCCCTGGGCAGCCTGTTCCAGTGCTCCATTACCCTCAGAGGGAAGAAGTTCTTCCTCACAGAAATTCTGATATACTTATGTAAGTTAAGTGCATAATACTAGCTTTGTGTTAATACAACGCAAAAGAACGAAACTCAGTTAAAAAAGAGACATTTACCCTTTCCATCATTCAATAAATAGCTGACAAGCACTGCAGTAAAACAGAGCAACTCCTATACAGCGCTCTACTTTCTTTCAAGTAGCGTGTTTCAGTCAATTTTGGTGAAATAGGAAGGATGTTGCGGGGGGGGGGGTGTTCATGTATCTAAATGGAGATACATATTTGAATAGCACATAAATCAAGAATTTACATATGACTGAGATACTAATGTCATAAACCAATTCTGGATAGAAATGCAGAAAAAAATTATATTCCAGTAACAGGACTGTCATTCTGACTAGTCTCACAGGACTCTCTAGCTGACTCAGTGGCACAGATCACATCTGATTATATGTCAAATCTAAGACATTATAGTTACTCGAGAGAAAAACATATGTCCATTGACATATGCTATAACCTCATCACTTCGCCTAGAAGCATCCAGACATACACAGATTCATAAAACTTTTTCCGAACTAGCAAATCATTGCCAGCCCTCAGTGACAGTGGGCTGAAAATACTCGGTAACTTGTGGCTCTAAAACTAAAGGAACAGCTTGCAACATGGAGCCCCGCTCACACAGAATCTGGCCCCTAAGGCTTTATGGTTCCCTTCTGTTCAAAAGAAATCTCTACTGCTCCCTGATTCTAGTTATTGTTGCTTTCCAGAATAACTAAAAAATAGCAGTTTCGTATTTTTTTGGTTTTTTTAATGATGTCTAGTATATGTGTTGTTTTCATTTGTAGCATATGTGAGGTGGCTTTTAGAAGCAATTTATTTTTGGTGGCAAGCTGCTGATGCTTGCACCCATGTTGACTGTTAGTAATTAACACCTTCTGGTCCACTATGGACAGTTTCCTACTTACTGCTTTTTAAGGTGTTAAAACTAATATCCACCAGCTCTGTCCCATAGCTCCATTTCACTGATAGAAGACTTTTCTTTCTGACAGCCAAGGCTTTTCTTTTCCTTAATTAATAATAACACACAATCCAAAGGTGTATCTGGAAGTGTCCTGACAAGATTTTGTTTAAGCAGAATCCTCTGCTGACGAGGGGACTGAGCTGAGATAATATGTGTTAAAATCGTCTTCTCAACTCAGAGGTGTTACCATGGACAAATACAGGTTTTGGCTGTGAAAACAACAGGCATGGGAGGAAGTTACCTCAAGAGAAAGAACTGAGGAGGTCCTTATTACCTGTTAAATATTTGGCATATCAGCCAGATAAAACATAATGACATTCATTGCCTTATAATGCTGCATTAGTGACATTAATTTTATAGCATAGTTCTCACACAAAGAAAACTCCTAAAGAATTATACTCAGACCTCAGCATTGATGCATTAATTAGCATTCAGCTGGAAGCTCTAGTGAATACATATTTGTGGGTAAGTGGCTAGTGGCATCTATACATGCCTGTGTGTGCATTCCTAACTGTGAAGAACCTCTGCACTCACCTCTTCAGGGAAATAAGTTCACCTTAAACTTACAAATACAAAAAAAAAATTAAATTAACATTAAAATATTCAGAATAAAAAAAAGTGTTTTCTAGGTACGGGATTCATGATGTAACAGAAACTTTAGAGTTCAATGATAGAAAAGGTGGTTGGATTTTGCACCAGAAAAATCCCATTTGGCCAAATTCTTTCCCTTTTCGTGACCTCTACCCAAGTTTAAGGCTGATATGAAAATCTCAGGGGAACAGATCTCCTTTAACAAGTCTGTCACTTCTTATTTTTGGTCTTATTTTACTGCCTTCAAACTGGTTCTTGGAGATTCTGGCACCTGCAGGACTTGTGTGTCTCCTACCCTCCTACACTGTCTGATGGTATGTGGATTCATTGCAAGGTGGTAGTCCTAATCTTTGCACCCACTAAAGGGCTATGGTAAAATGATTTTTGAAAAAACTATCTTGATCCACAATCTAAACATATGGTGGAAGCTGCTGGTTTCCGTGGACTAACTTTAGCTGCTGGAAGCTGGGCATTCACTGCAGAAGGCTTTAGTCAAAAGACTTCCGCAATCAGGAGCTTTAATCATCTGCTGATGACGATTTTCAGAGATCAGTGCAAATTCTACCTTGTCATCATCACTCAGAGACTTTATATGGGGTGAGATGAACAGCAAGGGAAGGCTAAGTCAAAGGGGATCCACAGTAAATCAAAATTTGGAAGTAGCCTCTAAAGAAAGAGGAGTTCCTTAATGTCTCAGGAAATTATAGTTTTCAGTCCTACAGTGAAATAAGGTTTTTTTTGGCTACCTCAAGTGACACCTCCTTAGCTAATACATTTCTGAAAAAAACCCCAGAGATTAAGAAAGCAAGCAAAGAAAATGACAAAGGGATGCAGTGCTTTTTGACTACCAGCCAGCTGATGATAGTTTGATTTCTGAAGGAGAAAGAGGATAATTCAAAGAATCTTAAATCTTGCATACGGAGTAGAAGAACCTCACTTGGAAAAAAGCCTTCTAATGTTCTCAGCACTCAGAACAATCATCCCATATAAAATTAATATCGTTATTATGTGATTTCCATCTGTTAACAAAGCTAAATGATTAGAGCTGCTAGAAAAACTGCCTCAGTGGAACAAATACAGATAATGGATTTGAATAAAAACACAAGCAAAAAGACAATGTCAGGCTCAATCACTTGGCAATATTAAATGCCAAGTAAATGAGCTGGCTGTGTAGTGCTATACCATCCAGCAGGAACGTTCTGCTGAGCGCCTGGATCACCACTTTCCTTGCTTCTGTAGGCAATTTTGTTCTGCCTTTTTTTGGACCAAACCATCTTTCTTTTTTTAACAGCTCCCTTTCCAGATTATTCAATTGGTACACTTTATGCCGTGCTCTGGTTGTTCATATGGTCCGTTTTCAACCGCAGGCCCGTTCACACACCTTCTCCAACCCTTCTCACTTGTCCAGAAAATATTTTACACATATCTCTAGTGCTTTTCCCATTTGCTTTCCAAACCTATCTTACTGGCACAACAGGTAGCTCTGACAAACTCTCTTTAGTCCACCACTATACTTTTAAAGCATCAGAAAATTTTGTACAAAACCAAAATATATCTTTAATACATTTTTTAATATGTGTAAAATAGAGCACTTGATAGTAATTTAGAAATGTCGATATATACCAGGTGTCAAACATTATTCTAAATAAGCTCCTGAAATGCACAGCAGTATGCTGGCCCATGTATCCTCTCATAAACTAGCATCTTCATAAAAGTAAAATCTATTTAAAAGTCATATGGACTTGGCTTCCACAATATCTAACACAGTCCCGAGAAGGACACTTCTGGGACTGGACTTGTGAATATCTAGGCAATCCTACAGTCAGAAAAATTATTTTTAAACACAGTTCTCCAGAAAGATGCTACTAATACATGTTTTAAACTTTTTGCAGAGCAAAGCACGTGGTGATGTTTCCCCCTACACAAACTGAAGCACCAAGACAGCAAAACACTGCCTGAGCAATCTCTCCTTACATAAGAACTGACATTTCCTCTGCAGATTGCCTTCGTTGCTTCTGAAGAATGTCAGTGGAGACCACAGTTTACAAAACTTAAGTTGTAATACATTTAAGCACTCTGTGCTGGAGCAGAGTGGTATATTTTTGACTGTCCATTTTTGCATGGAAATGAAGTCCTTGCTGTTGTGGAACACTTTCTAGTATTATATCGGGAGACTGTACTACAAGAACTTAAGTTTCAGGGTTGTTCCCAAATCATTAAAAGATGTAACATCAAAGAATGATCTAAAAATACTTGTTCCTGTAAGAAAACATGAACAGACTCTCAGTTCTGATAAATGCACCACTGCTGATAAATGTACCACTGCCTAATACACTTTGTAGTTCTTTTCCTCCATAGAGCCCTTCCCTCCTTGTGTCAGGAGAGCCGAGTTAGGAAAGCACATGATATTTTTGCCCTTTTATTTTGCTTCTAATCCATGTGTTCTGTGAAGGTGAATAAACAAGATTATTACAAAAAAAGAGTGGGTGAGAAATGTATTTAAACGCATTCACCTTCCACGCTTCATCTAGATGTGAAATCTCAAAGAAGGGAAGGATGGGCAGGAAAGGCACGAAACTCCCTGTATTATACACAGACTGTCAAACAGAGGATCATTTGATACACAGCACCAAAGCGTAGTCTAAGGCATTTCTCACTTTAGAGGTCAGACTGGTTACAGAGGCCCTGTCGCAAAGCAATGGGTAGGCCCTAGAGCTGCTCTGCCCACACAGCACCCCAGAGAGACAGCATCCCAGATTTCTTCCTTTCATCTCCTACTTCTCAATGGCTAAAAATTGGCTGCTATCTTATTCCAACAATAGGTGAACTATTCAACTGCTGTGATCAGCAGCTAGAACTAGCAAGCTCTTCTTTGCTTGCATCTGAGCTCTCCTTAGCCTGCGTAAGACGTAAAGCATGTCAATATTTCCCAGCAAGGCATGCAGCCCAATCCAAAATGAACCCTGAGTGTGTTGTTGTGGTGCCAGAGAGGCAGATGTAAGAGGAGCATTCCCATAAGAACATGAGAAAGTCAAAAGTACTGAAGTTTCTTTTTGCTTTTAGGTAGCACCACTATCCTCAACATCTACTGATTCATTCAAATCTAATGAAGATCTGTTGGGTTTTTTTCAGTTCATCCAATATGTATAACTAGGTAATGTAAATATGTAACACGTTAACAGGATATGCGTCTAAATCACATTGCTTGTCGTTGTTCTGCAAAAGCCTTTATCCTCACTGTTTTCTACAAAATGGTTTCAGAGAGGCACTTACCTTGTCTGACAGCTAGTGTTGTTGTGTAGACCAGGAATAGAAGGATATAATTGAGGAAGCTCTGAAAAACAGGTGTGTTGGCATGGAAATCTTCTGATAAATACTTGCTCGTGAGACCAATGCCACAGATAAGGAGGGAGAGTACCTGGCCAAGCGCCACAGACAGCAAGAGATCCCTAGAAGGAATAAGAAAAACATAGACGTAAAACACAGCCTCCTCATAAAGGAGGAAATGCTCATCCTCCTCCAGGAATCACGTTCAGCAGTGCTAAGGCACAGGAAGAAACATGATGCTTTGGTCAACGAGGAATCTGCTGGGTGTAGCCAACATAATGTTGCCATTATTTCTGCTCTTATCACAGGCTAAAAGATTGCTCAAACACACTTGCTTTTATTCACATATTACTCAACAGCAGATGGTACATCTCCACCATTTAATTTTGCATTTCATGTTTCACAAAGGATAAGTGATAGTTTAAATCAACCAAAACACAGCACTGTTTCCTTTGAGCATCTTCCCTAACAGAAAGACCCAGAAGTATCATTCAGACAGCTCTTCCAGGATTTAGTCGCCACAATGAAAAAGCAGAGAAAGGATTTTATCATGTTTCACCATCAACATGAATTTACCATATAACTTCCTTCCCTCGTTCCACTTCATTGTATAAATCATTCTTTCCATCTACCGTGCAAATATATGTATCTTTTTTTTCATCTTTGTCACCACTTATTTCCTCTTCTGTTTGGTGGGAGCGGGAGGTTCCACTTTTTCCCTTCCTATCTCCTTCTGGTTCTTAAAAATACATTTTCTGGTTTGGCTTCTTGCTTTAATCTGTTTTTCTTGACTTCAATCTCCAGTCTCCTCTGCATTCCCCTATTACAACATCCCCCATTCTCTCTCCCCACAGGTCTCCAATAGTTGCTCTTTTTGTGCATGTTCTCCACCTTCCTATAGTTTTCTCCTCTTTACTCAAGGAACTGCTATATCAGAAAGCTCTTTTCTCTTCCAACTATATTTATCTCTTTAACTCTTCTTGCAGAACTTATTATCTAACCACACAGCCCAATTCAGTCCAAACAATCCTCCTTTTCCAATTTTTGTTACAGGAGCTCCTATATGCACAGCACAGGAGTATGTGTATTTTCCAGTTGCCCTTAGGAGGTTTCCCAGGTTCCCCCAGTGCCAGCACTTCCATGCTCCGCAGCTCCACCTTCCCATGCAGACGCATGAAATGTAAACAGCTTGGCCTGGGAGAGGAGCAAGCACAACAACTGCAAGGGAGAGCGAAAGGACATCCAAAGGGAACGTCTAGTCCAACTCCTTCTGGCTGCTGCTGCTGCTGTCGCTGGCACCAGCCCCTGGAAAAGAGGGGCTGCACGTCCCTGGGGGAACCCACGAAGGAGAGGGGAAGGTGGGAGAGCAGCACGCTCTGCAGTGTCTCATCAGAGGCTGGTGACAGGAAAGGGGGCTAGGCAATGCTAAGGGAGCAGAGGAAGGAGGGCAGCACTCTGCTCAGCTGTAACAATATTTCATGTGTGTTCGCCCCTGCCAGACAGTTAAAAAAAATTGCTTCAAGGCTGCTCTGCTTTCCCTGACACATTTCCCTGACCTCGGCTGTGCATATTCGGCAGTGTTGAGTATCTGTGCTCCTGCAACAACTTTCATGGTAAACTCAAGTGTCAAATTTGTTTCCTTTTTTCTCATAAACAATCCTCCCACTAACGTGTCTTGGTGTCAGTCATGGCGTGATTCAACCAAACAGGCACTAGAAAGCACAGGAAGCTGGATAGTTATATTCAGCTCACCTACCTCACTGACAAACAGCCTGACACCGATAATAAGAGAACAAACTTTATTGTGCTAAACCCCGTGTTTTGACGGGAGACTGCTGGATAAGTAGCAAGCAAGACTCTAAAACTGCTGCCTCCACTTTCACATGACTCAGTCTACCGTGAAACATAACCATGGGAAATACACACGCTCGACGGAGGTGACATCCAAGACTACGATGTGAATGCTGCCAAAGCTATGGATCCCCAGTTCCTGCCGCTACCTGCTTTGCTGATGACCTGGAATAGGAAATTGGAATAGTGACTGCAATTTTAATCCACATATTAATCTTACAAACTTGTTTACAGTTCTTAATTTAGTCGGATACTGTCTCCTATGTCCTTCTCCTGCAATGAAGTTTCATGCAGTGCTGCCCTCTTGCCTACTGCAGCTTTTGTAGTTTTATTTCATTAGTAAACGGAATGTTTGCAAATCTGTATCTCTAACTGTGTTGCCTGCTTTACACGGGATGCAGGTGGTTATTATCTGTTCTTTGCATCTCAGCTCTGCCCATCAGCGAATGTTGTATTACATCCATGGTGGGATTGCATCTGTTCTGGAAAGAAGCATCTTGGATCCTGCTTAGATTTACAGAAAGCTAAATATATCCTCATTCATGAAAGAATTTTCCCAATAATATATTCCTTGTTCCATACGTCTGTTATCTGTTGGATATCAGCAATCATTACATTTTTTCAGACTGGTGGGAAGTTTGATGAGGTCTTATAAAAGTCATATTTTTTTCATCTCAGCTCTCCATATTCAGGTGTGTCACTAGGCCTCACCAGGCAGTACAGACCTCTGTATTAAAAATCCAACCAATAAAAAAATGAAAAACACTAGGTAATTTTTCAAGGCTGTATATGATAACTACAGCCCTCTCTGGAGTACATTTTGATTCTGTCATTGCCATTCTGCAATTTACAAAAGGACATATTTTTTTTGTAGTTGATTCTTGGGCAAGTCATTCAACCACATCTACAAGTGGCAGTTTCCCTACGGAGTTCAAGCAGCTGTCTACAGCCTCATAGATATATTGTCTGTTCTCAGCTTCTATATTTTACGTTTCATAAACATACAGACAAGAAGGTAAATCAAGGTAATTAAAATTTTATGGTCTTCTTCCTAAGAGTTCATTTAGAGTAGCTTTCTGTGTCTTCTGTCAATTACAAAATATGTCAAAAATTCCATTCACTATTGTATTTCTGAAGTCATCAATGAAGACAAGGGTAATTAGGAGTTCAGTAAAAACAGACATGGACAAGAATTAAGACTATGAACCTGAACACCTCCAAGTCTGTAGGTATAGGTTGGATGTGGATTGGACTATAATCTCTGTAGCTTGAAATAGCCTTTAATTAAAAATTGTCTTTTGGATAACAACAGAATATACAAAATGCAGCAAACTACTTTGTGGAAGACCAGTGCAAGTAGTACTGCCAATGCCACCGGCTTTCAAAACATTGACTGCATAAATGATATTGAATACATACTGCTTGTCTCTGATTTTTGCACACATTTGGTATTTTTTTAATTATGTAAGAAAACTCCTTCTGAAAAGAAGCTGTTGTGTTCCTCTTCCAGGCAGAACTTAGTTGCAACATTTTACAGATGATATATGAGATAGAAAGATACAGTTCTTCTATTCTTATCTCGTCAGTGCAAGGAGTAGCATGTTAGACATTTAAGCAGAACTAATTCAAGCATCCATGATGCGCTCAGACTTCAAGCAAAGGTGATCCATTTTATGCAGTAGGTTTATTCCTGAGATTGTTCACGCCTACGTTAAACTCTCATGCCATACCTAAAGATATGTCTATATAGAAATGAATGACACGTAGCACAGAAGATTTGGTATGCTCCCCTTCTCTCATCAGTGTAGGTTGCAACTGACACTAACCCCCACTATGGAAAAATAGGTGAAATGAATAAACAAGAGAAACCAAAGCACAACATCAATAAAATGCTGATTTTTGCCTTGGGTGAACAGAAGAGAACAATTCATCTCTCTTCAAGCACAAAAGTAGAAACAAATCTTAAATTATTTGTTGTAATTAGTGACAACGTCAGCAGAAACAAAGAATAACACAGTGTTTGGATAACCCTAATAACCAATGTAAGATGCTTGAATTGTACAGAAAATGCCTGATAACACTGTCTGTATTTCATTTTTCCTGCCAACAATGAACTAATCATACAAGAGTCTTAGCTCCTGAGCCTTTAAAACCTGGGTAAGAATAATAACATACCCATTCTTTTTTAAGAAGAATATATAAGCAAGCAAACATTGAAAAGAAGTTTTCAATGGCTGTAGAAAACCTACTACTTCCTTTAGACAGACCAAAAAGCAACTAACTCACTGCTGTCATCTCCAGCACTCATTAGTATCTTTCCTAAATATCATAATACTGTTGAAATATGCAACTTGGCTCCTATCAGCAACACTTTCCCTGTTGGTTTTCATACCCTCCACCATTCAAAGACTGGGACAAAGGATGATTTCTTCCCTAAGCCATTGGTCTATCATGCTGGCTTCAGTAGTTCATTCACTGAGGAAGTAACATTCATTCATAACTTGAAGAGGGCCTTCACACAGAACACCAAAAAAGAGTCTCACTACAAAAATCTTTACAAAAGTGAGGTTTTCTGCCTTTCAGGGTCCAATTTCTCTTTAGTTGAGTGCTATTCTATTTCTCGATTTTTATTCTATTTAAATCAAAGTAAAGCGATTCTTCTAAAATCCCATTTTCTCTCACTAAGATCAACAGCCAAGTTAAAACAGGAAGATCTTCAGCTCGTCTCTAAACTTCGATCTCATGAAAGCATAGAATCATAGAATCCTTTAGGTTGGAAAGGCATTTAAGATCATCGAGTCCAACTGTAAATCTAACACTGTCAAGTCCACCACTAAACCATGTCCCCAAGCACCACGTCTACACGTCTTTTAAATACCTCTGGGGATGGTGACTCAACCACTTCCCTCAGCAGACTGTTTCAGTGCTTGATAACCCTTTTGGTGAAGAAATTTTTCCTAATATCCAATCTAAACCACCCCTGGCGCTACTTGAGGACACTTCCTCTTTGTCCTATCGATAATCATTCACTATACAGAGCAAATAGAAGAAATTCTTCTCCTGTAAACCACCAATTTAAGACCTGCTCCTTGAATTTTTTTGCTTGAATTAAAACCCTGCATTGGAACAAAACAAGTTCATTTCACTGTAGCCATGCTTACTACTTAATCTGTCCAATGCTTCCTATTGAGTCAGATGGGTAATGGGTATTCTGAAGTAAGAAGTAGGTCAGAATTACTCCTAAACCTCCAGGTGTCACACTGCTAAGCATCTATCACAGGTTTTTCATGATATCCTAACAGATATTAAACAATACTTCTACCAGGCATATGGAAATTTCTGTCAATTGAGTTTCTCCTCATTTATCAGCCATGATAACCATGCCATAAACTTCTGAAGGCAGACATTCTTCCATCAAAGAACTATGAAGCTAGTGCTTAGTTCCTAGAACATACATCCTGGTGTGATATAAAGTACTAAACAGCTACTCTCAGGTTCTCCTGTAATTATTTTTCACAAAGTTAGAAGATTTAGCTTTGACTATTAGTTCATTTCCGTGTCCTCCCCAGAATATTAAAACGCCATTCACAACACAAAATCAACGCAGTGCAACATTCAGAAGGGGCCACACAATGACAGCTGCTGCACAATAAAGTATCAGTGACATGCAAAGGGTGGCTAAGTGATTTAAACGTTCAGGCCTGTTTTATTCTGACATTAAATCCTGTTTTAAAGCACTCTCCGTGTCCGTTTTCTTTTAACTTAATTGCTTCCTCTCCTCTCTTTTGTACTTTATTTGGTCTCTTTCCACTGATAGGTCCCCACTGCATCAGCTAAAGAGTAGCTCAGAGGATAAAGAACAGACGCTACCACTACTTTTAATCTCTAGCATGAGGTGTGTTAATCCTTCAGCATGCCACAGGCTCCAGCAGACGAGAGATTAGCAGTCTGTTTCCTGAGCTGAGATTTCACTAGAGGAACACATCTGTAAAGGCTGCACAATAGCAGTGTTAGAGCGGGCCTGCAGGCAGGACCACGCTCTCTCCCTGATGGTAATGACTGCTATACAGAGTTATCACTCCAAATGTTCCAAGCGTGTATTTAAAAAAGAAAAAACAGATACACTTCATTTAGAGACTGATTACTGCTATGCCGTAGCGAAGTTGATGATGTCTGTCACAGCACTGTGATTTTGCCAAGCTTCTTCACTTGAGTGCATTTTAGTGTGTTCCTATAAAAGCACGAGGAAAAATAAAACAAAGTCTTAAAAACTTTGATTCAAAGTGAGCTGAAGTTATGACCCTGTAAGAATCCAGTCAAATTTATTTAAGTACTTAAAGTTGGATGTAGAATCTTATCTTAAACATCTATCAATAAAAATGTTGACACACAGGTGTTGACACCATAGGAAAAGCAGGAACGGTCCACATGTCAAAACCTCAAACACTAAACCCCTCCCGGGATGTGGCTGCTTCCACTGCGGCCGAGTTCCTGTGCTCCCACACCACCCCATTTTAGAATAGCTGCTTAATGAGGACATGGATATTACTTCCACATTTTGCCATTCACACTTTACACACACATAGGCAGCTTGTGAAAGAATTAGTTAACAAGATTTGGTAAAACCTTTTTTCAGGACAACCAACTGAGCTGTCATTGAAAGCTAAAGCTGCAGTTTTTCTAATAGGTCTTAAGCATATGAAGCCTCCTACTGTCCTGCATTGCTCTGAAATCAATTGCATCTAGAGAACATGATTCTACACTAAATTTTCATGGAAACCTATCCTATTTTCCCTTTATTCTGACATGTCTGTTACACAGGGGAGAAATTCTACAAGTTGGTACGTGCAACCCTTCCCTCCTCTCTGCCTCTTTCAGCAAGGTAAGATTGCAGCAAGTATCTTCAATTAATGCATCAAAGCTGCTATGCGCTGCTTTAGAGCAATTTACAGAAGTAGTCACAATATTCTATAATAAAATGTTCCTAGCACTAAAGAGCAACCAAGGTCCCCCACATATACACTGATAATAATACTATTGACACTTGTACCCTTTCTTGTACTAGTCAACTATTCCCACAGTGTACATTCTCCACGATCATTCCAGATGATGTCTCCAAAAAATATAACAGTCTTGAAGGTCTAAACAAAAGATTTTTTTAATATTTCTGGCAAGGAAGAACAAACCAAAGTAAAATATTTTCAGACTATAGGCATCAAGCCATTGTTTAACAGTGAAATACCAAAGCCCGAATCCCGGCTAAACCCACACAATGCATTAAAATATGAGTAACTCTAATAATTAACCTACGAATCAGAGAGTGAAACCCACACAACACCAAGCCTATCTATCACTTAATTCCTACTGAGTCATTATTTTGAAATCTTCAGTTGCATTTAAATGATGTATGGGCTTTGCACTGGATGTTGGCACAAAGAGTGAATTTTCTACACGGTGAGTTGCTGAGTACCTCAAGCTCCCACTGATGCTCAAAAGAAATGTAGATTCACTGCAGGATCTTCAGATGTTTAGCTCTCTGTTTACCAAATGTGAACACTTTAATCTCTTCGAGAGGACAGCACTGTGGACTGCATGCATCCCAAATCTGCAGGCCGGTCTGAAAATCTTCAACCCTTGATACCCTGATACTGTTTTTTGGAGAAAAGCCAGCAGAGGAATGAAACACTACTCAAGAGTTCCTCATCAGTTTTCTGCTCTGTATGCCAACTAAGCTAAAAAAGACTTTTTTTGTTGTTGTTGTTGTTGTTGTTTTGGTATTTTTTAACAAAGGCTTTCAGCCCTTCCAGGTGGGCAAAACTCATTCCTCGTCATGCCTTAAGCTGGGGAGAGGAGGGGAACTCTGCACCTTCTTGCTCTCATCCCCCTCCCTTCCTGCCTGCCCATCTCCCCACCACCTCCTTACTCACACTGTGGCTCTAGACTAGATCTTACAGGTACTCTCCTCAGCGGAGCAAAGCTCCATATTGCACGGTATAGGCAGCATCTGCATGCTCCCAGTTATGCGTGATGTTTCTGTAATAAGTCACTGTCTTGGATGGGCCCAGTGGGAGGGAAGTGGGGTTGTTCTTTCCTTCGGTGGCCCCAGGGAGAAGGCTGTGAGGACAGCAAGGAGAGCCACCGCGCGAAGCCGAGGGCTACAGCTCCCACAGCACCCCAGGGACGGCACTGAGGAGCAGGGAAGAGGTGGCTCGTGCTTCCCAAGAGCTGGAGAAGCCTGGCAGTCACCTCCTTGATGGGAAGAACACACTAGGCAAGGGGGGAGCTGCGCACATTTCTTGGTCTTCATTTGGCTTTCCTAGTTGCTTTGAGGTTTTTCTATTTAAAATGTTAAGATTCTGATTTCTATTCACATACAACTGGGCTTGAATTTAAGACCCTTTTGGGGAGCTCACTAAAATTCAAGGTCAAGATATATCCGTCTCAAAGCTGTGGGTGACTCAGGCTCTGCTGCTTCTGAGTGACAGCTTGAGGGTCCAGCACAGATTGCTGGCTTTGGATAACAACAAAGCAGGATCATATTTTGTAACTCTTGAGAGTCTCTGGAGTAGTTTCTTAAGATGAGATATTACCTAATAAATTTCCCAACTCTTGTATGTTGCCAATTACAGCAATTCTTGAAAACGGGTTTAAATTTTCATAAGATTTTACCCCAAATTCACAAACATACACACACACACGTGCTCGCAGATATGTGTCTTTCACAATTCTTTAATAACAGAGGAACTGGAATTTTTTAAAGACTATTCTTACACAGATAAAACTTACCCATTCACTTAATATTTAGCAATATACTGCTGAGACAATCTGCTGCACTGGCTGTAAGTGTAAAGAAAGCATTTGCACTTTTTTTTTTCTTTTTTAAGAAGAAATACACTAAAAAATAGCAAAGGAAAGTCTGGTGACAAAATTTCCATGCTATTATCTTGATGGAGTCCAGTGGTAAACCATCACAGGCAAATTTGAGGCAGGGGGATGTGTTGGTGCAACTTATTAATAGGCAGCTTCATCCTACCAGTGAGCCAACAAAGAAAAAAAAGGAAGTTTACCCTAAGAACAGGCCCAAATTTTGAAACAGCCATCTGCCTCCCAATCAGAAATTTCCTAGTTCTTTTTCAGCTATGAATTACAAGACTTGGAGTACCACAGGCTTTTTCCTTTAAGAATGAAGGTCTCTTATACAGTTCTTGGCAACTTCCCAGTCTAGGGAGCACTGGACAGACTGAATATATCCCAATCTTTCTGACGGAATCAAAGATATAATTATAGGTGACAATGCGATAAAAAAATTGTATTTCAGGTTAGTCTGGCCAAACAAACTGACTGAAGCTAGCTGCAGCCCATAAACTTTTATGAATTGTCATTGTCTATCCAAGTATGACTACAGAAATTAAGACTCATAGATCTAAAGATTTGATCTAAATTAGAGTAATAAATGATAGAATTAACTTTCCACACAAGAGCTTACGAAACTAGTCACAAACACTAATTGAGGAATACAGTACTTTTAAACAAGTAACCTTTCTTCCATAATTTTTCAGAAATTAATTAAAAACATGAGATTTCCAGTCTTTTAGAAATAGAGTAAGGAACTCAAGTATGGATTAAAACTGAGCTGTAATTTCTTAGGCTAGAACTTCATATGAAATATGACAGCTGCTGGAAATACTACATTTTAGCCTAGGAAACCTAGGGAGTCATTGGGTTGCTGATCACCTTCAGTTTCGTAATTAAAAAATAAAGACCACAAATAGATGTCCTTTTATGAGACAGATATCTGCTCTTACTGTTCCAAATGCGCCAGTCTGAGCTTTCAACTGTTGGAGAAAACTGGGACATAGAAGGACTGACGGCTCTCTGCCTCTTGGAGAAAACGAAGTTCTCTGTCAAATTTCATTAGTTCACCTCACTTGCAATGGTTTTTATGCCTGAGGCTCAGGACATTATAAATATGGTGATGAAGATCTTTAGATAATACGAGAAACAGTTTTAAAAGTTTCAATTCAGTTAAGATCATCTTTAGCTCCCATTTTTCTCGGAGGAGCTGAGTGCCTACAGTAATAGACCTGGATGATTCCCAGCATCAAGAGAAATAGCTCACTAGTGCCCTAAGAAGTACAACATCAATTCTTATTTCTCTCTTACCATTAATGTACAGTACTAATACAGTTTAAACTGGTCGGGGGTTACGGATTAAGTCTTACAGCTACTGAGAGACAGTAAATAAAGCAGGAGGTGAAAAGCAGAACAGCTCCTGCTATACCCCTGCCACTGATAAGCCAATCTTGATTGAATGCTCTGATGGAAAATAAGTTTAAATGACTCAAGATTCCTCAAGTGATAGATACTACTGTAACTTCATTCAGTGTTGTCAGAAACAAGAAATATGGGCTTGCAAAATTAGGTAGAGTTCCCAGAAAATGGTGTGTATGTGAGTCAGTATGATGGTATGATGGATGATTTCAGATTTTTCTGATGCTCCTGAAAATTGCAAAAGTTTTTCCTGAAATTCTGCCCTTGTAAAATGCATACCTCTAAGCATATGCACTTCTGAGTACTGGCTGTGCATCCACAATTAGTCACCTAAAGCAATTATAGTTTATTTGTTTCTCCAATAAAATTAGAGATTCAAAAAGTGACATATGAATATTGAAAGTGTGAAGTTGCATCTATGAAGATCATATCTGGCTTTTGGAGAACTAAACTTACTAGCTCAATTATTACAAGGCATAGGACTTTCATTTGTTTTTGATATAGGCACGTCTGCAAAGTGCAGATATTACATAACAGTGACTGTTCATTCTAGAGAGCATTTAGTAACCAATGTAAAAGTTTAATTTAAAAATTAAATTGATCTGCCTGGCTTTTACAAAATCTTTTGCTTGGCTAAAGCTAACCATATGTAAAGCTAACTATAAGCAATGCTTCAGAGCATTTTTCTTCAACTTTTCTGGAATTTATCAGTGATGTTTTCAATAACACTGAAACAGTGTTATTGAACAGTGAAGGCTTCCTAATGTACCACAGGAGGGAGAACAACTGAAAAAACCCTGGCCCAGTCGCCATGTTTTCTGCTCAAGCAGACATGTGCAATTCCCTTAAATCTGAATCTTCTTTACAGTAAATTCCAACTATCATCTACATGCTTAAAACACGTAAAAGAAACCTTAAGAAAAAAGTCCTTAAATTGGCCCCTGCATATTGGCTCCTTAATTGCACCCCTGGTACAGAAAGACAAAGAATATCCCTATTAGCATTTCACTAAGGATGGCACTAAGCTGCTGCACACTTTCCAATACCTCCAGCTGCTTCAAAGGAGAGATGCTTCTGTGCCTGTGGCTCATTCTGACTTCAACTCTTCCAGGTCCTGACTTTCCTTCACTGTTTCCCACATGTGCATTAGTATTACTGCTGTTTCATTCTGCAGCCCCTCAAGCAGAAGTAATGCTCAAAGTTGCTTGCTCATGAATATTATGACAAACACGAAGACATTAAAATTTCATGCCTTTTTTTCCCAACAGTTTTTTAATCCATGGAGCCCAGGATTTTTCCCTTCTGGGTGAGTGTCTTTCTCTACCCTCTTTTTGCCTGTGAAGCCTGCATACTTAGTTTCATGGTGGCTCAACTTCATGAAAGAGGAACAGAAAACACACCCATCAGACCTAACTCTAAGCTGGTGGCTAATGTACCACAGGAGGGAGAATACGTGAGTTTGAGTCCTCAGAATGAGACCACTGAAGGCACGTAGGTAAACAATTTAGGGGTTTGGCTGTTTCACAGAGCTGGATACCACCTGCTGGAAGAGAATTTTGTGCTCCAGCTCCAGAGGAACTGCGGAGGCACAGATGGAGAGTGAATTTGTGGTTTAGGTAGGTACCTACCCCAGGGCTGCAGCAATGACAGATTTCAGTAGACTACACCCTTCCTGGCCCAGCTGGTTTCCCCTAATAGAGAATTAAGGGGCTTAACTCAGGGTTACAAATTCTGCTGCAAGAGTCAGCACATAAAAATTGTGGTAACAAAGCTCAACATCACCATTTCCACATCCCTCTGTGGATCTGGGCAAAGTCAACACTTTAGGGGTGGGACTGATTTTGAGCGCCCTGCTTATGGGACTTAAAAAGTGCTGAGTTTACTTCTGTGTCTGTTACTGGTCCTTTCTGAAAACAAGGTCCTTCTATGGCATTTCATGTTGTGTGCCCAGAACTACTGCAGCAATAACCCGTAGATGCTTTCACAGGTCCTCTCTGCCTTTCTACTTCAGCAATGCCACAGGTCTGCAGGAAAGGAAGGACTCAGTGAAAGGGGCCACTGCAAAGCCAGCCTGCTCAAAGGAAAGTGGAGCGCAGGTACTTCTCCCTCTCCTTTGCCTTTGCTGTCTGCTCACTACAGAGCTGCAATGGCCATTACCCAGCCAAAACTATGCGGGAGGCCCAAACTTCTGCATCTGCATTTAAATTTCTGTTCCCTATAATTCAAAAAGAGAAAAGACATTTGGAGTAGAAATCACACATGGAGAGAATTCGCTGCCCACTAAATGGAAAGGCCAGCTATCTGCAACACAAAATTCTTCATTTTTAGGTAGGAGTGCAACAGTTCTGGCTTACTGCTCTACCCCCAGGCTCCAAGATAAATCTCTCCCTTCCTCTCTTCCTTTCAATTTGGTGAAACAGCATGACTGCCTCTGTCAACACTGCAAATTTACTGCAGACCTGACATACAATGATGGAATAGGCTCAGCTGAAAAAACATAAGGGCACTGATCTCATTTTTGCTGGCTTTAATAGAATTTAAAATTGCAAGGTGTTTGAAATAAAAAACAAATGGAAGGTGTCAGCTGCAGATTTTTAGAGGGTCAGGACTGAGAAATTCCTGGCCTACAGGATCCTGCTGTGGTGCCAAATGTATGACCAAAGCCACCAATGATCTAAAGGATGAGAATGATGACTCGCTTAAAGTAAAATAAAACCTGTAAAGAAAGGGGAGCTATAAGGTCCTCTTACAAGAGATAAACCGGGTCTGACATTTTGACAGAGCATTGATCTGCCTACGCTCCCTGCCTCCCAGGCTGCTTTACTACAAGTTCTTCATAATATTAGCATTTATGTTTTGGATGTGCAAGAAAACTCAACCATGTACAATAGATTTTCTTACTGAGATTTGAGTATATTTTTGCCTTCTCAGCACTGAACCTTGAAGTTGCACAGAGGCAACAAGCAGGCTGTAACCAGGGCACTGAGCATGTCCTCAGTGTGTGTGTCCGATACGCCACCTCCTTCCCACACACAGGGCGACGGCAGGCCAAAATACACTCCTGAACCAGGAGGACACGGATCAGAATCGACAGCCAGCTGCAGTAAATGAGCTCAGCCTTGCGAGGCTATCCCGCTTTCTGCTGGGAAGTTAATCTGCACTACGCTACCCTCCTGACGGTGGCAGGTACGGCGGCAGCATCGCTCTGTTCTTCCCCTTATCCTCAGGTGTGCCAACCTCCCCATCTGTGGCACTGGAAAATGGCACTCCTGTATTATCTCCCGGGTTGCTCTGCATGTAGCGCTTCACTGGCAGCACTCACAGTGCTTCACCCTCACGGACACGGACCAGACAGCAGCCTGCACAAGCCAACACCGCCTGCTGAAGAAGCCCTTCTCCTGTGAAGACAGCCATGGAGGATGCCATTCCAGCCCAGGCATCTCTTCAAAACGAAGGCTTCTCAAAAACAGAATAAAAAGTCCATTGGGCCACAGGGAGGCTTCCTCACAGACCAACTGCTTTTCTTCAGCAGACGATCTTTCGCCTCGCAGCCATATACGAGCATGGTCATGACCTTCAGCTGGCAAGTTTATTTTATTTCACATCCCAGCACAGTTCAGATCTGTGCTTGGAGCGAAAAGACAGGGGGTCAGTGTGACAGTTGAAATGGAAAGTGTGAGGAAAAACCAGGGATTAAATCATTTTCTGTGCATGCATGACATTTGAGACCCTCTGTTCTCTCAGCTTTAGCTTTACACAGTTAGTGTTACAAAAACACACGAACAAACCCATGGTTAGCATTAAAAAGAAGAGGAAGAATTTCTGTGCTATTCAATAGCATTTGGTCTCCAGAAATCACCCCTTGAAAGGCATCTAAGGCTGCAGTTATAACTGAAGGATGAAATCCCAGCCTTAGCTCTCCATTTCCCTGCCTTTCGGAAATGAAGTTAGCCATTAAATAGGATTTCATTGTAACAATATGCATTTCATTTTCCACTGATTTTTTTTTCTAGTAAGAAATAAGAGAAATGGAGAAAAGGCAGAAACTCTCTCATATGCCGCATGAGTGAATCAAATGACATACCCATCATATACTGCACATACACTGAGTTAAGCAATTATATTCATGCAGGCCATACTGGGACATGATTGTAGGTACCTTACACATTGCTCTTGAGCAACATGCACTTGTTAATTTATGTTTGAAATGGATTATCTGACAAGAGCTTATGGGGCTGTAAAGAACCTAAATACTTGGTAGTTGTAAAAAAAAAAAAAAAAAACAGCTTTTCATTTCCTTCCCTAGTTTACTTATGGATCAAACTAAAATGTAACTCAATTGTAATTACATTACTCTCTATAACTCAAATGCAGTTGTCCACAAACCCAGTTTGAACACATGCATCCATGTTTATATCCGAATTAAGCAGGTGCAGCTCCTCTGGGAGCTCCCACCGCTGGTGACCCGAGGCTGTCTCCATCTTTCCTATAAGCCCCCTTTAAGTACTGGGAGGCCACCATAAGTTCTCCTCACAGCCTTCTCTTCTCCAGACTGAACAGCCCCAACTCTCTCACCCTTTCCTCACAGCAGAGGGGCTCCAGCCCTCAGACCATTTTTGTGGCCCTCCTCTGGACCAGCTCTAACAGCTCCATGTCTTTCCTGTGCTGAGGGCTCCAGAGCTGGACACAGGACTTCAGGTGGGGTCTCACCAGAGCGAAGCAGAGGGGCAGAATCACCTCCCTCGACCTGCTGGCCACACTGCTTGTAATGCAGCCCAGGATACAGTTGGCCTTCTGGGCTGTGAGCGAACATTGGTGGCTCACATCCAACTTTTCATCCACAAGTACCACCAAATCCTTCTTGGCAGGGCTGCTCTCAAGCCCTTCATCCCCCAACCTGTACTGATAGTGAGGTGACTCAGATGCAGGACCCTGCGCTTAACCTTGTTGAACCTCATGAGGTTCACACAGGCCCACTCCTCCACCTTGTCCAGGTCCCTCTGCATGGCATCCTGTACCCTCAGGTCTCTCGACCTGTTGACTGCTCCACTTGGCTTGGTGTTGTCAGCAAACTTGCTGAGGGTGCACTTGATCCCACTGTCTAGGTCACTGATGAAGGTATTAAAACACTACTGGTCCCACTGCGGACCCCTGAGGGACACCACTTGTCACAAGTCTCCATGTGGACATTGAGCTGTTGACCACTACCCTCTGGATACATCTATCCAACCAATTCCTCATCCACTGAACAGTCCACCCATCAAATACATATCTCTCCAATTTAGAGAGAAGGATGTTGTGGGGGACTGTGTCAAAGGCCTTGCAGACGTCCAGATAGACAACATCCATAGCTCTTCCCTTGTCCACTGATCTAGTCACGCCATCATAGAAGGCCACTAGGTTGGTCAGGGAGGACTTGCCTTTCGGGAAGCCATGCTGGCTGTCCCGAACCACCTCCCTGTACTTCATGTGCCTTAGCATAGCTTCTAGGAGGATCTGTTCCATGACTTTCCCAGGCACAGAGGTGAGGCTGACAGGTCGGTAGTTCCCAGGGTCCTCCTTTCTAACCTTGGTACAAATGCGTGCAATATTTCCCTTTTTCCAGTCACCAGCGACTTCGCCTGACTGCCGTGACCCTTCAAATATCGTGGAGAGTGGCTTGGCAATGACATCAGCCAATTCCCTCAGGACTCTGCAATGCATCTCGTCAGGTCCCATAGACTTCTGTACGTTCAGGTTCCTTAGGGGGTCACAAACCTGATCTTCTCTTACAGTGGGAGGCACTTTGCTCCCTCGGTCCCCGACTTGTGGTCCATCCACTTGAGAGATATGGGAAGAGAGGTTGCCAGTGAAGACTAAGGCAAGAGTTGTTCAGTACCCCAGCCTTCTCATCTATTGTTACCAGTTTGCCAGTCTTGCTCATCGGGGGGGCTACACTTGCTTTGACCTTCTTCTGGGACATACCTGTAGAAGCCCTTCTTCTTACTCTTTGCATCCCTTGCCAAGTTCAGCTCCTGCTGTGCCTTGGCCCTCCTGATGCCATATCTGCGCAACCAGGCAGTGTCTCTATATTCTTCCAAGAGTACCTGTCCCTGACTCCACTGCCATTTCCTTCTTGCTCTTTAGTTTCACCAGCAGGTCTCGGCTTAGCCATTCCGGTCTCTTGCCTTTGCTTCCTGATTTCTTGCACCTGGGGATCGAGAACTCTTATGCCAGCTCTGTTCTGCTCCCTGGTCCTTGAGGGCAGTTTCCCAGGGTGTCCTACAGACTAACTCCTTGAAGAGCTGGAATTTTGCTTTCCTAAAATTCAGGTCCTGACTTTACTGTTCATTTGACCCATATCTTTTAGGACTGCAAATTCCATCACTGTGTGACCAGCGCAGCCCAGGCTGCCTCCAATCTCGACATCACCAATTTACCCAATGACACATTGTTCTACTTTTTCAGACTCTGTTCTATATAAAGAAGATTTTTTTTCTTGGGAAGATGGATGGAAAGGACATCACAGAATACTATTTGCAGCTGCAAAAACATCTTTACCCACAAAAAACAGACTTGGAATGACAATGGCCCTTCAAATGTTCAGCTTTACGTGAACTTAATGAAGAAGATTTTTTTGTTTGTGACTATTTTCCCATTTCTCACTAAGTCTCATCACTAGGCCAAGTGCCTGGACAGATATCAGAGGTCTTCACAGGGGAAACTATCTAAATAAAACAGTGTCAGTCAATGACAATCTTTCAGTACCACCAGTCACTGAAACATGTCACATTGCTATGGCAGCTTTCTCACTGCATGCATCTTACTATGCAAAAGTAGGTAGCATATGGCCCTTCAAACATGAGCGCAATCTGAGGACCAGACACTATTTTTTGCTAGTTTTTAGTTTGTGCTGTTGGGAAATATCAGACGTCACCTATGTGTACTGTATGTACAGCTATGTGAGGTACAAAATATCATCAGTATCATATTAAGGTGTACATATAAATATTTTCATGCTCAACTAATATGATTATGTATATGCAGGCATATTTGAGAGATATCAAGGGACCAGATGAGAGAGATTAATCATGTAATTAATTGTGTGCTTACATTTAATTTCTATGCTTTTATTATTTACTACCTGTGTCAACCACTTAATTTACCTGCAAATTATTTTCTTATATAATATTAACGAAACATGCTATACTGAAATTCATCAAACTGTGGAAATTAGAGATTAGAAAGACTCATTATATCATCAATTTATCTTCTTCTAGTTCAGAACAGTTCAAGAGCTGTGGCTTCAGAAACCACTCCTTCAAGAACAGTATTTCAGTTAAGAAACAGCATTCACGGCAGAGCGGACAATGTTTTTTCATAGTCAGAGGTTAAAATTAAATATATGATTTACATTGTGGAAGAAACTACTTATGGGAGTCTAATCTTAATTTCTTTCCTCAAACAAGACTTTGAGAAGGAAGACATAACAACAACAGTAATATTCATTTCCTCACAAACGTTACACAATGGTCAATGTTTTTATAGCTCTGTACATATGACATTCTGAGAAAATGAAGATCATGAGATTTACACAATAATAAACAGACAAATTTGTCTGCACAACGTGCTCAAAACAATTCATGCCCATATATGGAGCTAGGACTGCTTGGGGTGCTGAGGAGCTGCTGACTGAGCACAGGGAGAGATCAAATAAATCACTGAAAAATATCAAAGTAATCACTTATTTAATCTTTGCTAAATTGCTTGGTTAATCTCTGGGTTAGTCTAATGAATGTCTAGGGCGCTCCTGGACTGGGAAGTTGCACTGCTGTATTTCAGGAGGAGTGTCTGGAAGTGAGAATGGCTGGGAATTGGCACAGTTGTGAAAATGGGAAGAAACAGCTAAGAGAAGGACAATCTGTCTACAAGGTTCTTGGGTGTCATACTGGGTCTGACTGGGATAAACTGCCTTTATCTTGACCCATGAATATTTCATCCTATTTGCTCCCTCTGTCCTGCTGAGGAGGTGGAGTGAGAGAGCAGCTTGGTGGGCACCCGGCAGCCAACCAAGGTCAAGCCACATACTCAGTCCTACCACAGGACTACCATGGATATCTTCAGCTCTCTCTGCCTCAATTTACTTTCCAGTAATGACCATTGTGTCTGTTCAGGTCATAAAATCTCAGAGCAAGGACTCTCCTATATTAAACCAGCACCTATCAGAAAGCCTTTCTTTACGTAGGAAACGGAATAGGAACTGAGAGACAATACAAAAATAGTTTCAACAAGAAAACCCAGTGGAGGGCACCCACGAGTGTTTGTGATTCCACCCCTTCTAACTCTCTGTGGGAAAGATCTTCTCATCCCTCAAAGAAAAGCATATTATATTGTCTCTTTATGGTTTATTTTTCACAATTTTCTTGGAACAGCTAAAGCCTTAAACTTTCCTTGTTTCCATTTTCAGTGAACCTTTTGTTGCGTGATGGCTTTTGGGTCTTTGTAATAAAAATGCTTTCATTGCCCAGTTATATTGATTTTCAGTTTTTCTGAAGCTTTGTGCTTTCCTTTTTCTAAGGTTTCGCTGACACAGCTTAGGCTGAGCCTCACAATCCCATCCCCCCCTGCTCCCCACTGAAAAGACAGTTCTGAAGAAACTGGATGAAACTCATGAGGCATCTAAAAATGATGCCCGTTCAGCTCAAGCCTCCTATTTTGTGCACCCTTTTAATCTCTTCCATCTTACTCCCAGAATTTCAGACCAGGAATTGAATGCAATTCAGAATATGTGTTTTAAAAGCAAACCTCTACCTTGCTGAACTTGTTCTGCAGACAATTAGACACTTACAGTTGTGATCTATACACATGGGGCTTTATAGGTAATTTTTTTCTTACAGATATACAGGTACTGAGGTCAGAAGGGAACTCGCAGGAGAAATTTACATTGATAAAATTCAATGATGGCACGTCCAATCTCACTAGAGGTGAACCTAGTGCTATGTCTCTGTTTCTTACTTCAATCAACTAAAAAAAAGACACAGAGAAAATCAGATTCTTTAAAGTGAAATCTGAGTCAGGCCTGAAAGCTCCAGCAGCCAAACATTTTCATTTGTAATTGAGAATTCCCCAGGGAAAACGTCAATTCAGATTGCCAGGGTAAGTGCTTTTTTGTTTCATTATCCAGCAAACAAATATCAAGCATAATTTTATACCCAAAGTACGCAAGGTTCACAATTTGCGGAGAAACTCCCAGAGAAGAAACCTCTTCATACATCAGCTAACTCTACATCCAGTACCAACAAGTAACATTTCCATATTTTCATATCTCAGTAGGTTTTCATTAACCACCTGCTAGTGAGTCCCCTCAAACTGTCTTCCCACACTTACTATCTCAACTTTTAATGTAATATTTAATCTTAAAATTACTTTTGAGAAGAGTAAATCATCACAGCATAGATGTAGACAAGACAGAATGCAACCTCCAAATTATTCTTAAATTCTTTTTTTATAATTCCTATCTGTTACTTCCTTAAGAAGACTAGCATTTGCCTGTTTGAATTCCTTCACTTCTTCCGACAAGATTCTTTTGATCCCAATTCTCGCATTCAGGCAGTTTCACATCAAACAGCTAACCCAGGCAGTACAGGATATTTAGAAAAATAGATAGCCTGATACTTTTTATACCATGATATTAAAATTACAATGGAAACAATCCATTCATGCAATCTAATTCTGGGTATAACACACCAAAACACTCTACAGAGCAACTCCAGGATCGAAATCTGCACTTAGAATCACAGAATCATTAAGGTTGGAAAAGACCTCTAAGATCATCCAGTTCAACCGTCAACCCAACACCACCATGCCTGCTAAACCATGTCCTGAAGTGCTACATCTACACATTTTTTGAACACCTCCAGGGATGGTGACCCAACCACTTCCCTGGGCAGCCTGTTCCAGTGCCTGACCACTCTTGCAGCATAGAAATCTTTCCTAATATCCAATCTGAACCTCCCCTGATGCAACTTGAGGCCATTTCCTCTCGTCCTATTGCTAGTTAGTTGGGAGAGAGACCAACACCTGCCTCACTAGAAACTCTTTTCAGGTAGTTGTAGAGAGCAGTAAGGTCTCCCCTCAGCCTCCTCTTCTCCAGCCTCTTTCAGAAAGACATCCAGTTTTGTTTGACCACAGGGCATAGGAATTCATCAAATTCCTAATTGAGTTGTTTGAAAAAATGCTTATTTGAACCTTATTTCTAGTGTGAATTATTGTAGTTTCAACTTTCTACCACCAGGCCATAATATGTTTTTTTATCAGCTATCTATTACACAAAAAGAAGATGAAATAGGAAAAAGAAAGAATCTAGGTATCAACTTCAAGTTTAGCTGAAAAATTGGAAATGTAGCTCAAAATACACTGAAAGAACATCAGTTTCCCAGAAGAGCTTTACAAGCGACCAGCGGCTGGCTGACTGTATAACCAGCTGTGCTCGGCACAACCTGGCATCCTGGCTAAGCTGCTTCCAGCTGGGAAGCAACCTCATAGAATCATAGAAAGTTTTGGGTTGGAAGGGACCCCTAGAGGTCATCTAGTCCAATCCCCCCGCAGCGAGCAGGGACACCACTAACTAGATCAGGTTGCTCAGAGCCCTGCCCAACCTGGTCTTGAATGTTTCCAGGGATGGGGCCTCCACTACCTCTCTGGACAGAATGCTTTTCTGCAGACAAAGACTTTTCCCATGAAGCTGATGTTACAATTACAACTAACATTACATCAGGTACTTATTCTAAGGTGTTTTGTTTTGGTTTTTTTAATTTGACTAGTTTGAGCAGTGTGTAAGTTCCAACAAAATAACATAGATACAAGAAGTTAAAAAATCAGCAGGGACTCACATGACCATTCAGTTTGACCTCCAGCATAACACAGACCATGAGACTTTTCAGAATTAATTCTTGTTTGAAACATAGTACATATTTCATTAAGGCATCCAGTATTGTCCTAAAAATGTCCATGAACTGGAGAGACTTGACAAGTTGCTCCAGAGATTAATTACCTAATTATTAAACAACAGTGTCTATTATTTGTAAGAGGAATATATCTAGCAGCAGCTTTCACTATACCACTGTTTCCTGATGCTCTATTAACAATTTTTTCTTCACATTTACAAAACTTTCGCAAGTCATTCTCTAGTCTTATTTTTCTTTAATTAAATAGGCTAGGTTTCTTCAGTCTTTCACTATAAAGCATTCTTCCTTCCTGCATTCTTGTAGCTCTTCTCTTAAACTTCCCTAGTCTATTGCTATTCTTCAATCTTGAACAACAGAATAGGACACAGTGTCCCAAAACCAGTCACACCATAACCAAAAAATGTGCTAATGTAGACTCCCTCCTCAATATTCTCTTGTTCACATAACAAAAAAATCTCATTACCCCTTTTGCGCCATACACATACAGTAGGAGGTCATACCCTGCTAATTCCACACGCAATGTCTCAACTCCTTCTGTTACTGCTTCCTATGATCCCACCACATGGCCTACAGTATTTATTCTTTTTAGTCTTTTTACTTGGCCTCATAAAAACTCCTACTGCTTTCTTACATTTTATCTGCATCAATCAGGGCACACCACTCTGTACAGCAACTTGTTCCTTTAACTATTACCACCCCCTTTAACTTTATGTCCCCTGCAAACTTTATGCCAAATTATTTTCTCTTCTCTTCCGCATCCACTGATAACAATGTAAAACAGCACGTAATTCATCATACTGTTTGTTCAAGACACACATTTAGGTTTAGAAAATGCCACTAAGTCGGTTTTAAAACCATTCACTGTGTGTACAATGTTGATTTTGGAACATTCTATGTTCTTAATCAAAAAGTTGTGTAATACCAAGTTGAAAGACTGAGGGGAGTTGAAATATACAACTTCAAGGCTGTCCCTAAAGTAGCAACCTCCTCAAAAAAGGCATGAAGTTATTTTGACAAAAGGTATTCATCGCAGACCCGCATTGATTAGAACTAATTATTTTAACCTTTCTTAAACATTTAATTAACCAGATCCCAGATTTTCTGCAATTTCAGATCAATGACAAGACGACAGAACAATGAATATTTGGATCACCTGCTTGGCCTTTAACAAATGAGTACGACACTAACTTATTTACTCTCCTCTGGAATCTCCTCAGTGCAAATGAGCATTACCAACACAGAGCGCTCCTCTGGATGCAGACTGCATTCGCTTGCTCATTTACAAGTATCCAGCTTCTGTGTTATATCTTCCTTAATTATTGCTAGAACATGAAGTATTTTGTCGTTGCCATACAATACACCACCTGGATTTTTCTCAGAATCCTTCTACTTTTCTAGTTTCTCTCTTGAAAGAAAATGAAAAAACAACGCCCTCTTTCCCTGCAGGATACCACCACCACCAATCCGCAAGCAAAGCAAAATCATATTTCCTCCTGCTTTCTGCCTCTGCTCCCTTTACATGCTTCCTACAGTCCTCAGCTTTTGCTGCACATAAATTCCTATCTGTTTTCTTTTTCTTTTGTTGGTTATACATTTTAAGTATTTTTGTTGATTTTTTAACATAGTTATGAAAGCATGACAGACTGGAAGACAGAACATTTAAGGTGTTCTTTTAAAAAATGCTACGAAACAGAATCACAGAATGGTAGGGGTTGGAAGGGACCTCCGTGGGTCATCTAGTCCAACCCTCCTGCCGAAGCAGGGTCACCTACAGCAGGCTGCACAGGATCTTGTCCAGGCGGGTCTTGAATATCTCCAGAGAAGGAGAATCCACAGCCTCCCTAGGCAGCCTGTTTCAGTGCTCTGTCACCCTCAGAGGGAAGAAGTTCTTCCTCATGTTCAGATGGAACTTCCTATGCTTCCGTTTGTGCCCATTGCCCCTTGTCCTGTCACTGGGCACCACTCAAAAGAGTTTGGCCCCAACCTCCTGACACCCACCCTTCAGATATTTATAAGCATATATTAGGTCCCCTCGCAGCCTTGTCTTCTTCAGGCTGAACAAGCCCAGCTCCCTCAGCCTCTCCTCGTAGGACAGATGCTCCAGTCCCATCACCATCCTTGTAGCCCTCCGCTGGACTCTCTCCAGTAGCTCCTCGTCTTTCTTGAAGTGGGGAGCCCAGAACTGGACACAGTACTCCAGATGAGGCCTCACTAGGGCAGTGTAGAGGGGAAGGAGAACCTCCCTCGACCTGCTGGCCACACTCCTCTTGATGCACCCCAGAATGCCATTGGCCTTCTTGGCAGCCAGGGCACACTGCTGGCTCATGGCTAACCTGTCGTCCACCAGGACACCCAGGTCCCTCTCCACAGAGCTGCTCTCCAGCAGGTCCACCCCAAGCCTGTACTGGTGCATGGGGTTGTTCCTCCCCAGGTGCAGGACCCTGCGTTTGCCCAAAGGTTCCTCTCTGCCCAGCTTTCCAGCCTGTCCAGGTCACGCTGAATGGCAGCACAGCCTTCTGGAGCATCTACCACACCTCCCAGTTTGGTGTCATCAGCAAACTTGCTGAGGGTACAGTCTAACTCTTCATCCAGGTCGTTGATGAAGAAGTTGAACAAGACTGGGCCCAGTACTGACCTCTGAGGAACACCACTAGTTACCAGCCTCCAACTAGACTCAGAGCCGCTGACGACAACCCTCTGAGTTCTGCCATTCAGCCAGTTCTCAATCCACTTCACCGAACACTCATCCAGCCCATACTTCCTGAGCTTCCCTAGGAGGATATCATGGGAGACTGTGTCAAAAGCCTTGCTGAAGTCTAGGCAGACAACATCCACGGCTCTCCCTTCATCTACCCAGCCAGTCATGTCATCGTAGAAAGCTATCAGATTGGTCAGGCATGATTTCCCCTTGGTGAATCCATGCTGACTACTCCTGATAACCTTCTTTTCCTCCACTTTCTTGATGATGACCTCCAGGATAAGCTGCTCCATCACCTTTCCCGGGATGGAGGTGAGGCTGACCGGCCTGTAGTTCCCAGGGTCCTCCTTCTTGCCCTTTTTGAAGATTGGAGTGACATTGGCCTTTCTCCAGTCCTCGGGCACCTCTCCTGTCCTCCAGGACCTCTCAAAGATGATGGAGAGTGGCTCAGCAATGACATCCGCCAGCTCCCTCAGCACTCGTGGGTGCATTCCATCGGGGCCCATGGATTTGTGGATGTCCAGATCGCTTAAGCGATCCCTCACACAGTCCTCCTCGACCAAGGGAAAGTCATCCTCTCTTGTAGGCTTCCTCTCTTACCTCCGGGACCTGGGATTCCTGAGGGCCTGCCTTGGCACTGAAGACTGAAGCAAAGAAGGCATTCAGTAGCTCTGCCTTCTCCGCATCCTCCGTCACCAGGACACCCGCCTCATTCAGCAGCGGCCCCACGTTGTCCCTAGCCTTCCTTTTGCTGCTGATGTAGTTGAAGAAGCCCTTCTTGTTGTTTTTGACATCCCTTGCCAGATTCAATTCCAGGTGGGCTTCAGCCTTCCTCGTCGCGTCCCTGCATGCTCTGACCACATTCCTGTACTCTTCCCAAGTGGCCTGCCCCTCTTTCCACATTCCATGGACCTTTCTCTTCCACCTGATCTCTGCTAGAAGCTCCTTGTTTAACCATGCAGGTCTCCTGCCTCCTTTGCTCGATTTCTTTCTCAGGGGGATGCACCGCTCCTGAGCATGGAGGAAGTGACATTTAAAGAGCGACCAGCACTCTCGGACCCCCCTGCCTTCGAGAGCCCTGGCCCACGGGATTCCTCCCAGTAGCTCCTTGAAGAGGGCAAAGTTAGCTCTCCTGAGGTCCAAGGTTTTGATCTTGCTTATCGCCCTGCTTCCTCCACGCAGGATCCTGAACTTGACCATTTCATGGTCACTGCAGCCGAGTCTACCTCCAGCCTTCACATCTTCCACCAGTCCCTCCTTGTTTGTTAATACAAGGTCCAGCAGAGCGCCTTTCCTTGTTGGTTCCTCCACCACTTGCATCAGAAAGTTAGTATCCATGCTCTGTAGGAACCTTCTGGATTGCGCCTGCCTAGCTGTATGGTCTTCCCAGCTGATGCCGGGGTGGTTGAAGTCCCCCATGAGAACCAGGGCCTGTGACTGTGAGGCTGCTTGCAGCTGCCTGTAGAAAGCCTCATCAATTTCCTCCTCCTGGTCAGGTAGCCTGTAGTATACACCCACCGTAATGTCACCCTTATGAGCCTGTCCCTTAATTCTAACCCACAAGCTTTCAACTTGTTCCTCATCTGCCCCCAGGCCAAGCTCAATGCATTCCAGTTGCTCCCTCGCATATAGAGCAACTCCACCACCTCTCCTTGTAGGCCTGTCTTTCCTAAAGATTCTGTAGCCATCCATGACAGCATGCCAGTCACGCGAGTTGTCCCACCACGTTTCCTCATAGGACAGATGCTCCAGTCCCCTCACCATCCTCGTAGCCCTCCTCTGGACTCTCTCCAGTAGTTCCTCGTCTTTCTTGAAGTGGGGAGTTTAGAACTGGACAGAGTACTCCAGGTGGGGCCTCACTAGGGCTGAGTAGAGGGGAAGGAGAACCTCCCTCAACCTACTGGCCACACTCCTCCTAATGCACCTTAGGATCCCACTGGCCTTCTTGGCAGCCAGGGCACACTGCTGGCTCATGGTTAACCTGTCGTCCACCAGCACATCGAGGTCCCTCTCTGCAGAGCTGCTCTCCAGTAGGTCAGCCCAGAGCCTGTACTGGTGCATTGGGTTGTTCCTCCCCAGGTGCAGCACCCTGCACTTGCCCTTGTTGAACACTTTTCAGAAAAACTAAAAGAGGTACCCAAAGAAGACCAGAGAAATACCTAGAGAATATTTGCACTCAGAGAAATTTATACAATTGCAAGTAATGCTGAGGCCAGTGGCACTTTTCAGCTCCATCAGGTATCAGTGCAATTTCAACCCCTAGAAAACTTCACTGTAGTTCAATTAAATTTTGTTTCACTGTTATCTGTCTGCTCTGATCTTTCACTATATGGACTGAATATTGTTTTCCAAAACAAAATTTGCATAGCGATCAATACTTCGCTAAGCTGATCCGTGGGGACTGTGCTTCTATAGCTCAGACTTTGAAGTTTTTCAAGATGGGGAAGAATAACACTTTTTTAATAATTTCCCACAGCAGGTGAAGAATGTCATAACTGTGAGAAAGCTTATTAGAGCTACATGAGTCTAATTGATCTGTCCTGGTAATAAAAGACTAATTTTCTTTTGGCACACCAGAGGTTTTGTACGCGAATGTACAAGAAGTCTATACTTTAAATGTATTACAAATGGAAAAAAAATCATCTTTGCACAAAGAAACAGCATAATTCATTTAAAAATACTGTTTGAGCCATCAGAGAAAGACTTCCAGGGAAACGAAATCCTGGAAAGTCCTTGTGAGGCTCTTCATGCCATAGAATGAAATCTTGAGTTTCATGAAATCAATAAGAGAAATCAATACTGACTATTGAACCACAGGGTTTTAGCTCCTTATTACAGCCCACACTGCTTTTTGAATTTCATTGTAACAACAACTGGATTCAAACTAAAATCATTCTCCCTATTGCTTCACTGAAATAACTGTTGTATTGTTCTTTAGTGACCCAAGGGAATAGACTTTATATTCACTATTAAAAAGGCTGGCACTTTATCAAACAAAAATGTGTGTTGATTCTGGTTTACTTTTTTCCTGTAAAAATACTGGATTATACTTTGATCTTTGAGAAAGCGTATCGTGAAATTGAGAGCACAGTTTATATATTTTTATTGAGAAAGCCACAGAATCATAGAAATGTTGATTCAAAGCGAACTCTGGAGGTCACCTAGTCCAATCTCCTGCTCACGAGACTACCAGTAACAGGGGATGAGATCAGCCTTGGCTTTGCTTATCCTAGACTTAAAAACCTCCATGGATGGAGATCCCACAACTTCTCTGGATAACCTGTTCCTGTACTACAGTACCCTCCTGGCGAAGAAGTATTCCTTAATGGCCAGTTCAAACCTACCAAGCCACAACTTGCCTTGTTGTGGCTTTTCACACTGAAGCTTGAGTGATTCAACGTACTAGAACCAAACACAGTGCTTGATGTCACGGGACTGCTTGCCGTATCCTCCTGTGTAAGTCAGCGGGAATTAAAAACCACTCAGGCTGTTAGCAGAAAATGCTTTGTTTCTCAGCAGCCTTTTCCATAAAAGCCTTCTCATACTTCAGCAATATGTATTCAGCATGAATAATGCACAGGCCTATCAGTCCGTATTTCTATAACTGCTAGGTCTAAGCACTACACTCCTCAGCCAATGCAAGCCAAGGCTACACCATGGGTAAGATGCAGAGCTAGGCATCTAAAATGGCTCAAAAGACTGACAGACGTGTTTTTTTTTTTGTTCGGGTATCTATGAATAAGATCAATTTCTTCAAGTGGAAAGCAGAATGTTACAGATATGTCATCTTTTGAAACATGGATACGTGTTGTTCATAGTTCAAAGCGCAAGTTATATCCCACTTGCCTTACTCATGCAAATAAATGCTCTTGATGTAAGCAAGCATGGCCCCATACATGCCTTATTCTCTACTGTCTTCGCTGTTAGTTCAGCTTACTGGCATGCACTAAAGGAAAGAAATAGCATGCCAAGATGTGCAAACCCATAATCTTGATAAAGAGGATGTTGTTCAGCTTCTATGGGAAGTTTAGCTGATGGAAAGAGAAAAGAAAAAAGCTTCTTTATTCTCACATTTTTTTTTAAGCACTGTGCCTGCTACAAGGCTATACAAGGCTAGCAGCAAATGGTGAAAAAAACAGAGAGGAAATGAACCAAAGGGCACCCGTGCTAGTCTTATAATGCTATCATTTGAAATGTAATTAGAATTATTTCTATTCCTGATTTCAGCAGTTCCAGGAAGCAAATTTCCCCTCTTAACACTCTCAGCTTTTTGAAAGGCTAGATAGGCATACAAAGAATTTGTCACTGCAGCCTGGGCTGATAGGCCTTCCTCAGCCATTACTTCCTGTTACATTTTGTCCTCCGTTTGCAATAAGCATGCTTCTTTGGTCAGACTCGAGCTGAACAAAGATAACAAAAACACATGCATTTGCAGGACAACTTCAACAAACGTTAAATCTTTATTTACCCTAGGAAAAGGTGTTGAAAATTAAGGCAACAAACATTATGAAAGGCTATTAAAATAGGCGTGATGAAACGGGGACTCAGCTCAATGATCCGTGCCTCATCACTTTCAGTAAAATCTCCAGCACCAGGGGAGGATGAAGCCGGAACGGGCATACCCCTGCCCTGTTATCTGCTCCATCCCGTGTTTCAGTTCAGGAACTTTACCCTCCACTTCATGAGCATCGTTATGGAAGGGGCTATGACCCACATTTTCTAAAGACAAGCAATGCTTTCCTGCCTTTCTTTATCTCCTTGACATTGGGTCTATCTCTAAAAGCAAACATGAAGTGACAGTGGAAAAGATAACTGATTAACCACATCCTGGATAAATTGTCAGTATCAATGAGAGAAACCCACCTGCATGTACAAAGCCTATAACCCAGCTGGACTTTGTAAGTGTGATTTGAATGGAGTCTAGGTTCTTTGACTTTGTTTAGCTTTTCAAATAGATTCTTCAGTCCACCTTAGAAAAAGTGAACAGAATTTTGAGGAAATTGCCAGTTGACAACTCCTAAGAATTAGCAAATGAAACAAAAACGCTCCCTGCACATTATGAATCCTTCACAGCCATAAAGCCCTCTCCTTTCAGGAAGCAAAAGCAGCTATTTGTGTGGAATGCAGCAATATTTCAGTGAGCCAAAGAAGGAATTTTCCTTTTGCTCTTGGTGACAGGTAATGATTTTACTGGATGATTATGCCTTTGATATTTTAATGTTTAACAGAAAGACATATTTGCATATAGTGTCCCATCCCTTCCCATCTGTCCGTTCCCCCACCCCACCCGGTTTTCTCTCTGGTTGATGCTAACCTCTAGCATCCCCCTCCTCAGGCAGTTCTCAGCACCCTTCTCTTGCCTCACCAAAGTCAGTTATCCCACGTTGTGACCTGCTCATCAAAGCACGTCTTTCTGGTCTGAAAAGGGAATCTTTCCACTTAGGAAAAAGGATGGTAATTACGTTAAATAAGTGTTAACTTCTTGCTAATGAATGCATTACATCTCTCCTAAACATCTCTGGAAAAAGAAGCAAGCAAAGAAACAAAAAAATAATCAGACATGTCACTCGCTCACCAGAAGTATTAATTACAAGTAATTAGGAAAAGTGACTCATTTTTGAAGTATACAAGATTCCTAAAAAGAAATACAAAGGTTTCAGCAAAAGCTGAATAGATGCATCTGTACCAAGACGTCATGGTTTAACCCGGCAGCTGGCAACTAAGCACTAGACAGCTGCTCACGCATCCTTTCCCTTCGCCCCTAGTGGGATGGGGAGGAGAAATGGACAAAAGGGGAAACTCGTGGGATGAGATAACGACAATTTAATAAGACAACAAAGGAAATACTACTACAAATGAATATGCAAAACAAACAACACACAATGTAATTTTTCTCACCACCTGATGACCAATTCACAGGAGTCCCCAAGCAGTGACTGCAGAACTCACAGATTTTGTGAATTTTGCAGAATTCCCCAAAATAGACCAAACTCACAGAAAAGTTCAAACTCCCCATCCCACTGGTGGGGAAGGGGAGGGGTGAGCAAGGGTCTGTCTAGTGCTTAGTTGCTGTCTGCCAGGTTAAACCACAACACAAGGACATAATACTATGTAAAAATACGATATTAGATACACAGCTGTTCTAATCTTGAAGAAAAAAAAAAATCCAGTTCTGACTTTCAACTTTCCAGTGATAGTAATCTAGAACCTCCACAAACTGTATCAGTATCCTGATCACTGTTCAAAAGACATGTCCAAGGTCTAGTCTGCATTTACCTTGATTCACCTGCTCTT
This sequence comes from Opisthocomus hoazin, assembly GCF_030867145.1. NCBI lineage: Eukaryota > Metazoa > Chordata > Aves > Opisthocomiformes > Opisthocomidae > Opisthocomus > Opisthocomus hoazin. Next base: position 74,975,693 of record NC_134415.1, read on the forward strand.
AGATCTTGTCCAAGCAAAGATTTCCCCACCATCTAGTTCCTGCTGTCTAGGTCTCTACTTAGAGATAGCCCCTAGGTAAGTTATCCTCTTTTCTCTCTATGGCTTCTCCCTTCCAGCACATATCAGATACAACAATGAATTAAGAAAAAAACCTTCTTCCTTTTTTTCCTCTTTGAATGTTATTGCAAGCTCCCACAGAATTCTACTAACATCTTCTGCATTTAGACTATTAATTTCTGCAGCTAGTGAAGTCTAGGCAGAAGTTAGGATTACATTAATCAAATCTCTCCCTTTAAAATTTTCCAGTCTTCCTTTCAGGTCTTTTCTGAGCCACCTTCACCACATCAAACACCTGGCTGAGCCCTGGCCCAGCTCCCAGGGGGTGGATGTGGCTGCGGGACTCACAGCCTGGCCTGCCATTCTGGCCTGTTTGAAATCCCTCTTTCATCAACATCCTCCGGTCCGTGCCCCGGGAAGCTCCAGGTCTCCCATCCCCTGTGGCACTTGACCAGCATGCACACCTCTTCTCCTTTTCGTACCGCTGGGTCACCCTATTGGTAAGGCTCACGTAGCTTCCCAGTTTGCAAGTGTAACATTTTTTAATCTGCTGAAACACAAAATACTTCCAGCAACAGCAGATGGAAACATAAATAGGCATTAATGACTTCACCTTACTAAAATCCCTTCATATTAACCATCTCTAATGTGATACCTTGCAGCTATTGAACAGCACTGGGGAGCACTACAATAACAGATAGGAGAGAAAGTGTCTGGTCATGCACAATGAGAACCATAGGAGAATTCATCTAGCCAGGCTGCAACACAGGACGGGACCTTCCAGCCCGCCTAGCTCCTGCGTCTTCTTCAGCGATTGAGGAAGAGTTGGTGTAACTCCTCCAAAGACGGCACCAAGGGACCCCTATTTACGCATACCAATGAATCTTCAGTAGCTGTCCTCCCTGTATAAAATCTTTAACGCCAGTACGTACAGCATAACCAGACAACAGGAGCAAAGCTGTCATGTCAGGCTATTTTAATCTTTGTTGCATGTGAGTTATCACAATACCCACCAAACAATAGCAGTTTATGTTCTAGTATTGTTGTACTCCAATTTCTACATACAGGAGAGAAAAACAAATCAGGAGACTGGGGGAAAACTGCACTTGCAAAACAAATTTGACAAACTCAATTATTTTATTATAATACACCGTCGCAGCATAATTTTGTCTTAGATGTGACACCAAATAAAATATCACTGTCTGGCATTGCAAAGAGGAAGGAGGAGATCCTTTTATCGTCTCTGCAGTTCCTTAGAGCTTTAATCACTGTGTGAAGAAACTGCTTTAAAATGGGATCAGCTCTTTTCCTCAGAGATCCTGGCAGGAACAGTAAATCTCTTTCACAGAAGTGCAAGATGAATTCCCAGAGGTGTTAGAGACAGCTCAGAAAATGCATCAGAGTACCACAACATATTATTTAAGTTCTTAAAATACACATACAGCAAAACACTATACAGCAATTCATTGTACGTTCATATGCACAGACTTAAAAATGTAAAAGAAATGTGGAAAACAGTGAAGAGTGTGAAATGCAAAAAGGAGGGAAATGCAAGAATACGTAGAGCCTTTTCTATCATTGATGGTTAGTTGAACCTCACCATTTAGCTCAACAGAAATGTTTTGTATTCTAAATCAAGCGTGTGCTTCCAAACTATATTATATTTAAATGTATGGGAGCCAGATTCAATCAGGTTACTGACACCATTGCCATGCTCGGCCCTGTGACTTCCATTTGGAAACACTGATTCTATCACGACTGCTCAGAGAACGGAAAGGCATTATCTAACATAAAGAAAGAGATCTACATTTGATCCTCAATAATTTTGAAGGAATAGGGTTTTTCTCCATGGCTCCTTGCCTTTATCCGGGAGGTCAGTTTTCCTACACGCAGTTTCATTTATTCAGCACTTTAGGATGAAACACACACGTTAAAGCATGCCTAAAGAAAGATGCGCACACAGTCCCTGAAAAGCTTCTCCTGTCATATGCTCTGCCCTGGAGGAGGAATGAAGTCTGCAGGATGAAGATTTACTTTTGAGTCCTACTGCATACTGCAGCTCTCCTTTGGTAATTTACCACTATGAGACCGCATGCTTTGAAACGGTTTCCAAAAGCCATACATACTTGATGAGTGATCACAAAAGAGTTTATTAATAAACCTGGCCATCGATGCTCCCATCTTCCTACAACCATCCCCTTAGTGTTGCACAGGGACACTGTTCTGAGAAGATCACATAAACATCCCTGGGCTTTTGTCAGCTAAAATATCACCAGTTCCCCACTTCTGTCCACTTTTTTACCCCTCAGCTTACCTGCCTTCCCCACTATCAGTTACTGTCAGTGCAGCTGCTTTGAAGTTCTGTACTCAAAGCCCTGAAGACATGAACAAATATTTTATGTGCTGTTAATAGAACTCCGTTCTGCTTTTTGGATGGTTACTTATCCAGTTCTCTCCCTTACGCTAATATAATCTCCCTGCTAATGTTGTGGGGTTTTTTCCCCAGTCTTTTACAATCTCCTGATTTGTTTGGTCATGTCTCTCTGCTTGACATCAAATATAATATATATTTGTGTGGGCATTTATAAATGTACACTATATAAATCCAATTTATTTTCCCATGTTTCACAGTTCAAATCTCATTATTAAAAAGACCAACATGAATGTCTGTTCACACTGGGACCAGAAAAGAAAAAAAACAAACAACTATATATAGAGGAAAACATAACTCTTAGCTGAAATATTCCAATAGACCAAAATACGGTTTGAAAATTTCACTTTAAAAAATACAACTATATGTAGGAAAAAATGCTATTAACTTCATACTGTGGAGAAAATGATTGTAATACGTGTTATGTGTAGTTCACACAATGAAAAAATGTTGCTTTTCTCTAAGGCACCCTCAGGGCAGTTCAGGGATGGATTTCAATGGACAGCAAGGGTGCACTCATGTTGGTGGCTAGCACAGAGCCAGTGCTTTTTTCACAGTTTATAACCCCTAACATTGAAGGCCAGGTTGTTAGGCTTCATGTGCAAGTGATCACTTTGTTAGACACATTATCTCAACTTCAACCAACTTGAAAATTATACATTTTTACTTTTGTTTACATAGCAATTGGCCTTCAGAGATATCATTTATACCCTAAGTACAGAAAATATTAATGTAATGATAACTTGCACTGCAAACGTGTGCTCTGAAGGGCTCACAGGTGGCTCTGGACCTCAGCAAGCGTACGTTTCCTGCAGTTGCCATTTTTTCTGAAAGAAATGAAGTCCATATCAAATTCCCCATTTGTTAAGGAGGACAATATTTGGGTCTGGTGTCCTGTTTAAAATGGAAAGGCTTGCACAAAAGCACAGCTTTTTTTCTCTCTTGTAAGAGAGAAGCACAACCTCTCTCATGACCTGCCCAAGCATTAGCAAGCATTGAAGCTCTGCATTAAGCCGTGGAGGCTCTGCTGTCACAGTGGGGCAGACATTGCTCTTTAGCTCTGCCCTGGGCACTAATGAAGCAGGAGAAATTCCCTCAGCAGGGCAGTCAGGGAAGCTGAGGGTCCTGGGAGAAATACTTTCGGTCAGAAAGTTTAAGGTGATCATATATGCAGTTAGGGTGCTGTAGGGCCTCCATATCAGGTCTAACGAATGATATTTGTGTGTTTAATAAGCAGGATGAGTCAAAACAGAATGCTCTTATTCAAACTACTTGAGTCCTAGCCCACTTCCCACTCAGCTCACATGAAGTTGGCGACGCACCTCCTTGTTTGTCTAAGAAACATGAGTTCCACACTTCAGAAAGCCCAAATTTACCAGTTACCCACCTGCAATTTGAAAAGTTAAAGGTTAGAGCATGCATCTATGATGTGACAGACTGGAGTATGATCCCTCACCAAGCTTTGCTGCACCATCTTTCCTGGGCATGGGCATCCAGAGTGCCATGTTGAAGCTGTGGCATGATGCAGCAATGAAAGGCATACACAGAGAAAAGCACAATAAAGAGAGCTTACAGTGTGATAGGAGGTTAGGATATTCCTTTGGGCACATTAAAATTTCAGTCATGTATGGGGTTGTGGGATTTCTAAGCCATATTTTAGATTCCTTTTAATGTGATCATTATACTCCTTCCTTTCCGCAGGTGGCATTGCATGTACTCCACTGTTCTTAGCAAAAATAGATCTTTTCTTTTTTCTCCTTCTTTCTGAATATGTATCTCAACTTGACACATTCTCTAGCAAATGGAAAACCTTTTTATTATCCAGCCTCCAGAACAATGTGTATTCTCCTTTCTCCTGTTAATGAAACTTGGAAATGAAGACTAAGCAATGCTGTGGAAGAATAACATACCACGGCACTGAGTAGCAAGAGATCTTAAATTTTGTCTTGTATAGTCAGTATATTACACAATAAATAATATTTGTACATCCAGACTATGATACTTAGCTATGCAAAGAAATCTGCAGTTTGAAATATACTTGACAGGCAAGCAATAAGATCTAACTTTGGAAATCTAGCATAGTAGCCTCATTTAACTCACTTTTAATTGTCACTTAGAAGTCTCTGCCCTTTATTTCGTCCATGCGCAGCCAGCTTGCCTTAGAAACAGCTGAGCACTTACCTTTTTCTTTTCTCTAGCCATTTATCTAAATCAAGAATTAATTCTACGTCCATTCTGCTGCTTCTTTTGGCTGATTCATAGCTAATATAATCAAGCAATAAGACATAGCAGGAGTATACCCATGGGTATCGGTGTCACACCACAAATGGCAGGATAAGATATTAAATTTTAACTATCCCTGAAGTGCTGCAATTGTCCAGAGATATTGTCTGAATTTCCTCTTCTATTATTAAGAAGAATCTACTAGACATTGAAAAAATTAGGAAGACTGGAAGGTTTCCCTCGTGTACCTTTGCAATGGGTAGAGATGGCTGGGTCAACAGTTTTGGAACAGGCGACGGGGGGCCTGCTTTTCAGCTGTGCCCAGCTTAGCCTTTCAGAAATTGCTGCAGAAATCCTCTGCTTGGACCTTCTCTGAGAAGCCCACTGGAAACTCTCAAATTGGGCACATGAGACTGATGGCACCCACAGCTGTCAATAATCAAATTTTCAACTCCGATCAAATATATTAGCTAAAGCATGAATGATGGGAAGTAAACAGCATCCCAGGACACAGCGCTTTGGTTAATCTTTCCTCAGAGTTTCACCCCAGTCTTTCCACATTGCCTTAATGGTGGTGTTGCAGTTCCAGCAGTAGACAATGCTATAGATGCTGTGGGTGAGGGCACAGCGTCCCGGCTTGCAGCCAACTGATCAGTTTATTCATCCCTGAATTATTTTTGACTGTGTGAAGACAGTTAGCTGGGCTGGATCCACTTTGGGCAAACTAAAAAAGGTGGGAGGCACATGGGTGTGGAACAGGAAAACGTACGTTGCTCATTAGCTCTGCCCCGTGTACTGCCAGGCATGTATTTCTGTGGGCTATTGATACACAGCAGTGCTGTCCCAGGAGGGAAGGGGTCTGGCTGCACTCCTGGGGCACCGGGGGTCCCCGCAGGCAGGCAGGCAGAGGGCAGGCAGGCCTGCCTGTGGAGGAACAGGGGCATTCCTGCCCAGGATGGGTCTCCGAGCAGTAACACAACTTTAAGAAAAGCGCACCAGGTGAGAAAACTTCGCCTTGGCTAACTCATGGTGACAGGGAGCCCAGAGTGGTTTTGCTTAAGAAAGGGAAGAGGTGGGTGGGCAGGAGGGGCCTGCGGTGCATGGCCTGACCCCTGTGATTCATGGGAGAGCAGCTATCGGTCTCCCTCCATAAGTTGCTCTCTTCTCCAGAGCATTATCATTGAGCAACCCTAAAACACGCTGCTGCACAAGTAACCACGGATAGCAGGCACTTGTCACTGGCCGTTTATTTTCTAACTGAAAAAACAGCAACAACAGGAAAGCACAGTCACTATGTCTTCTCAGACCACAATTTTATCATGTTTGTTCTCATGCAAAACCTTGGCTCCTCTCCACTGCTTCAGTTTCTCCTGAAAGCAGCTGTTTTTCAGAAATTGCTCCCTACTTTCAGTTTAGCATCACATCGGGGCGTACTGCCTTTTAAACATATCTATTGTTAAATTTCTAAAGCCCAAACTGTCTGAGGTCCTGAGATTCATGGCCCATACACAGTGCCACTATTCAGAAAGAGCTTTAAAAAACAGCCCGCTGTGTTTATGTGCATGGTTGCGTTATACAGATGTGCAAGGAAAAGGGAGCCTCTTTCTTCCCCCACCTGGCGGTCTCCTACTGCATCTGCAGCATACCTGGAACTTCCAACTTGACAGCCCCATCTACTCACTGAGATGGTTGGATTTTCTCACTGCATCCCCCAAAGAAAATCTTTGCAATAGCACAGAAGATGTGTCTTGTCAAGACCAAGATAAAATATCCTGATGATGAGGCAGACTGTACTCAGGCATTCAGAGTAGCCAGAACAAAAGAAAAGGAAAAAAAAAACCCACCCAAGAGATGTTCCTTTTCAGGTTCTCACAGCCAAAGCAAGCCACAGCAGTCAACATTGCAGAAACACCTGCTTTGGTGAGCTGGCACATGGGCAGGCACGGGGGAGGGCCCTGACTGAGATGAGATGAAGTAAAATAACAACAAATACCACTTAACATAAGAAGCTAATTTTCAAAGTATGGGAAAAACATTATATTTTCATTACAATTCAGAATAAGAGTCGGCCAAATATACTTGAATGTGGAGCACCAAACTGGTCATTTACGGCACGTGGACTAAAAACGGTCTAATCAAATAGCTACAGACTGAAGGAAACTGAGCAGTTGCAGGCAAACAAAGGTTTGTTTCAGCTGAATCCTGAAAAACTACTTCCCTTCCGTATTAAATAGTTGACAGCATATACATGTCAAAATACATGCAATGCATGATATTTTTTATTTGATAATTTGGGCTTCTCATGGCACATAAAGAAGAACTGGTAAGGGAAAAGAAAGAAGGCAAGAAAGAAGAAAGGCAGCCCTCATTGTTTCCAGTCATCCAACATCCTCAACAGTGTTAAGAGGAGAGAAAAATAAGGGAAAACTGAGGGAAAAGAAGAATAGGAAAAAGCCTTACAAGGATGTTGTAGTGCCCTCTCACTATTTTAGCAAGGATACAAACAGTTCTGCTTGTGGCAGTAGCACAGCCCCACTGATGGACAACAGCCCTACCTACGAGCCACTAAGCTGCAGACCCAAGTTGATTTATTGCACTATACCAGTACCCAACAGAAGAGAGGGTATCGTGTACAATGTAGAAAAAACTGTAGTCACTGACTGACAGAAAACAGCAGGGATACAATGTCTAGCAGGAGGACAAAGAAGTAAACATTAACTAGGAAGGTAACAGCCTGGGCTTCTGAAAGAGTGTTAGTCCTAACTGACTGGATGCATTGGTCCTGAGAACCACAGCAGACTACCACTGGACACACTAAAAGCCATGATATTTGTAGGAGTAGTGCCCTTGGCAGGTGCTGTCAGTCAAGTAAACAACAATGACGCCAAAGAAACTATAGGAGACCAGCACAACTATCAGGTGGTTATGATGAGCACTGGAACATCCCTAGCAGAACTCCTCCTGTGCCACCTCATGTTAGGACACTGTGGTCTCCTCACTGTGATACACCAGCTGAACCCTGCTTTTGAAACCGTATGGCAAACAATACACATTGCTGGCATAATGAACAGAACTGCATGAACTGTGCTTCTGCCCTCCCCTATAGTCCAACCCAAATAACGATGAGTCAAGCTGCCGTGCTGTTTGCTCTCACAGCAACATTCCATGGGTCAGCTAAATTCATTCTGGTGATGTTCTTAATTCAGTCCAACCCACACAACACCTGCAGCACAGTTCTGCCTAGACTCTTTACTTAGTTTCTGGTGCCTGTATGTAGTTCTGATGGCAACCAGGAACCACCTTGGCTGCACATCCCAGTTGGAGCACTCCTTAAGAACAGAAAAGCTCTCTGCCCATTGCTTCTCCACCAGCTCTTGACCTCTGCCTCCATCAGTATCAATACAGTGATACTCCACCCCTCTATATTGTTTTCACACGGCTGTAACTTCATTGGTACTGAAAGACTTTCTCCAAGTTTTCATAAGCAAAAGTCAGGTGATAATCATATCAGTTATGGACCAAATTAGGCGGAGCATAAATGGTCTTACTTATCCAACAACAGCGGAGAAACATCAGATTATGCTAACAGCGAATTTGCTTCTCCAGATGAAGCTATCTCATAACTGTAATCAAGCATGTGTCCAGATTTTAGTAGGCTTTGCTTTTGACTTTTATTGCATTGCATAAATGGACAGCACTGTAGTCTGCAATCTCCTTACAGTTCAAATCCTGATTTTCCAGATGCAGATTAATTTCACAGGAGACAGAGAAATGTTCTTTCTGAGCACTTCTGTCTCACACTTTTTCTTTTTTCAGGGGCGATTCAGACAGCCATTTCACCTACCCTAATATCCACAATGCCTTTACAAAAGAAAGACGACGACTATGTAAAGAGATTAAAATAGCCAAGTAAGAAAGCATTACAAAGCAAACCTAGAAGTCATTAGGCAATGCACATTTGGGAAGACAATGCAAGATATTTGCATTTTTACTACCCAAGACAGGGTCTTCTCCCATGCCTCTCAGATTCTCCCGCCACTTGGCCTCTCCTCTTAGGGACCTTTTCCACAGCTCAGTGAACACCTTCCACTTCTGCTCTGTCTGGGCTTTATCCTGTTGGTGCAGTGCACGTTGTAGCTGTATCTTACATCTGCCATTCCCAGATATGCTAACGGCTGAGATGAACGGAAAATAAAATGACCACAATTAGACCACTTCCTTGTTGAACGATAAATAGGTTATTATTTAAGAACGCATTATTTTTTTAATGACAAAAAACTTACTTAATCATACTTTGTAATAGAGAACATGTCTGTGGTAGACACAAGAACTAGAAAGTAGGTGCAGAATGTGTGAAGTAACCCGGAGGTAGCAGGAAAAGTCTTGCACATAATGAATTTAGCATCCTGCACCACGGAATTTTCTCTTCCTAGCTAACTGCAGTCAAAAGCAATGTACGGGCAGCTGCCGATGCTCCAAGTACAGGCTTCAAATAGTAGCAGTAACTATGAAGTGCATTTATACAGGCTCTGAAAACAATTTGTCCAAGACCTATTAATAACTATGAGTTGTTCTTGCAGAGCTGTGGCTATTTTTCTGCCTGAGAAAGTAGAGGATTTTACGTGTGACCTCGAGCAGACCTTTTAAAAAAAAAAAAAAAGCTTCAATTCACAGCCATAGTGTCTTTTAAAATTTGTTTCAAACAGATACTTGTTTCAGCTGTGCAGTTAGTATCATCAAATATATTTTCATTTTGTAAATAAATACTTAGTGTTGCTATTGCAAAACCCAGTCTGATGATAGCCAAAGGAGTTATAAAGACCTCAAAAGAAATCCATCATTTACCATAAAACCCTGTTTTTTAATAACCATTTAATACAAAGACGAAGAAACAAAATAAACTGGGTCTGATCTCCTCCGCTTCCAGAAGCAAAGTAAGCCTTTGCGTACACCTTACCCAGCCTAGATGAAGAGACACTTCCCCAAAGTACTGTGTTCCTCTTTCGTCTAGAAGAAATTCTGCCACGGATCATCCAGATCAGATAAATGAGATGTGTACACACAGGAGAAACAGATGTGTGCTCCTTTAGAGCATTCTCTGTTTTGAGACAATAGATTCTCAACTAGATATTGCAGCCCAAGGAAATAACAGTTTTAAAGCAATACTTAGTTTAGGCTCCATTCTTTTGCTCCTGTCAGAAAGGAAGGCAGGCCACGTACATCTGGGTGGTCGAAAAACAGGTTTGTAGGAACAGTATGAAAGGGCCAGAGATGTTTAGTAACTTGGTAGATCAAGTGGTATTTTGAAAGTTAACAGACATTTGGTCAAGTCTCACCATACAGAGAGAAGAATGAAGTCTGAATACTTCACCAGCTATTTTCTGCCACCAAAATAGGACAGAATGTATGTACCCTCTCTGGAAGTTCACCGAATGTAAACTTCAGTGCATTTAATTTCTAAAATAAAACTATCTATGGGATTATGCCAACAGAATTAATGAACCATTTTGTGACAACTGTAACTGAATTTTTGACAAACTTACTATTCCCTTCCTCTTCAGTGTGAGGTGGCTCCGATTTGCATGTTTAAGGATCTCAGGTCTCCAGAGCCAGAATCAATGGGATTTGAAGGCTTCATCCAATACCTAAAAGCTGTGCACGTGTGCTAATACACAGGAGAGGAAAAGGAATAAGGATGTGGTTGATTATCCGTGCTGCTAGGGGGAACTTTGACTTCCAATTCTTTAGGGCAAAATCCTAGAGTTTCCAGTATTTCCATAAGAAGATTTGCTTGACCCTTTGTCATTAATGAGAGATGATTTGGGAACTGAAGCTTTCTAGGGTCAATCCTGCTCAGGCCACTACAATAGAAGGATTATCATCGACTTCAATAACAGTGGAATTAAGTCTTCTGTTGCTATAAACATATTTATTCTATGATAAACTTTTTCTGTGTTTATCTAGAACATACGGGTAGATATTTTTATACATGAAAAACCTTCCAACAACAAAAAAACCATTCAGTTCTTGGTATTAATAAGAGATGACCTGTACTTGTTTTGCTATGAAAATAATTCTATGTAGCATACATACACACATACACATGTGTGCACATGTATATACGTAGGTATATTTCACACAACATTTTTGCTGTTGAAAAAGAGCCTGCAAGGTCCCTGCACAAATAAACACACCGTGATACCCATCAGGATTACTTCATCATGCCGAAACATCAAATGGAAACAGACTTTCATTTGTACCTAATACCAATTCTTTAAATTCCTTATTGGCATCACCATGCTTTTTGGTCTTTCCTGGGTTGAGAATGCCGACCCAGGATTGATGAGTTCCTCTCCTTTCTCATTTTACATGCTGATTTTGTTCCTCGTATGTGAGAGAAAGAGTAGAATGTGGCATTGCACTGGATTTTGAGTCCAGCCACAGGCCAGGCCCTGTGACGTGTCCATTAGACTCCCAATGCATTTCAGTTCAAGGCACGTGCTGCTGCTGTGAGTGCGAGTCTGAGTGCCTGGACACTTACCCCCTGTCAGTCAAAACACCTATGACTCCTCCGGCCCATCAGCAGCTCCTGTCACCAGGAACATTGACAATACTCCCCCTCCTCTATAAATGCCTGAACTGGATTATTCCTTTTTTTTTTTTCCCCCCCCCATGCCAGAACCCTGCATTTGGATGACTGAGTGCTCACAATCAAAAGCACAGCAGCAGCTTGTGGTGCTCTGAGCTGCCCTAAAACTTATGCTCCTCCGGTCCTCTCGAGAGAGCAGAGAAGGAGAGGAAGAAACAGGCTCCCAGCCCCAGAGCTTCCCCAAAAGGCAGCTTGCGGTCCTTCCTCGGTGACACCCAGCTCAGCGGGAGGGTCGCTGGACATCTGTAGTTCTTCCCACTGTGCACTAGATGCCACTGCGCAGACTGTTTTTAGCGTCCAAACAGCCATGGTGTTTTCTCAGGCAGCCACACTCTGCCTATTAGAGGTCCCTCGTTACCACTGGCTTGGAAGTTCAACATGCTTCGCCTAGCTAAAATCCCGTCAGTTAGGGCAGGACAGTCATTGTTTTACAAATGGGAAACTAGCGTAAAGAGACTTCAGCATGATTTTACTGTGTGTTGGGTATGGCTGACAGAGCATGGACTTCAGCAGCAGTCACCTGCATTCACCACCAAAGTCCCATTGAGCAGACTTGCTGGCTCTCTCCCCCTGCCACTGTCAAAGCCAGATACAAGACCAACCCGGAGGCAGAGTGGAGAGGATGGGGAACACTAGTGGCAACAACAGCAATGTGACTAGCTATTCACAAATAAATTCAACACTTTATGCTGGTTCCCATGGCCAACCTCAGTTTCTCAACCTGCTATTGCCTGCTCAAGCTCCTAGGCATCTCCTCAGGAACCACCTCCACAGCTCTCACGGCCAGGCACCCTCTTCCCTCTGGGCACATCTCCATATTCCTTCAACAGCAAAACTTTCTGGTGATGAGGAAGGAGAAGCAGCAGGAGAGATTTCCTGGGAAGGCTGGAGAGTCTTCATCACTCAAGGTTTTTACAAGTAAGTTAAAAGCGGTAGAAGGTGTCCCCAGATTATGACACCCCCCCCATTTCAAAGCAGCTGTATCACCTGGGATAAAGAGAAGCTACTACTACTTCTAGTAGCTCCACAAGGCAGATAAGGTGCTGGGAACGTCTGCAGTACACAATCTCTTCCAGCCATACTTTCTTTTGATTCTGGGAATGGATATACAGATTGTGGAAAAACATCAGTTGTTCCTCCTCATAGCAGATCTCCTGACAGGACCCTCTGTCTGACCCAGACACAGCAGCTTGCCACTGCTGAATCCAGCAAGCCCAGATGCCTTCCAGCATGCCCTCCCCCCTCCGGTTCTGCCCCTGTTGGACTCTGGCATGAACCTACTCCTGAAAGACCTGCTAAGCCTTGTGCATCTCCTTGTCCTACACTTGACACAGTCAGTAGTGGAGCATGTTGACCGCTAGCTGAAGGTTACACAACATCTGATTTATAACCTGTAATATAGCTCACTGGAAACAGCTGTTTACAGTTGTGAGTGACACAGTGCCACAGGTACTCTGAGGGCCAGTACCGTCCCCTCCATCTGCTACAGCAAAAGTGCATGAGCCCTGGCTGAAGGGGGCAGCTTTAAGAACGCTAAGTCCTGCCTTCTACTTTCCACCTCCCAGCACAATTTAAGCTCTTGGTTTGGGGACAGACCAGAAAACACAGCGATGTGTTAACTCGGTGCCAAGAAAAACAGCAGCATCCCAGCATCAGCCGTGAGCATCTGCACACCTGCGCGGGTTTATGTTCACTCTGCCAAGTGAGCTCATTCGCAAATTCTGTTTCTACAGCAGATTTTACTGGCTTTCAGAAGCCAAGCAAATAAAATTAAGGACTCTCTGACAGAAGAAAATTTCTTCCCTAGGCTAAGCTGTTTGAAATAGGAAACAACCACAGAGTCTAAATTGAGGTCTTCCTTGAGGTCTAAATCAATTAACCACAAGGTCCATCAGAGTTAAAACTATGTTACAAGAGATTCGGCTGCGATAAATACTTGTGTCAGCCCTTTCTTTCCCAAACAGTGAGTTTTTAAAAGGTACTTCTGTGGCCCAAATAATTTTCAGTTCTGTTTTTTTGATTTCTGCTTGCCAGTAGAAAAGCCCTGATTTTTCAATTTTGTTGTGTGAATTTTAAAGTTTACTCTCACTTGGGCAGCCACTGGGAACGTCTCCATTACAGAGAGAAGGCTGGTCCCAGCGGCCACCGAGGCTGAGGGCACAGCCTGGGCTGGGGAAGTGGTGCAACCCAGGGCCATGTGGCAGGCGGGCAGACGAGCCTCGCCGCTGGTCACACCCAGTGTGATGGCCCCCTCCTCACATCACCCATGGCGCTTCTTCCATCCGGTGCAACTGAACCCTCCCGCATGCTGCTGCCCTCACCGCTGGGCTTCCCCCCAAAACCAGTGGGTAGCTCCCACCCATGGGGAGCCCCCGAGCTCCCCCTTCTTTCCCGAGCCCGCTAGAGTCGTCTGCTGGAACGCAGCAAAGGGCTTCCAACCCCACTGGGGCCTGAAGCTGGGCAAGGCTTCCCCACCTCCCTAAAGGCCCAGTAGTGGCACATATCCAAAGCCTCCACGTTGTCACAGCAGGGTTTACATTTGCACTCTGGAATAATTACTGAGTAATTGGTAGTTTTTTTCTGATGATTATTAAAGCCTTTACCTGAGTGTTATTTGTTTATTTTATGGATTAGCATATTTTGCATAGCTGGTGTCAAGTATTTCTGTTGCAGGTTTATCAGCTATCACTTGCTGCCAGCTGAATAACTCAGCAAATGAGAATTATATAAGCTTTCCCACGTAAGTAAATCTACACACAAAAGTATCACTCCATGAAACCTGTCTCCTGCTGGGTAGGTAAACCATGTGTGCACACCCATCTGACATCCAGGCCATAAACAGCCCTGGCCACTGAACAGGTGATTGTGGAAAAATACAAAGCAACCTATGGGAATGTATGTAGTATTTTTAAATGTATATAATCATAGAATGCTTTGGGTTGGAAGGCACCTTTAGAGGTCATCTAGCCCAATCTCCCTGCAGTGACAGCAGGGACATCTTCAACTACATCAGGTTGCTCAGAGCCCCGTCCAACCTGGCCTTTAACATTTCTAGGGATGGGGCCTCCACTACATCTCTGGGCAATTTGTTTCACCACCCTTATTGTAAAATATTTCTTCCTTATACCTAGTCTAAATCTACCCTCTCTTAGTTCAAAGCCATTGCTCCTTGTCCGGTCGCAACATGCCCTGCTGAAAATACTTTCCCATCTTTCCTATAAGTACTGGGAGGCCACATTAAGATCTCCTCGCAGCCTTCTCTTCTCCAGACCGAACAGCCCCAACTCTCTCAGCTTTTCCTCATAGGAGAGGTGCTCCAGCCCTCGGACCATTTTTGTGGCCCTCCTCTGGACCCGCTCCAACAGGTCCGTGTCTTTCCTGTGCTGAGGGCTCCAGAGCTGGACACAGGACTTCAGGTGGGGTCTCACCAGAGCGAAGTAGAGGGGCAGAATCACCTCCCTCGACCTGCTGGCCACACTGCTTGTGATGCAGCCCAGGATAGGGTTGGCCTTCTGGGCTGCGCGTGGACATTGATGGCTCACATCCAACTTTTCATCCACAAGTACCCCCAAGTCCTTCTTGGCAGGGCTGCTCTCAACCCCTTCATCCCCCAGCTTGTACTGATAGTGGGGGTTGCCCTGACCCAGGAGTAGGACCCTGCGCTTGGCCTTGTTGAACCTCATGAGGTTCACACAGGCCCACTTCTCCACGTCCCTCTGCATGGCATCCTGTCCCCTCAGGTCTCTCGACCTGTTGACTGCTCCACTTGGCTTGGTGTTGTCAGCAAACTTGCTGAGGGTGCACTTGATCCCACTGTCTAGGTCACTGATGAAGGTATTAAACACTACTGGTCCCATTGCGCACCTCTGAGGGACACCACTCATCATAAGTCTCCATGTGGACATTGAGCTGTTGACCACTGCCCTCTGGATACATCTATCCAACCAATTCCTCATCCACTGAACAGTCCATCCATCAAACCCATATCTCTCCAATTTAGAGAGAAGGATGTTGTGGGGGACTGTGTTGAAAGCTTTAGAGCAATCCAGATAAACAACATCCATAGCTCTTCCCTTGTCCACTGATCTAGTCATGCCATCATAGAAGGCCACTAGGTTGGTCAGGCAAGACTCGCCTTTGGTGAAGCCATGCTGGCTGTCTCAAATCACCTCCCTGTACTTCATGTGCCTTAGCATAGCTTCTAGGAGGATCTGTTCCATGGTCTTCCCAGGCACAGAGGTGAGGCTGACAGGTTGGTAGTTCTCAGGGTCCTCCTTCCTACCCTTTTTAACAATGGGTGCAATATTTCCCTTTTTCCAGTCACCAGGGTCTTCACCTGACTGCCATGACCCTTCAAATATCATGGAGAATGGCTTGGCAATGACATCAGCCAATTCCCTCAGGACTCCGGGATGCATCTCATCAGGTCCCATAGACTTAGATACATTCTGATTGGTCTAGATGACCTCTAAATGTCCCTTCCAACGCAAAGCATTCTATGATTCTATGAATTCACAGAACTATACATTTATTCTTAATAACTTTATACCTAGATCACCAGCTGATACTTCTTAAATACAATTTGACACCTTCCTGATCAAATACTGTAGTGGTTTTGAGCAATTCTCCTCAAAGGTGAAATATCTGGTGTTGCTTTCTTAGCATAGCATTAATTTTCTTGAAAAATAAGGACGTAGACATTTTCATTTTTTAAAATGAAAGCTAAGATCTCCTTTGAATCCTAGTATTCAAAGAGCTAAGGCTTAAAAAAAAAAACACAAAACCAGACAACCTACCCAATAAACATTAGGAAACCTATAAATAAAATTCCAAGCATTAGCAGACCAAGGGCCACCACCAGGTTTTTCCTTTATTCTTTTCCCAGCAGGGCTGACTGTTCATCATCATTAGGCCTCAGGTTCTTCATAGCAACACACACAAAGCTTAAGTGACATTCATCGCCATTTGCAAGGCAGTTGCTTGAAAAGAAAAAAGGAGGGTGAAGAGCAGACAGAAATGTAATCACAAAGGTGTTCATCTGGATGAGCTTCTGGGAGCTGCAGACAGCAAGCAAGTTTACCTGCCAGCTCTGGAGCACACTACGCAACACTGCTGGGTCCCAACAGAACACCAACTAAGCCTGTCTGAGTCCATAAGTCTGCAAACTAACCCAAAAAAGGAGGAACTAAAATCTTAGAGATTCATAGCTATGAGAATTTTTTGCCTTAAGACAATCTTCGAGTGTTTATTAAGAAAAGAATTTTCGTATTCCACTGATAGCTTAAAAAAAGGCATCAGTTTGACAATATAATGGTATTTTCTCTCTTACTTTGCTCTGAGAGAGCTCCGCAATTACCTTTGCTTCCTTGCCACACTCAAACAAAGGGCATGATCAATTAGGGACCGATTCAATTACAAAGAACGACTGAAACGTGATTTCATACTACATTGGTCCTTTTGCCCTCTATTAAGTTTGGGGGGGAGGAGGGGGATGTTACAATTTCTTCAACCTTGTGAAAATAAGCTACTCAAACGGAAGGAAGAAATGGCTGACCACACTGTGGAAAAATGAAAGTAATAATATGTAGAGGCTGTAACTCACCTCCCTACAATAAGATTACCATAAATACCTCTCTGAAAATATGGCAAGTTGTAAACTGCAGAACATCCTACTAACGTGTATAAGTATGGAGTGACTGCTTTCCTGTCTAGTATTAAACTGCTTATTTTCATGCCGTGAGACAAATTGAAAAGCTGTTAAAGCAAGTCTCTGAAATAAGTAAATTTATTACATTGACTCAAGAGATGAGGCAGGCAGCAGCATCCTAACTCATGTGATTCAGGATGCTCCATAAATACATAACCAACATCTGCCAATAATTCAGACAAATCCTGGTAGAGGTTGGAGAGAGATGTAAGAGACTTGGTACTGTCTGTCGCTGGCAGATGTCCCGCTACTACATGCTGTTCACCCTTCTCTGTCTCTATCCTCTTTTTCTTTAAAGAAGTTTTCTTTACAAAATCTGGACTAGACCAAAATTTACTCTTGGTTCTACACCAAACGGTGAGGTATCCATATCACATGTGGGCACAATTACTATTTCTTTAAATAACAGAGAATATTATTACAAACCACCAAGAGTAAGAAATCATTCTTTGGTTAAAAACAAACAAGACCTGTTGCATATCAACTCATCAATACATACTGGGCCTATGGTATAATCCTAGATACTCAAGAAGGCACAGTCAGCATCAAGCAGTACTTACTGCTATTAAATTCAAGTGAATGACTAAATTAAATCCACATTTAAGTGTTTTGCTGAGCAGGAAAGAGCTACCAAAGCAGGACCCTTCAGAATAACCAAACACACACAAAAATCGTTGCTAAGTTATAGAATTTTTGCTAATCAGACAATTTACAGATGTAGGAGAGGGTAATAGTTTAGACCCTTCTATAAGGAGTATGCTAACGCTCACTACACTTTAAAAGAGTAATCCATGCATACCCAATATAGCTGTTATATTATTAAAATATATGTACACAATAGAAAAAAATTCTGAAGGTGGAGATGGGATGCTCTTTATGACTGTGCAGTCCAGCTTCTCTACTGCCTCTTCTGTTTCAACACTCATCTAATGCAGTTAGTGAGAAACTGCAGCAAGTCAACAGGAAGCATATTTGTTCCCCAGAAAATGGCAAGATTCAGAAATTTTGGAAAAAAATGTAGAAGTCTCAGATTTTTCACATAGCAAATAACTGAAAAATATTCAGTTCTGAACCCACAGAAGTGTTTCATATGGAAGTGTTTCAGTATTTTTTTTATAAAAAATACTGTAATATAATTTATCTTAACATTACAAATACATGTGCTAACTGAATCTCCAAAAAGGATCGGGCAGTTTAGTTTCACAAATATAAATATAATTGACATATCTCTACAAAACATTTCAGTAAGCTTGAATAAGGATTTTCTGCCAGTAAACCCCTCCGTGAGCTGGTCTGCAGGCAGCTGCAGATCACACCAGGCTAGCTGGCACGGCTCAGGAGCCGCACAATGCCAGCGTACGCAAACCTGAACATTCCTGACCATAACAGAGTGTCACCAGACATGTGCATATGAGTAAAGGTTTTAAAAAATTCTGTAACAGCCTACTTGAAAACAAGCACTACTAAACAAAAACACTCATCTTGCAATCCCAGAGATCAAAATCCAAGATTTCCAGTGGCAAAATACCAGTGCTGCTCTGAGTATCCAAGACACAATTCTGGGCGCTTTTTGTAATGTAACCAGCTCTTACAGAAGTTTTAGGCGGCGTTTTACTGCACAGCAATGCTTTTAGTCAATGTATCTTATCCACAAGTGCTAGCAACAGCAGATCAGCCCCTTCTGAAAAAAATGCTGCAAAGACCAAGTGGTAGACTCTGTATAAATGTTTGGTTACAGGCTGTAACTATTAGGAGCCCAGGCAAAACTGAAGAGCCTCCTACCTTCTTCTCAACCACAAGCATATGCTGCAAGCGCTTCCACGGTATTTCGAACCTGGCTCAGTTTCTAACAGCTCAGAAAAGCCATTACCAATCAATCAGAAGAAATACTAGCATGGACTTCTGATCGCTCCCTCCACTGGGTATCTGGTTTATTGTACTTTGGTTTCCTCACATTTTGTAGTCCTGCAAATGCAAGGTAACCGTGCACAATGCATAGGGACATGCAGGTTTGGAATCACCTCCTAATATTTGCATTTAGATTCTGCAACATAAACACCAGCCCCAGCACGACCCAGAAGAGAAGCACGGTCCTCTCAGGTGGAGACATCCATGGTGGCCAGCTCACAGGGCAACATATTTCTTTTTTGCAGAAATATTTTTGAGAGAGACACCAATTTTCCAAGCTACAACCTGCAGTGCCCACAGTTTCAACAAGACTTCCAAGCTACTGCAACAACAGCTTTGAGAATTCTAGCACTCGCTGTAATTTTATTCATTGATTGATCCATTTAGACCAACTCCTCTTAGGACTGGCTGTACTATGGCTTCTCTTTTTCAATATCTTTATAGATGTGGCTTGCTTTCTTTTTCCTGTCGCTATTTAAGTGAACATACCTGAAGAACAAGCCTTCTACGCTGCTGACCTTGAAGTGGGCTTTTGCATAACCAGTTCACTTGAAAGAAAGGAAAGACTGACAACTTATAAAACTACCCTACCAAATAAAAAAAAAAATCTGACACCTGGTGACATCGGTGAAATCCAGCTGAGTGCTTTAAAATTCCCAGGTGTCATCCACCAGTGCTTTTCTGAACTCAGGTCACAGACATGTATCTTTGCCTGTTTTACTTGCATGGGTCAAAACTGAACGAAAAGCCAACTTTTCAAATGATCTGCCAAGAGTCATATAGGATTACGTTCAGTCAGACAAAAAAAAAATTAAATACCATCAAAAACAATACACATTGTAGAACAAAGTTATTTTCACTCGCCCTGTGATATGCAATGCAGCTATTTTCTTTTCTTCTGGCTACGTATGCTGTTGCGTAAAGAAGAAACACATGTCTGTATACATGCCTCAGTTCACCACAGTATTCAAGTACATACCTAGATTATAATATTACATTAGAAAATCTCATAATTAGACTCTAGAGGCTTCATGCAACTAACCAAATGTGCAAATCAATATATATTATAAATGTACATACAAACATACATACTCTGTTAGTCAGTGTTTTGCTGTTAGTGCTATTTGCACACCTAATTATGGCATTAGTCATCTTAACATTTTCATTACTCTTTCTAATGCATACTGGGCTGCAGTCATCTAAGTCATACAGCTCCTATAGGAAACCTGGGGTTTATGGGACCACTGTCTCCAGTGTACATTTTAATAATGTTAAAAAGATACCAACATAAAATTAATGACTAAATTTTTCATGAAGGGAGCATTACATTTCCACTTAATGGGGGTTTAAGCAGTTATTTCTCTATTATTACTATATTGCTGAAATTAACATTCAGTAGCCTGTTGTATGATACGACAGAGAATCCAAATTACTATTGGCATTAATGATAAATATCCTTAGAGAGTAAACATCTTCTGAATGCCATGCCAGTCCTAATCTGACTGATTGTATTTCAGCCAGAGTAATGAAATCGCTTCTGGGGGTGTTTGAAAGAAAAGGATTAAAGACGACTTCAGTTACTTTTCTGTGTCAAAGGGAATATTTGCAGGCTCTGTAATTTCAACTCACTGCAAAGTGGAAGCTTTCTAACTGGTGCTGGGCTTCGGTGTCGACGTACTGGGCACCAAAAAACCAGCATGTCTACCCTGGTGTAACTGCACAAGTAGTCGAGAGGAGCGTGCTGCGGTGAACCACGGCTGGCTTCGCTGCGGTACTCCTTCCTGCTCAAGGGCACAGCAACCTGTTCTCAGCACAACACAGAAAAGCCAGAAGGATCCAAGCAAGAAAACAGCGTTTTCACTTCTTCTGAAATACGTGGCACATGTTTTACATTTCTTCTGTGTTTCATCTGATGAATTTGAAAGCATTTTAGATATCCACGTAGTCTATGTTCTATCATGCATACTCCAACAGTGAGTATTAGTTACACAAAGGGAGAACATCTTTCTCTTTTCTTTCTTGTCCCTCCCGTTCCCTTCCATACAGCATCAGCAGAGCTGGCCCAACAGCCTGAGGAAACAAGCTTTGCATCTCCCAAGAGCAGGCACAACTTGGAGAGCAAGTGCACAGGCTTCCCCACACAGTCACATCAGGGTGCTTCTGCCCTGGAGGGATGCAGATGCCTCTTTTTACCTCATCTTTTACAATGAAAGCAGGTTCCAACCTCTTTAGCCACTTCAGTTCCAGTTACTCCACACATCTCTACCTGCGTCTTATTTTTAATGCTCATTCCTATATGTCCAAAATCCACCCTTCCCCCCCCAATGCTCACACAGCATTTTTTTTCATTTCTGTGACCTTACGGCCTTTCAAATTTTCATATATTGCCTATCTTATTCATAAAAACAGATTTTCTCATTAGCATCTTACTTGCCTTTTGCTTTGCTTGCATTACCTCATTTTTCTTCACCACTCACACTCCTTATCTTAAAATACTCCCCCTAAAATAATTTTTTTGCTCCCTGCCAGCCACAAAGGGATGCTGTCTTACACCTTTGTTCTGCACATTTCCCCTGCTGCAGTCAGGGTCTCTGGTGCTCCACAAGTTGCTTCAAGCCACTTTCTGTTTTCTCCTAGAATTGCCCAACTTCCACCTCCCCTAATGACCACAAAGTCTAGACAATCAGCACAGCAATCCTCCTGCTTCAGCTTCTCACTTGCACACAGACCCTTCAGAAACAAAAAGTTTCCTTTCACTAACTGGGATAATAGCTTCTGGCACAAACACTTCACTATCCGTATCTCCTCGTCCAGTGCCTTGCCTCCACGGTACCCGCTTTGGTTCAGCCACGGTGCACATCAAACAGGGTTCGGGTTTGGTTTAGTGTTCTAGTTGAGGACAATAGGTAAAAATGATGCAACCACCATAGGCAAGCGGCAGACACCTGCAGCCAGGGCTGCGGAGGAGCAGGCACTCCTCCTCAGGGAAAACGGAAAGCCAAGCAAAGGCTGTTTCTCAAAAGGGCTGCGTCCCCAGAAAAATCAGGCCTAAGTCCCAACCTCAGTTTTCCACGTAATTTCTGATACTGTATAACACTGGTGTTTGCCAATAGGGCCGGTCCTGTGAAGGCAAACTAGTGCAAAGAGCTGGTTTCAAATGACTACTGCAGCCAATGCTCACCAAAAATCTGAAGCTGAACTACTTTTGATTTGAGAATGACCCCTTCCTCTTCTAAATTGATCGCAGCAATTCAGCACAGCAGCCCACGACCATGGCACAGCACAAATCTAATGGCACAGCACAAATTCAGCTGGGATGTCACTTCCTGACTGACGATATTTTCGATAATGGCATCTAAACCTAAATTTATACTTGTTAAATACAAGTATTCACAAATTAAACTTAGAAACATGTGGAAAGCTAACCTGGTATTTAACCTGCTTCTGATAAGCTAAAATATTGTCTCAGGGCAGTAAATGGACAACAATCCATCAGCCAGAACATAAAGGCAAAAAACTGGATAGAGAGACTATGGGAAATGGTTTCTTGACTTGCACAAACATTTACAAAGGCCTAGTAGAAGGAAAAAGTGCAGGAAAAAGCTATTCCTACAAACAAGTTTGCACTGATTTACAACCTAGTTTACCACATACAAGGTCTGTGATTCCCCACTTACATTTGTAAACAGCTCAAATGTTTTCCATGACATGACAAATATTTCCTCTAAATTTGCATTCTATGTATGATGACAAAGATGCTTTTGAAGAGAGTGATACCTCCCACTGTTTTTGTTAAATATTTGCTTTTATATGACTCGTTTTAACACATCATATTTCCCCACGTTAATATTTACAATTTTCCCATCACTGACTTAATCACAATAATTTATTTCAACAGTTTGGCCCAATCTAACATTGTCTGGTATCCAGTCTTCCAAGAACACAGAAAGCCTTTACCCATATTTCTCATTCTTCTTTAAACAGGCAGAACTGTACACATTAATAATCACCCATTCATAGAAGGGTTTATGTACTTGTGTCATCAATAACAAAACAGAAAGATTTTATTGAATAAAATATGCTGATTTTTGATCAAAGAGACAGAGTTAATGCCAATGCCCTTAAATTGGCACAAGAGACAAGTGCCATCACCACGTTCTCGGAAAGCTGGTTTAAGCAGAAAAAAAATCTTTTCCCTCCAATTTAAATTGGACTCTTTCCACTGACTTAACTGTACAGGACTTTAGAGGAGGACCTGAAGCTCCCTGAAGACTGGAGAAGAATGAAGAAAGAAGGGTCTATCATGCCTGAAAGGTACAGTTAAAAACCCGAGGAGAAAAACGGGCAGTGATGTTGTACTGAGTGTACATCCCTGTTCAACAGATCGGTCATAGTCTTGCTTCATATTTTTCACTTTTAAAAATTAACATTTTTATATCAGAATTTAAGACAATCCTAGAGGCACTACAGAAATTAGCCATTGTTCATTTTTTATTAAGTTATAAATAGAAAATAAAAAGATCTTTGTGGCCAATTCAGGATGCATCAGCCAGGCTGTGAAGCGAAGGGTCCCCTGAGCTATTCCTTTGTCTAACAGATCATTTGCTTCGTGTAGGACTTTTCTTCACAGCATGAAGCATGCAGCCCAGATCCCCTTTAATTCTTCTCCACTAAACCGTAAGTCAGCCCTTACTCCTTGACAGAGCCATGGGAAGTATAAATCATTGCAGAAAACAAGTGATGATTACATGGCAGCTCCTTTAGCGGTTTAGATGTCAAGTTGCAACCCACTCCCCAAAAGTGCCTCTGCCACTCATCATAAGAACACATTCCTACAGTAAAATCAAAGACTTAAGTCCTGTCAGAGCACTTGGAAAGCTGGCAAGCCATATGAGACAGCCTGCAAACGTTATGTGGTCCATGAGATGAACAGCAACTATAAGACGATAGTTACAATATCTATAAGGAGATAGGATGAGAATTTCCTCTGTACACCAGACATATACAACAGCAGCCCAGTTTGAGCTCTGACCTAAGGGTCAGGCTTTCAGGAATATTTTAGGACAACACAGTTTTCCCTCTGAGAGAGAGGATGAAAGAACAAACCCTACGATGACCGATGCTCCCACACTACCTGCCATGCTGCTCAGGTGCTCAGGGTGTAAGGACTTTAGTAAAGCAAAACAAAAAAGTCAAGCTCTCTGGACTTCTGACAGAGTTGTGCCCAAGGATGCTAGAAACAGCTTAGCTACGCATCTTAAATCAAGTAAAATAACAGGGATGAAAATGAACAGAAAGCAGAGACAAGAGCTCTTCTTCCCTGGTGAGGCAGACCAGGTCCCTAGTCATGTCACTCTATCCATGGCAAGACTCTGTCTTCAGTACGAAATAAATGGAAGATGCTCAGGGAGGTCTACTGACAGTATGAAACAAAGACTGTAACAGCTCTGAATTTAAAAAAAAAAAAATCCCCCACAACCCGCAACTTTTAGTCAAGAGATCCAAATACCTGCAGGATATTGGAGATAATTCAAAACATTTTCTACATTTCCCATCACTCCTTGAGGACAATTCCTACCCAGTCCTCAGAGCAGTGCCATAGGAAGCCAGCACAGCCACCTCACCTGACAGAGAGAAAAATGCTTTCTGTCAAACTAGTCACCAGCAGCCCTGGTGAGATGACTTTTTCTCCATCTTATACCATACAATCTTTGCTCCTAAAACTCCGTACAGCAACTGCAAATTTTCTTTGCCACCCTTCCTAGCAAGCCTCAACCAGCAATGAGTGTCGGATCGGAAAGGGTACCACTATTAATCAGACCAAAAGTATATCAGACCAGCTGACAGCAAGGCAGGAAAAAAGAGCAATGTCCCAAGCATGAAATGACACAGCAACAAATTTTATGTATGGTTTCATTTGTTAAAGTCCTTTTGCCTGCTGACATTCAGACTTTCTTCTCTAGCTTAGCTTCTTACAACATGAGAATATGTCTTCAAATTTCAAGGTCAAGTGGAATGTGGTCTACACATATTCTTTGTGCTGGATTGAACCTGTAAAATTTCTCTGCTGTGGATGCAATTACACCAATACAGCTTATTCCCTTTTTTGTATGCTAAAGTGTATAAAACACTTTGTAACGGTGTACAGCTGAACTCACATAAGACAACAAAAAACAATTTAATTATATCCATACTACATATTATTGTTCTGAACTTAAATTTGTAATCACAATGCAAAGGAATAAATTGCAACTTTTTTTTTAAAGTAGAACCACTTAGGTGGTTACACAAAACCTCTCAAAGCAATTAACTATATGGGAAACAACTGGATTATTAGCTTGAAAAAAATACTTCCAAACAATGCTTTTCTACAATAACTTCTTTCCCCTAGTTATTAGAAAGATGGCAAAGGGAGGAGCTGGGCTAACACTGCTTCTGGAAGTGGCTAATCTCCTATCCCTCAGAGCTGAGGAAAAAATGAGCTGCAGAGAAGCAACCTGGAAGAAAATGAAGAGGCTTCCTGTTTCTGCAGGCCAAATAAAACCGAACCTCCTCTCAGGGGTAAAGTCTGCCTGGCTCTGGCACGTTTCCACTCAAGGCAACTGTCTCACTCTTCAAAAACGGCCACCTCCTCTTCTGCACCCACATCCCTGCACACGCACAGGGCTGGCACGGGCCATCACCGCTCCTCACACCTCTCTGCAGCTCCGCAGGCAGGTCCATGCTGGCTGCACAACTATGGCTTTGCAGTGGGAACACAGGCTTTGACCTGAACAGTTGTAAAGCATATGAAAAGTTTGATGGTATATTCAAGCAGGAGGAAAATCTTTAAACTCTGCCACACTCCGGGCAAGGTGCTTTAGGGTACCTGGCATACCTCTGTAAAAAGACTGACCGCTACACGAGTCCCTCCTGCCTAGAGAGGAGTTGTCATGAGATAACATTTAAGACAGAGTAGCTCAAATACAACTGAGTAACAGCTTAGGTATTTGGCTACAAAACGGGGAACAGCTACAAAAAAGGAAAACCAGTATAAGTCATAATGGAGATCAACATACAACTCCAATGTGATGCAGTGGCTGTGCAGATTTCCTTCTCGGGGCCTGTCTCCCTAGGGAACTAGTCTCGGCACATACTCCATCTTTCCAAATGGAATTTCAGAGCACCAACCCTTTCCCATGGCCTTCATTTATCAGCTACATCCTGCTTTTTGGAGTGAGTGCTCAGTCTGAGGAACCTTCCAAACACATCTGGGTGTCTGATTTTTCTCTTGCTCCTAGTAAACTCATCAGTATAAGTATATATTGTCACCCTCTGTCAGACAAAATGCAAGGGAAACATTGGCTGGCTTGACCAAAGAAAAACCACTTGGAAACTCTTTTGGATGCAAATGAAGCCTTTTCAACTTGCTTTTCTGCCTATGAGCCTTGGTTTCACCCAACATCTGTCTTTCCCACGCAATGTAAATCTAAATACAAGACTTGAGGCTCATGTGGAAGCTGTAACCAGCTCTACTCAAAGCCATTCTTGCACAAATGCGTTACAGTCAATCCCGTCACTGTACCTCACAACACACATGCGAGGAACCACTTCTGCCCATCTCACAGACATACACACTTCTTGTTGACTATACTGTTTTCAGTTTGTCCCTAGCATTGCAGAAATTCAAAACATGACACAAACACGGATCTGAGATTGGGGGTATGGGGAATGAGCAAACCCCTCCCTTCCTCCATGCACAGCAAGGGTTGGGGAAGTCAGCGCTAGTTTGAATGCTTCTCCCAAACCACTAAAGAGAGAAATACTCCAAGACAGTTTTCTTCTTTCCCTCCAACGGTCCTTTTCTAATGCCTTTTCATAAAACCAAAGGAAATTCTGATGCAATGCTAGGTACCAAACAAAACTTATGATCCTGGGGAAGTTTCTCCAAAGTTTTGCTGTTTTGCAAATAGTATCTTTTGGGGATTTTATTTATGCATGTCCTCATACTGAATTCTTTTTGCTGTAGAAATATTCTTGTTCACTCTTTGGGATTTTTTTTTTTTTAAATCTCAAGTCACTTGACTGCCAATTAGCTGAAGCTGTTTAACATTGTTGAAAAAGCAAGTCAGAACTCTCCCCAAACATTTGTAATGGGCTACAAATACTTGTAGCCTGGCTTAATCTGATCCCTAAAGTAAACTAGAAATGTTTGTGGTATACATTTTAAGATTGTGTCATGGTTGACAGAGGGGTTTTCACTTTCTACAGAAGCTCAGTATTGAGTTCAGTTGCCCTTTGGCTTTTTATACCGTGTTTTTTTTGTAAAACACCAGTATAAACTTACAAAGTTCCAGCTCTTGGGCCTAAGCCTACACAGCTTTCTCTAAATAACTTCTTCACTTAAAGAGTGCTGGAATTTAGCTATAATAGATCCCATACCTACCGAAAGATAATTTTGAGGATCTTGGATACTACAAGAAAAAAATAATATCGGGCACCTGAATAGTGCATGACACGGAGTATTTTTAGGAGTACCAATAAAACCGAATACATCATGTATATAAACAACCACAGAAGTATCTGTATTATTTATTATATGCAATTTGTAGAAACCGATTATGAACCCCCATCCCAATACTCTCTACAATCTAATAATGTCAAAGCAGGAAAATATGCAATCTCCTCTTTCACTAGAATTTCATTAGCATTTATACTCATTCGGTCTACACATGTGTTTGTTAACCTGATTGGAGAGGGGCATCATGTATGTTACAGCAATTAACTTTTATCATGTTACAGACTTTTGTCAAGAAAGTAATTTACAAGGGTTCATATCGATTTTTGGGGGTTTTTTTAATCAATCAAAAGTCTGCCTCTTCAACTATAGCTAATGTATAAAGTAACTTTTTCAAGCTGAGAAGCATAACCGCCTTCCTGAATGCAGTAAATGGACAGAAGAATGGTCAGTTAAAGTTCACTGATTTCTTTAAGTGGGTGGCATCCATCTTATCCTTATATCATCTAAATGTAGCAAGTTGAAACTTCCGTAGCTAGTTTAAGTTGCTGTTTAAGTGCTTTTTCTCTCTGCAGAAACACATGTATATCCCTATCCATACAAAGTAGTTGATGAGATATATCTCAAATCAAGCAGAACAGGATTTTCAGAGAACAGGTATTTACTCAGATTTGCATATAATGGTTTTCCTGGATCTCAAGACTCTTGATGTGTGATTTGATTAAATGAGGATTACTTGCAATGACTGGCAAAGTAGAAATAAACAAATCTCTAGCTTTACACTAAAGCACACCAAAACAAGCTACATTTAATTCAGTGTTTGGATTGACCTACTGTTGCTTTGAGCTGGTGGAGTGACAGAAACACATAATACTTGGAATGATTAGACCAACCTGCTTAACGGGTATAATCTAAGCATCTACACTCCCAGATGGCTTTTTTTTTTTCCTTTTTTTTTTTTTATTTCCTATGAATTCTAGCCTTATGCTATTCCTGATGTGTTATCTGGAATGATCAGAGGATGTGTTTGAAACATACAAACTATTGGTAAAACATCCATTTTGAGCCCAATTACTCTTCCCAACAAGAGACTGTACATTTTCCCCAATGCTTCATTTACTGTAGTCACCTGACAATGAAAGCAGCTCTTCAGGGCTGTTTAATATTTACATTTGTATGTAGCTTATAAGTGTGTTGCCCATTTTAGCCAATGGTGTCTTACAGAAATGACTTTTCAGAGTCTGGAATATTTTCATGTTAGTCCCTCAGATTGACATAACTCATATTCAAACTTCACACTTTCTGACAATCCAGGCTTTCTTCAGATACAAATTTTAGCCAAGCCTTGGAGTTCCATAAAAACAACAGACACAAGAAAATGTTCTCATGTGTTCCTGCAAGTTTGTTCTTCTGTCTAAAGCCTTCCTTGCTCCAGACAGCAGCAAAGCCCTGTAAGTGAATCTAGGTGTATCTCAGTGTGTAAAGTGAGAGCAGAGTCTGCAGTCACCTCACTAATTGCAAAAACCTTTGTATCACAATTCTGCCATAACATGGGTCCATAAGAACTATAAAGTTAAAGCTGTTTCTGGGGAAAACATTGCTAGTAGCTTCTGTTACAGTTCACGGAAGCTCCTGTTGTACTAAACAACGTCAACAACCCCTCCAAGGAACCTACTAATACCTCCTTAAACAAGTGGTAAAATTACAATGAAAAATTTTCTGGTCCCAGAGTTTTATCACTGCTCACATTTAGCATAGCTTCAAAGAATTTGCCTTCCATAATTTATCATAAAGATTTTATCAAGATTTGCAAATCTCCCACACTGAGATACATTTCAATCACTTCTGGTGTGATATCTGAAATACAGTTTTCATGACGATCAGGAAAACCTCGTAAATGTCTGACAAACACACCTGAGTTGATAAATGCATGTTATGACATTCAATTTAACAGAATCTTTGAAAAAACAAATTATATGGTGCCTGTAACATGCTATTATTCTGCCAATTTCAGGAACTCCGATAAATATTGTCCATTAATACAATAAACAAAGTCAAGCTTCCATTTGTAACCATTAGTTTTGCTTCTAACACTTACAAACAACTGCCACAAACATTTTAAATTTCCTAAATAAATATTTCTTAAAAAGAGAATATAGGGACTCATACAAGAAGAAGAATCTATGGTCTATTTTGCTTTTGTAAAAACGATCTGCTTGCAGATGTTTAGGTTTATCAGTATAAATTTTGTTATGGTCAGGAATTCAATAAATCAGCAGCTAAAAATTAATTCTTGACTGTATTTACTGTGCCACTAAACAAACACAAGGAAACACCTATGGCTGAAACATGTTGCAGAGCTGCTCCACAAAAAGTGATTTACACCAAAATCTGCGGGACCCGTGACCGTTGCGGCAGCCCAGTTCTGTGATACTGCTCCTCTTGCCTTCCACCTATCCAAGCCCACTGCATCGCAAACTTTCAAAATAAGCAGAAAGCACACAGACATCCTGGAGTTCAGCACAGAAAGGATTATTTTGACAAACTGCAAGGCTCTGATGATCATTGTGGAAGGTTCACTAATAATCGTATGGAATAATTTGACATCAACCATAAAGCGATGCCTGGACTATTTTCTTCCATGGAAGATTTCCATGGTGGTATTGACAGCTGTATTTTCTTGCCTCTGCTTTCTTCTTCTTTATTAGACAAGAAGCTGGTGAGTTACAGCCCCAGCAATGGAAGAACAGTAGTGGAATGTGCTTTCAGCACATTGAAAGCTAGATGGAGAAATCTGATGCCAAGGCTGATGATAAATATTCACCTCTTCTGACAAAATAACCACTTGCTGTATTGTGTGTGACCTTTATGAGACGCAGTGAGAGAACCTCAGAGGTGGATGGTAGAAAGAAACAGGCAGTCTAAGGTGTTTAATGCCTGCTGCAAAGGGTTTTTTTAATCTTGTGATACTTACTGGAAGATTTAGGCTATGGAGTTTCAGGCCATGGCTTTGAGGAAGACTATGTTGTGATGGTCTCTGGTGTTTTCAGGATAACACCCGTACTTTCTTTGACAGGTTGACTCTGAATTCCTGGATCTTATCAAGTTCTCCCCTGCTGGCACCACAGATGATACTGAGAGCAGTGGCAGGACATTCTACCAACACGCAGTCCCATTTCCGCAGGAGTTGTGGAGCCCAAGGGCATGCATGGGGGTCCTGTGACTACTGCCTACACTGCTAACGCTAACGAAGCTTTCTGGCTCTGCAGAAGCTGCCAGAACATACAGCAGAGAAGTTTACTTCGAGCTACTCCAGTATCTGGCAAGGCCAAGGCAGCCTCAGTCGTGAGTTGTAAAGAAAATACAGACATGTCATTTTTCTTAAGTGATAACATCTGGAGTTGTCCAATATAATTATCTTTTTCCTGGTGATGAAGCACAAGGTTAAGTGGCACAGTTTAACAGCTGATGTAATTTGTACAGCCTGTAAGAACTGAGCATCCAAATGCAAAAAACAATAGGATGGGGAAGGGCTTCTGAACTGTCTCCCTGAAACAAACAAGATCTAAAAGGCACATTTAAGAAATTATTCTTTCCAGGTTACTTTCACTTACCAGGCCAAGTTAAGCTATGACAGGAACCAGGTCGAAGGAAAAATACGGAAGTACTAATTTGTTTCTAATAACAAAAACATTAATTGCCTCTGATTTCTGTACAAGTAAAACTTGACATTTTCCCAGAAGCAGACGGAACCTCTGCGAGGCAGAAATTCACAAATCCCAGGTAGGTCCTATCTGATCCTGGTGTACCTCGACAGCCATGATGACGGCTCCCGGCCTCTCTGAGGGCAGCAGTGTGGCTGCTGGCGGTGCTAAGGCTCGCCGAATCTGGCGCCCGACAGAGGGGAGGCTGATGAAGATCCATGTCCCCACGCCCAGGCTGAAGCCAGGCTGAGCATGTGCTCCCAGCAGGGCACAGGTGCACATCTTCAGGCAATAATGCAGACATGCATGTGTGCAGTGATGCACATCAGCTCAGATCAGGAATACAGTACTGACACAGAGACAAACAGCATTTACAGCCTGGCCAGACACGAGCACTAACCAGCCACTTGTTCACACGTGACCAGCCCCTTTTACACCCTTTTCCTTTAGTTCTCCACACTGGTTCCTCCCCCAGCCCCTCCCTTTCCCCACCTTTGGTATTTTTCCCAACCATCCCACAGTAAGTTTGTGCAACCCCCAAGTGCTCTTCCCCCAGAATGATCCCACAGCCACCGGCAGCGAGCCCCAGCCCATTGGTGATCTCAGGACAGGCTCTCCTGCTGACTCCCGGTGCTCGGTGTCACCCCAGCAGCCAGCACACCGGCAAGGAAGCGATATCCACCCAGAAGTAGTCACCCAAGCAGAGGACAAACAGCAAGTGGGAAGGATGGATGAGCCACACGGCTGGGAAGGTTTGGAGGAGCCGACAGATGCATAACAGCTTTTTCAGGAATGGGACGCGTGAGAGTTGCTGTAGGTGAGCAACTCCTGTTTCCCAAAACAGGCCTGACAAATCCTTGTTTGTGGACACAGAAAGAAGAAACACAACACAAAGTAACTTCAGCAAACCTGTAACAAATTTTGAGAGCATATGAGCTCTTAGTTCAAAAGAGCTAAACCCATTTGAAAAAAAACAGTTCACGAAAACAAAAACACAGCTCCAACAAAAACATACCAACAGGTTGCAAAATTCCTTGACCTGCAAACATAAACAGAAGGGCTGTCAGCATGTCTAAGCTACCAGCAGCTTTCCTTCATTAAATCTAATTGCTACACATTAGCGATTCCAACTGACGAATAGATGATGGAGCCTCCAGCCAGTCTGGAACAGAAGCAGATTCCAGACACCTACATACACTCCCCTTTGAAAGGGGAAAACTGTCGCTGGTAACACCAGCCTTCCCTCCCATATGCTAGGCCAACGCCATACTAGCGGCAAATAGACACAAATTGTGCACTTTGAATTTGAAGAGGCAAACATCCTTCGTTGATGCTTGGCCAATGCAGCAATTGGAGATGTTTCAAGAGCTGCTGGCTGACAGTTCAAAAATTGATCAAGTAGATGAGAGAGCACTTCTTTCTGATTTTGCAAGTACAGGGTGTGTTTGTAGACTATGCACGCTGCACATACAGACAACAAATTTACCTTTGAAATAGTATGAACGATCTTACATTAAAAATATTTATCAAGAATCATCCAGCGCTAGTGAGCATACAGTGAAGAACTGCTTGTCCTAAGATTTTGATTCTTCTCCTTTGTACATCTGGAGAGTATTAGTTCAGAAAATTATTCCAGCATGCACTTAAATCCCTCTGAAGTGAAAAGAACACAAGTGCAAGCTTAAAGTTAAGTGAGTACCTATGCAGCCTTCCTAGACAAAGGAGTGCAATTGGGGCCATGATCTTTTAACTGTTTGATCCTATATTCCTTCAGTGTTATGACTTTTCTTACAGGCTGATACGCATCTTTTTGTTACATGTAGTCTTTGGCTGGAGTCCAGCATAATTCATGAAAGTCATCTCATCCCACAGCAAATTTTACTTGCAGGTCCTTCCATAAATTAGTGAAAATTAAAGTGTTACTGCAGGTTGGTTGCACACATAGCCCACTTCGGCTTGCACCTCTTGAATTATCTCAGTTATACAGGCGGGTCTCTAAGACCCATCTATCAGCCCATCGGAACTGGGAACTTCTGCTGTCAACAGACCTGCGGGTGCCCCACTGCCAAGAGAATTGTCAACTGGATTCACACACTGCAACAGCTTGTGGAGTACCAGAGCTCCTTCCAGGGAATTGCACAGGTCTGCAATAATTTTCCTGCAATCTACCCTTTTTCACGCTAGTTTTCGACCACTGCTATCTCACCAACAGCACATATCACTTCTGGCCTCTGTTGTAGAAAGCCGATTTCCATTCCCTTTCACCCCAACCTCTTAAGTTGCATCTCAGAAACAATGATGTTGCTGAGAAGCACAATATCCTGCAAGACCTGCATATGTGCATACATACATATATATATACACACGCATATATATAAAACCCAAAAGAAAATCACATGAGAACCAAAAGATATCACTCAAATGGATCGACACTATTCTTGTATCTGCCTTTTGCACAGACAGCTGATTAATTTCTATTTGTGGAATCAAGGCAACTGGCTGCTTAGCACAGAAACTCAGTATACTAAGAAGCAAGGAAAGAGCACAAGCAGTCCTTGAACCCGACTTGCTGCTGTGGCCAGCTGAAAAAGATGGGGCAGTGTTTCTAGGTTCACCCGGTGACCATCAAGATATGTCCCACTATTATGCAGATTGGAGGCAGCAGAAGTGACTCCAGAATTTCCAGGCTTTGTAGGACATTCAGGCCAGTGGAAACAGGGACGCATTCCCAGGCTGACATACTGACCACCAGTGGGTTCAAAAGAACAAATAGTTTTCTTGACGATTTGACCTAATCTTTACTTCTCTGGCTGAAGCTATACAAAATGCAAATAAAGAAAACAAAGAAAGATAGAAATGGCATATGCCTTGCCACCATTCATCTTACTCAGGGGCTACTATCAAGCTTAACTAATATGCATCATCAGCTCTAAACATTAACTTCTGCATCTTTTGGCAAAAGCTTTCAACTGCTCGTAAAATGGGGAGAGTAGAGGTTACTGATGAGTAGTCCTTCCCTTCGGCACGATCCGCTCACCTCCAAGCAGGTCTTGGACCAGTCCCAAGAGTAGGACTAGTCTGGGGCTGTTCTTTTCTTATGCCGCAGTCATGCATGAATAGGGGCCAGATACAAAGGCAGCATTGTATCAGCTTTGTTGGAGAGGCTGTTGTCTCTGTTCCCTCCTCCAAGTCATCCTCCCGACGCAGGCAGCTCGCTGCAGCTGCACAGGAGTGCTGCGTTACAGACAGAGTATTTTAAAAGTTCCAGAAATAATTCCTGTGAGGAGCGAGAAATTGTGTTTGAATCCCAACAGAGTAACAGACAGGCTGAAGCTGGAAGTAGATGAAAGAGAGCAGTCATGGCCATACGATGCTATTGAAAATCGGAGGATCTAGACAAGGTAAAATATCTGAAGTCTGAGGGAGAATGAGGCATTTTTTCATCTCCTAAAGAGAGCTAAAAAAAAAAAGAGAAGAAAAAAGCAAAGGAGTCTTGATAATCAGAGAGCTCCAAGTTGTACGTGTACCCAAAGCACAACGGACAAATGCTAACTTTTTGACGACATCCTCAAAGCCTGCTGATAAACAGGCTCCAGAAAACAAACAGCTCTGCTATTAAATGAAAATGGAAGGCAATCAGCCCATCAGAGGCAGACCCAAAGCATTTCACAGAAGCATCCCCAAAGGCATCTACTCAACATTTAGAGATTCATTTTGAAAAACACGCCTCAGACTTGAGCAGGTAATTGTAAAGCTGCAGACCATGCTGTAAAGAGCTGCTGGGCATAGATCCCCATTGCTGGTTCGAAAGGTTAGTCACAGATTCGGTAACGCTGACAGTGACTTCCCTTGAATTGCACATTCTGGAGTTCTGACTCCCATTAGATTTTCATTGCAGTGAAATTGAATTAAAACTGATCAAACGATAGCTAAGGATTACAGTCTATTTTAAGAGTCTGCTCTTTCACTTTGAGCTAAAATGAAACATTGCCAGGGGCTGGCAGAAAAATAGCAGAGAAGGAACATGATTAAGAAGGAAAGCATTATTACAAAGACAAATCGCACATTTTGCATGTTGGCTATTAAAGACACTTACAGACCTTGTAAAAATAATGCTCTGAGCTACTGAAAAGGTGTTTTCAGGCAGGTGTATGGGATTACAAGAAGGTACTAGGGCTGTTAATGTGGGAAAACCCTTCTCCTCTAGGCAAGGGAAATTAGAAAAAGGCTTTGTACCATGCACTGCTGCCAACCCGTCAGGGCGGAGAGAGAAACAACTCCAATGGGCAGCTCTTGCTGAGGTGTCAGGGGCAACATGTCTTCAAGCTCCACTCCTCCTCTTAATTCTCGCTGGTGGGACCCATATGCCGAGTCTCCTCCATCTGCACTGCGTTAGGCACGCACCATCCCCAGCCCCCCTGTACTGCTGGGAGGTGAGCAAAAGCCAGAGCTGGTCCAGAGGGCTGGAAACCTCTCTCACTCTCTTGGCAAAAAGCAAGAAGCAGAAGCAGCTTGCTTTATATCCCCACTTTTCGAAGGGCTACAAGTGTTAGAAATTGTGTTAAAAAGAACCCAGGATTTTCCACTAACACTTCAAGAAAGTTCACTAACACCTTGAATGGCAACTCTGCACACGGTATTTTCTTTGGGTGACAAGTCCCAACAGCATTAAAGTATTGTTTGACCTTGTTTTCTTCTGGTTGCTGGTGCATTTAAAGTTGAAACTCAAGGTGCCATGTGGGTCAGGTAACGGGCCTGGGTGAAAATTGTGAAAACAGGCTTTCAGAAGCCAATTTTGCTGAGCAAGCCCAGAGCCTTTCTGACAGGGTGTGCAGGTTGCCCATGGAGAGGTGGATGCCCCGGCGGGCGGGCAGGCAGGCAGCGATGCCTCAGCACCCAGCAGGACAGCCGGCCTAGAGCAGAGCTGGAAACCGCTGCACCGCAATCCAGCACAGTTGTACCGTAGCCAACATTGCATCACTTATTAAGATAAAGAAAACCTATTTAAGCTGACATTTTGGTTTGTGTGCCATTAAGCCAGACGCTGCCTCTGCCTGCACTCGCCCAGTTGGCATGTATGTTAATGCACAAAAGGGTACAGGCAGGCACCCACGCTGCGGCAGCTCTTCCCGAGGTTTCAAAAGGAGCTAGGCCTGGCACCGCCACCCCAGGTCCTGCTTTATTCCAACTGTAAATGGCTTTTGCTGCCTGCCCAACTGGCACATCCTTTAAAGCTGTGATGAGGGGTGGGGGGGTGTTTGCTTTCGTGAGCAAACTAAGCAGTTCTGAAGCAGCCAAATTTGCAATTCTGAGAACCAGACTTGTGTTTAACTGCAGCCCAGACAAGGGGAGCGGGAGGAAAGCAGCCTTTCCCACACGTGCTCCCAGCACCGTTTGACACCAGCCGGAGGGACCGGGTGAACGCTGCTCTTGCCAGCCCAGGTGGTAGCTCAGCACCAGCCACCACGAAGCTTTTTGTCATTTATACAGCTGTCCTGGAGCAACTGGGCTGCTGTCACCTACTCACTCGCCACCAGACATTTAACAGCAGCTTAGTAACAACCGTCTTTGCTCATTACTGATTTAAACCAGGAATTCAGAAGAGAAGGACAGATTGAATTACTACCTCCCTGAACTCGACTGCCTTCACCTAATATTGTTAAAGCCTTATGCGAAAAAATACAGGCAGAATTGTAAACCTCTTTATTGGTTTCTGGGTAGACAGCTTCAAGTGCTAATCGTAGCTAATTAAATTACTTAACTTCATTTGCCTCTGCCAATGGGCCATGTGATAGGATGACTTTAGAAGACAGTGCTATTGGAGGCTGTGGCTCTTATATTTTACACTGGGGCAATGCTAATCACCAGAAAATGCAATTACCACATTATTGCTAAATCCATATGTATGAAATAAAATGAACTCCAGCAATGGGAAGACATGAAATATCTAACTTCTTGAATAATGACAAGAACCACTATTTAATCTCCTCTGAACACTCAACTCTTAGTTAGCAGGTAAGGCTTAAAGCACAAGAGGAGCGTGTTCATGACCAAACTAATATTTAATACATTTATTAAAAGTCTGCTACTTATCTCCACATCCCAGAGAAGTATCCAGTCAACAATTTGCTGTCACTGTCTCATTTTCAAAAAGGTCCATGCCAAGAACACACACCAGCACAGAACTCCTCTATTCTTCCTGCACCTTTCTCCCCCACAACACTCTCTCTCTGCTGATCAACGCCACATTCAAAGCCTGAAGGCTAACCTCTGTATCACCAGCCACCTGCACCCGCTGGCTGCATTCATCTCTTCCTTGCCAGCAGGCCTGTCACTGGAACTGCAGCAGTGCTGCTGGAGCACCACCATCACTCTGTGTTTATACTGGTATGAAAACACTTCTGGATGACGCTTCTGTTGAAGTTAGGAATAGCAGTCCTGCACAGATCATTGGCCAAAAAGCATAATTTGCAAACACTAGGTGACTGGCCACTGAAATTTATCACTCAACTTCCATCCTTGGCAACAGCCTGCTAAAGAAAACTTCCTGTTGCAGCCTGACACGTAGGCTACCAGTTACAACAGCACAATGTATTATCCGCATGGTGGAGGTTCTGTCCCTCCATCTTTGCCAGGGTCATCAGTGTGTCCCTAAGAGTGTCATTCATTCGGTTGGTCCTGTATCAGCTGTATCAGCTGCAGTAACTCTCACCTTCACCATCATCTCATATAACCACGATAGCCTCGCATCTGTTGAACAACTGCCCGCGATGCAAAACATCGAGGCCTCAAGCTCTGCAAATGACGAGATTAGTGCTCAGGTCTTCCCGTGCTAACAGCAGGATTTGTGATGCTCGGACTCCTTCAGTTTCAGAAAGCAACTTAGAAACCTCCCACTCCACTCTCCTGGTGATGCAGCTTCCCAAGCCAAAGCCAGGCTCTAATTACAATTCTACGTTACACAGCAGCCACGAAAGAGTGAGAGCATCCAGATTAACACGAGAGACAAAAGGAGAATTAATTGGCTCAAGAAGGAGAAAACTTGTGCCGAAAGCAAGACTCTGTGAATCTGGTGGTAGCAACACCCTCCGTGGGCACGGCCTGGGACTCTTACCCGTCACTGCATGGCAGCGGGGCTGTGCCACAGCCTGCAAGCGAGGGGCTAGCAGGGACACTTCTATGCAAAGTATGGGCAAATGCACTCCTCCTAAAAGGAACACAGCTTTAGGTTTCCCTTCGAGCCATTTTAGGAGGCACACAATCTTCCCAATACTTTTCCCACAGAGAGAAGCAGGCAGAACATTGAAGCATTAC
Source organism: Opisthocomus hoazin (assembly GCF_030867145.1). NCBI lineage: Eukaryota > Metazoa > Chordata > Aves > Opisthocomiformes > Opisthocomidae > Opisthocomus > Opisthocomus hoazin. Next base: position 75,014,183 of record NC_134415.1, read on the forward strand.
TACTTCATGATATCTTACTAGCCAAGACTGTGAAAAAAACTCTTTTTGACAATATGTCACCACGAGGCACTTTTAATCAAGAGCGAACTGACTAAAATGTTCAGCCTGGATTAAAAGCTGCTCTTTTACCTTAAATATGCAATCAAAGCAGCACAATTACCTGGCCCAAATTAAAACTCAGTGATTTGTAGCTCAAACGCAGACAACTCCAGAAAAACAATTATCCCTTTAATATTCAGAACCAAAGCTAAACATTTCTGAACACTTAATAAATCTTCAGATGGAAAATTTAATGTTCAGTAACACATTATATTGGTTTTGCTCCCAATTTTATAAGTGCCAATTTGTCTCTTCAAAAAGAAAGGCAAGACTGACAGCATTTCTTAATTGAGTCAGCAGCTTTGCCAAAACGCTCCATACCACTTGTTAACACAGGGGGAAGAAAAAAAGCCTGCTTCAAACAGAAACCGTCGTGCCAGGCAGACTTTGAACATACAGTCTGCACTGCAAAGGCCAAGGAGAAATCCCAAGGTCCTTTCCGTCAGTCGAGGACTGAGTAAGGGCTTCAAGATCTGGTGCTATTTCATTCCTACACAGGGATATTGTCCAGAGCAGAGTAAGGCGACTTGACTTGGTTTTCAGTGATATTATCCCCATGAAGTTGCAGAAGAGAGTTCCATGCATTAAGGTAATACTGACATATATGCTAATTGTTTGAAATGCTTTATATAGCTTTTTTCCCCTCCATCACTTCTTGTTGTTATGAATTATAAAGCAAAACAATAGTCATTGTTGCAATTAGTTGTAATTAGGGTAAAACCAGGCTTTCTTGCTTTCACCGCATAATTAACCAAATGTTCTTTCTCTGTCAACTAGAAATGAAAACATGATCATGCAGACTACTAATAAACATTAATAAAGAGATTAACTGTACTTGAATCACTAAGCTCTATATAAACTCAGTTACACGCTATGGATCATACATCACAGGAAGACAACCAGTTTAAAAGCTGCAGATTAGAGAATAATGAACCAAATATTACTGTGATCAGATACAGTCCTCAGCCAGAACACAGTGGTTTTACATCAGAAATTGGGTTTTAACTGAAAGCGTTTGAGTAAGTTCATTTTCAAATTTGTAAAATCAAGATTGTAACACTTTACTGTAGCAGCAATAGAAAAATGTCTATACTTGTACAGCACAGTCGTGCTCCTGAAGGAATAACAAACCCAGATGATGAGATGTCAAAGTGGATTTGTCACATTTTAAGATGTTCTTTAAAAGGAAATCCTACCGGGAGGGGCTTTGTTCACCAGGGAGTACTCCTCCATCATCATGTTATGCCTCTAATGAGCGCACGCAAGTTCTCAAGTGGTGGCAGCCAGGCAAAGCAAAAGGGAAAACAGAGCACAACACACCTGTATCTCACATTTGTACCATACCATTTCTGAGTAAAAGCCAAAACTTCATTTCAACAGCTGCCAGCTCCTGCAAGTGCGAAAGAGGGAAGAGAGTCTTGGCTACAGATGAAAGTGAATGAAGCCCACCCATCAGTCCCAGGGAGCTGGGGGGTGCCTGTTCCCTCCTGAAGGGATCAAGCAGGACACAGAGCTGCATTTGCACAGCAGCAATGCTGCGACATTATTTGCATCGTGGTGCTGCAGCTGAAGTTACTGGGGGAAAAACTGGCTCAATACTAGGATGTAAATCATACTAGTAAGTTGTAAGGAGTTTCACCAAATGCAAAGCATTTGACAAATACCCGAGTTGACAGCAAGGATGAAGGGAAGGGGAACACCAGAGTATTTGAAGGTGTTTGTCTGTGGGTGTACAAAAAATTCTAAATTTTCAACAGTAGCAGTATGATCAACGTATCTTCCTTTAAACGGATAATAGGGCATTTGGTACACACCATACAGGGCCAAAGTTGCACTAGGCAATCTTCCCTTTCATTTTACAAACTAAAATATGACTTTGGATTTCAATTTAGCTTTGTAATTAGTAATTTAGCCGAGCTGTAGAAAGAATATGATATATCCATCAAACCTTCACTTCCTTCATGCAGAGGACCTGCATAAGACCCCATGGCATATACAAATCCTACAGCACTTAGATAGTTGCTTTAGAGCTGTGGCAAAGCCTTTTCAGCCAAACAATGTTTGTTATATTAAAATAAGATTCAGCATGTAAAAAACTAAATTAGTAACCTTCGTAAGGGTATATTCTATTCAATAAGATATTTTGTAATCCAGTGCTCTTGCACACATATACTTACATAGAGTAATAGTCCTTTCCTTCCCAAACCTAATCCAGAATTACAAGCATGTAATCATAATCTTTTAATTAATGGATCCTCTGGGATAAAAAAAATGGTTGGCATGTATAAATGCAGAAATAGTAGGTATCCAAGTTACTCACGTGCTAAACAAAAAAAAAAAACCAACAAACACAACTGGAGATAAGAAGAGAGAAGCCAGAACCAGGGCTAAGCACGGCAGGGAAAAGGTGCTTTTGTTCCTATGAGAGGCACTGCTGTGACCAGTGTTGGATCGCTGTGCATCCTTCCGCTACATATTGTCTCAATAGACAGAAATCACAGAAAAAGCTATGTAAAAAAAGTCAGTAAAAAGGCTACAGATCTTGGAAGATGCCTCATTGTGAAAGTTTGATTGGTTCAGTTTAAAAAACCTGATTACAGTCTATAAATACTTTTATAAAGAGACTGGCAAAAATATTTTGTCATGTCTTCAAGCCAAAGCTGGGCATCCTTCTGGAAGGTACACCTGACTCCAAATAAAATTTGGTCTATCACAAAAACAAAACCCAGCCACGTGTAATAGTTTGTCATTGCCTGAGTTTACATCTTACAGCCCTTCCGGGCTAAGCACCTTGTCACCTGAGAAGCAGACACCATGAGAGCACCTCCTGGAATACACTGACGCTGACAGCAGAGTGGCCTCCTTTGGCCTCACACTTCCCATCAGCAAAAGCCCAGAGCAGCTGAGATCCAGTTAAATGAGTTGATCAGGTGCAAAGAAACCCAACAGCAGCCTTTCAAAACCTTTTCAAAGGTTTTTCAAGTCAAAACATTGCTTTTCAGTGGCCATGCTAAGTCTTTGCTACCTCACCTTTTAGGGTCAAAATAGAAAGGACAACAGTTAACAGCACAAATTCCTTCTAACAACCAGCACAAGAGCATCTAAATTCCACTCTTGGACAAATTCACAGATTCAAGATTTTTCTCAAATACAGGCATCCTTCATGTGTTCTGTATCTTTTTATTCTTTCATGGGTACACATTGTCAAAGCTAGTTATAGTATGGAAAACGTTTCCATGCAACTTTTTCAAAATACTAAAGCAAATTTCACTCCGAACATCTGCATACTTTTACACACAGTTGATCATAATTTTTCTTTAAATAGCCTTCTTTTTACAGTTTTAAGAGGTTTTTTTAATACTATGACCACTATTAATAACTGTAATAATTTCTATGGATAAGGAAGAACCTGAAAGTCTTAACCCGATTTTGGGCAAGGTAGTTGCTGTTCTGCATCAAAGACATTGCAGTCTTATCACTACTGCTATATAATTGCCTTCACTCCTTTTTGTTCTGCTCTCTACTATAATAGCTCTATGCTTCATTGACCTTCCCTTATTTTCATAAACCGTACCAACCATTTCCCTTCATTTGCTCCTCTATTGCTACATTAAAACAATTCAAGAAGATTAACTAGTGAAGCACAGGTTGCCTTTACAGAAGTCATCCTATTTTGACCTCATCTTATCATGATTTTCCAGCTGCTTGACAGCAGTATTTTTTTTTTTCTTTTTCAGTTCAATCGGTTTGCCAGGTACTGAAATAGGGCGTACTGGTTTGTAATGCCCTGTATCACCTTCAGTGCCTATAAAGAATACAAATGTCGGTGTGGTTTTTGCTAGTGCTCCAACATGTGTTGTTTTAATCAGAAACTGCACAATTTTACCAGTCAGCAAGAACACTCCCAAGGTATATTTTGCCAAATCCAGTGCAAAGGCGAGGCTGCCACTGCTCTATGTCCATAGCAAACTGTACATCAACAGGTACTGTTACAGAGCAGAAACACAGCACAGAGAAGCCGAGGCTGGACCCAACGGAGCAGCCAAAACAGAGGCTGGAGCCTCAGCAAAGTGGTGCACAACTCTGCCTTGGGTGTGCAGCAGTGCTGATGCCCCTGCACTGCCCGGCATCTGCCTGCCCTGCACCATATGAAAGCCCGTGGGCGTCAGCTGGGGTACTGCTTCGTGACACTGCTCTGCATGGTCCAGAGAGTTAGAGAAGTTGTTATCATGTTTCAGTGTGCACCTTTCTTTAAAGCTGAGCCAGGAGTATGAGCCACACATAACGATGCAGGAGTCTTTGACAGCACTGCTGCCACCTGGACCACGGTAACGTCAGCATCTTACAAAAACACAGGAGGAAAAGCCCTATACTGCTAGTCACTTTTAGAAGCTTCTAAAAATAAACTGTGTGTGTTCCTGAGTTGAAGATCTATGGAAAGAGCAGCCTGCCTGTTACCAGGCTCACTAGTGAGCCTGCCAGACACCACGACACAGCATCTGCTCAGTGTTACCTGCAAAAGGCAACACGGCAAATGTGTCTGGGCAATGAACACTTGCTAAGTTGTAAAGATTTGTCAAGAAAGTTAGACATCTATAAAAAAAACCCTGACTATTCTTTTCAACATTAAAAAATTACAGATAAGGTGTGGCAGATTAAACTATACATTTATCCAAAGCCATTTTTTTCCCCAGTTTGTTGAAACTGTTTTTTACCAGTTGGGAAAGCTAACTCACCAAAAAAAAAATTATTCATAGAGTATTATTTAAAAAAATTGTGTGTCACCAAGTCTCAAATCTCTAGTCAAGACTGCAGAACTACAAGAATTTTTAATAACCATAAAGTAATATGTTTTCCTAAACCTGTTCTGAGATACAGCTGAATGGCTTTTGTAGAAGTAAGCAGGTATTCCTTTCCCGAAAACTCCCCCTTATCCTCAGAACTGGGTCTCCCAGACAGAGGTGGTCAAGTCAGATGGGAACACTTCACCCTACTTGGTCAAAAGCTACAGCCCAGTAGTTAAAACCAACTTAAAATAAGGTCTTCAGATTGAAACCATTAGGTAATATCAATTAGAATTATCAAGAACCTTGACATGTAAAAAAAACCCATAAGCTCTTATGATAGCAATGGTTTCAATGGAGTGGTACTCAGTTACTTGAGCCTGCAACCTGCGCCAAAGCACAGAGCAACTATAAAGGTATCTATCATCTGACAAATATGTCACAGAATATTTCTGCAGCCGATAGAGACTGGCATACTAGACAGTCATCCAAAGATAGTTAGAAGAGCATGGCAAAAATATTTCTGAAAGTGATAACAGCATATAGTGAGCAGCTCTTTTTTAAAGTCATCACGTTAATCCTTCTTTTATTCAAAAAAATCCAAAGAATCTAAACCAACAGACAAACATTCTCCTTTCAGTGCAAATTCATAGATGGAAGCTATACAGGCTACGCAAAGAAGAATGAACCAATTCAGAGTTAACTTCTCATTTGTTTTATATTTATAGCTTTTAAAGATGGTCAGATTTATTCTTATTTCACTTGTTCTTTTGTAAGACTCCAGAGTATGATGCTGACCTTTCTGAGCAATGTGTAATAGCAAGGTTGCTAACACTTGTCTTCGTTAAATGCGTGTAATGCCTGACTGATTTTAGCAACGTAATGTGTACATCTGGATATGCAACAGCTCAGTGAAATCAAATGATGAACAAACGCAACTTTACATGGGCAGATATATAATATGTAAATGCATTTGTTAACTGGACTCTATAATTTGCTAATAGTATGCAGTCCTTAATGATACAATCAGAGGAAAAAATAAGCATACTAATTCATTAGGTAACAGTCTGTAAAATAATTAGCTGCTTCACAGCATTTTAAATGAATGCACTCAAACTCCTTTAAAACCTACCAAACAAAACACCCCAAACCTGAACCTGTGTGTGCAAAGAGCACGTATTTGGCTACAGCTTTAATTCAAGCAACGAAGCGATACACATTTATACCATTAGAAGAGTGTACCAAATATCTTCCTCACCAACCTCTTACAACAACTGAGAAGTCCCATTTTGAAAAGTGAGGTCTCTCTCATAAACACATTTTTTTCCATTGCTCTGGACCATTCATAAGCTTCAAGCATAAACTGGTGCAATAACAGCTATACATAGCTGAGAAGAACCTGGTGACAAAACGCTCAGCTGAGCTGATTTCAGCCTACAATTTTCACATCAAATTTAAAATATCCATATTATTAACAGGGTTATAGGTTCTACCTGTAAGCCTGTTTAGGTGCCTGCCTACCTTGGACAACCATCCTCCCCATACTGTTCAGCTGCAAGAGACCTAAAACCTCACTGCAAACCTGTAACACAGCAAGGCATGGAGTGGAACAAGATCAGTCACTGGTATTAATTCTCAAAGAGAGGCACTAGTGAGAAGAGTGAAAAGGTCACCGGGGCATTACACCCTCGCCTGGCTCTGCTAATCAATCTAATGGAAATGCAGTATAAGCCGGTTCAAGATGCACATTTTTTTCCATTAAGGCATTTGGAAAACTGATGAAAACTTATGTCTTTGCAATTACAGTATCTGCACTGCAGACCAATAAAAGGTTACAACTTTGTGTGGAACTGAAGTGAACCTGTTCTCATCCAAGTACCAAAAATGATGCAAGCACATTATTCTTTCTTTACATCTGATAAATCATAGAATGTTAGGGGTTGGAAGGGACCTCTGTGGGTCATCTAGTCCAACCCTCCTGCCGAAGCAGGCTGCACAGGACCTTGTCCAGGCGGGTCTTGAATATCTCCAGAGAAGGAGAATCCACAACCCCTCTGGGCAGCCTGTTCCAGTGCTCTGTCACCCTCAGAGGGAAGAAGTTCTTCCTCATGTTCAGACGGAACTTCCTGTGCTTCAGTTTGTGCCCATTGCCCCTTGTCCTGTCACTGGGCACCACTCAAAAGAGCTTGGCCCCATCCTCCTGACATCCACCCTTCAGATATTTGTAAGTATATATTAGGTCCCCTCGCAGCCTTCTCCAGCCTAAACAAGCCCAGCTCCCTCAGCCTCTCCTTGTAGGGGAGATGTTCCAGTCCCCTCACCATCCTTGTAGCCCTCCGCTGGACTCTCTCCAGCAGCTCCTCATCTTTCTTGAACTGGGGAGTCCAGAACTGGACACAGTACTCCAGATGAGGCCTCACTAGGGCAGAGTAGAGGGGAAGGAGAACCTCCCTCGACCTGCTGGCCACACTCCTCCTAATGCACCCCAGGATCCCATTGGCCTTCTTAGCAACCAGGGCTCACTGCTAGCTCATGGTTAACCTGTCGTCCACCAGGACACCCAGGTCCCTCTCCACAGAGCTGCTGTCCAGCAGGTCCACCCCAAGCCTGTACTGGTGCATGGGGTTGTTCCTCCCCAGGTGCAGGACCCTGCATTTGCCTTTGTTGAATTTCATCAGGTTCCTCTCTGCCCAACTTTCCAGCCTGTCCAGGTCATGCTGAATGGCAGCACAGCCTTCTGGTGTATCCACCACTCCTCCCAGTTTGGTGTCATCAGCAAACTTGCTGAGGGTACAGTCTAACTGTTCATCCAGGTCACTGATGAATAAGTTAAACAAGGCTGGGCCGAGTACTGATCCCTGAGGGACACCACTGGTTACCAGCCTCCAACTAGACTCAGCGCTGCTGATGACAACCCTCTGAGATCTGCCATTCAGCCAGTTCCCAATCCACCTCACCGACCACTCATCCAGCCCACACTTCCTGAGCTTCCCTAGGAGAATGTCATGGGACACAGTGTCAAAAGCCTTGCTGAAGTCTAGGCAGACAACATGCATTGCTGTCCCCTCATCTACCCAGCCAGTCATGCCCTCGTAGAAAGCTATCAGATTCATCAAGCATGATTTCCCCTTAGTGAATCCATACTGACTACTCCTAATAATCTTTTCCTCTACTTGCTTGATGATGACTTCCAGGATAAGCTGCTCCATCACCTTTCTCGGGATGGAGGTGAGGCTGACCGGCCTGTAGTTCCCTGGGTCCTCCTTCTTGCCCTTTTTGAAGATTGGAGTGACATTGGCTTTTCTCCAGTCCTCAGGTACCTCTCCTGTTCTCCAGGACCCTTCAAAGATGATGAGAGTGGCTCAGCAATGACATCTGCCAGCTGCCTCAGCACTCATGGGTGCATTCCATCGAGGCCCATAGATTTGTGGGCATCCAGATTGCTTAAGCGATCCCTCACACATACATGTCAGGGAGCAGGAGGGGAGAAATCAAGGGATCTTTGGGATGAGAGTGCACACCAACCATCAGAACCCTTCTCTTACTGGAAGGAGAGAAATGTATTTCCTGGTGGATCCACTTTGAGTAAATAGTACTTGAAACTTTAAAAAAAAGTGGGAGGGAGAATCAAAATTTCAATCCTACACCTTAGATTTGTCCTGTATGGCTTATGCTCACATCCTAGAAGACTGCACTTTGAAAGCTTTGCCACTGCTTACATGAAAATTACTACAAAGTCACCGTGTTCAAGAGACAGGTAAAGCTATTTATTCTCATAACTTGTTTTTACTGCAAATGTTCTTGTTCTGTGCAAAGAACACAGCCCATTTTTGAAGTTAGCTCAATCTAATTGCTTACCTATGTTAAGAATCTGCTCTAAGGCAGAAATGCTTTCAGGTGAGGTGGACTATATGGGAAAGACGACAAAAAACTCATGATACTGCAGCCTGTTTCAAGCATTAGTTTTTATAGCACTGGTGTACTCCAGGCACTCTTTTATTGTGTGCCAGGAAAGTACAAGTATTCATCAAAGCACAGGAGTTAGTTCTAAAACCGAGTACCTGACATTTAATCCCGCCAATAAAATGCTGCTGGTGCAGAGTTTTTAGGGCAGCCAGGTGAGCCAACTAAGAGCCCTTTTCATCCTCTGCCCATCTGTAATTACTGCATACTCATCAGGAACAAGCAGTGCACACCCTGTCCTGAATGTGCAGCAGTAAAAAGGGTTTAGTGAAGAGCATCCTGTTTAAAAGCCACCACCTAGATCACAGAAGCTATACAGAAAAGTTTATTGCTACAGATCAACAAACATCATCACACCTAATTAAGAGCAGCTCTTCATGGCCAATAATTCAAATCTTTAGCAAAGCAGCTGCTTGATAGCACCTTCTAGCAGAAGGGGAAACGAGGGAGAGAAGGCAGAAAACACCACACAAATGGAGAGTCTGGTTCTACTGCAGACACAGCGTGTGAGGAGGCTTCTGGCTCTGCTTCCAGAGACCTCCACCATGCAGCTTCTCCCACATTTCTGCAGTGTAAAAGGCTGGCTGCAGAACTGAGCTTCGTAGAGCTGAGAGCACGCAACAGCCTCCAGAGACTGTAAAATGAAAAGTGCTGAATAAAGAATATACAAAGGAAAAAAAGAGATATCATTCAAGAACCTTGGTCAATCTGTCACAGCCCGTCCCTCTCAACAGACAGAATTAGTCTACTACAGCCTAGAGAAACCAAGTGTACAATAAACATCTCTGAAACTACAATTTTGGTATTTTTGTGCCACTGAATACAGGACATAATGAAGTGAAAGCACTCAACTTCCCCCGTATCATTGCTTTTTTGCAAGAGAGACCCAGAAATATGCTTTTGACCTACACAGGAGCATGAGTCACTTCTGTAGCTCAATAAAGGTAAGCAAAGTCTGGGTCAACAGGGTGATGCTGCACTGAATTTGTTAGTGTCAGACAGGACACCAACTCAGAATCAAAACATCACTCTCAACAATGTTTAGAACATGTAGAAATTTTAGAAGCTTTTTACTTGTACCTTTAAGAATATCAGAATCAATTGTCAGGCTTTCAGTTGGGCTACCTGGTCTCTTGTGAACAGGTCACCTTGAGATTTTAACAGAAGAGCTCCAGGAACTCAGAAAAAAAAAAGTCTAAAGCATCATAAAGCAGCAGAAGGCAATGTCTTGCTCAGCAGACAAATTTATGGTACAGAAAAATGGAAAATGTATGCCACTAGTGAAAATTTGGTACATAAAAAGACCTAGCTAATGAGCAAACTAAGCAGTGTCTGTTGATGCTCTTGTGCATCCTTTCAACAGAATATAATGAAAATATAATTCATCATCCTAGGCCTGGGGCAGCTACCTCCACACACGAAGCTAACGCCATCTTCCATCTTCTTTCCTCTCACCCCCAATCAAGTTTGAACTCTGGAGTCAGACAGGTCTTACTGCTTTGAGTCTTGCAAAATACGGACAACTAGCTGTGGTAGAAAAGCTGTGCAGACAGTCAGTATTTTTCCCAGTCCTGAGAAAATTAGTTTACTAATAAACTTTGCTTATGGTCCCTGAAATTTTGTTTTAAAAGCACCTGAATTCTCATTTAGTCAAAGAAACCAGATGTATTAGATCCTGGGATCTAATGCAGTTATGCAGTCTGCAGACAGCTCAAGAGTCTGTTGGCGGACTCCAGTGGAGACATGAATGTATCATCCACGATTTTCATGGGAACATAAATCACAACTTCACCAGTTTTAAATGCAAGGAAGACCAGGGAGAGGGACAGGGAGGAAGGTGACCCGAGATGGAAGGCAGGCAAAATAACAAACAAATATTTTAAACCGCACAGAGAACATGTTTTCAAGAATCCTCACATCACATGAAAATTCTTGCTTCAATACCCATGTATTACTTTCATGAAGATTTGTCCTGACTTCTAGCTACCTTCCCAGCTAGCAACCTGAACAGTGATTCCTGTGTAGGTTTTCCATCAAAGCACTACCCTGAAATATTTTTTCCTCCAGTTGACAACATAGGTGGCAAGAACAGTAGTAAGGCTCTGTGTGTATCAGTAATTTGATTTCTGAGCAGCCATCCATCCATCACACACCTGTTTGGCTGAACCCCCCCAACAAACAAGCTGCATTAATCCATTTCTGTGACACCTCACGCTGAACAGCTCAGCATGGGCTCCAACACAGTGCCAGTCATCTTTGCCAACTTCCATCACACTTGGCATTTTATGGACGCTTCTCTGAAATTAATCAGTCAAAAAAAAAAAAAAAGATAAATGGGTAAGGAATCTCCATACAGTAATGAGGAAAAAAAAAAAAATCAGATAAGTTGTACTTGTAGCCTTCAAGAAAATGTAGCTTCTCAAAAACGTTATTTTAAGTGCCCAGCCAGTGGGACCCAGGAGTTAATAAGACCATGCAGTATCTGCCACCAGTAGAGCATACACTTTTACACGAAGAAAAATTGGTACTGCTTTAGAATGAAGTATATGAAAAGAATATTTGGTAATGTATGGGCCCTGAGAACGAGAAGACAGAGGGAGAAATAGAGTGTGCTAACTGCCTGGGTGTTGTCCAAAGGAGGCCAAAACTGGAACCACTCTGCTGCTTAGCATGTGAATGACAAATCTCAAGACAAGCACTGTACTGTTCTTAACCTGAAAAATAATTCGGCATCAGGTTCACTAGTAGAAAGAATACACTGCAAAGATGTTGTTCGACTTTTTTACATGTATATGTACTTCTAGCTCAGTCTACAGGAAAAGCTGTTATGAAGATGATAAACTAAAAAAACAAAAATCAGAACTTAGAGAGGAGCAACATTATGAATTGGATACAAACTCTGCACAACCTTAACAGTGGACGTTGACTGATCCCAAATGTTTCGTCGTGGAAACTTGACATTTTCTTGATAAAGAAATAAAACCAGAAGTCTTTCTTTAAGATAACAGAAATATACACACTGTATAAAAATAAGTGTTTGAGAAAGTCTTACCAGGATCAGAACCTTGATTTCTACTTTTTTTTTTAACCCCTACACTACTTTCCGTATTTCATAGTCAAGAGCACAGTTCTAATTGGCAGAAGAATTTCTCCATCATGACCCATCAGTTTTAGCAGATAATATCTATTTCCATCATGGCTTTCCTGCACATTCCAACACCTTGGCTGATTTTGTCAAGCATGTGACAGAGACTGCATTTATGCTGATTTTTACGCACAGCAGTTTCTGAATGTTTACCAAATTAATGTTTGAGGAATGCAAGTGTCCTATAACTTAGCAGTTAGTAGTCCCACCACCTCTGTCTACCCAGACAGAAACGTGAATTGAAAATTACGTCTGATGTACCATGAGAATGGAAGATTTCTATTCCAGCAGGTTTATTGCTAATCTTTGTCTCTTCCCATTTCATCAGAGTAAGTCAGACTTTCGCTATTACTTTCAGTAGGCATGACATTTACAAAGCAATTTCCAGTAGGTGCTCGTACTCATGTATTGGTAACTTCAAAAAGAAAACTGTTTCAGATTCTGAATTTCCATGACTAGTTTCTGCTCAGAGTTGTATTCTTTATTTGAAAATTTGGAGAGAGAAACCATACAGTTAAGAGGTGGAATTTTTTTTTCAAGCCTCTAATACTTGCTAAACAAACTCTAACCATATTTTCAAGCTGTAAATCTTCTAACTTCTGAAGCTTGGCATGCTAAGATTTTCTCCTCAAAGCCAAGCCTGTCAATCTTGATATAGACTTGTGTGACTGAATGAAAATAGGAAGTGCCCAGACATATCCCCCTGTCACTGCACCCTGAGTCTTGTGTGGCCTCTACACGCCATTGCCAGCACCACTCTACAATGCAGGGACATGGATCTACCCTTTGGACCCACAGTGGAAAAAGAGAAATGACTGCATCAAAAAACAGCAACTCCACATGGAAGCTCAAACAATCAAACCATCTGAAATGATCCCATTACTGCCGTAACTATTCAGGATGATGTAAACAGCTAAGTCATGGTAAGCGTTTCACATCCTTCATATTCTTGGATCATTATACAGTAGTTTGAGAACTTATATGAGGGACAAACATGTAGGTTAATTAAAAAGGAGTGAGGCTGTATATTATATCTTTTTTCCAATACTTACTCAAATACAGTATTGACAAGACTTAGGGTTTTTCTACTAATTAGGATTTAAATAGAAAAGGATGTATTAATATAATCTCCTTAAAAGTCAGAAGTGTCAGTAAACTTGTAAATAACTGTTCTACTAGCAATATTACTTCAGTCTTATTATGTATATTTAATATTTTTCATCTTGCTTTTCTCATTAATTATAAAGCTTAATATTGTACTACTTTTTTTACCATTTAACAAATACTGCAAAACATGCAGTACGTACAGTGAGACAATGTTAACACTCTTGCTGGAACTTTTGCTTTCTGATGTTTGGTAATCTGCCTTTCAACCTCAGTGTCACATTAACAGTTTAATATCACTACTACTTTGAGGCTGAGCAGGTCCAGCTCCAGCAGCTGTTTCTTGCAGAAATAACTCGATTTCTGACCACTGACTGATAGTGGGCATTCCTGAGCCCCTAGAGGGAATGCTCAGCCACCAGCAGAACAGGGCTTCAGCATGATCGTGTGAAAATTTAAGCATTTAAATCTATCTTTATGTCTTCTTGCACTGGCACTATTCTCATATAGGTAAGCATATACGAGGTCAAGACCAAGGGAAGGTAACCTTACTTTTGAGAAAATCAAGAGCTAATACAGGCATTAATTATTTTTGTTAAGATTTTTTCCAGTGAATGACAAGGTAAGCAACGTTTTCATCAAAATCCTTAGCAGAATCATGTGGCAACCAATTTATCTAAGATCTATAATTTGCTTTTTATTTCCAATATACTTATGAAATTGATTTAAGAATCCAGTTAAAAACTAATCCTTTGCAAACACACCACAGCAATAGCTTGCAATCAAAGAGTATGCCAGGCATTAAATGAGGGTATACAAAACAGATGCATAAATTTTAACAGAACACTAAGGATAAAGTAAAGGAGAACACAGTTGTGTTCGGACAGCATGAAATGCAAAAGATTTATATTGAAAATATAGTATATACACTATTTTTCTGGGATTGCACAAGAAAAAAAGAAAGCAAATCTATTTACTACATATAGCTGGCTAATGAAAAGTTTATTTCAGATACCGAATTCAATTTTTATTGTCATCTGGTGCCCAGCCTACTAAAGGTGTGTCACACCATTTCAAAGCCTGAGTTACTGAAGAAGCAGATGGAACAGGCACAATCTATTCTCAGCCTGTTAAGTCTATGGCAGGTAGACTGCACTGGTTAATGGACAGCGGCGTTCAGTTTCACAACTTCTACGGACACCACTGTTACTACTTTCTGCAAAACACTGATCCGCTAACTACAGCGACTGTGCCCTACTGGGCCTGGTCCAAAGCTGACTGCAGACCGTATCAGCCTTGCCAGCTTTGGACTCAAGATCCCTGAAACATCAGATACTAAACATAAAGGTAGGAAAGGTTTGTTACGCAGCATGGCTTGGCATTCTCTCTGATACAGTTATACACCCAGGTATATAGTTATAAGCTTTGTAATGAGATATTTCCTGATAGCTGGAAGCAATTTTGGAAGTACTATTGGCTCTCATTTTGGAGGTTAGAGAAGAAAGAACAGCCACCAAAACACAAAGAACAAGAGAAACATCGTAGAAATCAAAGGGTCTGCAAAAAAACCTTACAATTGGCAATGCTGCCCATTAGAGAATGTAAGAAGAGCAAGTCCTCCTCGGTATCTATTAGACCCTGTCCATCGAGTTCTATCAGATCCTAGAAGACCAGTCCATATCCTGAGAATGAAGTGAGGAGAGGGACGGTAAGACCAAAGAGGCAAAGTTCATGAGAAGTGCTCAGTATTTGACATGGGCTGTCTGTCAGGAAGAAAGAGCCTCACTGCTGTCACAAGGGCAGCAAACCCTTCATGGAATAAAGCCCCACATCAAGGAGTCGGGCTCCTGGGAAAGCCACTGCTGCTGGTAGAAGAACAAAATCAAGAGCCCTCCTGTCATTCCTTGAGGGTTTGCAACAAACATATGGACTTGCATTTGCTCACTTGTATTGTGAATCTTAGTTGAATATGCAGATTGAGTGTCTATGAATTTTTATGAAAGGCCGTCACCATTTTGAGCCTAAGAATAAACAAACTGGGCTCTTTTCCAGTAGATTTGAATTGTTTATTTTTTGTAAGGAGGAGAGTGTCCTTCAGGGGAAATCAATCTTGGCCACAATACCTGCAGGCAAACTTTCTTAGATGAGTTTGTGCCAAGTCGATCAACTTCACCCGCAGTGGCTCCAGGTAATTTACTAGAAAAAATTAGATTTTTCTGGAACTATGTTTAATTTTTTCACTGGCTAGAGACCATCCAGCATGCAGCAGAGTTAACAAAAACCAGCTCTAAGCTTCAATACAACTTGTGGATAGCTATAACAAGTGCAACCACTCTCACCTGTGACCAAATCTCTTTTTTAACATGGAAAGCTTCCTATGGCCTCAAGCAGATAACCCAGCCCCAAGAACAGTGGATAGATTCAAGTCACAGTGTTTAAAACAGGACTTTTCCTTCATTTTACAAGAAGTGTTTCGGACTGACAGACTTGCAGCCAGCCACACCACAACATTTCCTAACGAGCAGCCAGCCCTGCAAAATGCTGCTTTCATGAGTGTTCAGTGCTATCAGCAGGGGTGGTTGCTGGAATCAAACTCCTGTGATTTAAATTGATATCTGCTTCTAAATTACAATTTGCAGATCCATATGTTGTGACTCATTGAAAGCTTGCTAAGATATTATCAACATTAATGAAACTCAAAGAGGCACACAGTAACAGATCTAAGCATTGTGTGAGACCCAATTATCCTCTACACATAAGGGCAGGTAACTACTTGTAAGCCTACCCTTCGCTTATGCATCCTTCTTCACTATGCCGATAAAAGTACTTGGTAATAAAGCTTCTGAAACCTGTGTGTTGTTTTAAGTCTCATTACTGGAAACAAATTTATTTTATTTTCAAAATCTGCATAAACTTGTGTTCTCTTTTCATTCTTTCCAGTATTTGAAAAGTACTTGACACTACAAGCTCTTTGCAATTTTGAAAGACTCCTCAGAAATGGTATTCTATCACACATTTCAGTGGCATTAATCTGAACAATTTTACCAGTAGCACAGTAAAATGCTTGAGAGTAGATTTATTTTTTTTAAGTTTAGACTTGTCCTTTTTTTTGTTTCTCACAAAACCGTAATCTGATCAACTGTAGCTTAATTCTTTCACTTTGGTATCCCCGTCCACCATATAATCACTGATACTTCTGGAGGCAAAATCAGAGAGTATGTTTTTAGCTTTCTGTATAGTTGGAGGAAGAAGACCTTTATTAAAAGAGACAACTATTTATTCCTTCAGTGAAAGTAGGAGAAATTGAACAACTTTCCATAAAAACTAACAGAGAACAGCATTAACTTTACTGATACCTTGAGAAAACTTGAGAAATGGTAGAGAAAAAATGTATAAAGAAGGCCTGAACAAAACAAAGAAAAAAGTTACTTTGTTTTTCTTTTGCCCACCACTTTAGAATACCTGTACCATTAAGAGTATGAAGGGCCTTATGATGGATTCCTGGAATCTTGCATGTGAGACACTCCAATCTACAGAAAACAGAAAACTCATTTAATGTGTCCTCAGGAAAATGAGGAAAGTGACTGTGAGCCAAGGGATAGTCTGGGGAGAGATATGCTATCCCCTTTTCGCCAACACAGTAACCATGTGAAAATATCTACGTAAGCCATAATAACCTTTCCAATAAATGAATAGCAGACATCACTGGGTCAAAGAGTATAAATTAGCTTTAAACAGTCTAGGTTATAAAACTGAAAAGCCAAATCCTTAACATCACGCCTCCCCAAAGCAACATTTAGTTCATCGTTCCAATCTTCATTTGCTAACTCCATATGCTGGCTCTCACTTTCCAGATTTCTCATTTTTACCACTTCGAGCAGCATCTATAAACACATACCAAAATCCATCTAAAGAAAACCTTGAGTATCTGTGTTTACCAGCCTCCTTTGGCCAAAGTGAGAGGCCAAGTTATGGCTTTGAAAATAGGGGATGCAAGGGGACACGGAGAAGGGCTGAGCTCAGTGGCACTGCATTTAGGGAGCAAGGGTGAGACTACCCAGTGACAACACAGGCACTTCTTCCAAGGTATTGGTGTCACTTTCCCATCCTTGCACACTGTGTGGTGTGCGGGAGAAACCTGGCTGTGTGAACTGCAAAGCTCACACATGGCAAAAAAAAAAAAATACTTACAGAACTGACAAAGCAGAAAAAATATTTTACTCTTTCTTACCTCAGATTCAGTAATTTCCAGAACTAAACAATGAAAATGAAACAGAAAGAGGATTTGCCACTAGTGTCTTTATTTTGTTTTGAAATCAAAAAGACACAAGGGCCTCCACAAAGTTTTTTGTTTGTTTTTTGAGTTCAGTGACCTTCCGAATTTCGTTGATGTTTCATTTCATCTGGGTTCCTGAATTACCTCCAGAATTTCAAAAGTATACTCAGAAGGCAGAAGAGACAGTATCAGTTTCAAGACTTCCTTTTTTCCTCAGTTTCATCATAAATAAACAGGACACTTTAGCCTTTATGTGGAATGGTAAGATCCTAATAAAAATATTTCATTTTCATTGCATCCTAATAGACACGACTATTTAGAGAATCAAGTTTAACTTGTAGTTGATAAAATGATAACTTTTATGTAAGCATATGAGAATCAGCATGCATTCCATGTTCATGTAATAGGTGCAAGTTAAAGCAGGAGACATTTGCAAAATGACAGAACCAAGAACAGAGGCTGGATCTTGGCTCCTCCACCTCATTAAACAGACCTACCCCATTAAATTACAGAAGCAGCCTTTCCTGCGGGCTGCTGGGTGGCCCTGCTCTAGTAAGGGACTATCAGTGGTCAGGCTACACTCCAGTAAAATAGATCTGGGTTGCCTCAAGCTGAACACCACCCAGAAGCATCTACCAATGAGCTTTCTGGATCATCATCTTATTAACACCTGAACCCATGGTAGTCAGCTCTGAGCTGCTGCAGCTGACATTCCACATCACATCCTACTCAGATGAGGAAAGCCAACAAGCCCTTCTAATAGCTGAAGGGAAATAACACTGTATCCTGGATGGCTGGTTTTGCCTAATGTTGGATTACTGCCTACCAAAGGACAGCTAGGAGCAGAGCAACACTGCTGAGTGACACAATATCTACCCGTCACTTTTCATTTAAAGAAAGCGATTAGACAAATTTCATACACCCACAAGCTGCTCCAAAACTCATTAAAATTCTACAAATGCTCCTTTTGCCTAATTCTAGCATGTTTTACTCTATTATTCATGGGCATCAATGCTCATTTTAAATGTTTTATTAATTGGAAGTCCAAGCAATCATCAAGGAAACCGTAATTTTGATTTATGCATTGTGGGAGTCACCAGTTTTCATTTTCATTTCAGCCCTTAATTTAGTGACAAAACAAGCATCTTTCTGCTGGAAATGGAATAAAACAAAATAAATCTTTGTTAAAAGTGACAAAACTCCAAATCCTGTAACTTAGCATACTGCAACAAAATAAGATTATTTTAATGGCATAAAAATTACAAAGGAATAAAAGGCAACCTCCAGATAAAAGCAAAATTTTAGAAAATGCTTTAGATCTGCACCATAAGATTAAAAATCTGCAAGGAACCCAAGTGCCACAGCAATCATACACACCAAACTGATGCATCACTCCAGGCAAAGGAGGACGCACAGCTATTTAAACGCGCACAGCTGAGTGCCAAAGGCCCATATTTAAATGGCACCTAGTGGGCTTCCTTCTCCCCCTGGGCTAATTATCAGGGGTGCTTCAGCATAGCGTGCAGCCTCCCCTTCCGCTACCCAACCCTGGTGGAAAAGGGGAAACAATCAGTGCTGCTCCCACACTCAAAGGATTGCCACCACCAACCACCATGCTCCAGACCAGCGTTGTTGCTTACGTGAGAGCATACCAAATCTGACTCAGCCTTAAGGGCAGCCTTAGACAGAGAGTAAGTACAAAACTGCCTCCATTAAATAACACATCCCCAGAACTGTGCTTTGCCTGCCTCTGCCTTCTTATTAGTTGCCTTTTCTGAAGTTTCTCTTTTTCAAGCTGCAGTTCCTGCTGTGAGCGCAAATACATTCAATATAATGGTACATTTGGATGAGGAATGCTGCAGAGTCCTAGGTGCCCTTTGCTACAGCAGCTTGCTTGAGGTACTGCTGCAAACAACCCTGAAGATTCAGAGACTTGTTTAAACTAAGTCTCAACTGCACAAAGTAACATTATGGCTCATGTAAGGATTAAGCAGAACAGAATTCTGTCCAGCAGGGATCTAAAATGCTTGCAGTTATGGAGCTTTCTATGCAAACACTAGTGTAACACAGGCACTGAACACTCACTGGGCAGGAGAAAAGGACCTCTTTCGATGGCAAGGGCAGGACTCACAGCTGTAACCCTCAGTTACACTCATACGAAGCCAAAATAGCTGCCCACAGAGATATCATACCAGCCTGGGCTTGTGCCAGCAGTGTAAACTAAACCTTCCAACCCCCTGAAACTTCAAGGGAGCAGGGGAGCCCTGCTGCAACCTTGGCTGGCTCTCCTAAAAGCCTAAGCAGCAGCCCCCAGGCATCCAGCAATGTGCAGGCAGCAATATGGGCATCTGCCAAAGCAGCCCAAGAGCGAGGAGACCCTGCCTGGGCAGAGTGCAAGGGACCACTTCAGTCCTCCCCTCCACTGCTAACTCATCTTCAGAGCGAGAGTGAAGGGCACGCAGGACACAGCACAACTGGAAATGTTCACCTAACAGGCTTTGAAGATTTCCACTTCAGTGAACATCTCCGGACTCTTTTTTTAATTAAATCTGTCATGACAACACTAAATTACCTGTAAGAATCTTTTGCTTTATGATCTCCACAAATAATTTTTAACACTTATTATCTACAAAAGTGAAATGATTCCTTCATCTCTATTTGCATAGCCTTTCAAAGTGATAAACCTTTTCTCGACAGGCCTTCAACACACAATAAATGGCAAAGACAGTCAAACTTAGGTAGTAGCTATTACTCTTCTAAAGCATGTGGATCCTATTTTTCAAGAAAAACTCATGCCAAGAAACATATCTGATGGGGAACAACAGGGAAACCCATAACATACAAAACCGCTTCTGATGCTTTCTTCAGTTGTTGGAAAACCACAGGGATAGCCCAAGATCCAATTAGCTACTCTAAGATCTCAGCTTTATTTCCCTGGCTTCTGAGAATACTTGGCTAAGTTTTTACGGCTTTTCCTGCAGGAGGCAAATCTTTCATACGAATATTGGACTGCTTATATCCCCACTGAGCTTGCCAAACTAATACAGCAAAGCATTGCAAGGTTAAATATGCCCTGCTTGGCTGAGCTGCATTCTTATTAGACAGATACTACAACGGGAAGAACTAAGTGGAATAAAATGAGAACATGTACCAACATGCTAACAGGAGTCAGCAGATGGATTGACTTCACAAGGCAGGACTAACGTACAACAGTGACAAAGATGACATATCTTGTTCTCCAGCCTCAAAAATACCTTTCAAGATGACATAACAGGATTCGCAATGCTAACTTTTCCTTTATATATGTGTATACACACACACAGGAAATGCCAAAGGAACAGGGCTCTACAGATGACCTGAAAACATTTCCAAATGCTCTGCAGGAAAGCAGCCTAAAAACAAAACAAAAAATGGAGAACTAAGGAATAACTGAATAAGGCAGCAATATAGGAAAAGAAAGAGGAGAAAACAAAGTAGAAGGAAGTCCCTTGTTCCCTCAGCCTTAAAAAAACATGGCTTTTCTCAAGCCTTTTAACATATCTGTATTTATTACAAAATCATATATTTTGTATCAAAACCTAGCTGTCTGCATCAGCCCCACATACACATATGTCACGTCAGCAAACAGGGCTTGGTTCACTACAACTGGCTGCTAAAACCCACAGGCAGTTCCAATGCTGACAGTTAAAGACTGCCATCAGCAAGCAGTGCTCCCCACAGTGTTGCTGCACCCGTACCTCCCAGGTGACTATGCCCAGGCCCAGCTTGGCAACCAGGGCTAAGAGCCAAGGTGGTGGCAGCAGGCATCAGCTTACCTCCTGCCCACCCCACCTTCACTCAAGCTGGCTTGTCCTCCTGGCCTGACCCCAAACCCTTCCCCTCCCTCCTAAACCAACTGGTATGTATTTGGCTGCCCTCTGCCTCCCTACCCCGATTAACAAGTAATTTAAGGAAAAAAGGAAGATTGTCTTCCCGCTGCCATAAAAATTTCTTCCACAGCAGCTTAACTCCAACCACAGCATTCCCGAGCAGGAGGCTCTGGCGGTAAATGAAAGGCTCTGCATGCACATGGTCCTGTTACAGGCAGCTATACTGCACACCTTCTGAAGAGGTCTGGGCTGCAGAGAAACATTTACTGCCTTCTGACCACGTTGAACGACTCTCAGGATAATAAACAAAAAATCCCAGCTAGAAATATCAAAGGCATTTCCTTACTATTTACTGTGGGTGTAAGTGTAGAACGGGCACAAAACTGTTCCAAACCCAGGAGGATTTAAGGACTTCTGCTATAGAGACAAAAGTTGAAATACAAAACAAACAAAACAAAAAGCTACACAAAACAACAGACTCCATACACAAACAAAAACTCCAAACCAAACCCTAAAACCCAGACAGATCATTCACAGTAATTGGTTCTAGTGTCTACAATCCTTGGAACAACCACAGGAGGCTACTAAAAAATACTAACTTTAGCCTCCTAAACCTAATTTCCCAAGATTCTCTTTATTAAAGGCAGTTGCTTGCTCCAAAACACTCTGTAATACACAATTGATAGATTTACAATCTTTTATCTAATAAAAGATTTTTCTGTGAAGCATTTAACATTTTTGTTGAGAAAATGTCAAAGAAAGATATTTGGACAATTATTTGTCTGGTTTTGAAATGGAAGACTTCAAAATGAATCTTCTCCCACAGTTTTGGTTTCCGTGAATCAGCATTTTCTGATACAATAAACTTTTGTCGGAAAATTGCTGACCAAATTTATTTCAATTGTGCAGCCACACAAGTAATAGCTGCGTGAATAGTTTATCTGAACCACAGCACCCTACTTGTTTTGTACTTTCTTCATTCACATGCTGAAAGGTTTGATAATTTATTTCTTAGGCAAAACCCTATTGACTTACAAGTAAGGATTAAGTGGTATTTCAGCATCCTTAGCTGCCAAGGTTATTGTCTTTGCTGTGAGAACTGTAGAGCAGTTGAAGCATTCTCTCCATCCCCCAAACCCACCCAAAACAAATCTTGCCAAACGAATGAAATGCGTCAGTGATCCATGGATAAGCACGCGTTTCTCTGGGACAGAACCACCTCTTCAGTGCTCCTTGCCCCAGTCTGAACAAATCCAATTTTAATCAAGTGCTGGTGTCATGAGGCATCAGAACTTAGTCAAGCAATGAAGTGGAGAAAATTAGTTGTATTAACAGCTAATGTACACGTGAGTTTCAAGTAATCCTGCACAAACTAGAACTGAAAGGGCACTGGGGTAGAAACAACAATGTTGATGTCTGACCTGGCATATTTAAACAAAGAACCACTTTACCAATCCCCATGCATTATTATTGCATAAAGAAAGCAAAGAAAAGCAAGGAAATAAAATTGCATGAGGTAGAAAACCAGCGTCTCAAAGGGCCTGGTTGTGTATAGAGCCTTGAAAACTTCTGTTACGGTCACACAATCAATAGAAAAGTATTGACAGCATAGTCTTCGCAATTTTATGCTCTTTGGGCTCTCATAGAATGAAACCACGGTCTAAGTTAACTTTTCCATCACTGGCTCTTTAGTACTCAGGATTTTGTGTGTAAAAATACTTGCCTGTGTTTAAAAAGTCCTAGATACTGTCTACTACCTTATCTATTGCCTTAGCTGAGGTGTTCTGCAACATTAGTCGTAACACAGAAATGCCGAGGCTCAGCAGGTCAAGTTGACAGCGACTCAGATATTAGTAAAACACGAGAGAAGCAGTACATTGTGCTCTTTGCTGCCCCGGGAATGCCTGAAAGCAGAGCAGAAGCCCTCGCTGTTCATTAAGCACGTGTCCTGCGTGCACAGAAAGTTAGCCATCAGATAAGGTTGATGAGGCACAGAGAATGCACAGAACTTGGCATCTTCTACATACCACATACACAGCACTCCAGACTTAGAGGAAAGAGGGTCTTGGCAATAAAACCAACTACGATAAATATGTCCCTTAAGTAGCTCTCTCCCAGAAGCTCTAATTTCTACATATTGTTGTCTAGGCTAATCTTCTCCATGATTGGTGCTTAAAACTGTCGTGGCACCACTCACACCACTGTAATTAGGACCTCCTTTTCAGGATATCATTTCTGCTCCTCCAGACTCAGTCAGGTCCACTTACATCCACTTAGATATATGTAACTTATGCAGCACAGTAACTTACCTACTTCTGCATTTAAACTGTGCTTGGCCTTTAGTTTTGAAGTGCAAGTAGCCACTTGTTCCTTGCTGTGGCTCACATGTCTCGTTTCTTCTTAGACTACAACAGCTTCAGCAAAATAACATAAAGGGTTGATTTCAAGCACTTCAGTCAATGAGCACCTTCCACAGAAGAGCACTAAAATAACACCACTGGGCTAAAATAACACCACTCACACTAGGGCTAACACAAAAGCTTACTGTCGATGAATGGCAGAAATGCAATTAGTACGAGCTCGCAGCGTTGCTTAAGTCGCTGTTATTTAGAAGAGCCCTCTATACTTGCAGTTAGGCTTTTGACATGCTCGGAATTTGAGAATCGGCAGTAATCGAAGGAGGAGTGCTCCAGGCGTCGCATGAAGTCAGAGGGATTTCATTAGTTGATAACACACCAGGCCCTACTGCTGCTAAGAGATCTGGCAGCCAGCAAGCTATGTTTATGACCTGAAGCTTTGCAGCACACTGGGAAGCGGAACAGGGGGAGCGCTCTAAAAAAAAAAAAAAAAGAAAGCACTGCACTTTTTGCTCCCATTTTACATGGTGGTTGAAGAGGTCGATACCTACATTGCCAGGCATCACGAGTATGGACAGATAACGTGCCAGGTGTCAAATTCCTTCCATGCCACCCGAGAAGCAGAATAGGAGTGCATCTCTGGACAGAGATGTGAAGAACGGCAATACTGCACAGTTTCATGGTTTCCTGGTTACTGTTGTTGTTGACAATTTTTCCAACAGTATTAAAGATGGTAATTATAAAATCTTCAGAAAAGTTCCTGAGATCAAGCCTGATGATAACCCACAAAGATTCCGCATCCAGAATTAATGAAAGGTAGGGAAAATAAAGAATAATCTCTAGGGTAAGCAAACGCATATTCCAGAAATTAGTGACGCAGCCAGACTCATGATAGCATTTCATTAGCCACATACCTTTGATAACAAACACAAATGATAACTCAAAGTTACCATTAAAACTGAGGAAAAAACTAGATTTCTTTTGTGTCTGCTGTGATTTCTCTGCTTCTGAATCTATGTTATGTTCAAAATGTGCCCCATCTTTCCAGTACAGTACTTCTGAACCTCCAGTGACTCTGCCTGTGATTTTTCCAAATCCAGATGGGAATTTTACAGGCCTCTATTTGGTAAAAAGGAATGCTGCTTTGGTTTTTATCTTCATGGTTACCTTTTTCTGGCATGCCAGCCTAGTTCTCTTACTTTACTAATAGATCTGCTTCTGATTTACATCATAGTGTACATACACTAGAATAAACTCATGACTGAAATCGGAAATTTTGTGGGGTTTAGTCCTTACAAAGCAGCATACAGAATAAAAATTATTACCAGAAGAATGCAAGTCTGGCAATTGCAGCATTATTTTGAATATTTTATTTTTTTTCAGGGAGTTCATTTTCTGTTCTTTTGAAGCCTTGTACAAAAATATTCCTAATAGCCTTCTAATTTCAGGCTATTTCTTTTAGGTTTTTAAAGATTTTTGATCCTGTTGCTCATGCAACATCAATATTTTATTCTGGTGGGATATACAGCGTAAGAAATATTTCTGCACTCTCTCTGCTTTCCCCGCAGAAAGGATCCTGCATGGTGGAAAGGGAGGACAACCTTGTGAAAGACAAAGGGGCAGCACCCACCAGACCTCCCTCTGTTTGCTATCTACATCAGATCACGGGGGGGGGGGGGGGGGGGGGGGGGGGGAATAGCTTGTTAGAGCAGTGAGGAGCATATGTCTTTTTAGTAGACTGCCTCTTTACTTTCCAAATGCCCTCTTAAGGATCTTGGACAAGAGACAGTTAATCGACAAGGAGACAATAGGTATCTTGATGGAACAGGGAAGCCAACAGGAAATACCACTGAACCAGAGAGAAAACGGTATGCTTACAGAATTACCGGGTTTTGAATTCCTACTGGCTATCTCACTGTTTCTAAACCTCCAAGCTACAATGATAGTGTCTGTCTTTTTTTATTTTTAAAATAAATTAAACTGTAAATTAACCAAATAAATTATACAAAATCTCCAGCTATTATACCATTCATCATAGCTTATCAAACAGAGCAGTCATTATGTTCTGGACTTTCTGTTCTGACAGATGAGTGGGCACTGCAAAGAGGGGAACCACATATCAGGAAGGTGCAGCGAGTCCCCACACCAAAATCCCAGGACAGGGATATAAAGTTCTCTGGTGCAGAAAACCTGCAGGCAATGCTAGTTTGAATTAAACTAATATGTTTTAGACATTTATGCAAGCATAAACTGAAACAGATTGATTTCCAAATCAGTCTGCACTTCTTTATTTGTGATGGTAAATTCAATACGAATGATTTTCTTAGCCCCCTGAAAGCTTAAAGTGTTGACAAGGGAGGTGGTTTCCCAGGAAATAGCATGCGAAAGGGTAATGATATGACGTCTCACCCAATATGACCTTGAGATTCAGAAGCCCTCTTCAACATTTTTAAAGTTTTTTCTGGTACGTCATATATGGAAAAATTGGCACCTGGACAAGCATCAAAGTCTCCCAAATTGGGGGTTAGAGTGAGCTCATCCCATCGTGGTAAGAACTAGTCTTTGTTCTCAGTGTGGCATCTTGCATTAATAGGAGATCATTTTCTCACAATCACTGCCATTCATCTGGAGTGCAACGGGGTCTGCGTCGAACAACTTCTCATTGAATTGCAGAAAGCAGGGAAATAACTGCCGAGTTTTCCCGGTTACGCTATTGATATTTAAGTGCTGTTCTCTGTGGGGACAACAGCTTAACTCCAAAGAGCCTGTGACCTATTTCCATGATTACTGCTACGCTAATGAACAAATGGATTCCAAAAGGACATAACCACACCACAAAAGTCTGGAGAAAGATGGATGCTCCCGACAGAACAGTCTGGGTTAGGTAAAATATGTAACTCTAGGAATTAGTTGCTCTAATTCTGTACTGAAAAACAAAATATGTTTGTGTACATATCTACAAACAAATACTTTCATCTTGATTTTGTGTTTTAGCTCTGAATCCTCTTGACTTTGAGGCTATTCTTACAGCATCTTAGGTCTGGAAGGGATGGAAGGGTGGAACATGCACATATTGTCCACACGTCCAGCTCTGCCACAGCTGCAGAGAGTGATAAGGGAACTCCATATCAATGCAAAACATTTCCTTTTCATAAGACAGCATGTGTCTTCAGTGCTGTGTCTGTTTCACTAAGGAAAGCTCAAATCAGACAAAAATCTCATTTTCATTGAGAATCTGCTTCTCCACCCTATTTGGCATCAGGGGTGGCATGACTAAAAGGTCAGCAAGATCACAGGAACCACTGAATGAATTTAAAATCGTGCTTGAGCTCATTCAGGCTCCAAGACCTTTGTTTTACATGAAACAACCATCCAAGCTGCTTTATTCATGAGAGCACAGTTACGTGATGCAATTCTTCATCCTTAGGAAATCATATTCAGTCTCTGTGGATTGCATTTAAGCAGTACTTAGGCGGGAATCCAGCTCAGTCATCTATATGAAAGGCCACTGTCTGTTTTGAGACCATACATATGTAAGAACCCACAGATTACTAGAAAGTTGGCGAGTTTAACTTGAGGGAAGAGAGGCCTCTCTGCTTGTAACCGCTGACTGAGCTAAACATAACACAGAAGAATAACAGGCAAAATTCTCTGCTGCATGAAAGATTTGCTCAAACAAGAAGAAGCGGTTCTACACGTAACAGAGACCAGAACTGCTTGTAAAGCTCCTTAATGATCGTTTTTCAGGTGAACAGCACAAAAGTGCAACCAAGTCCAGCTGTACCTCCCTACTGAGGGCACCTCTACATAACACATGATTTTTAACAAGCTTGTTATATCACAGTTTCTTTTCTTTCCCCTATAGCTGGTAGTTAGATTTCCAAAGCAATGTACATACACAAAAGATTAAAGGAAAAAAAACTAACTGTTATCATGTATGACAGAGAGAAGATTTTCACCTCTGACTTCAGCCCTAAAGAAGTTAAGCATCCCATCTAACCTCTGCATCTGGGCTTGTTCTAGTTCATGGATAAGACAGACACCTCCAGAGGGTTATTAATCTCATTTGTCTTGCACATTTGTATCCACCGCTGCTGAGGAACACCCTAGTTCCTCACTGATCTCCTCTGTTTTGACCAGCTAATCCCAGCTGGCACTTCAAAAGACTTCCCTGGGGCAAGTGGTGCTAAAACTAGTGTATTGCCCAAGATGCTATGGTTCTGTTGAATCAGCACTTTCCCAAGAAAAAGCAGTTTGCAAAAACGTAAATGAGTTCTCCTTGCTTAGGCTCTTCTTTCCAAGAAACTAAATCGAACTTCTACAAATACCTTTGTCACATAAAACAATTTGAAAGGGGTATTAACAGTTTGGAGACTATTCCCTTCAGTCATATGTTCCAACCACCAGCCTGCATCCATCACAGGTATCTCCTGCAACCCAAACAAAGAAGTCTTGTTCAAAACACAGCCACAACCTCTTTGCAAAGTGGCCTGCAATAATTCACAGCCTGTGGATTAACACACTTACCATAGCTTACTCTGCACTGCTGACCTAAATGCTCCTTGGGTCATTTACCGGCTAAGAAGAACGAAGGTTTGGATGCAAGCCCTTAGCAACCTTCTCTTTTGACAGTAAAGGATTAATTTTGAAGAAGAATGAAGAATATACAACTTGTGTTAATCAGTGGAGATCTGCCGATGGTAAGTCCTGGAACAGGTTGTCCAACGAGGCTTCAGATTCTCCACTCTTGAAGATTTTTTTGACCTGAACTGCAGAAGGCCATGAGCAACCTGCTATAGCTTTCAAGTTAGTCTGACTTTGAGTACCAGACTGCACTAGAGATTGCCAGAGGTCCTTTTCAATATAATACTTCTATGATCCCATAAGTTCTTCCAAAAACAAGTTGTACCTTTTGGTACACATTCTCCAATTTGAGTTTGGCTGCTTCGTCCATCAGTGACAATGTTTAAACAGTTAATTTAATCAAGTACTTATTTGCTTTCACCTCCACTTGCATTTAAGATCATCTTCCATTGCTGGGGGGGGTGTAAAAAAAGACCTTATAATACATGAGAATCCAGAAATTTTGTTTTTAATCCACTGCACTTCATATTTATGCAGCAGAATTTCTTTCTTTGAGCTTCACTGTTTGTGAAGAGTATAGTATACTTAACTCCAGGATGGCGAGCTAACATAAGTAAATATACATCTGTATCAATAGTGAATTACATATGTCAAAGAAACTTCACATGTGTGGATTTACTGATAACTGCCTTGAGCAATTATACCAAGTTATACCAAGGACCATTGAACACTGCCATCATTATACACCGCCTAGTCTCCCAAAAATCCCACGCTACATGTGATTTCTGACGTACTTTTCCCTACCTTTGACCCCTACATAACTCAGAAATTTCACAAAGATTGTAAGTGCCCTCAAATCCATTATACTTGTATATACATGAGTAATTACAAGACTTCAACTGAGGATGATTACTCTCATATTATTCTCAAACTACATTCTATTAAATACTTGAAACACAACAAATGAAAGTTGTTCTCTTAAGCTAGATCCAAAACCAGGGCTTATGAGTCATGGCTCTTCAGTGAGGTGTTATACAAGTTACACTAGTGCTTTTAAAGATACTGAGAAATGTCTCAATTGTCACTGTTCTATCTTATCTATGCCTGCTCAAACTTGGTGCCAGGAAGCATCCTCCAGCCTAGGCTGAGCAGGACACTATTTTGTTTTCTTTTTGTCTATCTTCACAGTAAAAGGAGTGATTCATTCCTAAAAATCCAAATTTTTCATCTAATTACTCTTTATTGCAGTGCTCTGGTTAACTGGTAGTATCCCTAACCTATCCTGCAGTTTTCTATGGCACACTACTATCTGAAGTTTCTATTATCCTTTCTGAGAAATGTATGTATATTGTGAATTCTTTGAGACAGGTCCGGTTTGTCTGGGTTTGTACTATGAAACACAGATTTTTCTGGACCTTCTAGTTGCTACTGTAACAGAAGTTCAATAATGTTCCATATTTTCCACATTGAAGCCAACACTTTTCAGGAAAAACTCTGGAAAGCTTCAAGATCTCCGATTTGTAATAAATCTGTTAAGATTTGTGTATTTTTATGGTCTTTTCCTGCAATCAAGGAATAGAACATACATGTACGTATGCTTTTTAATACAGAGTAAGTCAAAGGAGCTGAGCACTTCAACTTTCACTCTCTTTTTCTAAGTAGCCAAAAGTCAGCAGAAGATGTTGTTCTTGAATGCTCATTTTGGCTCCCAGATTTTAAAATATTTTCTTGCTAAATGTCAGACAAAGGAGAGACAACCACACATGAGCTATTTTAAGACACCTTTTACATTTAGTTGCAATAGAGAGGTACTTTTAAGGACCAATTCATTAAATATTTTTTTTTCTTCTTCCCCCTTTCTGTCCCCATGAAATGCACTGATCCCACAGGTGTTCTCTGGACTGACTATAAGGAAGATCCAAGACATGAGCTCAGACATAGGTGTCTACCTCCATGCTGACAACTGCCCAACACTTCTGCTAGCCTTAAGCTGCATATTACGCCTCCCATCAGACTTTTCTAAGACAACTCACTCTCAGCTCACAAAGGTGATGAAATAAAACCCTCCAAGGTTAGCTGAAACAGAGAAGTTTTGGCTGATTTCACATTACCCTGGCTTAAGAGAGTACATTTTCCATAGTTATTGATACTTATTCCCATGCTGCCTGAACTTGCAATTGATTGTTCTTTCTAGAAGTCATCTGCCACAGACAAGGAAAACAAAGAACTGCAAACCATAAATCATTTGACAATATCAATGCTTCAATCTCATGAAATGGTAATCCCTTAAGCATTTTCCTAACCCAGTCTTCCTTTTTCTGTTGTGAATTACTAGGCTGCAGACAACCTCTCTGACCCTGGACTCAGAATCAAGGGATAATGCCTAAGTGTTCCCACATGACTGGTGGCTCTGGGTATCTGTCTTGAGATGGGAGCAGGGACAGACTTTAATGAATTGTAGAAAAGGATGCATCCAAAATCACTGCTCTTTTCTGAAATCCTAGGCCATAGCCAGCTTAGTTTCTTGGCACATTTACATGCCAAATGTTCCTCAGCATGCCATACTGAAAATTATCTTGATTTCATTCCTGTCTTATTGAACTTCATTTACATTTGTGTGCTGTACTACAGCAGTGCAGTGCAGCTAACTGGACCACTATAGTCAAAATGTGACTCATTGCTTCCTTTGACCAAAATCTTGCTCTCAGAATAGTAACACTCATTGTTGGTTTGCTCAAAATCTATCCGTGGAGTTTGAAAAGGGTTACAGCCACTTTCAGTGAAGCACACAAACATAAATTAAGCAAATTACCTGTGTGTTCAAAATCCTACAATTACAAAACTCCTTAGGAGAGAGAAATTCTCCCCTTCCATACCAGATTTAACAGCCTACTGCAGCTGAGGATAAAACAAACAATGTGGAACAAAGAAAATCATTTCCACCTTTCTTGAGCTCTTATTACAGCGCTGAGGGTTGTGCTATTCATTCCTGCCTTGAGGGCAGCTCTATCAGAGCAGAAAGACTCCTTTCCCTCCTCCTTTCTGGTCCTAGTCCCCTGAGACCCCAGCTTCAGTAAGTGCTATCAGTACATGGCGGGAACAGGATTTTGTTAGTAAGTGGCGGAGAAATACAATCCTAAATCTAGCAACTTTGCTGCCAGCTAAGTGAAGGCATTAGCACACCGATTCAATATATGCAGAAAAGCCACATTTAAAGTACCAGTCTGCTGGGACCTCCTACCTTCTCCAAAACCCCACCTTTGATCCTAATCTACCTTCTCAGCTGCTTCTCACATTCCTTCTTCCCATCATTTGTAAGGTAGATTCAAGAGTGAAAAGCTATGTTTGACTCCTCCCATTTCACCTGCTGTTCCCAGCAATTTCACAGCTGTCCCTTTTACTGGTTTTGCTCTCATTGAAGTCTCCAGCAGTTCCTTCAAATTCAAGGCTTCAACTTATCTCCAACCCCTTGGCCCGTTTACGACTTTCAACACTTCACATTCAGCACAACACCCTGATTCACACCATCTACTCTCCTCCTGCTACTTCAGTGCCAGGGTCTTGTCTAATGATTCTTGCTACGCTGCTCTATAAAGCACCACAACTTCTCCATTGCTTTCTCTGTTTCCTTCTTTACCCTCGTTAAGCCTGGGATGAATGGTATCTGTTTTCTTTATTTGGTTCCCACGGGAGTACATTATAAGGCTGTGCTGTGCAAGTGGGTTGCAGAAAGGGAGGGTGTCTGGCTGCCAGCTGCAGCATGCTGCAAGTGGTGGAGGTCACTGGTGGGAAAGGGAAGCTGTTCCTTCCCCAAAAGCAATGGGCCATGCTAACCGGGGGGAAACCTTCCAGACCACAGGACAGGCAAAAGTAAGCGATACACTGGAAGGAAGGAGGAAGCAAAGTAAGCATCAGAGGTCATGTCAAGACAAGAGGTTTTCCCTAGAGCAGCTAGGAACTCTGTGGAAGCTATTCAAACCAGGAAGTCATCAAAAGGAAAGAGATGTACCCTGCAAGAACAGTGAGCAGTATTTGTTTTCTTGTCTTTCTGTTTTAATCTGCTCCTGTTCAGAAGCCATGGTGTTAAGAGAGTTAACTGCACCATGGTCACTTTTACCATCCCTCAGTCAGTATGTAGGAAACCTTCTCCACGTTCTCACTCTCTTGGGTCCACCACAGTGAGGCTGTAACCAAACATTGCCCTCTTTCTCTTTAGAAGATTAATTTCTACCCACCAAGTCCTTCTTCCACTAATTTCAGTGACCGCTACTCTCTTCTCAATTTCAGATCTGTTATTAAGATCCTTTTCTACCACATATAAATTAAAATACTACAATTGTGTCTATATAAATATATCCATCTTGACCCTTCCCACTCTGTACATTGCTCTGTAGAACACAAGTTGTACAGGCAGTAAGCTGCTTCCATTTACGTGTCTACACACAGATGTCCACAGAGGTACCAGTTGCCTGTACTACCATTCAAATCGATGCAGATCTAGTCAATACAATCAGTGGAGCCTAGAGAGTGATTCAACTCATGCCTAAGTCAACATCTAGGGTACAATCCACTTGTCACAAGCATATGACATAGACAAGTCACTAGACAAAGCTGCCTAGTGTCACAGTCACTAGAATACCCATCCTAGCTTGCAGCTGCCTGTCCCAAAGGGCAGGGAGCAGGTCTCCTGCAAGCCTCTGTGGTACCTACCCACCCATGAAGATGTCCCAGATTCTCTAGTGTGTCTCAAATACCACTATAGATCTGTGTTTGAATAACTGAATTGAGCCCATACCGGTAAATAGCTCAACCACTGCTGACTAGGCTTTATTGACCATATTGACCAGAAGCTTAAGCACCCAGTACACGCTGTAACACCCTATGTTGGTGTCCTCACCTCAACCTGAACCAGGGTTGGTGTCCTCCAGGATGCACTGGCAGTGCTTAGTGCTTTGTGGCCATCACAGGAATCCAGCATGTAGTAACAGCAAAGAACAGTTGCCCTTCTTTCATTTCATTATGCAAACATTCACCTGTTAATCTAAAAATCAGGATGGATATTTTCTAAGAATCTCTCCTGTACCTTGCTCATTAGATGAGCAGGATATGGGGTTTTGCCCTCAGTGGCAACAAATTTCTGAAGCTGTCTGTAGAAAAGAAGAAACTCTTGCAAATCCAATGTGGTAAATAAGTCACTTATCTTTCTTGCATGAATGGATTCATTATGTGCAGATGTTCGGTGCACTTCTACAAGTTTTTACAGAAGAACAAGTCACATCATTATTGTGTTATCTGACCAGAAGTGAAGCGTGGACTAATGCCACCTGGGGAAGAAAAAAAACCAAACAAAAAAAAACACCCTATGTTTTTGTGTTTAAACCTTAAGCGAATCTAAAAGATACATGCAAAATGAGCAAGAATATACCTGGAGATGCTAGATGACTGTGGTGATGAATAACAATTCATCAGAAAATAAGAAACTGAATTTTTCATTACACTGCTGTCTCTATAATATCCCTTAATCTGTTTTGGCAATTTTACTACAACATTCAGAAAAATCACTTTAAACTGTACTCTGATAGATCCTCTCCAAGACGAAGAAAAAAAAACGGCACAAACTATTTCATTAGAGGAAGCAAGGAAGCTGAGCATCCATGGCAATTTTCTGATTCCATTTATGCCTTGGATTAAAAAAAAAGTGACTCATGTGAGTACTTACACTGGCAACTACAGGAAAAAGCGCTAATTATAAATTGTATCTCTATGCCGTTGTCGAGTTATATGACAAAGAGTTCCATATTTTCAAATCTTATGGCAGCAGAGTGCAAAAATCCTCTTTCAGATACTACTGACATCCATATAAGTTGGACAAAACAGTAACTCAGAAGCATCCCCATGTACCAGCAAGGAATCAGATCACAACCATAAGTTTTCCAATTTCTTCAACAACAGACATAGTCTAAATAGAAAAACATTATTTGGGGCCAGAAATACCTCAAACAGTGCCAAAGTGGTGCTAGGGCAAGGTAGCTTATGAAGAAAATGCTTTATGGCCTAAAAGACAGGTTAATTAGTAAGTTTTTTTGTGAAGAGGGACATCAGGGAAAGCAGCAGCATTCTCCCTACTGTCAGGGCTTCTCCCAGGGCCAGGTAGAGTGGGAGCCACCCCCAGTCCCCAGACAATGCTACTACTTCAACCTTGCCTTGATTAGTCTAAGATACCAATCCTGTGGAAATACATTGTTTCTAAATCAGAGTGAATAGGAAATGCTTTTTCTGCTGAAAATCAGATTGAACCTGGCAAAACCAAAAACTCCAGCCAACAGCATATACAAAGTAATTTCTTTTTTTGTATTAGTAACAGCATAATTCCATGTTAAGACAACCAGTAAAGAGTTAATGTGTTGCATGCATCCTACCTCTGTTGCTTAGGTGCCTCAGCAAAAGGTAAAGACCATAAGTAGAAAAACACTCCATTAGAGATATTCAAACCTGAAACTCTCAGAGTTTGCAGTCAAGCATTTCAGTTTGCAATTCTTCTATGATTCACTGTAGGACTCTACAGAGTACCAAAAAGCAGGCGAGGTGATACTGCAGAACAGGAAAAGGACAGGTGTTAAGCGGACATCCTTCAGCTATAGCACAGGGCAAAGTACCAGCAAATTTATCCCCAAATCTATATATAGTGTGCATGGTGGGTTAGCCTTACCTACTTTCTGGCCACCTGGGCATTGCACCTCGAGATCTGCAGTAGATGTTCACTCTAGTGATGACCTCCCGATTGCATGCAACAGGTACACTGCCTATCTACCCAGATACTTCAGCTAACCTATGCTCAACCTAGGAAAGCAGCAAAATTATGGTTCTGCTGAAGGCAATAGATCCAGGAACATTGTTCAAAATTAAGAAGATGCTTAAAGGGCTTTTGGATTCCTTCCCATTAGAGCTTCCCATCACCAGCTAAAAAAAGCCCTCAAGCAACTGCTAAATGAAAGCATCCAATGTAAACAAAGTTCCACTACACAGTATTTTGTTTCCATAGCACAAGTTATAGCTGAAAAAGATACTAATTACAGCACTAGTGCAGCTGTATTAATTACAGCTGCATTAATTAGAGCAAATTTCTGTAATTTAACTAGGTTGGTACTTAAAAGTGCTTGTTCAATTAAGACACATCTCAGGCCTTTGTCCATCTCTCCTCAACAAATTGGTCAGCTTTTAAGTTAGTGCTGTGGGGGTTACACAGGTATCCTTTCAAAGGAGGTGATGTTTCATAAATGTTATGTCTTCAGCTGAACTTGTGTTGAGAGAGTTGTTAAAACTGGCTAGCAGGCAGAGCTCAGCCTGTCCGAGCTACTGCTTTCTACAGCCCTCAGATCCTAGGATTCTGTCTCTCCTTTTGGGCCTGCTCTAACAAGTGTCAGTCTACAACATTCTGAGTTGCTAAAAAGCCTTTTAAACTCAAACTGATAATTTCAATAACTAGCAAAAAAAAAAAAAAGAAAAATCACTGTTTTCCTTTACAAGCTACATGAAACAGGG
Source organism: Opisthocomus hoazin (assembly GCF_030867145.1). Taxonomy (NCBI): domain Eukaryota; kingdom Metazoa; phylum Chordata; class Aves; order Opisthocomiformes; family Opisthocomidae; genus Opisthocomus; species Opisthocomus hoazin. Next base: position 75,049,906 of record NC_134415.1, read on the forward strand.
TAGGAGAAAGAGACAACTTCTGGGTCAAGATTTCTCATATCCAGAGAATGTTGCTGAGTTTTTAATCAGCCCATGCTCTCATTGAAAAAAACCAACACTGCAACAATGGAGACATTTCCTACACAAGGATGGCGTAAAGGAGAAGTGAGCAGGAGCCAGACCTCAGGACTTAGCTTTTTACATGCGGTCAGGGCCTTTTCAAGATTTTTACGTTCCCATACACTCGTGCCTCAGCTGAGGTTCTTGCCAGCCCAGACACTAAGTTTAACAGTACTGAGGTATTTAAAGACCTGCAAGTCTACTCCACATAAAAGGAAGAAAAACTGAAGAATAATCAGTAGAATGAAGCTTTTGACTTCAATATTGCCATTCCACTGACAGGAGAAGACAGAGTCCATATCATGTTACATTTGTACCACAACATTACTGCTGGCACACAACAGTTCTGAGGTCAAACAGATTGTGCAGGAAATGGAAGGGGTGGAGAAGCAAGACCATAACAGAAGATGCTGCACAGCAGAATGGCACATCGTTACTTGAAGTTGGGATGCCAACTAATAGGATGACTTTGCCAGATGACTCCAGTTCCAAGTTCGGAAGCAGCTAACAGACTCCTCTTAGCAACTTGAGAGTTAGGTATATACTTGAAGCATTCAAAGGTCTAGTAACACTCTCTATTAATAAGAGAATGCAGATAATATGTTCACAAATATCACTAAAAATTTTAAAACCTCTGAATACTTCAGACATGAATTACAACGTACACAATCATCCTGTTTCTGTAAAATTGGTGGTTTACAGTGTATATTGTCAGATTAATTTTTAACTACACTTCAATGAGCCAAAAGACAGAAAATTTCACTTAAATGGCACATAGCCATAACACAATCTAACACAACATAAACATAAATAATAATTCTTCACTACAAGAGTGGTGAAACACTGGAACAGGTTGCCCAGAGAAGCTGGGGATGCCCCCTCCCTGGAAGTATTCAAGGCCATGTTGGATGGGGCTTTGAGCAACCTGGTCTAGGAGAAGCTGTCCCTGTCCATGGCAGGGGGTTGGAATTCGATGATCTTTAAGGTCCCTTCCAGCCTAAACCATTCTATGATTCTAACCAGATCTCTGCAGGTTGTGATCACTAATTAAATAAATTTCACTGTCTAGAAGAACATATGCTGACAGAAATGCTGTGCATGAGTGTACACATGTGCATATGCTAATGTGATACCCACACTCAGTTAACAGGTCTCTACTAAAAATATGTCTATACAACAAGAGAAAGCCAAGTAAAAATACAATCTCAGGCTTGACTGAAGAGGCTGAAGTTGTGGAAATGGAATGAAAACACAGAAAATTATTTTAACTCCAAGTAAATAAATTCTCAGACCAGGCAAAACTCACTAATAAATTTTGTTACTGATATCAGTAGAGACAAACATCGCTTAACAAAATGATGACATAAGTGTAGAAAACTATTCTGTGCTCAAGATACATACTGGCCTGAGAGGAAATATTGGTTGAAGCTGGAGACATAAATTGCCTGCATGTGACACATAGCCCACATGCACATTGATTATCCTCCTATACAAAATCCAAAAATGCATTCCTGGCATGTCAGCCAAAATGCACATCACAGGACATTCAAAACAGCGTAAGGGATTGAGACGATCATTTACATATGTCTCAGTATGGATTATGTAACCTACTCCCTTACATTAATGCATATTGTTATAAGTGGTTTTAATCAGTGGACGACTTCATAACAGACATCTGTCTACTGTAGCCCTGACTGTCAGCATTAACTACAACACTTAATACTCTACAGATGATATGCTGCCTGAGCCACCGAGAGCAGCTGTTAACTGCCGACATGACAATGAAGCAGCAGATATGGATATACCACCTGCTGGTCTGCTCCATCTGAAGTATCGGTAAAACTGTCATTATCTCCTGAACTGTGACCCAGAGATAATATTCATCTATGCTGCCTGATAGCTTAACATTGCTTTAGATTTGAGTTACATTATGCTTAAGGAAAGGTAAGAATAAAAACTCCCTATCCCAATAAATATAAAACTAATTGTGAGTTTATACTATTGTTACCCACAGAAGTCACATGAAAACACAGTATCAGGCTCCTGCTATCAAAACCCACTTGTAGCACCTTCTGAATTGGCAGCACAAGCCAATTGCTTTTTCCATGCTGTAAATCACAGTAAACTACCCGAGAATCCTCCAGGTCACTCCATCTTGTCCAAAACCGCATACTTCAGCTATTATAACACTCTCCCACAATGAAACCAAAATGTTGCACTCATTCCTTAAAGCAGTAATTGGGGCAAGATTTTACTGGCAAGAATCAACTCAGGGATAACAAAGCCTGTGCAAAAAATTGTAATGATTAATGCTTGTCAATCATAACAAATTGGACAGCCACAGCTGCAGGAGCAGAAATGGTCTGCATTACGTGTTTGTGATGCACAGGTGGTAGCTAGGTGACTTCTAAGATCAAACCAATACACTTGGCTTTTGGGTTTGTTAGACTGATAAAGTCGTCAGCACTCAACATCCCAAACTAGTTCCAGCCTAGCACTAATCCTGCCCATTCCCATGCATGTTAGTTTAGCAGCCACCTTCTTTTTTCTTACTCTTACCTTTTGTTGCTATTTTTTCTGTATTTTACGAAGATCTTGACACAGAAGGCTATGACACCAAGCGTCAGCATCAGAACTTCAGTTCCAGAACACTTGGTTTGTCTCCAGCTATCTTTCTCTTTCCCGGACGGTTAGCAGTCTTAACGGGTAACTCAAACTGAAACTTCTGCCCAGAAGAGATTGAAAAAATGAAGGGGGCTTCAAAATCGCTAGCTGGAAAGTAGGAACAACCTTAATGTTAGATTTCACCTGCATTCCTCTATGAAAAATCACTTAAGTGGCATTATGGTGGTGATGGCTTTTCTGCATCATAAAGGAACAAATCTTTGCAAAACAAACACTGTAAACTCAAAGCAAGGTAGAAGTTTGTGTTGTTATGCTGCTTCTGTTTGCTGTCAGGACATAACAGGGCCTGAACTCAAGTCTGTTATGTTGAATGATGTTATGCTGAATGATGCCTGATGTCAGGGTTTCCATCTTGTGTCCATATCTCGTGGACTAGCTGTGGACACATTTTCATTTGTTTATTTGAATATCTGTGTCACTGATAGTTATTTACTGATGCAGAAAAAGGAACCGAGCACTAGCACGTGTTCTCTCCCCTACAGAAATGAGAAGAATCCTGCGCGCGGTGCAGCCAGCCCGCTGTCACCAGTCCGCTGCTGCTCCCTCAGGCACCCAGCAGCCACGGCACACAATTATGGGTCAGTAAAATGGAGTAGGTAAAAAACACTTGGCATTGCTGTCACCAGTGAGGCTCCAGAGAAGTTTAATCTCAGGCAGTTTAAAGAACAGAGAACCAGAGACAGTCAACTAACAAACAAATTCCTATCAGCATCAGTACAGTTAGTGCCTTGCATCCCCAATATTTATTACAGAAGAAAAAAAACTAGCAGATTTAGTTTGGTTTTTTTACTTCTGTAAATAGCCCCAGTTAAATGAAACTAGAAGAAAAGATTTAAAGCGTAGTGTTCTCCTTTTTTGTTTTCAGTACAAATGCCAGTGATTCATTAAAGAATATGTGCAGGGAACCAGAGACGAAGCGTTCCTACAATGGGAGTAAGTGAACAGGAGCTAAGGTCTCGTAATTATATAGGACAAGGAGCCCTTTCACCTTTCCATTTTATGGCCCATTTTACAGCTTTGGCATTACATGGAATACTGCTAAAAGGAAAATAGAAGTGGTTATAACTACTGCTTACTCAAACAACCCAAGTAACCTACGTAATACCCAAGCCCTTATTTTCTCTCTACTTACCCTGTTGTGACTAAAACACTCCTATTCTGGATTCATACCAGGGTGCTTGCATGGAGCTTTGTATAGAAAAATCAAGCCACTACATATTGCACAGACTTTCAAACAATACTAAGAGATGGGTTTATTTGTAGCAGTGGTAGAAAGCTTTAGTACTTGGCAATTTGCTTGGCTATTTAGTGAAATATCTGATTTGCAATAATTATTTTAGAACACTGACATTTTTCTGAAATCAATCCCCCAGTTACTAATTACTACCCAAAACTCTAACTGTGCTTTCCTTACAGAGTAATGAAAAACTCTACAAAGATTTTTTTTCTGGAATAATTATATCAGAATATTTATCTCAAATAACTATTTCAGTAAGTTTCTGATTGAAAACAAACCCCTGTGATACAACAGTGACTGAAGCTCCCCAGGAAAGATTCCCCCCCCCGCATTCAATGTTTAGTTTTTCAGCAATTAATATTTTGAAGTGAACTGTAGCTTCAACTGAAACAATAGACAGCATAATGAGGGTCCCAAAACTTTGCAGCCACAGACAAAGTGCTACCCTGCAGCACAAAACCTTCTTCCCCAGTGACTCACCTATAAAGAGCATTAAGGGCCACTTCTGTTGGGTGAAGGTATTTCAGACTTTATAAACTTTTCATTCATGCCTCAGCCTCAACATCAGATTCTGTGTTACATCAGTCAAGAAGAGCCATCTTGCGTTGTCTCACTTGCAGATAGCCAAACCGCTGCATGAGGTACTCTTAAAAGTTTAAATTTTACTATTTAATTTACCTATACCATAGTAAACAGTAACAAACTTTGAAATATCTCCTCCATACTTAAGGCCTCAGTTCCATACAGGAAGGCAAGGATACTGAACACAGGACTTCTCTGAAAGCACTGAACAAAGCAAGGAACTCCTCAGAGAGGTCAGAGATGAAATATATAGTGCACTCCTGGTGCCAGTCTTACTGGGAGGCTCTTCTGTGTCATCAGCGCTCCAGAGACTGCCCTCAATTGTCACAAGAGCATGAACACAAAACATATGGATTACATTTCTTTTTATACTTCTACGTGCTTAAATAAGACCAAGAAACCCAGTCCTAAACAGTGTAACAGCATAACTGATGAGACCAAATAAACCATATATATCCAGAGATGCATCAATGAAAAACTATGAACATCAAAGTAATAGATACCATCAGAGGAGACGACCTTTCCTTTGGTGGTTCACAGTTTTCAACCTCATCAACATTGTTGTCCAAGCTGATGGTTCACACTACACTTCATGTCCAGCAATTTCACTGCTCAAAGTTATACACATGAAAAAAATACAGAACTGTAAAACTACAGTTACTATTACTGAAGGCGTGATGCTACTATATGTTGATTTTCATGTATGAAGATTTTATTTTGCATGTTCCACAGTTTGGAGGTTTGTTAGACATAGCCAAGCCCAAATCAGGGGCTGAGGGGCACAGCTAGAGAGAGAAAGACAGAGGAATCCAAGAACCAATGCTCTGTGATGAAAAGTACAAGAGCAGTTCAGAAGAAAGTGAAGTAGCTGAAGCTGTCCCTGCTCATTGCAGGGGGCTTGAACTAGATGACCTTTAAAGATCCCTTCCAACCCAAACCATTCTATGAAAATGCAAAATCAAATTCACAGCCTTCCAAAACTTTGATGCACACAAATGAACACATCCTGATTTAAGATGTCAAAACTAAGCTGAGAAATCTCTTTGAGACATAAGAAAGCTACAAACTTTGGGAGGTTATCCTGTCATCTTTTCCCTCACAGGTACTAATTTTTAGGAAAAGAGAAATACATGCTGAAAGATTGTTTGTCTGCATGAATGTGACCTTTCAACAGAGTGAAATATCCAAAGGCAGAAAAGGCATCAAGGTGCCTGACTCTGAAAGTCAACAGGAACTGAGTGCCAGATTGTCATTTATGCTTTACACTAACGAAATGCAAGAGCTTAATTATAGGTCATCGTGGCACACAGCCTTCAAACTGACTTCAAGGAGGGTGGGAGAACAGCCTGCTCAGGCATTTAAGTTATATCTGCCACCCCAAAACAAAAAAACCAACAAAAATAGAAGTCTTGCATACAGTACAAACCAATTACTTTCATGGGAAAATTAATTATTGTGACCCCAATCAGTAACAACGGTTACTTGACCAGAGGAACCCTGGCCTCCCCAAAACAACTAAGCACATGAACAGGAAACTAAATTCCAGGTGCTGCAATGTGTAAGCTACCTCCCACTTACCAGGAACCCCTCTACACCTGAGCGTCTGCAGTAGGTGCCCCTGTGAGGGTACTGAAGCCCTATATTCATCGGAAAAAGCATATTACTGAACTTGGTTTTCAATACTCACTGTCTCTCCCAGCAAGCAAGAAAAAGTGGTCAACATCAGACCTTTGTCAGTCTCTTTTCTTTTTTCTGACATGCTATGAGCAAACCACAATGCCCAAGTTCTTCCACTAACACAGAGCCGGCAGCGCCAGCTCTCAGCTCCAGTCAATAGGCAGGCAGGCAGGCTACTCTAAAGTCCCAGCACCAACCAATTTGAGATGCATGAACTCCTGGCAGCAAAATAATTATTTCCTCAGAGGTTCTTATTGTCTCCAGCACGCCATGAATTCTGTTCAAGTTCAATGTCAATTTATCACTCTACATTACTGGCGGCAGCTGACATCATGGGTGCAATTGTTAAAGAAAAGGGAAATTATTTCTGCCCTCGTACATTTAGGTCTCCCCCCCCCCAATATGTGCAGCGAAGGGAGAAAGCTTTGAGCAATCTGAAATCACAGAATGGCTCTTTCTATAAAAGCAATGCACTTGTCCAGCAAGCCTCTCTATCTACCACTGCTGAATAATATCAGGTACTAGAGAGACCTGAAAGGGAATAAAGAAAGTATGACCTGCATAAAGGTTGTGTTTTTAGAGTACAAGGCAGTTTTGTCACCCCTCTAATATGCAACACTTTCTTTGGGCTTGATGCAGTGGGGTGCCAAGCATTCTGGCCCCTCTGTAGCAAAGCATGGCAGTATGTGCTGCTTATTAAGCACAGCCAGCCTGGCATAAAATAAACCTCTGTGCTGAGGGGAGACCAAAGTGCCAGCAACGCATCAGCTGGAGCCCACCAGCCTCCATCTCACAAGCCTGACACACTGCACGATACATCATTTTGCTTGCAAAATAATCTTCTATTTTTAAATAAATAGGGCAATAAGTTGGCTTAAAAATAGTGATAACCCCCCAGAAAACAAGGGGCTGTTTACACAGGGTGTGGTACTCAGCGTCAGTATAAAAGTGTTTTACCTTTGCTTACCATCAGAGTTAAAAAGCAACTCAACAGGCACCATTTCAACAGAAGAAAACAACACAGACAGGACTCATTTCAAATAACCATTTTGAAATTTAGCATTACTATACTTTTTCCCCAGAGAAATGAAGCAACTTTTAAAAAAAATTAAGTGAGTATCAGACAGGTGCTTCTTCATAGAGTCCACAAATTCTGTACCTGCCCTTGAAATCTTCCAAAATGGTGTAAGCACGCCCGGGCAGCGCACAAGATGGAGGGGGGTTAAAAGTGACAAGACTGAATTTTCATCACCACTGTAAGGGAAAACAACACATCTTCAATTCAGTGTGCTGAAAGCTGCCGTGCACCAGCAGGCAGCTACTGTCCAGCTGGTGGCACCAGCTCTTCTCACTGGTGCCCAGGGCAGGACAAGAGGCAGTGGGAACCTACTCAAACTCATGAAGCAACTGAAGGAAAGACAACTTTCCTTCAGTGAGTGGACTGAAGGAAGTGACTTTCCTTCAGTGAGTGGTCAAACACTGGAATAGGTCACCCAAAGAGTTTTTGGAGACCTGACAGTGTAGGAGGCTTACATGCCTATTTACAGTATTATTAAAATTTGATCAAAGGATAAGAAGTTCTCATTATCTTTCAATACCAGATAACATCATGAATGGCACAGGAGTTCTCTTCCATTTGGAAATTAAACTGTAGTTTCAGACACTTCACAGATGCTTCATTATTGATTGTCTAAGCTAACTTTCCATGGCTTGAAGGCACATTTTCCCTATTTTTTTTTTCATGTTCACTCTTGTCAGATTCTTAAGAAGTAGGAAGTTTTAATGACCTAACAGATGTCCAGCCCAACTCTGTTTAGCATTACTTGCTAAAACGCTAAATCCATAAGCACTTGAATGCTTGTCACTTTGAATCCTGCACAACTCACCCTTTAAGGCAGCCTCTGACACCCCAAACTGCTGAAATGCTCCTCTGCCATCCTGCAATTCCCTCATTTGCTCCATGCTTTCCAGCTTCTGATACTGGGACCGGGTCAGAGAGGCAGCACCAAAGCTGTAATACAGCACCCCGATGCGGTCCTGAGCAAGTCCTTCTGCTTACTGACGGGGCAGGGAATTTGCAGCACACGACTGCATGATCAGAAGCTCTACTGTAGTAGACAGGGGAAGCAAACTCAGTGTTTACAGGTCACTCATTCTGGCAACTGAGATATGCTTCACATCCAACCCTAACAGTACCCTCCCCATGTGAGTGTTTGTATTTAGTTATTTATATTTCCAATAACAAACTGCAAACCCAGAAGTTTCCTCGCTGGGCATCCTGCTATGCTGCTAAGATTCACTGGCACGGCATGAATTTACTGATCTGCCATTTGCACTAATGAAGTAACTGAAATTAGTCATAAGTTGTCATTGTTGTGGTGGACCAGCACTGGAAAGATAAAGCCCTCTGCCATGAGATTTCAAGTTACCTGGAAGCTGAGCAGCAGTGAAGACACAGGAAAACCATATCCTCTTCCAGACCTGGACAACAGTACTGCCGTGGTAACGTATCGTTCTGTCCACACCCAGCAAGCAGAAATTCTTCTACACTCTTACCTTTGCCCTTTGTCCAGTCCATCTCCTCCTACTCACTGTTCAATCTCTGTCTTTTTCCACTCCCCTCCATACCTCTTATTTCCCATTTTCATACGATCTTCCCAACAAATTATCAGCTGAGCAGCATAGTCTGTTTCAGTTTTGCTCTCATCCCCCCCCCTCCAAAAAAATCAGTTTCTTCTGGTCTTCTAGATCATGTCCTCTCTACGTCTGAACTGGGAAACCTCTCTCTCTCTGCACAGCGTAAGTCCACAGTGAGCCCTCACAGAGGTTGCAGGAGACAGACAAGTCCTCCGTCCTCCATTCAGATGAGTAAATCTAGTCCCAAGACAGCCCACATAAGCCAGAGCTGTAACCACTGGGTGACTCCAGGTCAGCCCATAACTGGAACACATCCAGCACAAACATCACCCAAAAAGACTCTGCTGAGAATATGTTAATTGCAATTTCTCAATGGCTTGTAATTACACCAAATTCCTAAGTGTGAGAGATCAACAGGCAGCACACACTACACCTCTTCCCTTGCCATTCAGGTTTACACTCGAACTCCTCACTAGAATGTCTTAAGGCAAAAAAGACACACCCTTTCTCTGGTCATTTTCAGAAATCATAAATTTTGGCTTAAGCTTAGTAAATAAAATCAACCAGAAATACCCACTGTGCACCCTACGAAACACCCCACCCTGGGGAGGGCAGGCTCACCCCAGGGCAGCAACGAGCATCAGAAACGAGCACATGAAGGGGGACAGTGCCAGGTCCCCATCGCGGGCAGAGGTGTCAGCCCCCACCCCCACCCCACCCCCCAACATCACACCTCCAGAGTCACTCCAGCATATCCACAGCCTCTCCCCGTCACACAGCTTCAGCTTGGTGGAAGCTCTGCCTGCTAAAAATAACCTTTATCCTCATTTCTCACCTCCTCATACTCTGCGCTAGTTACGGCAAACACAGCTCGAGACGAAGGAGCAAAGCTGAGTTCAAACAGTACAGACACTCGCTGGAAGAGCGCACTGGGAAGCTGAAGGACAGCTTTAAGGTCTGGGATTCTTACGCAAACATGGTGGCAACACAACAGATTTATCTGCATTTCTAGAAGAAAAGGGATGGTCCCTGGATAGACAGGCTGGATGGGGTTTTGAGCAACCTGGTCATCTGCACCTCTACTACACACAGAAACGAAGACGACAGAAAGATACTGATGACTTGAAAAAAGTTTATTTGAAAACTTGACGCTTGATCTAATGTGGGACTGTTCTTGCCATTTTTAAACCCAAAGCAATGCAAAGGTCTGTCTGCAAAAAGATGGCTCCACTGCAGAGAAAAGGAGCTAAAACTGGACCGCCATTGAATACTGACTTTTACATTTCTCTCTCTCCATACATACACACTCACCGCATTTCTCCAGCTTTTTTCATCAAAATAAGACTATAAAATACAAGAAAAAGTAAAATATGGATATAAAATAAATTCCCATAACTGCAAGATGTAAGATGTATAAATATGTACTCCTCCAAAATCTATTGCTTCTCCTCACAACAGCCTTTGACAGAAAGTTGACATGCATTTGACATATGCATTGATGAAATACTTTGGCAGTAAAAGGTCAAACCAAAGGAAACACTATGAGAACACATACTTAATATACCATTTTCACCTCTGGGTTAAAATAACATGAGAGGTTCACAAGCAACTTGTGCCAATGTAAATCAGCTTTGCATTGTGGTTTGTGCAACCCTTTAGCGTGTATTTAGGGGGAAAAATCCAATTATTTTTACCAGACATTCCCTAAAGTGCAGTTTAAGTCACTACTGAGATAAAAGAAACTGAAGTACTTTCATATGCTGTTGACAAGTGCGTTTCTGTCTTTTTTAAACGCATAGGAAAAACCCTCAGCTGCATGGATGCCTTGTTGGCTGGAAATTCAAGCATTCTTCCAAGCTGGACTGTATGACAGCTGGCCACACCTATTTCTAACACTCACCTCTAAGATAAAATGCAAATACAAAATCTCCCAATTACTTATGATCGTTAAAGAAACCATATAATTTTGGGCTTCAGCAGTCTATTGGCTTGGAGTCCTGGCCAAAATCCAGCTTCAGTAATTACTCCGAGATGCATCCTGTTGCCCTTAATCTGCATTCAGCAATATTGACTAGTTTTCATTTTCCTCCCTATGCTTACAGAGAAAATGGCATAAATTGTGTGTGTGTGCGAGCACCTCTCAAGAGAGAGCTTCAGTGAAGTCACACATGTGTATGAAAAGACCCTCCTCCAGAAACCTTTCCATCACACCTATAAATTACAAACAAAATCTTGACTAACCCCACTTCATATCAATGATTAGAAGTATAATCAATCTTCCTTAATATGACAGAGGAGCACAGGCTGGAAGACAGCTCTAGCTGCTGCTGGTCACCTGTGAATGCTCCCAGATGGACAGGGACTGTATTTATCATCTAGGTAAGTGAAAAAATAAATCATTTCTCTCACCTGCAGTGATATAAGCTACATACTTCAAACTCAGAACGTGCAATTCAGAGTACCTCTGTGTGCATTTTAAATGCACTGCAGTTATGGGCAATCTGCATCATGAAACATGCAAAAGAAAGAGTGACCATTCATTTCTGTCTGTTTAGAAATTACTAGTCGTCTTAAAACAGCTTGGTTTTGGTAAAGTGAAGAGAGACTTGCGTAGGAGTATGAGTAACAAGATTATGAGAAATTCACTAATTGAAAGGAAAGAAGTGCGAAAGCAAGCATGAAGATGTGAGGTGGTCACAAAGCATGCTAGGAAGGACAAGAGAACCTAAGGAGAGACAGAAAGCCAGGCACAAAGGCAGGAAAAGAGCACGTGGAAAGCAGATCAAGACCAGGAGTTCACAAGACCGACAAAAGGTACAACACTTGAAAGAAAAAACGGGGACTGGACACAATGGCCCACATTGTCTCCATCCTACTGCTGGGCAGGGAGGACCCCCAGGGAAGGTTCTCCTCACTGACTGCTGGACAAGCTTCTCTCTCAGCAGGTGGGGGTCTCACCGACAAATCAAAAGTCTAAGTGACTGATCTAGTCTTCTTTATTAGTACCCTGACAAAGGGACATCCAGCACTTGCAACTTGTCCTGGTTGGACCCTGGGCACAGAACAGCTTCCTCCTATGCTGCAGTCACCACTGGCAGAACAAACCATGCTGCTCCTGATCCAAACCCCACTGAAGCCAAGGATAAGACTGCTGCTGATCCCTGTGGCATTACGACCACAAAGCACAAAATCTGAGAAGCACAAGAAAAACAAGATACCGACTCAGAGCCTGCCCTGGGCTCCTGTCTGGGCGATGGGACCTGTGCCCCTTCCCGGTTGCCTGCCCCACAGCTCTGGTTGTGCTGCCTCTGCCAGTCTCTTCAGGTGCTCCTGAAGCTGAGAGTGCTTTAAACTCTTACCTTGCACAAAAAAATAAGACATTAAAAAGCTCTTTTAAATTCATCTCACTTTGAAAGAGAACTGCAGGGCATTTTATAATTAGCTACTAACCCAGGGAGCCAATGCTGCTGCATATCTAGGCAAACAGATTTTTCATGAAAAGGCCAACTATTTGGAAAAGGTACCAGCAAGAATAAATCACCATTTCCCATTGGTGCAGGCTGATTATCCCAATGCCTCAGGATCTGTAGCAGCCTGAAGACCTGTGATAGCTAGAGACCAAGCAATCTCAGCACCCACTAACTTTAATGCCAAGTAACAGCATTCAGCATTATTTTGGCCACAGCGAAGCATAGCTTTGGAGAACTCACAGGACAAAGGAGTAGTGGGAGGACACTGGATAGGCAAAGAAACAACCAGTTCATAAAGGTTTCTAGCAATACTGTATTCACTACTAATAGCTACCTCAATACGGCAAACACTTCCCGCACACATGGTCCTTGTTTAAAAAGCTCAAAGCCTCTCCTCTCTAGTATAAAACACAAAATTAAACATAGGAAGAAACAACGAGGGGAAGACACAATTGTCCTTTCAGATTACAACCGGTTTTGACATGATCATCTGTTGCATTTTAACAGCATCAAAAACACAGTAAATCACTTCTACCACTAAAAATTCCAGAGATATACTTTTTGGTGTACAGTGTTTCTTAGAAGCATCATTTGCCTTTTATTCCTCTGTCAGCATGCATATCACTTCATCAGCCTCCCTCTGACTTCCTTTCCTTCTGGAAGAGAACACTTCCTGCCTTGCCCTAGAAAATATGAAACCTTTCGAACAGAAAAGCTCATTTTTCCGCTTCATCAGATGCTGCTGCTGTTCAAACTCATCTCAAGAAATACTGCCTGTGTTCATGGTCTGCACGCTCTCTCATTTTCCCATGCCAAGAAATCGGCTACAAATGCCAGAGACAGAATTTCTTCCTGCTTCTGTCCAGTTCACGTGAAAGTCAGCTGGAAACTACCACTCTGGTGGTTGTGGAAAATCACGTAGAAAGGAGTATAAAAAGGATGATGCCAACTTCAGTCAAAAGAATCTCTGTTCTCCTACGCAGCCCAACGAGACTTAAAAAAAGAAGGAAAAAAGCAGCTGTAGCAAAGTCATTTTAAATTGCAAGTATAAATCAGATTCAGAATCCAATATAAGCCATAGGCCATCTGTGTTTACCATCAGAGGCTCTGGCCACTCAGTTATTTCACTGCTTTTTGCTAGGGATACTGCCCATAACAGTCTTGCAGGCGCTCGCCCACTGGTTTGCGCTACCTGTTCCAGTGCACACCTGCTCACACACAGCCTCAAACTCCGGCTCCCCCTGTAGGTACTGGGCACCAACAGCTCTCCTGAACAGCACTGGAGATAATATTTTGTTTGCAGGAATTGGACCTCCTATACCAGCGCTGAAGCCTGGCAGCATGCGACTCCCTAACTTCAATCCACCTGTTGACTCACCAGCACCAAAAAATAAGAGACATGGAGAGCAGGGGGGAAATTCAAAGCCACATCTGCCTGCCACTTGGACAGACAAGCCTGGATGGAGAAAGCACTTCAGAACACATGCACGTGGAGTGCAGACGGAAGCAGCAGCCAGTTTCATCTTGTAAAACCTCCTCAGGGGAATGCCGATCCCCAGAATGATACACTGGATTATTTAGGCTTGCTTTGTGATCTTTAACAGCACCCAAAACTTGTATGCAGGCACACAGAGATATGTTTAGTCATTTACTGAGTACATCCAGAGTCTATAACTCAACTAGTTATTCCCTTCAGAGAAAAGTCCTTTTAATATATGACAACATTCTTTTCAGCAAGCTTTACATCATAGGATCTGTATTCAGTGGACAAGAGCCAACAAGTGAGCCGAGTTACAGTCCTCCTCCTTGAAAAGTCTTTCTACTTGGGATACTTCGACAATTTAGAAATGGTCTGAGCTGTTACACCTCTGCACCCAAAACATGCAACAAGGACCCCACATTAGAGGAGCAGCCAAGCCAAGGGAACGTTCTAAAGCTGTTGGTATCAGCAAGCCGCTTTGGAGGCTAAATAGTATCCAATATTGATAAAGATCAAAGTTGCTATTTCCAGTATTCTGGTGGATATGATAACAACTTTATTTTACAGGACCACTGTGCAAAGTCTTAAAACCTCATTTAAACTTGTTCACTAAATTTACTGTTTCAGGTTTTTAGCAGTTGTTGGTTTTGGGTGGTTTTTTTGTTGGTGGGGTTTTGAGGGGGGGGTTTTGTCTCTAAATCAAAGATTAAAGAAAATCCCATTTGTAAAACTAGAAAACTTGTACTGGGACACAAAGAGTCCACAGAACTCAAGATTTCTCTAGATCTAAAAATATGATTATTCCCAGCCCTGAAATACATTTCAGGTTTTGCACAGACAGACAGTCTCAATGTTCTTCCTTTAGCTATCAACATTTGCAGCCACTACAGTGTCAGAGAGCAGAAGACCCCACATTCCCTCTACTGACTGACAGAATTAATTTGATCAATTTGACTTATCAATTGCATGTTTTATCTTCTTCAGAGATTGCACATATTCTTTTTTCTTGTAAGGACATCAAACTACTAGAAAAATCTTCTGCTAAATGTATTTGGCGAGATAAACTTTCATTAGAATTACCTATGTTATTGCAGCTAAAAAAAAGGGAAGTCCTTTCTTTCCCAGATTTATAGTTTTATAATTGAGTATGTCAATTAAGATTTAACCAAGATTTAGCAGGCAGTAGCTGAGGGTAATTACTGCAAAGTCACTGAGGTAGATACATGCCTTTATTTTTCTAGAAGCTGAATTAAAATTTTCTAGCCATTTTGTACAGCAGCCATCTTCTGTATGCAACTTTGCTGCTTATTTGCAAGATACTAGACTTTACATTAGCAGGCCAGTACTGTCACACTATGGAAAATTTTATCTTCTTCATTGTTAAAAAACCCCACCTTTTCTTTGTCCATGGGAAATCTGAATCTATTTTGCTTTTCTGACTGATGCTGTTATGGTACCACAATTCCAAGTTAGATTTCCCAAACTCAGGTCTTGTTTCTGAAGACAGGAGCATATTTACAGACCTCTGAAACTCCTGTTAAGAGACACATTTCCGAGGGTTCTAGACGACACTCACAAAATACATTATTTTAAGGGCTTGATCCTCACAATTGACCCATGCTCTGCCTGAACTAAATGGGGCTTGAGAACATGAAATGTTTCCGAAGAAAAAGGCTACATCTCAATAGTTAGATGCCAGGCATCTATCAAACAACATATTGATATCAACATGATGGTATCAGATGGTGATGATACATTAATATCATATTGACTATGATGACAATTTGAGATATAGTACCTATGGGTTACCATAGATGGGTATGGGCTATCCACGCTTAGTGCTGCCCCTTCCTAATGTCAACAATTATTTTAACAGTGGAATGCAAAAAGCACGAGGAAGAAGACACTTTCCTCATGCTCTCTTGGGTGGCTCCATGGCAGAGTTACATTATTGAAGCAGGAGATATATCTGTGTCCTATTAGAAGAACAGCTGAAGTCTGGCATGTTGTCAAACACAAGCTGTATCATAGGACATCTGTATGGGATTTGTGTGGCTTTTTTAGAAGTGTAACACTCAACTAAATTAGAGCAAGTTTTCACAAGCAAGTAGATGGTGTCCCTCAGGCTCCACACCTACTCAGTGTTAAGGTCTCACTGAAAGCTCTAAAGGGCTCTGCTGATATGGAGCCTTCATTAAAGTTAAAAAAATTATTACATGATGTTAAGTCTAGAACTCACTGCTGCGTCTCCACAACACAGACACTCACCTAAAATTGTCTGAAACTGATAGAAATTAAAGCTGAAGGAACACATTACATATCAGCAACGATGATTAGGTTTAACAGCTTTCCACAACTATTCAATCGTAAGTGTGAATGCTGCAGAACTGCCCTGGTGTTATTTAGATGAGGATCTTTCCAACGCCGTCTCCAAGTACAAGGCAAAAGATGGGATTAATTTTGCAGTTGTTCAGAGTGATAAGATTGTATTAGATGTACAACAGCCTGATATTAACATACTGCACAGCAGCATGAAAAATAGTAGAAGTACAGGGGCTGCGAGAAGGAAATCAATGGGTATTTAAAACACTGTTTAGCTGATTTACCTATAGCATGAAGCACTGTCATTTAAAAAATCTCTCATGGAGATGTCTCATCTCCAAATAAGTGTCTGTACTGAGGAGATTATTTACTAAAAGGCTTTTAAATGCTGCCGTTAAACGCAACACATTAAAATCAATTAAAAGGTTTTCTAAAAACACCAATCTTCTCTCTCGTTTTCTATGCTCTTGCCAGCACCATTCCACCCTTTCATACTCCTACGAAAGTAAACAAGGTGGTTTTCCTGATTCAAATAGCACATATGAACCCATATTCTAGCCATTACAACATGGCACCAGAAACCTTGTTCTAAGCACCGCTCAAATGCTTCCAGATAGGTGTATGTGCTTTCACTTCAGTGCTCTCTTGCATAACATAGGTTTACCTTCTGCACGTGCTGGGGAGGAGGTAGACCGAGTCTTAATCAGGTAGCGTTTGTCAAGGATTTTTGATTCCTTCAAAAAGACAAAGAGAGCAACCTATTAAGAGTGGAATCCATCCCACCTAACTTAAGCCATCAAAAACTACCTGTGACTTCACTTCTCATTCTTTCATGAAGAGCAGGCACATTCAGAGGACAAGAACCCGTTTTAAGACAGGACAAGATATACTCTGGGACGATTCATCTTCCTCCACTGAGCACAGAGGGAACCTGTATTACCAAAGGCCCAGTCTGGAGACGGCCAACATCAGGCAAAAAAACCCTAGTCTATATTAAAATTAATAAACCATTCTTTATACACAGCTTTGCTATCATATTTAACCCTATGTCCATGAAACACTTGGCAACACTTGGTGATCACTGAAATCCAGAAGCAAAAATTGCAGAAGTGGCATAAACCACTTAGTGCCCCAAACTCCATTTGCAAAAGGCACAGTGCTGCTTAAGCTCTCACACAGAGGATAAGAAAGATGCAGAAGTGGGATCTGTGACTTACCCGCAGCCCAGATTTAGTTTAAGTTAGAAATGCACAAATATTTATCATACATGTATGCAAACTCAGAGCTTTAAAGAAAAAATAAATGTTAAGAATCACATTGGCAATTTATCAGTGAAAATTATTCACTTCTAGCACTTTCTAGCCTGCAGAAATAACTCAGGCTCTTGGTTGCGACAAGCCTGCTTCAGGTAGCAGAGCCTGCTTACGTGAAAAACACAACATTCGCACCAAGAAGAAAGGACAGCCAGCCGCTTGCTGCATCATGGTTGACATCTTAAGATAGCCAAAAAGTGAGCATAAGTTTCCCCTCTTTTTTCATTCTCCACCTTTTTTTTTAGTTTGGCTAACTTTGGGGGAACTAAAGTTTTCTGCCTCTTCCAGCATGCAGAAGTCTACTCTAAGCAGCAGCTCTATATCTACAACAACAAAAAAATGGCTAGAAGGACAAATTCTCGAGCCTCTATCCCTTAGCACCAGGAAGCTGAAGGTCAAACAAAGCATCATGCTTTCAGGCACTACAACAGAGAAAAAAGAAAAAACAAAAAAAGGGATGGAAGAAAAAAAAAAAAGGTGCAAGCGCTGCATTATTTTTCTGCTTAGCCCATGAGAAAGGAGCCAGAGAATCCTCAAAGGAGCAAAATTTAAAATACATTTTAAATCACAAATTAATTTAACAGCTCCACTTGCAAATCTCAGAAAATCATCATGTGCTCAGAGTTTGTGCGGTAATTTGAAAGACATGCAATTCCCCATTCATAGCCAAGCAGCTGGATTATCTGCTTTCGAAGAGAAACTCCACTCATTCACAGCCTCGGAGTGTGACTGGGGCTTCCATAAGAAACAATAATTAGAGCAGGGAGAGCACTATCTCAAGCCAGTGCTACTGTGCTAACTCCATGGCATTTCACCCATTTACTCTAGATGTGATATTTGCTCTCAGGGCAATAGGCAGAGAAACGTGTACCTCATACTCAGTTTATTTATTGTTTGGCTGCCAGGAGATAGCCATTGTTTCACGTTCATGCTGGGCGGGGAGGGGGGGGAACCCAGCCACCACTTTTTTTTGTTTGAAAGGTTAAAAAAAAAAACTACACACAAAGCATCCTACAAAATGCTGTTTCACCTCCTCATGCAGCAGGTCCCAGCTACGTTTCTGCTTTCAAATGCTCACTGCTCTACAGAAAAACCATCTGGGCCCCCGAGTTCATGCAACATTTTGCGGCAATACGTTATTCTAACACAAGAGATTTAAAACCCCAGAGCAGGTCCCAAGAGGCAACTGCCCGGTGGCTCGGATTAAGCGACCGAGGGCTCTGGCAGCAGGATCTGGCGGCGGCCAGGCTGTTGCGGGGGCCTGGATGCACTCGCACAAAGGCATCATCACTCTTTCAGGCTCGGGTTTTATCAATGAATCGAGCGGATTCCAGGCGCTGTTCCCCCGTTGCCTAGCGGAGGGACACTCATTGAGGCTTTAATCACGGTTTAGGTGCCACAAAAGAGAGGACCAGAAGACTGCACCGCACAAAGCGGCCCAGCAGCACATCAAAGAAGGGTCTCATGTACGCTCTCCCACCCAGCAGCAGAGCCGCCAAGAAGGACGATGCCGCTCTGCTCCCCAACATGGGAAACCCCCATAGGGGGAGACCAGCCATGGTCTGGGATGCTGCTCCGATCCCCATCGCTGCTCAGGGTCCTGTGTCTGCCCACGCACGGGGATGACGCCCATGACAAATTACACCCCTGCACCAAGGGAAACAATTAGAAAATGGCACACTATAGCGATATAACAAGTCTTAGGTCTGAATGTAAATACTTCATCCCTTTCTTTAATAACCCTTAAACTGCTGCTTTGACAAAGAGCTCAAAAAAAAAAATAATCACAGATATCAGAGACACAAAGGAAGTTTTAGAACATCTGTGCCTCCCTCTTCCTGTCATCAGCAGAGTACAATGTCCTCCACGTGGGTTTGGAAGGGCTTTCTGTGATTTAGTTTGAATGATATCTTTTTCCATGAAAGATTAGTCCACATTCAAGGAGAAATCTCCATCAAGTTGTGATTCCTATTATATTCAGCTTTTGTGTCTATCCCATTAGTCCTAACTACGTCTTTTTGAGATGTCCCAAATGCCTTCTGTTACAGCACAGAAAATAAGCAAGACTTTCAGATATTGTTCCTTAAAAATAAAAATTACTAGCATATACAGGTTAGCCAGTACATGTTCTTCAACATCCTTCAGCCTTCCAATCCCAGAATGAATATAACCTCTTTTCTAAGGGCATGTTGCAAGACAACATAGAGCTAGGACTTAACAGAAAAAGATGGTATCACAAAACTTCTATCAAAGACAGCAAGGAGGAAAATTGATTAATAACTAGGGAGCTTTTCGGGGCTAAATCAATCTTTGACACACTGCAGGGTGCAGACCTCCTTCAATGCATTTTGGGCCTAATTTTTATCCTAAATCAGCCAGCAAAATTCAACTCCATACATGAAGTAATATTTTATTGAGAAAGTTAATAAATCTGGTGTTAAGCTTATTACTATAGCCCAGGACAAACAGGCAGGTTTTGATAAGTATGCCACGTCACCCTACACAGACACCAAAACACTTGAGAATTATATTCTTTCCGATTTCTTTACCTTCCTCACATAACACAACATGCATTTGTCAATTTTTCCTGCTTCTGTAGGGCCAAATTCTACAAGCTTTACAAGAAAACACCTGTTTTTCTAACACACACTCCACATGTATCTTTATTTTCTATATGCTGAAGACAATCTTTTTCAAATATTGAAGACTGAAATTTCAGGTTCATTAACCGCAGTTAACATTAGCTTGTCAACACTTTTCATCCAAATAACACTATTTGCTGTAGATTTTTGTATCTTTTTTGCTTATCTAGGCTTATGAACGCATATATTAGGCTATCATACCATGGCCAGACCACTGAATTTGTAGAGGGCTGTTCTGTCTGTCAGGAGAGAAATTTGTGTTCCATTGCCTACATAGTAAAGATACCAGTGCCTCGGAGACACAGAGCTGAGCATGGAACAGGACTTCCCTCATGTGAAGGAGGATGTGGACACATGGCAAAGGATGAGAGCTGCAAAGCAGGCAAAGAAATGTGCTTGTAGACGCATTTGGATCTGAAGCTGGACAAATAATCTTCTGCCCAGGTTTGGTATTACAGTTTCCAGGTCAACTTCAAGACATAAAAGCCTAGAAGTATTATGTTCATAATATACTTCACTAATTCTCAATGTTACCTCTACTTCAAAGGTACAGTCTATTGAAAACTATGTTGGGGGCCATTCTCATTGTGACAAATGATTCCAATGGTACGAAAACTGAAGAAAAGCAGTGAAGCTGTCAGTAGAACAGCTTTTCCCATTTTGGGTGCTGAACCATGTGTGTTTATGTGGTCAGTTAAAGCAGTGAAATATTTCAGATGCAATCGCAGAATACCTACTGGACTGAGTTCAATATTAATTTAAGAAGTCATAACAGTCAAGGGGTATTGTATATAATCAGGCCATGCAAGTAAATGAGAAGATAGCTTATTTACAGAGACTATTCTGTTGGCAAGAAAGAAAGCATTACCAAAATGAAACTAAGAGAACTCAGTGCCAATAGTATACATAATTTAACAGGGTCCCAATTAAATTGCCCTTTTATGTTTTCTTGAGCTGCAGTGAGATGGAAGAGACCCTTCCATATCTGTGCCATTGCCTTTATAGCCTTATACGCTCCTTCACCATCACTGCTCCTCTCTTGCCAGCCTGTATTTACAATGAAAATTAAAAGCATTTATAAATATCTTTCCTGTTTTTTCATTAAACAGTCCAAGCCTCCTGATGTAGGGCTGGTGTTTGCATTCAAGGGGGAAAATCAGAAGCAATCCAGGGAAATGCCTCACTCGAGAGGCAGGGACTGCATGTCAGAACGTGGGTTAAAACTTAAGAGGCTTTGTTCTATGTTCATACCACTACATTGTAATTATCCCACTGTAACATTAATCTTGGCAGCCAAAAATAACATAACAAGGATATACACAAAATCAGTTAAAACTGCTCCTCCACTAGAGGAAATGCTGTACCTCACGTGATTTTTCTCTGCATCTGGAAGATCCATAGCCCCCAGAGCAAGACACCAGAACAGCCCTGCATGTGGCGACAGAGAAGCTGCTGCCACAAAAGCACAATTTCCAATCCAATGGTTACTGTCATACTGAACAATCTCAAACACAGAAATAAAATCTTAATGTAAGTGTAGACACACTAAACAGCTAGATTAAAGCCATGGGAAAACAGACCCAGCTTACTTCTGCTCCTCAAAGCCCCTTCAAGCATGCACATATTTGAAGAGAGCCAGGCACCTCCACGAGAGCCTGAAGAAGTCAGGGGAAGAAACACAGGCTCACAGTTCCTCCCAGCAGACACCAAAAAGCAGCTACACTATTTTACTTTCAAAACCCTGAACTACTTTCCTCAATAACCCTGAGCGTCTGACTCTCGCCTAAGAATATCTTCTCTCTGGGAAGGGCAAGAAGAGGAGGCAGCCAAGCTGGGGAGAACAAAGAAGGAGAAGCTGCAGGTGATGGGGTGAACAGCAGCCATGCAGGGAACAGAGGAAAAGGGACCACCAACTAGTGCTTCACAAAAACAGAGCACTAAAAAGATAAAAATAAACCAAAGTTGTTTCTCAGTGCTGGCCCCAGGCAGGTGGAGCAGACATGACGCTGCTGGGCTTGGTGCAGAGGCCATCCCTGCAAGCAGCAAGGAGCTGCAGCTGGCAGCCAGCCATCTGGTGACCCCGAGCTGGTGGGCACCTGAAGCTTTTAACAGGGAAAACTCAGGGATGGGTATTTCTCAACATGAGACACAGGTCTCCCTTCCCACCCCACCACTGTTCACCCCCCGCCCCGGTGCAGCTCAGCTTTGGCAAGTGGGAGATTGTGGGAGCAAGTGGCTACCAGCTCACTGACACCATATCAGAGTACTGCTTTATCTTACACCACCAGCTGACCTTCCCCTCTCTATCACACACCTTTCTAAAAATAGGACAGGGATCTGCCAGCTCCACCACATTCAACAAGCAAGCCCCTCACAAAGTAGCTTGCTTGTCTAAAAGGTGCGAGCGAGGTCTTCCAACCCAGAGACACCAGTTTAAAGGAGTCCACGCACCAATACCAGGCCCCAGGACATATCACTCAGCCTTGACAGCTTCCCGTCTTCTGAGTCCACCCTGCATGTCTGGGCAGCTTTCCACCAGAGTGAGCTTACAGCAACAGTCCTGCTCGCTGTGCTGCTGCGAAAGCTGCTGGGAGTTACCAGGCTGGAGAGGACAGGGTGGTATCTGTCGCTCTCAAACAAGACAGAGTTTTGTCTTTGCCTCTGCTGGCAATGCGAGATGCCATTATACGTCATTCTGCTGGGCTCCAAGATGTTGTGACTGAAGAGAGCATCTCAGCTTTCTGCTGTCGCATTAGAGTATCTCCTCCTGGCTTCCACCAGCCTCTCTGTAGGCAGTCCCACCAGGACATGGGGCAGTTCCACCTAAGAAAAACCCTGAGAACCTGGCTCACCATTTCCAGTGGGGAGTCCTGGCAGAGCAACAGATGGAGAAGGATGACAGGAAGTTTTCGGGACTTCCGCAGCAGTACAGGACGACTGCCAAATACAATATTCTGCACAACACCAGAACCTGTATGATCTCACTGACACACTCAAGACAAGCACCGCACATGCACAGAGGGCTGCCTGGAATATTTTCAGTGAAGCAAAGTGCCATCACACTATTATGTTGCATTAAAGGGAAAAAAAAAGAAAACCTTATGTTGGAAAAAAAATACTAGTTTCAAAGTTTCTCATGAAGAACAGGGAAGAGGATACAGTCTGGTAGTTCCAGCAGCAGCACTGATGTGGGCATAACCAAGTTCAAATCCTTGTTCTGATGGATCATCAAAATAATCCTGGAGGAAAAGCTGCTACAAGTACAGCAGGAACCTAAATCCGCTCTATCGCCCATCTTCTGCCAGCCCTCCCAATCAGCTGCCACAGGGGCTCAGACTGTGAAAGGCAAGACAAGGCCAGAGGATGCTATGTTCTCTGACACGTACCTCCAGGACTATTAGCAAGGAGAACAGGTACTACCCCAAAACCGCCATCTGCCTCGGGGCCTTTCACGTGCCTCTGCTGACCAGGAACAACGCAGACCTGGGAAAGGTATTTCCAAGGGGTCCGTGGAAAGAAACGAAGGAAGGAAGAGAGGAGAATGTGCTTTATTTAACTGATTCTTATTCCTCCACACAGGAAGGCTGGTCCTGGGGGATACAAAGTGAATAAACAAGACCTTAGCTGGCAGTCTCCAAACAGCACACTTTCAGTTTAAAACTCTGACAAGGGGGAGAGGTAATAGCTGCAAAGCCATATACATTGTGGGTTGGGCCCATTTTGATTACTTCTCCTCTAACTGCTCCAGTTTCACCAATACTGAAAAATCATACTGATTTGCCATGTGCAAGATGAAACAGGACTATTTCTTCAGCCATAGTTTAATTATCAACAGTAGTACCTGATGGTCCTCAAGTACTGAAATATAAAAAAATAGAGCAAGCCAATATTATGTTCCTGTAGTCCTGTAAATTGTATATTCCTGTGTCTGTGACTAGTGGAACTAAACTAATCATCCAAACCCAGGACATACATCATGCACTGAGTGTGCACAGCTATTAATGTTACTGATAATCAAAGTTACCTTGTCTGTTTTATCACTACATTTGACTCTGATCTGACATACCAAAGAAAGCCAACATCTTACCCGCTACCTCCAGTAAAAGTAATTTCAAGTTTCCACACACGTATGTTCTTTATACAAATGCGTACGTATCAAGGTGACATTCATTAAAAAGAAAAGAGACTGTGCTCAGTTGTACCTATCCCTTTGTTTAAGGCTCAGGGAGAGTATTGTACATTTGACAACCTATCCCTTTAAACTTGTTTCCCTTCATGGGGTTTGTTTTCAGTGGGGTTTTTTTCTGAGAAGCAATATTAAAGTTAAGAGATTTCAATGCCTCCAAAGAAGAAAAAAAAAAAAACACCCTTCTCAGACTTCTGGACAGATTCTGCAACTGTTCTCATAATGTACTGAGGAAATTAAGGCTGCCTTTCAAATGAACGGGGCTTTGACCTACAGGAAGACTTCTATGAAGAATGTGTGTTCACCACTGTTCAGCTTTTTGTAATAATTACATAGCAAACATCTGTTCTCTCTCATTACCTATGCAAACAGACAAACGCAGAGTACAGTCTCACTGTAGCTGGTTTTCACTTCCATCATGGTTACATGAATCGATACAAACAGCACAGTAATTCCCAGTTGTTCCTTTTAAGGCACAATGAAAAGCAAAACACCTATACATTAATTGTCTGGTGTAAACCTTCCAGTAATAAAAAAAGTGTATCCATGCACACCTCCCAAAGATTATGCTTGTTACATTTCCCAGGCATGCACGATCTGCTGGTCACATGAAGATTACATGCACAGAGCTGAAAGCCACCCCATCCCTGCCTATTTTGCAGCTACTCACAGAAGTTCCCTGTGTCTCAGCAAGCCCGAGCCCGCCCAACAGCACACACCAAGTTCTTCCGGCTTTTTTCACTACAAGGAAGAAAAAAAAAAAACCCTCCACCCCATCTCCCGGGGTAAAAGCAAACAGAAAGGTGCCTAAGGAGCAGCTTTAACTAGCATTCTGGGCAATTTACAGGGATTTGTAGTCGACACGAGCCCTTAAAAGCGGCGATTGATTGCTATGGTAACTAGGGCATCACACCACACGCACTCGGGCTGGGATACAGGGGCGGCAGTGTGCCCTCTTACCCACACAAGCATCTCCAAAGGGCGACGGGCTCCTCGAGGGGCCGCTTTGTTCAGGCGCAATTAATCCTTTATAATAGACCCTCTTCACTGGGGATGAGGGACTCTGCCCGTGCTCCGCTTTTCTTCACAGGGAAACTTGCAACTGTGGTGCTGCTGTGGCTTTGGAGGGAGGCTGCACGCAGGGGGAGAAGGGGGAAAGGGAAAATGTCGGACACACAAAGAAAACAGAACCAGGGGTGCCATGTATTTTGGGATCCAGGTAGGAATTATCTTAAGAACTGATGTACCACTTTTTCCTTTGCTGCTGCTGTATTTTTATCACTCATTTCATGGGTCTTTCATGAAAACCAGATGTCCCTCACTCTTTCAATACATCATCATCACTGCATTTATAAGAACAGCCGATGTGTTCATGCGACATCCACAGGTGCAAGCTAGTTCATTGCAAGCCACATGGCCATCTCTGCTCACCTGTTATCAGCACAGAGCCACAATCACTAGGAACACCCAAAAGGCAAAGAAAGAGGTCCGTCCTTCCTTCCTTCCTCCCTCCCTCCCTGATAATTTATTTTATGCCACAAAGCATACTTTGACACAGTGAGACAAAATGAGATGGAGATTTTTGCTGTGTTGCATTTCTCCATTCCTAACAAGTGGGACTCCAACGCTGGCAGAACTTACCTGGAAGCTTCTTCCCTGGCTTCCTGCTCACTCATTTTGGTGTCAGACCACAAACTGCTATATATTGCCCTGCAGCACTGTTGAGTTTTTGTTGTTTGGGATTTTTCTGGTTTTTTTCTTAATAAAAAAAATCAACAGGGCCTGTACTCCTACTAATAGAGATTTTGCGAGTCTGAATGTGATCACTTGACTTGCCCATGGGACATGTGGGATTTTTTTCTTTCCCTATCAATCAGATACCAACTAAAGCTATTTACAAGCTGTTAAAGCTTTAACTGGGAGCAGGAGTGTGCCAAAAGTAATTGTTTCAGCTTCCCCAAAACACGATCAGCCCCAGCAAACAATCCGAGCTTCTGTTGGACAACAATTTGGGGATAGAGGGGAACCAGAAAAATTCCCACGTTAGGGGATAAACAAAAAAAAAAATAAAACATCGCAGCTGTCCCATGGCCAAATTTGCTTTCAATACCATCACCAAAAAAATACTGAAGTTCACACCCAGACCTGTAAGCAATGACAGATTCAGTTCCTCATATGGACAGGAACACAACTCTCTGACCTGAGCCACAAAAGTGAAACCTCCTAATATTCCACTTCAGGGATCAGAAAGCAGTCCTCTACCACCGCTCAGCGAGGTAACTGGCCAAGAAACTCACACACAACCCCATATTTGCTAAAAGCCGGACAGACTGCAGTCTCCCAACTTTTTATAAGAGAAAGTCACAACCTGAAGAAGCTTCAGGCCCTGATCTGGAATTTCTATTAGCACTTCCATCTTTTTTCAGTAGGATCAAGATGAAGAACTGGAATAGTGGTAGATGTTCTCCATCTGGATTTCTCAAACCCTTATTTCTCTTCAGGAACAGTATAGAACCATACTGGTTTATGCTTATTGTCTTCTACAACATCCATTTCCCTCCTTACCTCTGCTTGTGCTTTTGGTGCTCCAACAGCTTTACCTGCTGCAGGAGAGAAGAAGGTGTTGTGAAGCAATACATAGGGACTGTACAGCACCTTTCCACAGCAGCACTGACCAGCGACAGCGTAAGAGCACGCTAAGAGGACACACAGTTGGTTCAGGAAGCAGGACTAACAGAGAAACGCTCCCAGAAAACCGCCTGTGTCAGTGCAGGCTGCCTATCCAGAAGGAGCTCTGGTGAGATTAGTCCCAAGGCGATCACCTTGGTGGATGCTTTGCTTTAAAGAAATTCTTTCTGTAACCAAAGCCACAGGATTGCTGGTCAGAGCAATCCTTCAAAAGCATGGCTTTTGGGAAAGAAAGCGCATGGCTGCTAGCTCTAGGGAGAAACAGAAGAGAAAAAGAGAGGTCATGGAGGGGCAATAGGTCTCCAAGGTCACATCAGCTAAATAAAAACAGCTATTCACATTGCATCATATACAGGAAGGCTGTAATACAGTGCACACCATCACGGGAAGCTGGACAAACCAGTTCAGCAGCCACTGATCAATCGCTATTTTTCTAATCAGCGACAACAGAGGAACTACTGCACACCCTACCAGAGAGGCAGAAGGGACATAAAGCCCACAGCGGCACTGCCACACACTAGATACAATGATTTTGGACCTGCTAAACACGCACCTCTATTTTAGCTACTGTAGAAAAAACAGCACCAGGGATAATGCTTCCATTCCATTTTCCAACACCAGAGACGCACACAGTATGCTTACACTAAGGTTTTACACCAATGCCCATCCTCACTGAACTCAGACTTGCCTAAAAACAAATAAATAAAAGGTATAAGGAGGACTGCTCTCTATTTAGAGCTGCACCACACCTCCAACAGCACAGCACACAACTAGCACTTACCAGCCCAACAGCAACATTATTTTCCCCCCCAAGCTCTGTCTAGACTCTTACTACCAGAGGTCAGGCCATCTTCTTTTTTCTCTCTGGGTACAATTACATCACTTCCCCCCTATTTGAGTGAGAAATTGGCTACAGCTGACTGTTTACCACTTACTGATACTCACCAGGTCCCACCTGGGGTCATCAGCACTCTTCTCATAAGGGAGAGGGCAGGACAGCATAGGCAGTAGGAAGTTAAGGGTCCTGGCAACAAGCAGTTAGCTCAGGCATGGTACTGTAAGACAGATGAGCTGAATAAAAAGTTTGTGACCATAGAAAGAGACACTCTCGTTCTTTCCAGTTTATTTTACTTCCAATTCCTTTTTTCCCTATCTCTTCTGCCCCTGCTCCTCCATGTTCCCTGCTCACAGGCTCTTTCCTTTCAGCAGTCCAGGCACTCATCTACTCAAAAGTTAGCTAAAGACCCAGCAGCAACAACAACCTTGCTCAGTCAGGTTAATTCTCTGCTATTCTGGTGAGCTGACTGTGAGATGTGACAAGAACCAGATCTGGCTTAGCAGAAGGCACCATTTGGCCAGGAGCAGGGAAGAGACCACAGTGAGACCTCCCGTTGGCAGTTTGTGAAACTGTGACTTAAGAACAAACTCATTCCTCAGCTCACGTTTATCGTACCCAGTCCTGTGAAATGGCTGAGAGGGTGAATCTTCACATCTGATAACTCACTACCCTCTCCTTACAACTTCATGGTATTAGACAAGAGTGGCTTATTAGGAAATGGGTTCCTGCCACCACCACCACTTCTTTTTTTTTTCAGTCTAAAATTAAACCAAATCAATACGTGTGTGCGCATGTGCATTGTTCACGTAGTGCCATACACTCACATTGTAAGTATCCCAAATAATAGTGGCAAGATGAAGATCTCAGAAATTATTGCAGTCTCATCTCTAACACATCTTTATCTCCTTCCCTCTTCTTAGCAGATTTTCAGACACAGCGCGGTGAGCTTCAGCCTCAGCTCTTCACCAAATGATCTATCTCATGCTGCCATACACATGCCTCCAGTGAAATCGCCGTGGCATGTCTTAGGAGGCAGGAAAGCAGCTTAGCTCACCGACTCCTGTCCTTCACACCTTCAAAACCCTGTGATGGCAACAGCCTCTGGGTTTGGGTAACACACTTCGTGGCATCATCTTCAGTGTCAGAAGAGCTTCATCAGCCCCAGCCCCGCTTTCTCTCCAGACACTTGTTCTCACCCTCGTACCAGCCTCTTCACCATGCTAGTCCGTGTGTTTGTAGCCACATGATAAACTATGCTGAAGAGAGGATCCATCCAGAAAGACAAACCAACAACCACAAACACTTTTTTTTCCATTTTTCCCCCCATCTGGATCAAGCTGCCAACCTGGCTCTCCGTGCCACCGCGCAAACAGCTCCACCAGCACAGCAAAGGGGGAGGAGGCTGGGGACGGGGACAGGAGCGAGACCGAGCAGCTGAGAGCGGAGCAAGGAGCCCTTCTGCCCCTTCCAGAGCC
Organism: Opisthocomus hoazin; assembly: GCF_030867145.1. NCBI lineage: Eukaryota > Metazoa > Chordata > Aves > Opisthocomiformes > Opisthocomidae > Opisthocomus > Opisthocomus hoazin. The sequence goes on from NC_134415.1 coordinate 75,079,237, forward strand.
CCCCTCCGCAGCCCCAGCCTCATCCAACACCGGTTTCGGCGTCAGACCGCTGCAGGAGGTCTTGGGAAACCTCCCTTCCTAGGCTGACAGTAGGTGCCGCAGGAAGGTTCACCGCCTTTGGAAAGATGCCACCCCCTCGTCTCCCAAAGCCCACACGTTCTGTGCCCATTAGTCATTTTGTTTCTTGGCAAACGTTTGGCCATAAAGTTTCAGAGAAGCACTACAGTAACTGCAGACCAGATGCTTCTGAGTGCTACGCTGTATTTTACAGCACTGTATAGCATTTTACAAGCATTAACTAATCAACAACCCTTCCAGGTAGTTAAGTACAATTGTCCCCATTTTACAGGTGCTGAACCAGACCCAGGGAGGTTGAGAGATTTGCCCAAGGCTGAAAAAACAATTGGTGTCCAATCCTGGACCATATATCAGGAGCTACTGTATGTAACTTCTTCCCAAGTCCTTCAAAACAGTATTCCCCCTCATGTGCTGCTGCAATACAAGCTTCTCCTGAAAACAGAGCAGGCACAAGCCCACCCCTTCGCACCCTTCATTGCAATGGGTTGGTCAAGCTGCTTTTTTGTCCACCAGCTCTCCTGTAACTTCTAGTCAAGCACAGTGAAGATGACAGAAATCCTCACGCTCTGGCGTTGGTCCCAAACCCCATGACTGAATCGGGCAGGCAGTATTCACAGGGCATCTCCCTTTTCTAACTCTGACACCTACTTCTGCATCATACTTACATATGACAGTTCTGGGGTTTTTTTCTTCCCCCTCAGTTTCTCTTTATCAGCTGACTGGTCTTTTTGTAAGCACTGTTGTTTGTTTATCAGGCTTGAGCTTTTAATACCCAGCAACTGCAGTGGCGCACAAGCGGCAGCTACAGTAGGAAGAGTAAGTCCAGAGCAAAAAGTGGTGAGATGAGCCACTGAGTGTATCCACTGAGTGGATACAGCAACTTTTACTAGAAAACACCAAAGAAAGACTGGCTGGAGAAGAGTTAGTTTTAAGGAGCTTCACCTGATGGACCACCGGATGAAACACTACCTCTGTGCGCTTGCAGCTGCTGGAGATCTCTCCACAAAAACACTGGGTGAGCTGCTTTGGATTCGATTTAAAGACTGGGCTGAGGTCAACTGGTCTCCACAATTCTCTTCTCGAGAGTTACAGGACGTTTCTGGTCCATCCAAAGGAAGGAAGGATGGTATCTCCAAGCACCACTGGTGCTGCGATGGGAACAGAAATGACGGTGCTAGGACTGCCTGAAGACTGATCTCTCCCTACCATCAGTGCTGTCTACCAGTCTTGAACGGGCAGCGTAAGCAGAGATGACCAAATAGCTTTCTTCCCCTGTACTTGCTCTGGTCCCTGCCCAGCTCACTTACCACCACGAGCCTTCAGCAGGTCCCACCTGATGCTCAAGCTCTGGAAGCAAGCAAACAAGCCCCACATCGGGCACCAGTTTCGGCTGGTCTGTGCTACTGCTCCTCAGATAAGCACCGCTGCTTCTGGAAGATAAATGCACGCATGGCCGCTGCTCAAAGAAAAACATGCAAATATACACCATTTGGCAGGCGACTTTGTTGTAACTTACGTTTGCACCTTTGTTCCCTCTCCCGTTTTGGGTCTGCCACACAGAAGAGAAGACAAAACACATCTCAAAGATTAGGTCTGGTCTCCGAGCCCTCATCTTGCAAACACCTAAGTTGCTGACTAGTCTCAGTGACTAGAGCATGGTCATGACTAGTTCGATGCTTGATGCACGGCGTTTTGCTCAAACAGACCCCAAATACATGGAAAGAAATAATCACTGAAGAACAAAGAAGAAAGACAAATTTAAAATTGTCGGAGTGTATGCTTCAAAATAGATTGCAGCTAAATGCTCTCAAGTGTAACAGTATTTTGGATGCTAGTAAGACCATTCATAAATGAGAAAAGAAATTGGTATTGATTCTGCGGGCTCATGTCTCAATACATCTATAGGTTATAAAAGTGTAGGAATAAATCTAATAATCTAGCTGAGTAATAATAAGTTCCATTAATTCGGTAATACCTCCCAAATCGATATGTATGAACATTTTTAGGCATCAAATTCAACAGAAATTTTTCTACGAGTTAGAATGTGCTAGAATTCATTTATTTATAATGGGACATCAAATTTGGGTAACTTTTCTAGTTCACCTTAAAAGATCTCATACACTTACATACACACACACTCAGAGACACAGAGTCCTTTTTTCCAGTGAATTATTAGGGAAATATTTGCTGTCTCAAACTCAGGTAACCTCTTCAGAGCAAGAGAAACTCTGAATGCCAGAGATTTTGTTTGGTTAATACAGATGCAACCTAACTCTTCCACTTCTGGCAACCAGCATGGCAAGGCGTCTCACGCTGACCACTCTGCCTCACCCCTTGAGTGCATTTCTGCTACTGAACGCTTCCTCTGACAAGATGCCACCTTTTTGTTTAAATGAGAGGAAACCTGGAATTTTCCTTTTCAATGCCAGTAAGCGGTGCCTTCATACATGGATGACAACCATCACACCACCTTGCGCCTGTGCTTCTAGATTAAGTCCTCCAAATATCCTGGACTCCACTGAATCTCTTCAAAGATGTGACCCCCCGCCACAAGCTGGACCCGAAAAAACACTGAAGTATACTGTCAAGAAAATGCTGGTGAGAACTAAATCGAAGCAAAGCAGCCTGAAGAGGAGGCAAGAAGGTCTCCAGGGCTACGCACAGGTGTTGTCCGCTCTGGGAGGAACTACTGCAAATGGTGGTCTTTGAATTCCAGAAAAAATTGTTTTTCTACAAAGCATCCCCCTCAGTACACCAGGCACCCAACAGGAGGGGTCAGGTATCCAAAATCTGACTGGAAGTTACCTGTGTATATCAGGTAGGTCAGGCAGGAAAACGAGGCACTTCAGTCTGCCCATTACATATATCCGGGTGCCTACCCACTTTTTCTCCATCACATTAGAGGAAGCTTGGAAACTTTTTCTGCCTGATGGTACTTAACCCTCATACCCAGCCTGATGAAAATTATATCTACAATATTAAAGTTTTATTTCCTTCAAGTATCAAATCCCACAGCCATTAAAATATTTTCCAGCTCCCTGCTCAACTCTTCCCAACCTACTTGCTATTTGCTGTCCTTCCTCACTTTCAATCTACCCAGGACAGTCCCTGCAGACCTCAATATACTGGCAGCAGGGAGTTAAAAAAATGTAATCAAAAGCATTTCATGTCTGTAGCAGCAGCAGAGCAAGAAAAGGAAAGGAGTAACAGAAAAGAAGCACTTGCTTAGTTTCATTACCACTCTCAGCTTCTAGTAAGAAAAGATTACAGAAGGTAAATAGCCCAAATCAGTCTGCAGAAGTCACTGAAAACACAGAGCTGTTAAAACTCCATAAAATATGTGGTCTTAGAATAATCACAACATAATTAATTTAATTTTATTAAGTATTTTCCAGCATTTGTCTCATCATCATGTGGTGGAAAAAAGCAAAGAGCCATGCAGAAGAATATTGCCTGCTGGGATAGCCACAGAGGCACCTAGTTAGACAACTTAAAGTTCCAATTTTCAGTAAAAAACAGAAAGCATAGGATAGGGTACAGCTTATGCCTTATTCCTCTTGGAACATTAGGCCACTACCTGTCAGTGACTCGCTTCAGGCCTTCCATGTCTGTGATTCACAGTCTTGAAGAGTTAGACATAGAGATCTACCTCCTCTCTTCAGAAAAAGGCAGAGAGAACGCGATTTTAACTTGTAGTCACCACTCTTGTTCAGCACACCCCCCTTAAACTCCCCCTTCAGCTGAAAGGGTCTGAGCTAGCAGCCCCAAGGCTATCTTAAGGATCAGGATTTTAGTTATTCAGCTGCAGAGATGCAGAAGTGGAGCTGTGGAGCTCTCTTCCCCTTCAATGAGGTTGACGAAGAGGCATCAGAGCAGGATCAGACTCCAGGTATCTCCCTCCCACGCTGGCCGTGGCTTCCTCTCCATTTCACCAAATGAGGGGAAACATTCAGTTCTCTTAAGTCACCGTCCATTTCTACCCAGCGGAAACCAGAAAAAGTCAGGTCGCATCAAAACACTCGCCAGAAGAGACAAAGTAATGAGAATGAATGTGGCACAGAAGACAGCACCATTTCAAAAATCAATGTAGCCCAATAAAAGACAGTAAAGCAGGCTTCTGGATACAGGCGCAACAGGTTTCTTTGGCAAATGAACACCAGAGAGGGCTAAGTAAAATAATGGCCGTCGCTATAAATGTTTCAAATCTTGTTTTCGTTCCATCATCGGCTAATACTGGCTTACAGGTTGCAATTAACACTAGGGCTTGGGAGGTAATAATTATGGTCTTGCTACTGGACATAAATGACCTCATTTAACTGTATTACAGATGCAGCAATCTGTTTCAAGCATAGTAAACGAACACCTTGAAGCCTGAAATGCTTTGAGAGATGAGCTGGGCAAAAAAGCATCTTCTGGTTCCAAACTTTTAAATTTCAAAACTTCTCCTGTTTTGCATTAGGACAAAAGCATGACCCTTTGAGGTTCTTCATCCCAAGAGAACCTCACAGTCCATGTGTTCACAGCAGCCCTCAGGGATGCAGTGAAGCAGAGTTAAACCTGGTCTCCTATATAAGTACTCCCATCACCAGATTACCATGAAGTCTTAGTCGCTCTCCACCCAAAGACATCTAGTCTGGACATAAGAAACACTGAACATGCAGTCTTGAGAAAATCCCATCCTTTTTGCCAAAGTCTCGACTCATCTACATTTTCTGACAGAAAAAATAGTTATAGTAAACGAAGATTCGCTATCTGGCTCTGAAGTTCCCACATGCCGACATGGGTCAGACCTATCTGAAGCTGGAGCATGGCCTCCTGCATCGCTATGGGAAAAGGCAGTGTAAGGAAGCAACTGACCACCACAACTACGGAAAACTGAAATTAAGGGACGAAATTACTGTATCGGCTACAAATAGAAGGTTGCCTTAGTAAATGTCGCTATTTTTTACAGTGGCACCTACATGCCATCGCTTGTGGACAGATCCTTCTGGTGAGATCAAGGGTCATCCACCTCATCCAGGAAATTATTTGGCTAGCACCATGTACCGTGGGACATCCCGAAAAGCAGGCACAGTCCCTGCAGAAGTACGGCACAGTGTGGCCACACCGGTGCTCTTGCCAAGCACGGCCGGGCTGTGAGGATGCTCCCTCCTCCATCTCTTGCTCTTTAGTTCCAGCCGTACTGAGGAGAATGTGTTGCATGGGAGTCAAATTCACCACCTCAATCATTTGGTGCCTCTGAGAAAAATGTCAGAGAGAGAACATGTACTGAAGAAATGCTTTCTTAAATTACAAGAGAAACCAAGTCAGAGAAAGCTAAAAGACAAACTTCAAAACTGGCATGTTTTCAGTAAAAATCCCAGAGAGACAGATGACAGACATAAATAAGCAGAGACAGGTAGATTAGTCGGTTCATAACAGGAATTTCACAACCACCAATACTTACACACTTTACAGTCATAGTAATTTATGAGTCCCCATACAGCTGTTCTCACAACAGGTGATTTCAGCTGAGCTTGAGCTCAGCTCACAAGCCTTTGAGCACCGGTCTTCCGTTGTTGTTAGGTTTGGGGGCTGATTTTTTGCAGTTTTTTATAGCCCAGCTTCTTCAGCAAGTTCTTTTTCCTAAGGTTTCCTGGCAATTAGCCCTAATCAGTATTCAAGTGCTGATCTGTAAGGCTATCTGCTGACTTAAAGGAAGGGAACACCTCACTAATAGCCCCAGTGTTTCCCTCTGCTTTGCAGAAACAACCCCGATAAGGACAGAGACTCCAGCCATCTCCAAAGAGACAGAGCCACAAAGAGCCCTTCTGATCGCTGCTGGCATCTGGCCTTCCCCTCATTAGCACATTAAAGCTGCTCTGTCCATCCCATAAGAGCCACTCTGTCCATTCCCCCAGCTTTCTCTATGGAGCCATTGACAGCGCTGCTCCTTTGAAACCCCCCTAGTTCAAGAGGCAGTAACCCCTTCCCAAAGCCCACGGCGCAGCCAGTGTCCAAAATTCCCACTTAGAGACGGGCACCCAGTGAGCACCGGCCTTCTGAGCGTCACAGGTAGGCACAAGGCACCCACATGTTTCGCCTTGCCAAATTGCCCCTCCTAGGGAAAGTTTTTTCCCAGCCAGCATGTGGGCTGTCAGGTTTAGATCACGGTGCACTTGCCGTATCAAATCGCTCCAAACAATTCCTGATTCAGAACAGGAGCAGCAAGGCTTGGATCTCTGAAGGTGCAAATTCTCAGGAGCAAAAGCGAGGTAAAGGCGACAAAGCTTTCCGACACTGACTCCGAAACCCCTTAGGAAACCACGCTCAGGCACTTTGAAACCAGGCTTGGACAGACTTCCAGTACCTGCTACAGCAGCAACATGGAAGCTTTACGTGCTTTAGCTCACCTTCACTCCTAAATCAAAGCATTTTAAGTGCCCTATGGCATGCCATTGAGTAGGCATTCACTGAAATAAGTTGTTTGGAGGGGAAGGGGAAAAGCACCTTTTTCTCCCATTTTACAGGTATTTCCCTTTTGCACCCAAATTATTGGGAATGTAGCCAAGTCACAAAGGTCACTTGCTTTCTAAATGGCGATTACAACTACTGAGAAAAGGAAACAGTGGACAACTTGTCATCAGTTGATTTCTACACCCTCTGCCAGGATGCTTTCCTATGGGTAGATATAACCTTCCCACTTCCCCAACCAAAAAAGAATAATACTAACAGGTACAAAAAAGCCAACCTAGCTGCTTTATCTATGCTCTAAACTCGTTTTCTTTGACTTACTTCAGAATGGTATAAACATTTTTACCTAAAAGGAGAGCTACAGCTATCTGAATTGGGCTCAGACTCATTCGTCCAGAGTCAGTGTTATTCTGGGTGGACTTTGAGAAGCTATTTGTACTTTTCAAGAATAAAAATCCCAAAGGAAGCCAATCCTTTTGTTTCCAAGAAGAAAGTGAAGCAACTGAAGGTTATGAATACTCGCTCTTTTTTCGGATTCCAAAAATGATATGTTTGATCTTTGACTTGCTTTTCATTAAGGAAAAATGCCATAAATTATTTGGTTTGTTTGCCTCTCTGATCAGTCAAATGAAAGACGTTATTGCTTTGGGGCAATGAAATACATTGCCTCAATTTCGTTATTATTCAGTTTCAGGTTCTTTTCAGTACATAAACTCCCTCTGTCTGATTTACTATGTTGATATGCGTTATTAGAAAAGAAAAAATCATTAGGTTATAGCTTTTGATACTTGCAGTGTCATTTAAATAGCTCTCATCTCTGAAGAGTTAGCAGCCTTGACACATGGTTCAAGTTCAAAGTTAGCCAGCTAGTGGGCCAAATTCTTCCTCAACTCCCTTATCAGGGATGAACTGGGCCTGTAACATACCAAAAAGGCAAAAGTTTTCCTCAGACTGTACCCAGACAGCCGGGCTTTCTGACAAGAGGAATCCAAATTGCTTTTCTTCATGTAATTTTGTTCAATAAATCACTACCTAGCTTAATGAATTATAATTATTAGCAACATCATTTTTTTCTTTATTTTCCTAAGAAAGGCAGTGGTAGTTACACCATACAGTGGCTTTATGCATAATGCCAAAATTTATCTGAGCAAGTAAGTGGGCAGAGAAGTAGGGAGAGACTCACACTGCTCCAGCGAAGCCTTCGCAATTCACTAGTGCAGAGAATGTAACTACAAAGCTGTTTAAAAGATCGTATGGAACTGAGTGCCTGAAATTACTCTGACTCTATTTTCTGATATCAAGTAGAATATGTCTCTAATATTCTGATATGAATTTTAGGAACCTTCTCAAAAACACAAGTGCCACTTAGCAACAGCGAGCAAGAAAAAGCACATGAAGACATCGTTGAAACAGCAAGATAAGGCACAACTAGATTTTATAACTAGTGTTCCTTAAGAAAGCACTAAAAGATAGAAGTGGGTAAACTCAGAAAAATATATGCGCCATCCAGTTTCCTAAAAAAGTCCTCGTCAAGGAAAGCAATACAATAGCAGGGCCTTAGACGTTACTTTGGAGACTCGAGTTCATTGACGCAGATCTGGTATTTTTTGTTTCCCGGAATAATCTCCTGTACTTAGGAAAAATAACTTGGTCATTGTATCTTAAGATAGTCGTTTTCCTTGCAGAAACTTCATTTTTCCCTCCTTGTCCCGGTGCCTAGGACTACAGAGGTGATGTCCACGTGTAAGCAGGTACCTCGGTTGTCGGCTCTCGTTTACAAGAATCCCCCAGAATCACACAGAATCACAGAATCACAGAATAGTAGGGGTTGGAAGGGACCTCTGTGGGTCACCCAGTCCAACCCTCCTGCAGAAGCAGGGTCACCTACAGCAGGCTGCACAGGACCTTGTCCAGGCGGGTCTTGAGTATCTCCAGAGAAGGAGACTCCACAACCTCCCTAGGCAGCCTGTTCCAGTGCTCTGTCACCCTCAGAGGGAAGAAGTTCTTCCTCATGTTCAGACGGAACTTCCTGTGCTTCAGTTTGTGCCCATTGCCCCTTGTCCTGTCGCTGGGCACCACTGAAAAGAGTCTGGCCCCATCCTGCTGACACCCACCCTTCAGATATTTGTAAGCATTTTATAAGGTCCCCTCGCAGCCTTCTCTTCTTCAGGCTGAACAAGCCCAGCTCCCTCAGCCTCTCCTCATAGGAGAGATGTTCCAGTCCCCTCACCATGCTCGTAGCCCTCCACTGGACTCTCTCCAGTAGCTCCTCATCTTTCTTGAAGTGGGGAACCCAGAACTGGACACAGTACTCCAGACGGGGCCTCACTAGGGCAGTGTAGAGGGGAAGAAGAACCTCCCTCGACCTGCTGGCCACACTCCTCCTAATGCACCCCAGGATCCCACTGGCTTTCTTGGCAGCCAGGGCACACTGCTGGCTCATGGTTAACCTGTTGTCCACCAGGCCACCCAGGTCCCTCTCTACAAAGCTGCTCTCCATCAGGTCCACCCCAAGCCTGTACTGATGCATGGGGTTGTTCCTCCCCAGGTGCAGGACCCTGCACTTGCTCCTGTTGAACCTCATCAGGTTCCTCTCTGCCCAAATTTCCAGCCTGTCCAGGTCACGCTGAATGGCAGCACAGCCTTCTGGTGTATCTACCCCAAAGCGATCATTCAGCAACCTGCTCCCCCTGTGTTTCAGCAATGTTTATTGTCTGCCCAGTTCCTCTCAGGAGGTGATAACCAGCCTCCTCAACGTGAGAGCAACCTGGACATTAGTTCAAAGGGCTTCGGCGGCTACAGGCAATGTTCTGCAGGTGATTCTCTGCTCGTGACCCTTCAGCTCACCCAGGGAGTGCAAGCAAGGGAGACAAGCCACCACTCTGTGCTGGGATACAGCCAGACAGAGCGAGTTCAGACCCACCAACAGGTATCTCTGGCACACACAGGCGCCAGGGTGGAGACATGGAGAACCGCAGAGCTCCAAACCGCACGATTTCCTCCTTTTTTTCTTGCTTCCCGCTATAGGTGGGAGGCAATATGGAGCAGGTGAGTCACCGCTTATTAAGTGGTCCTCTACAAGCAGATAGAGTTGGTGGAGTCCAATTTTGGCTTCGCAGAGGCTGTGAAGGGAAGCAAGCAAGCAATCAAGCAGCTAACATTGCTCTTTCTCTCCCCTGCAATATAGCAGTGCAGGGTCAGCCAGGGACACCTGCTGAGCAAATGTCACAAGGAGGGTACCAGGCAGGACCCTGCAGCTGGGATTCAAAGACCACGGGTGTGAGTCACAGGTCCAGGAACTTATTTGCAGTGTGTGATCACCACGACATTTCCCCTGAATGCAACAGCAATTCAAAGTCATCCTCCCTGGACTTCAAGGATAACAGGAAGCTTGGTCCTGTTGCCGCAGGTCCTGTTCACCATCACTGGCAGCTCTGAACTTATATCCAAACTATTCCAGTAAATTTTACAATTTCACTGAGCATCTCCAGTCCTCTGTGATTCTGACCCTTTGGGTTTTGTGTTTTACTTTGGTTTTCAGTTATGGCCAACTTTTTCACAGAGTGCAGTGTTTGATGTGATCACTGAAATAGATTTTTACAGTCAGCCAGCTCTGATTTCAGTATGTTCTCTCTCAAACACCCTGAGGGGGTTGTTCCAGTGTTTCTCTATTACCTCGGGATCTACTAACTGAACAGGGAGGAGAGGTTGGAAGGTGAAGTTCAAATAAGTTTCCATAGCTTGCAAAGCAATTTTAAGAGGAGCCTTTGAAGGCAATTCAGAAACCGACGAGTGCCTGGGTGACCAAACTGCTACATACAAAGTGGGAGAGAAATGATGCTCAGTTTCTGCCTGTGTCTATCCCCATTCTCCTGCTGCCTCGTTTCCCCTCTGACCATACCAGAGTCTGTCTCCTCTCTGGGGACAGACTTTTTAGTAGGGCCTGTTGTGACAGGACAAGGGGCAAGGGTTTTAAACTCAGGGAGAGTAGATTCAGACTAGATACAAGGAAGAATTTTTTTACAGTGAGGGTGGTGAAACACTGGACGAAGTTGCCCAGAGAAGTGGGAGATGCCTCATCCCTGGAAACATTCGAGGCCAGGTTGGATGGGGCTCTGAGCAACCTGGTCTAGCTGAAGATGTCCCTGCTCACTTGCAGGGCGGTTGGGCTAGATGACCTCTAAAGGTCCCTTCCCACCCAAAGCATTCTATGATTCTATGATTTTACCAGCTACGAGCAGGTTTCTGGCAACCCCAGCTGTTGTCAACCTTTTTATTTCTTTTGTCTGCCTGAGGAGCCCCCACTGTGTCTAGCAGAAAACAGAAGCACATGAGCTCAACTCAAAGAGTCAATCAGGAACCTTTCACAAACAGGTCTCGAGCAAATGGTGCACACAAAGTATAGACAGCATGGAGAAAGTGCTACCCTTTTCCAGTAGAAAAACATTAACTGAAGATGCCAGTGCTTGGTTTGATCTGGGCTCCTGCTTCTTTCAGGATATGGCATACAAATTTCTTCCTTTCCCTTGTGTATTTGCCTGTTATTGTTTCCAGAGAAGATGAAAACATAAACATAGTGTCTGGTTTCATTTCACTGTGTCAGGATTCATTTCACTGTATCAGCAGAAACATCCCACGAAAGCCATGGCATTACAGGGCTGAGTCATTAGTTCCCATGTAAAGTTGAAGGAAACTTTACTCAGCCAAAACTTCCCTTGATAAAGACTTTGGGATGGGCTAAGGATTCTCTTACACAAAGAAAAGGCTGCCTTAAAAGACCACAGTAACAAGTCTTCTCCTTCTCCATAAATCACATAAACTTCGAAAAAATTGACACTCGTTTCATGTTTGAGGAGGAGAAAAGAACATATTCACGAAAAAGTGACTGGGGTCCCGTTCATCAGGATGTTCCTCTGGGCGACGGGAGATCTTGTTTCCAGATTCAAGTTTGTAAAAATTCCTGTCCTTTTCTCCCTTCAAACATAAACCTAGATATTCTCACTTCAATCACATATATGTAACAATAAGTATTGATTTGACTCTTCATCTATGGCTGAGTCATGTACATGCATGAGCATTGCAACTGCTTGAACCCTATGAATAAATCCAGCGCCTCCTGGCCATGAAGACCGTGGTCTGTCTGATGGTTCCCCAGAGGTCACTGTTACCACCCTAGAACAGGAGTACCTACTGCCTCTGTACCCGATCCCCTCACCACCCCTTCATACATCTCTTGCTGCTCCTGAGAAAACTTCCCTTCTCTAGTGTCCTGTCTCCGGACTGACGCACGCCTCAGGGTGTCCACGCAGGAGGAGAGCAGGATTCTGCAAGCACAGGGCACCTGAGACGACACAGACAGTTGAAGGCTGAGGAACGGAGCGAATTCTACTATACTGAGAGTTGCAAATGCACGTGTACAAGGAATTGTGTAACTGAGTTTGAGCTCAAACGGCTCTTCTTTCAACTTCATTTCATGCCCGAATAACAAAGGATAGTGCTTTCCTTCCTCATCACTGCTTCGGAGTATCCTCCCAGAATGGGCGCTGCTCTGTAGCAAAAGCCCCAGCCCTGATCCAAACCAGCGCAGGAGAAACAGCTGGCGGAGGGGGAGAGAGGGAGGCTTTCAGCAAGACGGTTCCAGCGTTTTCTTCTGCGCTCGGTGAAACGCGCTTACCCCGGGCGCCCCGCCGTTTCCCTGCCTTGGCGCCGACAGCCCCGAGCCACACGCACGGCCGCACCGACCCGCGTCCCGCCCGCGCCCCGCTCCCGCAGCCGGGCCGAGACCGGTCGGAAATCCCGCCCGGGGCCGCCCGGCCGCTGCCGCGGACCCCGCCGGGGCTGGGGGGGCCGCCCCTTCCCTCCCCTTCCCCAACTTCCCCGGCGGCGGCGGCGGGGCCGTGGGCTCCCTGCCCCCCGCCGCCCCCCGCGGCCGCCGGGACAGCCGAAGGCGCGGGGGTCCCGCTGCGGGGGTGCGCCGGCGGGCACGGCATCACCGGCACCGACATCACGGACACCGCCGGGGAGCGAGCGGGGCCCGGGCCGCGCCTCACGCCGCCGCCTCGGGGCCAGCGCTGGGCCGGGGGAGGCTCCGCGTCCCCGCGTCCCCCCCCCCGCTCCTCCCCGCCGAGGGGGCCGGGCCGGGGCTCCCCCGACGGCCGCCCCCGGGAGCCGCGCGGCGCGGGGCGGGCGGCGGCGGGCCGAGGAGCCGCGGCGGCGGAGCCCCGGTCCCTCCCCCGGCCTCACCTGTTCAGCACTTTCCTGATCCTCTGGCGCACGCTGGAGGAGGGCGCGGAGACGCCGCTCCTGCCGCCGCCGCCCTCCGCCGGCAGGTTCTCGATGGTGGCCACGACATGGCTGGGCTGCGGCGGGTGGTGCGGCGGCGGCGGCGGCTGCGGCGGCGGCGGGTGGCGGTGGTGGCGGTGGCGCTCGGGGGAGAGCATCGCGGCGGGGCTGCGCCTCAGCGGAGAGCGGGGCGCATCCCGGCGGGCGGGCGGGCGGGCGGGCGCTGCTGCTGCCGCCGGCGCTGGCTCCCTCGGCTTCCGGGCACCGCCAGACCCTCGCCCGCTCCTCCCTCACTGGGCTGCCATGCGGCGAGGGGCGGGCTGCCGCCGCCGCCTGTGAGTGCCGCTCACGGCCGACGAAGCGGCGGCGGTTCGGCGACCCTCCTCCTCCTCCTCCCCGCACCCCCCGCGCCCAGCCGGTGCCTCCCCCCCCGGAGCCGCCGCCGCCGCCGCCTCGATCCCCTTTGTTCGCCCGCCGCCGCCCAGCGCGCGGTCCCGCCGCGGCCCGGCCCGGCCCGGCCCGTCACGGCGCGGCGGCGGCAGCGGAGCCCCCTCGGAGCCGCGCGCGGCGGAGACCGCCCCTGCGCGCCGCGGTGCGGCCGGGCGGGAGCGGCGGAGGCCGCCAGGGGGCGCCGGCGGCGGCGGCAGCGGCCCCGCTCCCACAGAGTGGCCGGGGGGGCGCCCCGGAGGGAACGGCGGTGGGGGGGGTGTCCCGGGTGCGGGGCGCCCCGCGGGGCCGGGTGCCGGGCGCGGTGCGGTGCGTCCCGAGGGGACGGAGGGGTCCCGGGTGCCGCCGGCCCGGCCCCGCCCGCTGAGCTCCGCGCTGGCGGGGCGAGGGGGGAGCCGGGCCGGCGGGCTGCCCGGCTGAGCGCTGCCAGGGGCCGTTGTGTCAGGGTCCTTCGAGCACAGGGGGTCTCTCTGGCAAGAAGCGGAGTGGACGTGGCTTTAATATTTCTTATTCTAAAGAGCAAGGTATTTCATTTTAAAAATTGAGTCAGGCTCGGAGGAGATAAAACCTGTACTTGCCTTTTAAACCTGTGCATACCTTTTAAATCAACCGTGTCTCGCTGAAACATGGTGCCTGACAGTTTGGCAAAATCCCATATGTGAAATAGAAGTGAAATTTCACCTTTTCCATGCTACTGTTTCTCCCTACTTCTTTTTTTCAAAGATTCTTTCCCTGTGCTCCTGTTTGCGTGAACCCCACACAAAGCCACGAAGGTGAGAGGAACATTTGTAAAAAGCTGGGAAATGTGGTCACAAAGCTACGGAGCGTCCCCCGGGAAAATTAGACAGGCATAACACTCAAAATTACTTTTGCCTTTTTTTTTTTTTTTTAGTGACTAGATTTCAGGTAGGTAATGTCTGTTTGTAGAAATTATTCCTTTTACCAATTTTTAACACGCCGGTTTACACCGAGTGCCCCAGCGGCCTCAGCCTCGCAGGTCTCCAGACGAGATCCAGTGGAGCACGTTGCCCTACCAGAGGAATGCTCTTGAAGATGGGGCTCTCACACTCGAAATCCGCTGAAGTTCCTTCTCCGCCCTGGGCAGAAGGCCAGCTGTTTGCAGCCAAGCCCAACCTCGCTTGGATCGGATCGCGCTGCTAAGCGGTTCTCCTCTCTCCTGTTCCCCCCACGGCAACCACATGTTTCCCTACGTAGAGAGAGGATGAGGTTCGTGCTCCCTGGCCACTCTTGGAAGCCCGAGGGCATGCGGCTGGGGCGGTGTGGGGTTAGCTGCGGGGCTCGCCACTGTGTGCTGTCACCATGCGGGTCCAGCCGTGGCACCCCCAGCTCGCGCGCTTGTCTCTGCCCCCCGTGCCTCCACACCTATCTGGTAAGGATTCCATGCCCTCTGTTAAGCATCCTCTTTCTCCACGCTGCGGCCGGATGACAACTGCAGATGTTCTGGGAACGCTCTCTGTGCCGGCGCGAGAGGGCTTGGATAAGAGGCGTGTTTGCCTCTGGGTGCCCGGCGGCCATTTCGGACTCGTCCGGCAGCTGAGCGGATCAGAACAGCAGCGTTTGTGTAACTTTACTCATAACCGCGTGAATGCATACCTGAAGTCCAGCCGGAGATCTGCCGACAACCAGGGGGGCTGAGGGAAGCTCCTGCCCTCAGGACAGCCCCCGTACTTGGCAGCCCCCTTTTTACCGACGCGGAGGGACGCTGCAGGCCCGTGCAGCCCTGCTGCCGTCGTGGCGAATGGGTTTCTCGCACGCGCAGGTCTATCATAAATAGGTGCCAAACTTTTGCTGTGTCCAATAAAACGGTTTCCAATCACTTTTCAGTTTGTCTCGCTATCTCGCACGTGCAGCGTTACGCCGTCGCAAGGCTTCGAGCCTTGAATGTTGCAGCTTAGCCAGGATGGCTTTTTTCCGTGATGAGACAAAACTGCTTGGAAGAACAGCTGTACTGGATGTATTCTGTTTAGTAATATCCGCAGACTGACTGCGTCATACAGTCAGCGGTGACTGACTGAGAACAGCGTTTCTTAACGTTTTGATAATTGCTCGAGATGCCGTTCGTGTGGCTCGGTATCCCTCGCAGCCTGAGCACCCTTGGCCTGATTTCGAGCACAGTGCTAGGCATCTTCAGCTCCCTGCTCGCTGTTTCTCCGTGCACTGACATTCAACTGTGGCACGTCTGGCATCTTCATGAACGTACCACTCACCTGGATTAATTCTACCCAAAGATACGAATAGAATTTGTATAATTGCAGATTTTTTTTCCTTAAGCATTTCAACGCCCTGACTAACAGATGAACGTGCTGGAGTTTAGTCTGATGACTCCTTTTTGTGGTTGATGCTGAAGAAGTCTTTTGCCTTCTAGCTTTAGGTCTGGTTTTAAGTCTAGGTTTTCCAAAATTGTCACGTGAGTTTAAACCCTGGTTCTCAAAGGCACCGAACTGACTCAGCCGTTTTGGTCACCAACGGCCTCCATAAAGAAAATGAAAACACCAGGCATGGCCGCCCGAGTTCACAGAGCACCCAGTCCTTAACTTTGCGTTTCGATAAACACGCACAGAGCTGTTGCAGCAGCAGCCTCGCTGACTGAGTCACACACTGCCCGGGGGCCCGGCCCAAGCCGAAACCCCAGTGCCCGAAGCACCGTGCTTAAGCTAAGTGGGGAAGTCCTCTCCTGGGGGTCTGACCGTGTAGCTGTGCTCTGTCCCCACTCGAGGCCCGGCAGGACTGGCTGCGGGACCAGAGGCCAGCCAGTGACTCGAGGGACAACACGGCACCAGTAAAACTTATAAGCAGGGGACCAGTGTCAACGAACGGGAAATGTTTATAAAGACATGCACATCCACCTCCAGACAGGCTGAACACTCTCCCTGGATGTGGGGACTCGGGCTCTCACCTCAGCTTAGCCAAATGTTAGAGATTTAAAACTCCGTCTTTCCTCTTCCAGCTGAGTCTCCTAGAGCTGCTGAAAATGCTCTTCTGCGGTGCTGTTGGCATCCCTTGGTTTCCAGCTCCAAGAAAAGAAACCCAAATTCCAGTGGCCGCAGCTCTGGCCTAAGGTGCGGAGCAGCTGTGGGTGCTGCACTCCCAAGGCCGTGCGGCTTGTCATGGGCATTCGGTCCGGCAAGCAGCCCCTTCCATCACATTTTTTCAGGGGTGGGAAAACTGAGGTGCTGAAGCACCTCTGGCCAAGACACGGACATGGCCTGTCGTTTCTCAAGCAAACACCAGGGCTACCGATATGAAGAGTCATTATCTTTTCTTCATCTGTCTGATTGACTATTCGATATTTGCTGTTTGATTTATATCAAAATTACACACTGATTTATTAATATTTAAATGTTAATGTTTGAGATAGTGTTTTATTTACAGTAAAACTTTTTATTTGGTATAAACATTGTTTGATTATTACTAATAAATCAAATATTACATTTGGTTTTTCCTTGATCCCTGGAATGAAGTAGTTGCAGCTGGAGACCTTTTGTTAGCGCACTCTGCTGCAACACCCCACGGATCAACGTCAGCTCAGAGCTGAGATTCATCCCACTTGTTCCTGCACGGTGTTCCAGAGAGCAGGTATTGATACTTCTGGTGACTTTGGGTTGAGTCCCATCCTGAAGCTGTAGTGCTTCTGCCCAGCTTATTTAAATCTAGCGCAGGTATTTTTACGCGCAGTGCTGCAGAGGGCAGTGGTGACAGCCAATGTTCTGGTGCTCCTGGGGGACAAGCAACAGCCACAGGCAAGGTGCTGGTTTGCACAAAAGTCCTTTGCTCAAAATCCTTCCAAGCCTCTTCTCGGGCAAGTTTTTATTACAACCACCCAACTAGTCCAGACACCTCCCAACGCCTGAGAAAAACTCAGAGAAGCGACAAGTTTCCAGCGCGTGAGGCTATCAGCAAACAGATCAAGGGTAGAGCACAGCGGCACAACCGCCATGTTATTCCTCAGCCTCCGCACATCAGTGTCCCGTTTTGGCACCGTCGTTGCCACCCACCAGGTTGTTACAGATAATCAGGGCCTCACAAGTCAGCTTCTGAGGAGATGAGAAGTCAGCAGTTCTGAATCTGAGCGTAGCATGTTTATTCATACAAGCTAGTGGATGAGCAGCTGTGGAAAGGCAATTTAGCTGTGGGGAATCTCAGCACACAGCCCACGTACGGTTCCTCGACAGCAGCTCTGCATCTAACAACACAGGTGGAGGAGAGCACGGAGGCAGACAGGCAGGCAGAGCTGCTCCTCCCGCTGGCTCCTCACTACCTTTGGCATAAGCCAGGCGAGACAGCCCACCTGCATCGCACAAGGGGTGAGGAAGATTATGCGTAACAATGCCTGTTCTTCACATCCACCGTAACCATATTTTATATTTCTTGTTAGTTGCAGGAGGCAGTATACCAACTGACTAATAATTTTCGCTCTTGTGGATGAATATTTACACACACACACACACAGAGACAGGCAGAATTAAATTGCAGTACCATTGGAGCCTGAGACCAAGCAGCTGAGTCCATATAAAAAAGATAGATTATACAATACAGAAAAGGTAAAATTACATAGAATTTTTTCATTTCCATCACCTTGGGTGAGCAACAAAGGCACAATAAAAAGTACAATAAATCATCTGTGAATGCCTTAGCTTACAGTGGTACAAGGTTCAGAAACAGAACATCTGGGATAGCTGAATTTCTCTGAAGGAGGATGGGGAGAGCTCCTGTCTCACAGAAGATTGCCTCTTCTTCAAGATTTCACTTGCTTCACCTCTGCAGCTATTTTTTCTGCAGTTTGTAGTAGCCATGCAGCCACTGGTACCTTTTAGACAGTTGCAAACA
Organism: Opisthocomus hoazin; assembly: GCF_030867145.1. Classification (NCBI taxonomy): domain Eukaryota; kingdom Metazoa; phylum Chordata; class Aves; order Opisthocomiformes; family Opisthocomidae; genus Opisthocomus; species Opisthocomus hoazin. Next base: position 75,097,345 of record NC_134415.1, read on the forward strand.
TTTACCTACTTGTCCTTTCCCTAATTTGCATAAAAAATAAATGAATCCTGCAGAGGTTAATTAAGAAGTGTATTAACTTTCCTGCTTTGTTTGTAGCATGGGTCACTCACAGGCTCAATACCTCAGATTGGGAAGAAAGCTGAATCTCAAAAGAAAGCAGGAACAGCTCATCAGCTCAGAAAGCTGCAGGGAGGCAGACTGTTATTTCCCTCGTTGATATTCAATAGCAAAAAAGCAAGCAGGAAGAAGTCCCCAGTCTGCTAGCAAAAGAGAAATGAACTTATAATAGTCGTGTGATGCTATTTTTGCTCAGCCCAATAGCATTTTCAATCTACTTCTTCTTTTCAATAAACCACATTGCAATTACTTTTATTTGTTTTATTGCGTGCTTCCTCTCCTTCCTCATTACATAATTGAATGTCAGCCTGCAGTATGCCTTGATTTAAGTGTCTCTGCTTGTCCAGAATTAAGAAGTTTTTTAAATAATCCTATTCTTCCATGAAACCACAACAACACTTTTCAACCTGTTAGTGTTCAGCAATCAGAAAATGGGATACACAGATGTGAAAAATCAAACCGATTCCTTTTGAGATTGAAGAAACAAGCCTAGAGGAGTCCTTTTCAGGAGGAATATGACCGTCTCATACAGCTTTATTTCTTTACTTCTCTGTACTTTTTACAAAAAAAGTCAATCTTGCAGACTTTGTTCACTCGTGCATCATCCCTAGCTCTCGTGCCCGCGCTTGGGAAAGCCTTCGCCGCCTGTGCAAAAAGGGTCACTCCTCCTCTGGCTGGTGCCTTGGAAAGGCCAGGCTGCAAGGGAGGGCTCTTCCCTGCCTGGGGGCTCAGGGAGCAGGTAGGAGGCGTGCTTTGACCCACGACTCAGGAAACCTTCTTGGGACCGATGCAGCAGACCTATCCACTCTGCTTGTCTAGGAGCATCTGTTTCCCTGCCTGAGGAATGAACCTTGCCCATGTTCCTCCTCCATGCAGAGCTATGCTCAAGGATAACTAGAGACTGAGTCCCTAAAATGGTGGGAGAGACACACTTCACAGCAGAGGTGGTTTATTAGTCCATTTGCAAGCCAGATAATCATCAATCTGAAAAGGAGAGGACTGGGTTTACAAGAGTGAAGTTGCCCTTGGACAAAGAGCCATTTCACTGCTCCAGTTTCATCACCCAATCTCCATACAGAGATAACTCAGCGAAATGTAGAGTCCTGTGATGGATAAGAGATCGTCTAAGGAGATCTTGATGTCCTCCTGGCCATGCACTCTCTGAGTAAGCAGTGTTCACACAAACGCTTCAAGTGAGAGGACAGAGACATAGTGCCAGGCTCCAGGGTAAAGTGACACAGCAGTTTTGCTAGACAAGAATTATATTTGGAAAAAGGATTTTGACATTTAAAGAAATTCTTCTCAGGAGAAGAACATGAGTGCCTTTTGTCAGGGAAGAAAGCCATTAGACGGACTATGGAGGAATTAAAGGGGCTTCCCAAACAGCAGATGTGCTAACCTCTAGAGAAAAACAACCATACATATTGTATGCCTTAGTGCTATTATAATATGTTTCGTTGACAGACTTTTGTCCTAGTTAATAACGCTTCACTTTCAGAGGCCTCTGTGTGTCTAACTACTGCTGTCACAGCTCTCAGAGTAAACAAAATGGCGGGGCTGAAATCTAAATCAAACCTGATGGGGATGAGAGCGAGTCCCCTAAGGACTACAACCCCAGCCCTGATGGAGAGCGAGAGTGTCATGGTCCTTCCTCTGTCCCCACGGCCATGGGGAGAGGCGTCCGGCTGCGGACAGGCTGCAGGAGGCAGGAGCAGGAGGGTCGCACTTTCAAGCAGTAGTCATGACAGTGCTGGCAGGTTTAGCTTTTCCCTCTTCATTTCATCTGTGCGGTCTGGCTGTTTGAAACGGTACTGCTGTGACCACATGTGATTCTTCACTGGCACCGCCTGCCCTTCGTGCCCAGTTCAAACTTCTCAAGTCTTCACTCTCTGGCCTTGTGTATATCTAGTCCCACCTACCTTGGCTCCTGCTACACAGAACCACCTTCTCAGAGCTGATCCATAAATCTGTGACAACACAGCAATGTTTTTTTTAATTCTGTAGAGGGAGGAAGATGACTGACCTTTGCACCGCCTTTCCTGCTGCTTTTTTTGGTACAGTATTTGGATCAGCTATGTTGAAGGCGGAGTAGGCTCTTGGAATCAAAAATGGCTTTCTATCATTTCTAACTTCCTGAGGCTGCCTGCCACTGTCAGGATCTTGGTTAGACAGAATCACAGAATCATGGAATCATTAAGGTTGGAAAAGACCTCTGAGATCATCCAGTTCAACCATCAACCCAACACCACCATGTCTGCTAAACCATGTCCCGAAGTGCCATATCTACATGATTTTTGAACACCTCCAGGGATGGTGACTCAACCACGTCCCTGGGCAGCCTGTTCCAATGTCTGATCACTCTTTCAGTAAAGAAATTTTTCCTAATATCCAATCTAAACCTCCCCTGATGCAACCTGAGGCCATTTCCTCTCATCCTGTCGCTAGTTACCTGGGAGAAAAGACCAACACCTGCCTCACTACAACCTCCTTTCACAGCACCTTTAGGGTACAGGCTACAACAAGAACTGCCAGGTGCTTTATTAACTCCATCAAGCAGTGGCACAGACTGCCCAGGATGGAAAGTCTCTGTCCTTGGAGGTTTTCAAGACGTAACAGGCAGAAGCCCTGAGTGACCTAGTCTCACCTCATGGCTCACCCTGCCATGAGTAGGAGGTTGGACCAGAGTCTCCTGAGATTCCTGCCACGGAGAGTTATCATACAGTCCTATGAATTATGATTTTAGTTCTGCTGAGTTATGTTTCAGCAGCATGTGCGTGTGTAACTGCGGGGTCAGAAAACCCCAGAAGGCGAAAGAGCTGGGAAGAGTAACCTTTTCACTATTTTTTGCTTCATTAGGACAAAGTTACAGAAAAACACAAAAGGATAAGGATCTATAAAGTGACTTATTCCCACATGGCATTATACAAGAGTGAAATTAAAGTGAATGTAAATGAAGCGATAACAAAGTGCATGACCAACACAAATTCTTGATTACTCAAATTTATTGATAGAAATAATAAAGATTCAGGTCTCTTGCCATATTCCTTGCTGGACTGGAGAGATGAGCACCTCTTGGGATCATTACCTCAGTCAAGATTCAAAACTGGTGTGACCAAATGGCCATATAGGGTATCCATCAATAGAGGTCATAGACAACAAAAATACAAAAAATCAGAGTACTTCCTTCAGGAGCAACACTGTTACATATTTTTATTATTGCTTTTGGGTGATTCTTTACATCTGGTACATTTTTATGAAATGTCTTAATCTTTTAAAAATAAAGACTGATCTCCAGATACTAACAAGTTCTCCTTGTCAAAGTGTAAAGTGCCTTTCCATGTTATCTTTTTTCACATGTTGCTCTGTTTTGCAGGCCTCGTTAGCAAGCCACAACTGTAAGTCTGTGAGTGTGAAGAGGGATTGTTGTTGAGCCAAGTCCAAAGGCTAGTGTTCTGAAGGAATTAAAAATAAAGGCAAAATACATAGCTTTTGGGGGCAAGAAAATCATGCCTGCTAGTCAAATTTTGCAAATATGTCAACTTTTCAGATGATTAATGGAATTTATTATCAGGTTCGAGATTTTATTCAATTGTTATTTACTATTTTAGTTCTGAATTACTGAAATAGCAGCAGCAGACATGATTAACAGGACGACTCATGCTTAGGAAGGTATCCCCTAATGAGGTCATTATGTCAGCATCATTAACGCCATTCAAGATAAAGATGGATACAGGGAAAGTGGAATGATATCTGTAGTTAATCCTGCTTGATTCCAGAGATTAGATTTGATGATCAGAGAAGTCATGTCCCACAGTACTCTCTACAGTGAGTTTTACAGTTTTGCAGTCTAAGAATACCCTAATGGTTAATAAAGGATTATCTGAATGAACACTGAATTTTGAAAACAGATACGGAAACCAGAGTCTGTGGGCAAAAGGACTGGACCAAATTCAGCTCACTTCACTGACTGGGATGCCAGCTCCTTTTGACTTATTCCTTTTAACTTCTTCTCAGCGCATGTTTAGCTATCTCCCAGGCTAAACAACAGATGCAGGATTTTACCTGGTTCCAGACTTTTGCTGCAGGTGCCAAAACTGCTCTGGCAAACTCAGGTTTTCTCATTTTGCACATTTGTAACTGCAGAACTGGAACCCTTCCCTGCTCAGCACTTACGACGAAGAGCAGAGGAACAGGATGAAGGATGTGCTTATCCTGATGTACAAGCAACCAGGATTTGCTCCTTACTATACTGGGATTAATGAATATGTCTATCATATTCTGGAGAGTATTTAACTGCCATGCCAACTGAAGCAAGAGCTATCCTCAGCGATAAGAACTACTTAGCAGACAGATATAATGCCTGTGTTGAAGTAAAAGCAAGTAAATCCCACCATAATATGCTCCTGTACGTACTGTGAAATCCTTCTCAAGGGAACAGGGCCTCAGTAACAGAGTTTAAATCCGATTGAGATGACTGGGACTGCTTTTCAGCTGTCTCTGACTCAGTAACCCAGCACAGGAGCACTGAGGTTAAAGTACCAGAAGGGTGCTAGACATGCAAAACTTTTCACAGCTTGACTTGTACCCATGAAGATGTATTGCCTGACACCTAATCCTGCAAACTACTGACTATTGTAGTATGAAAAGCCTGCCAGATACTGCCAGTCGTTCTGCTCGATGAATGATCCCCTTGCTTGGACAAGAACAGACCGCATTTGCGGATTCAGATTCAACTCTCTTCACCTCAACCTATCCAAATAATTTATCAGAAAGAAAAATAGGCAGCAAAACTAATGTTACTGCAGGGCAAGTGTCCTTTCAAAGTCTATGAGATGCACAAAGATGTTTCAAGTTTTATATCAAAGGTTTTTCATAAAGAGTGGGGACCTGTGATACAAAAACGGGGCCCACTCTGTGCTTGAGACCCTCGGAAATTGTCTGGGGTCTTTTGAAGTTACAAGGAAGAGCAGAGGGGTGGATGCAAGAAGCAGCCTCAGTGCTGTGGTGTGGGAGCAAACAAACCCTGAGTGCCCTGGAGTATGGCATCTGGCATTCAGTGAGTGCCAGCTGTTTCGTGCTTTGCAGACAAAAAGAGAGCTGATTCTGCTGTTCTCCACAATACCGTAAACGGTCAATACAATAGCTGCATATGGGGTACTTATTTACTCCAGATGAGGATCTTATGGATCTCACAAAGCTGAATATCCACGCCATGCCTCATGACAAGACAGCAACTTCTGTATTCATGCCGAGTTCATGGCAAAGAGTGTACAAAAGCTGCAATGAAAGCAGTTTGAGGAATACTATCATGATTATGGTATTTCCATCTGCTGGACCAACTGCTGAACTAGGAATCCCTATGGGTCACATTCATCCTTGTATGAGAGGATGAGCACAAGACACTACATACTCCAGTCATTTTAATCAAACTACAAGTACTGTGCAAGTAAAATAAAAGCTATGTGCCACTCCTTCCCATGGGCCTGGATTTCAGACACTGTCTTCTTGCTTTGTAGACTATTTCGAGGCTGCAGCACTCAGAGGAACTGTTTACACTGAGTAGCTGGACATGAGCTCTAGAGCCCTGTTTGATGGCAATGCAGCAGTAATCTGTGCACAGAACAAGGTAGAAATCTTGGCAGGCCCCTTACCAGCTGTAAGGTTATGTCACACTTCAGTGTAAGCAGCAGCAGAAGCTGTCTGAAAAGTCTGGAGGGTTTAAGAGATACATTACACTGAGAAAACATACCCAGAAAATGTCAGTGTGACAGTCTTGTAGGCTTTCAGAAAGAAACCTGGAGACCCCTGAGCATACTCTGGAAGCACAACCATATTTTTTTTTACAAGCTCTACCATGTGCCTGAAGGTCATTACCACCGACATTTCTGACACAGGGAGATCTTCAGGAGTCTCTCGTGGTGTTTTGAGATGCTTCTGCAGCAGACGAAAAGGCTCCTCCAGCACAGGGTATTGCCTGTGTACAGTAAAAATTAATGATAAGAAATGACAGCTATGTGGGCAGTGCTTACGACATGGAAAATACAGGATTATAACTATCATCGCTGTTCTCAAATTTTCCTACTCCCCAAACCCTGCCTGTCTATGCATGTTTTGCCTGTTTCTACTACCTCTGTGCCACCTTGTCTGACTTGTTCTACCATTTCACATACTCTTTGCAGCACACAGCGTGGTGTCAGAAAGCTCCATTTTGCTCCAGCAAAAGAAGAAAATCTGAGCTTTGACTTTCTTCCCTTGCCTTATGACTTTGCCAGTATTAGATGAGTGCATTGGTTGAAAAATAATCATGATTGGCATTCATGGCAGGACCAGAACTGATGCAAGATAAATCAATACGAACATAGGTTAAACCAGCCTCAGTACATCTATCATGGTAATTTACATAAGTTTAAATCAATTTAATTAAACTGATTCACTTTCCTCAAAGAGACGAGGCTTTACAGTGTGCCAAATTTAATCCATTGACTGGATTAAAACAACATAAAAGGGGTGGCTGGTGACTTTCAAGTTCAAGATGATGAGTGACTGGTAGCGTCGTGGAGAAGGAGCCATATGGAGATAGCTGGATGCAACTGTAAAAGAAGAAAATGAATCAGAATGAAGAAGTCTCCCTTACAGTGCAGTGGTGTCTGAATTGTTAACCCTGTGCATTATCGATACCTCTGTAACTGTTGCCTCTGGCAGACGATCACCACTGAGGAAAGCAAAAAGCCTTGCCTGTCGTCAGAGACAGCATAACTGATCATTACATGTTCTTAGCTGGCCACTTCTACAAAGTAAAATTTGTTGGTTTCAATCACTTTCCCCTTTAAACTGCTTGTTTTTAGGGTAAGTCTTGCCCCTGCAGAAGGTGGAATAACACAGTGCATGAGTTTTACTTTAAAAGTTATATCAGTTTAGGCACCTGGACAGTTAGCTCAGCTCAGATGAGTAGTGGGAACTTCCTACGGTGTAGGCAGGGTCTTCTAAACTCTCTAGGCCAGCCTAGACTTTGTTTCCTGTCTGCAATACTTCCAAGGAGACTGTCAGTCACAAATTTCTGTATCATGGGATATTTTGGGGCACACCAAAATGTCCACCAGAGACCCCTGGCTGAAATGCTCGTAGAAATAAAAGGTAGGCTATGAAGCCCTGCCCTTCCCAAGGAGAACATCTTGCTTATGGCTGGGACCAATGTCATTTTTAACAAACCCAGTGTTGCAGAGCTCATCCATTACAATAATTCAAAGAGAGACTTTGAGTGAGAACTCTGCATCATCCCCACTTTCCACTCCACAGATGACCTCCAAGGAAACAACATTTTCTAGCCCTTCCATGACAGTGAAGGTGATTTATTCTCATGTCGTTATTGCTGGTAGTCAATATGTATGCCTGTGCTGTGACCACTCTGTGGCTCACATCAGACACTGAGGTGATGTTACTAACTTAGAATTTTCCCCTGTAGGAAGGCCAGGGATTCTATATACAGACCACATAAAGATGCAAACATATTTGCTCTCTTATTCCCCAACTCCCAGAAGAACATCTCATTCTTGTCTAGTACACAGTTCACTTTCAGAGCACATGAAATCTATATGACCAGCACAGAATGTGTTGTGTAGATGTGACTTTCTGTTGCTTGTCTTCCCTTCCTTCCCCACCCCAAAACCGTGTGGGTATTTTAGGTGCCTTGTTGACTAATATTTCTTTTAAAACAAACTATTGAAGACTGAAGATTGTATACATGCAGTTTCTCATTCTGGGTAAGACTTAATTAACTTTCACCAGGCTCTGATTTCCCAGAAAAATAAACTATTCCAAACTCAATAATAACAAACCCTAAAAAAAATAAAAAAAATAAAGTTTTTCTGTCTGAGATCATGTAAGATTTCACTCCAGCACACAAGTGTGTTCTCACATAACTACTTTTGTTCATCTGATCGCTGAAACTCAGGGGGAACAGATTTTATTTGGTCCACTTATTCCTGTCTGGTTTCTGATGCTGCTTTTTTCTCCAGAGTCTGCCTGATGTCTAAGGAGCAAATCATAGCAAATAGCTCCTGTCTTGTCTAGCTAATTGCGACACTGGCACTATGAGCAATAGCAAAAGAGCAAGATGGGAGTTTGAACAACAATAATGCAAAATGTTTGGTAAAACAGGCATAAAAGGAAAAAGACAGGACTAAGAAATCATCAGTGTTGCACTTGTACCGCATCCCTCCTACCGTGTTTAATAACTCTTCTGCCTAATCACAGAACTGACCGTCACCGTGCTTCCTCAAGATTGCCTGCTATCTTGTACCCCACAAATAGATACATTTTGTTAGTCTTCAACTTCTGAAGTACTGGCCACTGCTATTGCAATAGTAGTGTGATACTTTTCTCCATCCTCTTCCAGCAAGAATTCTTGTTGTGTCCTATTTGCTTCTCTTATCCTTCTTGGCAATGTGCAGTTTAGGATAAAACGGTTTTGTCCATCATAGCAAAGTCACACGTAACTGCTGCCAGCTTGAGTTTTATGTGGTACACACTTAAAGTTTTACCAAGCTTTTGCCTTGATTGGTAAAAAAGGAAAGGTTCACACTGAGTGTTTTCCATTATCAAGAAATCATCTTCAAACGTATTTAGAGCTCTCTTACAGTAATTTGCTGTGCAGCTGTAGCAGTCCATCAAAAAGTTAGGGTTTTAGAGCTGACAGAAGGCTAAGAGCAAGCTACATGGGTGGGCATCACCCCTCATGGCAAGGAGGTTACCGGGACTGGAATCCATTCCTTCACACCCAGCTGGACATAAGAAATAATGAGTTTGATTTTACAGAACACCGTCTCTTGCACCTGTCTGGATAGCTACAGCAAAGCCCAAATATTAGGGCACTTGACAATAGCTAAGGAAATACAGCTGGAGCATGGTTCAGTCCAGTTGGGGTCCAAAAGTTTGAACTGGTAAATTCAATCTCAAATCTGGGTATCTTGCACTGGTAAACCCAATTTCGTTGAAAATTTTGTTTTTGAAGGAGGGAGAGGTCGTTAAAAGTTGGGCCAGGATTTCGTGGCTTTGTGAGACAAGCTTTTTGGTGGCAATACCAGCCCGAGGCATTGATGACCTCCCCTCCTCTTCCCCACTGCCCCATCTCTTCATGTTGCTCTGCTCTGCTCAAATTGCCGCCTGAGATGCACGGTCACAGTTGTTCCCACAACACTGTGAATGTGATGAAGGAGTAAACACAGCTTCTTTAGGGCTGTTTTCAGTAGGTCATTTTTAAGCTGGCTCCATCCCGTGCTGAGTTTGCATGAAGGTCTGGGGCACGAGGGGAGCTGGGCAAGCAGCGGTGAGTGGGACAGCAGTCCCTTAGCACTGCTGATAGAGCTGCTGTTGGAGACTTCATGTCACGAAACCACAGCTGAGGAAAGCACTGCCAAAGGGCTGGGTGACAACAGACCCTGAAGGCACGGGGAGAGCCCGCTATGATCCGCCATCACTTGTGGTTTTCAGATTTCTACTCATTCGGTCAACACAGAGCGGCACTAAAGTAAATACATGACTATTAAGATAGATTAAGCGACCTCATTTGCAGAAGTGTAGCTCCTACTGGTGTCACATTCCGGGTTAGAAGCCAAATTTCTGAAGACAGTTTCGTAACACATAGGGCCAGATCTGTCTTCTTGCAGAACTATACCTGCCAGAAAGGGGCTTTGAGCTGGTTTGAGAAAACCCTGCCTGCTGCCCAGTGTTTGAGTACGGAGATTATCTCTGCTTCCTCACCTGTAAAAATATAATTATGCTGCCCAACTTTATAAAGAGCCTTTGTGTCTCCAGATAAAATATACTACAGAGAGGCACTACATGAATTATTCAGGCTAAATTAAATTAATGAAGACTGTGGAAACTGAGTTGCTTTTGTTTCTTCTTTTCTGTGCTAGGTTCAGATCCTGCAGTGTCCTTTGTGGTCTCAAAACATGCTGAAAGCAGAGCACTGCTAGATCACAGCTCTACTGAAAATATTTTCTTCATTGTCTGAAAATATATTAATTTAATTATTGATGAGCCCAGTTGTGAAAAAGCTATTGAAGCATGACCAGCTCACCACAGTGTTTTCTCTAACCATAGGCTGCCACAGGGAGTTAAGAATGAAAAGTCAATGCAATCTGCGCGACAGCAAGACAGATTTCTGAGGAATTACAGGCTGGTTTATAAAGAAAAAAATGATCACCTGGTCAACAATGTAGGATTATAAAGACAGTTCTTGCACTGTCCAGGAAGGACCTAGACAGAATGGGTACAATGTCACTCCAGGACGCCTTAAATCCTTTACAACAATGCTTTTGAGGTAGCTGTGCTACTGTCTGTGCTCCGGGCCTCTCGAAGCAGCTCCTCTCCCTTCCTCTCTCCCCAGGATGCCAGGAGATGCTTCCTGGATGAAATTCTGCAGTTCTCACCCCAGAATTTGGGATGCGGGGCTGCCAGCACTGGAACACCGAGAGGTGTCCTTCTGGCAGCCTACAACAACAGCTTAACTGAGATAAAAATACTACTTATTTTGCCAAAAAAGCTGCACAGCTCTTAGTAGAATGGATTTGATAGGTGCCTTACGTATTTTTTTTGTACTCATACTTCATTTTCCTTGCTGGAGCTTAGGCAGACCTGGCACTTTTCCCCAGTATGGAGAACTGGAAGCTGTCCATCACGCTTGCAGCCTGGTTCCTCTGATTAATTTAAATTTTTTTAAACATATCTTTAGCCTGCCAGCTTTTCCCAGCTCACATAATCCCCTGCCCTTTCCTGGAATCTCAGAGGTGTTAAGGGGCTCCTTTGAAAGCAGGCTCAGCTACCAGAGGACTCTCCCAGCCTGGCTGGGTAGAGCCAGACATTGTTATCCTCACTCCTTTCAAGCTGCATACCTGAGCCTGGTTTCACTGGGTTGTTATTTGACCCTTCCTGGCTTAGATCTGTAACATGGCTTTTATTGTTTGCTTTCAATTAGCTCTATGAATTCAGGCAAGCAGCAATAGGAAATGTGGGGAGGAGGCAGAATTAATATAGCATTAATCAAAGGGTCGTGCAGGTGTTTGCCCCACTTTGTTACCATTGACTTCCATGTGATCCTGAAAACAGGGATTCTTGCCTAGAGCCTATAACAAACAACCTGTGGCTGCTGGGTTTCTGTTTATTTTATTAACAAAGGGCTAATTCCTGGCTGGCACGCAGCGGAGCAGAAAGGCAGGAGGAGACCAGGCTTGGCCGTGCTAACCCCCCCCCCCCCGCCGCTTCGGCAAGGCTGGGCTGAGCCCCGGTGCCAGGCGGCCCCCATCAACCCCCAAATTGCACCCAGGGCTGTGGACACAGCTGGGACACGATCCCACAACCCATTGGGAAGTACCCACCCAGCTACCAGCCAAGCCAGAAGTTTTATTTTTCCAGAGGCAGCTCACAGCCCCAGGCACACACTGCACTACTGGAAGGGTTTGAGGGAGGGAGGGAGGGAGGGGAAGGCAGCAGCTGCTCGAGGTGAGGTTTCGGCAGCCACCAAGGGCATCCACTTCTTCTGTGCATCCACCACCAGGAAGATGGAGCTGGGTGCAGCCCACCAAACGTCTTTTGGGGAAGGGTGAGGTTCAGGGAGACCCAGCCATCCATTTTCAGTGCCTTCTCTCTTTCTTTGTCTGAATGCAGACGTGCTTCAGGTCAAAAGCAGCCACGGTCTGGAGTAACTTTGCTGAACCACTGGAAACAGGCAGACTGCCTCAGGGACACTGTCTTGCAGAGCCCAGCTGCCTTTCTGTGGCAGAGTAACGCGAGGTTGTGACCCAGGGGCGGTGGGAACACAGGCTTCGCCGTGAAGAGGAGCTGTGCTGTACCCTACAAAGGGCTTCATGGCGTCTCCCCACAGGAGACAACTTCTGTGTCCAAGGCCAAGCTGTGGCCTGACCCACAGCATTTGATACCAGCTGCTGGCTACGAGGGTGCACGGGCTGTGGCGGGGCTCTCCACCCTCTATCTGCTGAGTGGCCGCAGGGGACTCTGTACCAGGGAGCGGCTAGACAGTGCGTGTTTTCCTTTGCTCTGGCCCAAGGCGGATTTCTCTGAACCTGCCCAGCACCTCAGCCACATGTAGCGAACGGGATCGTAAGGGCATTACATTTTTGGAAACACCACGATTTTTTTTCAGTTTCACAAAAACAAATCCTAACGATTAGGAATGTGTCTAGAAAACCCATTTGATATTCCATTTTTTTGAGGCAAAATGTGAACAAAATGGTGAGCATGTCTAAATGCTCTTGGTTACCTGGCCGGTGAGCTAAGGGTGTTTTTTACTCTATTTTTCCGTGCAGTGAGCACAACAGAGTACGTGAGTTCGCTACTCTTGTTAGCTGATCGCCTCCAAAAATAAGTTCCTGCATATTTCATCCACCAGAAAACTTTGAGAGAGAGAATAGACCTACTTTTCCTTTTTTTTTTTTCTGCCAGTTGTGCCTGAAGCCATGCAGCACCCTGAGCAACTACTGAGCAGGTTTCATGCTATCTATCTCCTGCTTCGCAACGAGTCAGCTACGTAGATGTCAGGGCCCCAAGGATAGCCATGGGTCTCACTGCTCCTGCCCCACCTCTGGTGGGGCTGTGTGTGTCCAGGACTCCCATTTCAGCCCAGCCTGGGGCCTTCATCCCTGCCCCAGTGATGATGCAGCAGTGCTGGGACCCCTCGTTGTATGTTGCAGCCTGGTCTCTGGTCCTGTCTCCAGCTCCCTCTCCTTTAGCTCCTGACAGGAGTCCCTGGGTGGTCCCTGGTCCTGGTTCCTCGCTTTCTGTCTCAGGGGCGGTTGATGGACCTTGTTACAGCCTCTGTCTCTGCCCACTGTGACCAGACTCAGTGGGACGGCATCCACTGGTGAGGGCACAGCCTGCACTGGAATGACAGTCAGGTCCCAGCTCATCCCCCTTTGGGGACAGCTGCCCCTCACCCAGAAGCAGTAGAAACTAGCCTTGACAGCATGAGTGTGGAAAAATGATAGCAAAAAACCACTTTCATCTTGTAGTATTTCTGTGTGGAAGCAGTAAGCACCGTTACTGGCTCTGTGCTAAGTGATACAAACCAATTCCTGCAGCCTGGGTCAGGTGTGTTGTGGTGGCTTTGCACAAAAGCAAGAGGGACGGGATGGAGCACACTGTCCGAGGTGAGCTCCATCTATAAGTCTTTAAAACCTCATTTAACTGTCTGTAATTTCAGATATATAGTTTACTAATTATCTGTCTTGTGATAATGCCTGGTTCCTACAGCAATTAAAAGGCTAACAAACCCAGTTCTCTTGAGCCTTTCCTCATTCGGCCCGCATTCTGTCCCCCTGACCATCCCACAGGTTCCTCTCCAGTTTGTCCATCTCTCTCATACGGGGGGACAAAGCTGGTGCTCCAGCCATGGGCTTGCAGGTGCCCAGCTGAGGGGAGAAACTGCTCCCCTTGGCTTGCGGTTTCCCTCTGGCTAGTCCAACCCAGTGTGAGGTTAGCTGCCAGACGAGCCCAGGTCAGCCAGGCTTGCTGAGATATTCGTGCTCCCTCTCCTCTGAACTCTCTCCACTTGATCCCATCTTTCCTGAGGATGCTTAAAAATAGCAGCAATGACCACCTGTGGAGCAGGTATGTCATGAGACATAATGTAGTTCCTGCTCAAAGCGTCACTTGGTGGATGCTGGGGGGACAGGGACAAGCCTGTGAAGGTTGGGGAAACCTGCACATGAAGTAAATTGCTTGTATCTCTGCGTGAGCTCATCAGAAAACGGATGCTGAGCTCAGAAACATCTTGCAGAATACAAACGAGATTAATTGTAATGATGACTGAGCTTGTGACGAGTCACCTTGTTAATTCTCATTTTTCCCCGAGTATAGAAAAGCTGACATTTCTATATTTTCTTTAAAAAATAGCTGCATACCTTATGAACATGAGAGCTGAAGCCAGACCTCTCTACTCTTCTTCCATTTTATTATTTGTCAAAATAAAATTTGCTAGAAGCAAAATTGTGACTGAACACAGATATCTATAAATATTGCCTAAACTGCACCCCTAACTTTCTCTCCTTTCCTTCTTCCTCCTTTCTGTTTCTTGCTTACTCTCTCCCTTTCATCATTTTCATTTCCTTCTGACTCTTCATTTCTCAAAGTCACTGGTCCTTCTCATTAATTTAAGCTTCTGAAATAGCTATGAAAAAGCTTTTTTTCCCCAAAGAAAAAATAAAATGCTGACATCAGAAAATAAATCACTTCTAAGAATACTGCTATTCATATATTTCAATATTTCATATTCAGCAATAAAAGACTGAGAAGGGGCAAAAAGAAGTTAACTTTTAACAAGTTATTAATAGAAGTATGGTTTTAAAAATTCTTATTTAAAAAATTAAATGTATAAATGTGTGTATAATCTTATATGTACAAGAAGAGGTAACTGCAGAATATCTGCTAACTCTACCTAGGAAACAGACATCTGGAGTATCAGATTCTCAGTCTAGTTCTTCATTCTTCTTATGTGAGTTAATATTTTTCTTCAAAAAGAATTTATCGAGCACAAAGCAGATATTCAATTTGTCTTTCATTGCCCACAGTTTTCCCCACTGATATTGAGTCAGGGAATACCCAGAGGAACAAATTCAAATTGTGCAGTGAAATGTGGGAAAACAGAGAGAGCGAGAGTAATCATGAGTGAAACATTAGAACTTCAGTTTTATGTTTGCAAAATTTTGTCTTTTCTGAGTTTTACTCTGAGGGTGTGATTCAGGTAGCTTAACCATAGCCATGTAGGGCTGTCTGAGGTGCGATCTCCAGCTGCTGGTCCAAGCTATGTGGCAGATTTCCTGCCATGGCTTTCAGCCTTCTACAGGTGTTCTGTGTACCTGAAATGGCATGAATCTAGACATGAGCTGACAATGTGCACTCACAGCCCAGAAAGCCAATCATGTCCTGGGCTACATCAAGAGAAGCGTGACCAGCAGGTCAAGGGAGGAGATTCTGCCCCTCTACTCTCTTCTGGTGAGTCCCTACCTGGAGTCCTGCGTCCAGCTCTGGAGCCCCCAGCACAGGAAAGACATGGACCTGTTGGAGAGGGTCCAGAGGAGGACTGCAAAAATGGTCAGATGGCTGGAACACCTCTGCTGTGAGAACAGGCTGAGAGAGTTGGGGCTGTTCAGCCTGGAGAAGAGAAGGCTGCAGGGACAACCTATTGAGGCCTTTCAGTACTTAAAGGGGGCTTATAGGAAAGATGGGGACAATCTTTTTAGCAAGGCCTGTTGTTACAGGACAAGGAGCAATGGCTTTAAACTAGGGGAAGGTAGATTTAGACTGGATATAAGAAAGAAATTTTTTACCATCAGGATGGTGAAACACTGGAATGGGTTGCCCAGAGACGTAGTGGAGGCCCCATCCTGGAAACATTCAAGGCCAGGTTGGACGAGGCTCTGAGCAACCTGGTCTAGTTGAAGATGTCCCTGCTCACTGCAGGGGGGTGGGTTAGATGACCTTTAAAGGTCCCTTCAACCTAAAGCATTCCATGATTCTATGAATTCCCTCTGCTCAGGCACTTGAATTGCTCCCTTAGTCTTGATATTGCAAAAATGTCAGTGGCAGCCACACAGAACTCCCTGTATCAAAGGGCTGGTAAAGGCCAAGGAGGTTGCAGGCTTGTATCTCTCACCATACTTTACATATCAGCAAATTATTTCAATAGTGCCATGAAGTGCATGAGTAGATGGATGCATCGTGGAGTAGGTAAGCACAGTGAAAGGCAGCCCCGGAGAGTCAGCACATTACACGTTAGCACACAGCCGAGAACAGATCCCAGCCTCAGCCCAGTTGCCCCTTTGAAGAAGAGGAAGGTTCCTTTGGTCATGTGAGCCATGCCAGCCTGTTAAACATTACACAAAACCTCAGAGATGCAGATCAACATGAAAAGGAAATGCAACCCTGATTTCTTGTCTATCTGCAAGAGCGTGAGAAAAGATGCCGGTCCTGGTTGCAAATGGAAATGTGTTTTAGTATAGCGGTACTCTCCGGAGGGTTTATTGTATTCACCCATCACTATCGGTTAGCTACGTGTCCTGGCACATATTGTGTGTGCTTCAGAGAGCTGAGATTCTTGACATTTCCCATATTTCTATGAGTTAAAACTATCTGATCCCACGTGGGACAGCTGGAACTGCAGAGATATTCAGCAGTCACAAGCATTCTTCCTCAGTGTTTCATGGAATTCTAAGGGGGTGAGCTACCACGATTAAATGAAAGAAAACATTAGCATGTATTAAGAAACCAAGTGAAGATGGGGCTTTCTTGCAGGAAGCTCAACTGCTTGATTTTGAAATCCCACAACTTCAAAGACACTGAATAGGAATGACAAACTGGAAGTACCCTTTCCTGCAAAAGGAAGGGACATATCTATATTTCATAAGCCATTAGAATCCAAATTGTGAATGCCATCAAAGCAAAGGATGAGCAGTCTGTTAATTACAGATTAATTTTACTGACGAAGCACTCTTATCCAGGAATACTTATGTCACCAACAGAGATTAATGCCGCCTTTAACAACCTAATTTACTGGATACCAGTTTTTGCTATAATTTGCCCAGTGGCTGTGCGTCCAAAGGTGTGCCTGCCTCATGTGGTTGCCTGCTGGACGAGTGACTCAGGAGTTGAAAGAAATGAGAAAGTGAATTTTCAGGAGGCCTGCTCAAGAATGAATTTATCCATGATAAATGGTGAGGGGACTGGAGCATCTCTCCTACGAGGAGAGGCTGAGGGAGCTGGGCTTGTTCAGCCTGAAGAAGAGAAGGCTGAGAGGGGACCTCATAAATGCTTACAAATATCTGAAGGGTGGGTGTCAGGAGGATGGGGCCAAACTCTTTTCAGTGGTGCCCAGTGACAGGACAAGGGGCAATGAGCACAAACTGAAGCACAGGAAGTTCCATCTGAATATGAGGAAGAACTTCTTCACTCTGAGAGTGATGGAGCACTGGAACAGGCTGCCCAGGGAGACTGTGGAGTCTCCTTCTCTGGAGATATTCAGGGACAAGGTCCTGTGCAGCCTGCTGCAGGTGACCATG
Source organism: Opisthocomus hoazin (assembly GCF_030867145.1). Lineage (NCBI taxonomy): Eukaryota > Metazoa > Chordata > Aves > Opisthocomiformes > Opisthocomidae > Opisthocomus > Opisthocomus hoazin. The sequence goes on from NC_134415.1 coordinate 75,114,534, forward strand.
CTTTGGCAGGGGGGTTGGACTAGATGACCCACGGAGGTCCCTTCCAACCCCTACCATTCTGTGATTCTATGATGCTAAACCCCTCAGTAATCTGTCCTGTCCTCAGTGTGCATGCTTTACTTGCTTGAAGTCCAGGTGGTACATGGAGCCTAACTAAGCCAGCAGATGACTCTTCCCCTAGCAGGTTCACCACCCTTGGTTTAGGCTGTTGTTGTCTTCAAGCCTCCTTTTCTCATAGAGGGGACTAGAGCATCCACTATCAGGAAAAGAGTAAAACTCACTCCCTTTGCAAGTACCACACAAAGAAATAGCAAATAAAACCCAGATGCTTCATTTGTCCCTATACCAGGATCCATTTTCTAATCTCCATTGAAAGAAATAAATCTCAGCCAGGAAGCAGCTCCAGCCCCCAGCCCACCTGCAAGGGTTGAGCTGGGCTAGGGCAAGGGACAGGGAGGGCGTCTTGGGAAGGGGCATGAGCTGCTTTAGGCAGCACTGCCACTGCAAGTAGTACAGACATGGAAGCAGGCTTCTGCAAGGGATGGGACCCATGGGCAGGGATGCATGTTGCTCCTCACCCACCTCAGTGAGGCCTGACAGAGCATGGCCACTGGTGAAAAGATGTTACGGAGACTGCTTTTGCCCTGTTTACACTCCAGCAAACTTTCTTTTCCTTCCTTCTGTTTAACTTCACTTGCAAGTCATTAAAGCTCTCTTGGCAGCTGTTTGCAGGGGAGACGGAGGGCTCCTGGCACCTGAGACACGATGGTGCATCCCGTGAAAGGGAGGGCTCAGCGGTGCAGGCAGCACGCCTTTCGCATCGCAGCACGGAAACAGAAGCAGCAGAAATACATTTTACATTGAAGAAGAAATTCCAGATACCAGGAACTTCAGCCTTACTTTGGCCAAAATTGTTTCTGTAGTTTCGTCGACTGGCTTCCCTACCACAGGACTCACAGTAATAGTAGTGCCTGGGGCTGCTGGTGATGCAAATCTTCCAAAGCCAGAAGTTGCCTCTGAGAATGGAAAACTAGTGTTTCTTCTGTTCAAAACACTGTGTGACCTCTTTTAATAGTTTTGCTTCCATTGCCTTTGCCTTCTCCAACTGCCTACAATGTGGGATGGTGGACAAAGGCAACGGTTTCCTTATAACAAGGCACCGGGCTGACAATACGTTGCATTTATCTTCAGGCTTCACTGGAGTGCTTTGGGGGATGTCCACCCCTCTCTGTACTTTCTTTTCTTTTAAGGTGGTTATGGAATGATCAGTGTCCCTGGGGTGTCTGTTACTCCTCTTTTGCTCTTTTTTCCTCACTTCAGAATGTGCAACCCTCTTTTTTCCCTATCTTTTTCTTTTTCATTTGCCTTTTGAGAAGGTAGAAAAATCAACATATTTGTGAAGCATGAGGTCCTTTTTTGAGCAGTTTTGATAGATAAATATGACATAAGCAAAATAATTACTTTTACGTCGAATTGCCTCAATACTGGCTGATTACTTTTTTGAAGCCACATTTCAATACAACTCTGATCGCATCAGCCATTTTCCATAGCTAGTATTTTTGGGCTGTGTGTTATTTTAAGATCATTACCACGGGACTTGAATTCATTTGGAACTCATTAATAATCAGTATAATTCCCTTTCACTAAAAATCTCTTATTGGAGTAACCACTTGTAACGTAAAATACAATTCCCATGAGGCGACCATCTTTGTAGATATACAGCTGGTAATGATGAATTAATACATAACTTTATATTAAACTAACAGTCCCTGAAACAATAAAATACTTTAATATATTCCATGCACAGTTAATAGAAGATCAGAAGGATGAAAAATACAAGTGGAAAAAGATGCATCTGCTTGGTTATCAGAATTCCCCTTGTTTTGTTTGGTACACTAGAGAGATTTTATGTTGCATGTACATGCATCTTCCCCTGAACAATGTATTTTTCTGCTATGTGTAATGGAACTCACAATGAGAAGCACTGACACAGCCGATGAAGACAGAGTCCTTCCCAACAACACCACAATGGCTGGCAGTTCATCATGTCTGAAGAGAAGATTTTATAATCAAAGACATAGCAAGCCTGTGAAAGAGAGGGATGAGAAAAAAAGAGTACTTTCTTCTTGGAGCATAGACTGCAATCTTCCCTGCTTTTCTCTAAACTTCCACTGAGCAAACATATCTCTATCTTGACCCTCTTCACAAGCTATATTTTTTGAAGAAATACTTGTATGCAGGCTAACAAAACCGTGCACAAGTATCCATGCTGCTCTCAAGGAGTGTCAGTATGTCGCATTTCCATGAACAATGATGGGCTGTAGAGGGGGAATAGACTTTAAGTAGCTTTGAAAGAATGTGGAACAATTCTCTTGTTCTGTAACTCTTCCATGTGTGTAACTACTCCACCATGTGATAGAAAACAAACACAATAGTTCTGGCTAAATTTTGTGAGACTGAGATTTAAGAAAGAGCCTTTTCTATAGCCACACTTCTGATTGATAACTTCTGAATTCATCTCTGGAAAACGAGGAGGAAAGAGTAGTCGGCAAAGCTGGGTCTGGAAGCAGATCCCCACATTGGAAGGAAGGGGAGGACAGGGATAAGAGCAGCTCATTGCCTGTTTTGCTGTCCAGCTTGATCCTACTTCAAAGGTGGTAAGCATCTCTGGGCAAGAGTTTCTTTCAAATGTGTGCAATCAGCAGTAGCATTTCTGTTGCAACAAAACAGGTCATTTTCTCAAGAAACTCATGACTGCCTCTAATAGCGTTTGATGACTCCGCTTTCAGGTTGCTTCTATCATTCCTTTTACCTGTCTGGATGGAACAGAAGGCTGCCGTTAAGCCATTTGTAATGTCAACATGATCTGCAGGAAAATAATTCCTGCTGCACCAATGTCCATACCATAGCAGCAATGGCTGTGTACCAGGCAAAGGGCTGCACCTCATCTGCCCAAGTATACCGTGGACAATTCCCTGCAAAATAGCCATCTAATGCCTTTTTTAGGCCATGGCAACAAGCCTTCGCTTTCTAAAGTGGGCATTTCTACCAAGTTCTTCTCAACTAAGTCCCACCCTGAAGTCCCAGTTTCTCTCTATGTACCATGGTGGAAACCTAGCTGGCACCTTGGGTAGGGGCAGCTGCCCTGTGGGTGATACTGCTGGGGAAAGTCAGTCCCACACCTGGTGACAGGTCCCTGGGACCTCCCTGCAGTTTTCACTATAAGGACATGAAGCTCCTGGTAAAGCCAACAGTTTGCTCAGACTCTTTCACAGCTCAGATGCACTGTGAGGAAAAAGACCTTCATCCTCCTAACGAGCAAATGTGTTCAGAGTAAATGCACTCCTTGAAGGGCGTTAATGCTTTCATCACCACTGGCTAATGAGCCTGAACTTGCACCTTATACTAGATACTAATCAGATTCCGCTTTCTGTAATCTCTAAAGCAGTGCAATTTGGTCTGCCAGCTGGCAGTGATGCTATTTAAAAATAACCACGCACGGGTGTTCTTGTTCAATATTTCTGTCACAGGAGTTGGTAAAGGTCTAGTCCCAGCCAAGGCAGGGGGCCCATTTTAATATGCATTGCATTCTTAATTTCTTTTAATGTTATTATTAACTTAATCCATTTACAAAATCAAACAATAAGTCTTTTAATTGAAGACTAAGTATTTCTTGTACATTGTAATTTGATTTTTTCCCCTCAAAATTTCAGATTACTTTGGCCCTGTTTTTTCCATAATCATTTGCATAATCTACAACACTTTCAGGACTTTCTTACTTTGCATAAATCAATTTCTCTTCTTGTTCACCTCATCATTTTCAAGGGGATTCTTTTCTGCTTTACTGGACTTAAATTAATCCTCTGGAGGAAGCAGTGTCACGACACGGCCAGCATCAAAATCTGCATAATGAAAGCAATTTTTTCCATTTAAATTGGCACTCAAGAATATCAGGGCTCATTAGCAGACTTTAGATCTTTTATTTCATTTTAAGTGAGAAAGACAAGCATTCTCTCCTTAATATGAGTTTCTTGCATAAGAATTTATTCAGAGACATTTAAATTTATTGCAGTGCAAGTTAGGTGCCTAAATACCTTTAAAAAACAAGTCTATGTGATTTGCAGAGCATTAACTCTGTTAGCAAGACCATCAAAATTGCCATGCTTGATCGGAGCAGTCATCTGTCTCATTTGGTTTCTCTCTGGGGTCAAAACTGATCTGAGAAGATGGTTGCATAATGGATGGATGTGGAATCACTTATGATGAAAGGAAAATTTCTTCGTACTTCCAGGTGCTCAGCAGATGCTTTTGCTGGTGATGATCTTAGACGAGGCTTAATACGAAATCTGTACTAAAACCTGTAACTGAGAAGAGTGCTCAGTACAGCAGAAGGAGAGCTTCAGGGAAAAAGCTCTTAGGCTGGAAGGGGGTGAGATGCAAAATCTATGCTGCTTGTCTCTTGGGTACCAGTACACAGTTGCAAAGCAGCCACGTTTCACAAGAAGTCTCCAGGGTTATTTAGCCTTCCAGGGCAGATGCCCTCACACTTCCCTGCAGTCTGAAGGCTTTATCATCAATAATTCTGTATTTATCTTTCACAGTTTCAAAAGAAATGTCTGTCTGTGGGGAGGAAGAGAACTTCTTGCTCTTGGTCCTGTAACACAGCTGCAGGACGGTGCAGCCTGAGCTCCTCAAGCACACGTAGCCTTGGTCAGGCTCAAGAGCCAGAGGCTGCCCACTGCTGCCTTGTCTCTACAGCCTTGCTTCAGGCTCTGGTAGACCTGCTGTGCATGACTCGGCTAAGGCTGCCCCAGACAATGCTACTGATTTATTGATCCCAGGCAATCTGAGGTCCGCGTTGGTCTTCTCCATTCTGTCTTGTCGTATTTCCTTGCAAAACACATGTTTCACTGGTTTCGGTCCAGTTGTTAAAAGTAACATTCTCTTTCATTGTAAGATAAAGATTTTTTTCTTGACTTTGCTTGCAGCTCATTGTTTCCTTTTGAATATTTTACGGGATCAAGTACCAATGACATCTGCTTGCCTTTTGTTAAGTTTCCTGGGTTGTGAACAAGAAGTTGCTTTTGTCTGCTAAATATGGCGATAAAGAGCATTTAAACACTTGGAAGAAAGTGTTGGCGCACCTCCTTCTCCTGTATAAATATGTATTTTGCAATCATTTACTATTTCTTTGTCATTGCTATAACGTACAAGGAACACGACACAATAAACTAAACACAGGGAGCCTCTGACATGCAAGTATCCATTTCAGAAACAGCATTGAAGGTTATATTTAATTTGGTATCATTTGTGAAAGACTTTTTAAAATTACTTTCATAGTTAGTATGTATTATTCCAAAATAGATGCCTTTGATTTTAGAAATTGTCAGAGGAAATGAATAATTTTACCACAATTGTTAAATGTCTTGTTTGTCTTACATACTCAGTGCCGAATAAAAGAATCTGTTTATGCAAAATTTATTTATGGTAAATCTTGAGAAAGATTTACATGCTAGAAAAGTGGAAGACATGGTGATCTCTTTTATTGCAAGACACATGAAAAACAAAGATTCTGTCGGACATATTTCAAGGCACAAATTTTTGTTCCTGCTTCCATCAGTCTTCCACTTATTCCATGATCTGTTGCGAAATAAACACTGAAGCAAAGTAAGTGCTTTTGACTTGAGATCAACTTAGCATAAACTTGAGTTTATTTGTCGACTGTTTTTCAAACGAGACACCTTGGCTGATCAGATGTATAACCAAACAGAATTAATCCTTCCTGGAATATGTATACTATTTATCCCAATATCTTTTGAGAGCTGGTTTTGTAAGGGCACTTGCACTTTCTGTGCTCGTGTACAAGACGCCTGGAGCTGGGACGAGAAGAGTGGGGATAGTGACAGCCCATCAGCTGGACACTGGCAGGGTGGAGAGGGGGAAGCTGAGTTTGGTTCCTTCATACTGTGTTGTCTCAGAGCTTATATTGTAGTTACTGGATAAAATGGTTAGTACATGTAAAGGCATGGTGTAAGTTGGACCTAAATTTTCCATTTCTTCGATGATTATGCCAAACTCTTGGCAAGAGTGGAGCAGCCATGTTGTTGAAAGACAGGGACCTTGCTCAGCCCCTTGGATGCGTGTCAGTAAAGCATCTGTACACTCCACAGCACTGACCTGCGGGTAGAGGCTCCTGCCAGACAGATGCAGGATTTTGGATACAGCCTTGTGGTCAGCATTTTCTCTGTCAGCCTTGAGCATCCTCCTGCAGACAGTATTATCTCTAGGTTCTCCCTGTTCAGGCTGGCGTTTCCTTAGTCCCTAACCCTTTCCAAGCCCTGCGCAACAGGGAGCACAGGGCTGGCGGTTCCTCTTCACGTCTGTACTTGAAAACATTGAATTTCACTGGCTGAGAATAAAGAATTTGCCTTCTACCAGCTCTTAGGTTTTCAGCTAGAAGAAAACAATTTGACCATTTTATGCTATTGTGAAGAGCAGCTCCTTGGACCAGGGGGATGTAAGAAGGACAGTATACTGCAAAATGGTAAAAAAGTCTACTGCAAAAATGTTATGGGCCTAGTAGAGCTGGAGATTGTACAGTCAGGACAGGAACTCCTCGATCTCCCTGAGGTCAGCTGATCGTAGTAGTTGGAAGCTGGAAAAAGATCCTGCTACAGAGCAGTGAACTATGGCAGACTCTGATATTGAAGGGTTTTTTCCTCCATTTGTTTTAGTTTTTCAAATAAAAACAGAGAGCGTGCTCTTCATCCTGTGAGCTTTTACCCTAATGGGCTGTTAATGAGCTATCAATTATTTATGCAGAAGGAAATACACACAGTACTGTTCCTTAGCTGAAGGTTTGCAGCGTTTAAATGTGGGGGGCTATACCCTCCTCACCTGGGTCTCTGGCCCTACATACATCTTCGTCTGCATTCACTCTCGTACAAGGTCTAGCATGTAATGCTTCAAGCAAGCTTGCACACCCGAGGCTCATGGACTCGTGCTCTAATCTCATGCAACATTGGCAGTTCCTGGGGTAAGCTGATATGTAGCACTTCTCTGCTATCGAGCAGTTGCAGTGCATTAATCAATCCTCAAGCCTTCTTGTGAAGCACACTAGCTGTTAATCTTATTTCTAGAGGCTCTGTCTCCTTCTTGACTGGATTCTTGAATTACAATGGCTGAAAAGCCTTTCTGTCCATTCACAAGGGGACCAGAAGCTAAACTTTCTTCCACCCAGCCTTCATCATCCACACAGTGAGGACTGATCATTGTCATGAGCTTGACCTCGTAATGAAATCAGTGACCTTGAAGGTGGCACAGGCAATACAAATCCTCTTGTTCACCCCAAGCTTAGAAGCTGTCTGCCTGACTGTTTTGATCAGCTTCCTCGTGAATGAGGAGCCCTCAGCAAGACCTGCCTGAACCACTTAAGTCGCTCCCTCCCATATGGCGCAGAGGAAGCATTTGTGTGACCCGGGAGTATCAGGACACAGATTGCTGCTCGGGCTGCTATGGAACCTTTTCTTTACCTGTGCTCCTCTCATACATATCCTAGCATATTCCACTCCCTATTAACCCTGTTGTTGTCCCAAGCGTAGTCTCCTGCCGAGGGATCAACAGCATCCTACCACCCATTGCCTTCCCCACCCCATCTGCTTTACTGCCGCCTTCCAGAGCTCCCCACACCCCGGGCTGTCTGAACAGAGCAGCACGCAGAGGTGCTGGTAGTGGGAGTGAAAAACAAAGAGAAAATGTGAAACAGTATCAAAAGGAAAAGTTTCCTTTTACAAATGCATTGTTTTTTCCTGGTTTTGCGAGTGTATGCACATGTGTTTGTGTGTGTGTGACTAGACCGTGTCAAACAAGCTTAACATCCTGGAATAATTAGCCAGGCTGCTAAGGGTTAAGGAATTTATGAACTTGTTAAGAGATGGAAACATTATGCACTGTTCACGGTATTTAATTTTAATTGCACGCTAGAGAGAATCTTTGATTACATTATCAGTTTCTTCTCATTGAATGTTAGTTGTTGTATCTTTTCTTTTTACAGTGCTGTTTCTGTGATTGAAAAGATATTGCTCGTAACTGACTGGAAATGGAGGATTTTAATTAGCCAGCTTTTCCATGCAGAGGATTCCAGCTGCTGAAATCCTGAGCAGTATTGGGTTAAATGTCAGTCTAAAAGATTAATGACTTAACTGAAAATATTTTATCACCAATATAGAAAATAAATCCCATTTCCTGAGAGCCACAAACAGTGTGTACCATTGAGGAAGGGAATAGCACAAACCAATAACAACTGATTGCTCCTGCACCAGCAAACAGCAGCGATAAGACAAAAATCATTATGAGGATCAAAGTCGCAGAGCTCCTTGGCCAGCGCTGATGCTGCGAGGCTGAAATACGAGGTGCGTTGCCTACCCGGAGGTGACTTTATCCGGAGGCGTTCAGAGCCCGTGCCTTCAGCTGGCTGTCTCCACACAGGAAAGCAGGGATATGTGCTTTCATGCCGGGTTTATGCGAGTGGGAATACTCCATGCTGCTGCAGCAAGAAAACAGGTGCTGGTTTTTATCCAGAGTTTAAAGCTCTGGTTTGGATTCACAGAGGCTGCTGCTGAGATGGACAAGATGTGGAGCTTCAGAGCCCCAGCCAGACACATGCTGAGGGACCAAATGTATCAAATTTACAACAGTTCTGAATTAAGCCCTTTTTTTTTAAATTTCCAATTTTTTCTTCTTCCTTAAAACACCGCACCACCCTGCCTTTCCCCACACACTTTTCCTTCTGAGTATCATTCAACACATAGCTGGCTGCACCTATAACAAGGGCCAGCAGACAATACAGCTGTTGACTGACAGTGGTGTCTGGAGAACACGCGCAAGCAAAATGGACAGAAATCTCTCCTGGAGCACAAACATTTAGCAGTGAGGAGGATAGCACACCGAATATTACGTAAATGTTCGGCTGCATCTGTTTAAAGGTTTGCTTGCCCACGGATAAGGAAATTAATCTGATGTTTAGATTAGGTTCGTGTCCACACACTGCAAGTACGGATTTAGTGGCTTTTTGGCCAGAAATGAAATAAAAGTTGATCAAAACCACAAGCTTTAAAATGTTCTTTCTTTTCCAGAACTAAATCCTTAAGTTGTTAATTGTTAAACAGACAAAACTTTGTCTCGGTGAGGACAGAAAATTATTGCTTCTTCACCCACATTAAAAAATGTCTCCTGGGCTGGGGGCGGGGGGGATGATTCTCCTTTGAAACTGCTGCCTTGCTGTGAACATTGGCCTGCTCAGGAAAAAAAGCTATATAAAAATAAGCTCTTCAGGGCATGAACTACATCATTTTACATTAGACTTTCATTTTTCAGTGCAGGACTTTGCTCTGTAATTTTGCAAAAGCAGCTCTCAGTAGTAGGAGCCATCTTTATTCCAGCAGGCTGAGGGGCATGAAAAGTCCTGATTCTCAAGGCAGGCCCTGTACACCAATACTGTGGACACACATAAAACCCTCAGCCGCTTCAATAATACGAGGCTGCAAAAACCAGGCACTGAAAGGAAGGGCAACGTGACAACTGTTTACACAGCTTTAATTCAGTCCACTTGCATGACTGTGTTACAACACAGTCTTACACAACCTTTATCCCTTGGTCCCCTGCGCTGTGAAGTGCATGGGAGAAGGTAAGGCACTTGTTGAGCAGATGGTCAATATTTTATTTTATTTCCTTTTTTCCTCCAGTTTGTAGCCCCAGGCCTTTTCTACTGCAGACTTTTACAACCAGCTCTGAATAAAGATGCGTCTATTTTCCCCTGGCCTTTTCTATAGCCTTCATCGTTATCACTTCTGACGGCTTCAGACACTGGTTTATTTTCACTGCCTTGTATATATTGCCTCCGTTGGTGACTGAGCCATTGAGAGAGCAAGGTCAGGGTGATGTGTGCCTGACTGGGGCAGCTGGACCTACTTTCCCTTGAGCATCACGCTCAGGAGTAGGCTAGCTGTTCAGGACATTGCTCCCATCTAATTCAGCTGCAGGTATTATCGTATCTACAGCAGGATGGGTGGGAAAGAATAGAAAAAAAGGAGATCTGGGCTGGTCTCATAGAAAAGGGGAAGCTCAAATTCATGACAGCAGGCTTAAGTGACTGGACTTTTCAGTGGTGAAGAAAAACAATCAAAAGATTGTTCAAAAATAAGCTGGTACTGCTGCATAGGGAGAGCCTGCAACAAAAGCTCTACCAGGCGTCAGTCAGTTCCCGTTACGCACCAGGGAGCACTGGGCTGGGGCACGGCAGAGGAATTACACCTGTCCCAAGGTGGTGCACGGTTCTTGCTTCCCAAGGATTAAGCCTATACAGAAAGACTTGCCCCATTATGCAGCCCAGCACAGCTGCCCGCTGCTGTCACAGCTGGAGGGTCTCCTCTGTCAGGTCCCACCAGCAGGAGTTGTGCACTGCGAGTGGTGAAGGGGCTGCATCACCTTGTGTGGGGATGGGTCCTGCCGGGACTTTCTTGCATCCCAGTTTTCCTGTGCTCTTTCCTGAAGTAATGAACAATAAGAAGGAGTCTTCGTTTTATAGAAAGTTACACAAAGGAGCTACACAAGTTCTTTGATTCTGCCTTTGCATCCCAAAATATACAACTTTCTTCCTGATACTGTATGATCTTCAGTTACCATACAAAAATAAATTATCTGCAGGAGAATGAGGGCAAGCTGAAAACTTATTTATCACCCAACCATTATAATGTGGTTGAAGATCAAACAACCTGTGAAGCTGAGATAATTTTCTTCATCTTCAAGTAGCCACTGGAAAGCCTCATTACATGCCTGAAGTTGCATTGCTTAGCAACAACATTTCAGAAATTCAAGTTATCAGCAGGATCACTAATAAGACAGTAAGCTGCAAAAGAATCCTGAATAAACTAGACGCATTTGCATTTCAAAATAAATGAGAGTAAATGTCAGATTGTGTTTTGGAGTATAGGAACTCTTCTCAGCATAGATATATTGCATTTACTCGAGCATTTGTACGATGGAGACAAATCTGAAATGTCTCTAAAATTTTATAAATACAAAGTGTCTGTGAGCTCCAGAGGTTTTACTACTCTTCGACTGTTAACTTGAGCTAAAGTATGCTATTAGAAAAACATGCTGTCAAAGTATGGCGCAAACAAGAACGATTAGAAGTGGTATTTTCCCCAGCAGGACATGACTGTGAACAGCAGTTCCTGAACAATGAAGATACAATGAGCATGCTGCAATGTGCAGGATTCATTTGAAGGACTGTTTGGTTTACTCAACCATATTTGGGAACACTTTTTTAAACCTCACAGATACTCAGAGAATAAATTTGTTAAAATGTCGTATGAAAAGCCTTCATGGCCTATGTGTAAAAATGTAGACAGTTAAGAGTGGCATAGTTCACAAAACCAGGGTAGGTCTGGGGCTTTTCTGTAGCCCTGGACTTCTGGTGAAACGTACAGAAAACAGAGCCATGGGAATGCTCTGGGAAAGCAAAGTCAACACTAGCCCAAGCCTATCGGTGACACATTGCCTTTCTCAGCTGGTCATAATATTGAGCTGATCAGCTACCATGAAAAAAAGCACCCATCAGAGACCACAAAGCAACTGATTTCAACTTGCCCACATTTTGTCTCCAGGGAATTCGCTTGAAATGTTTCCATCACTCATTCACTCACAGGCACAGCATTTAGGGGAAAACCCCACTTATTCCCGTTCCCTCTACAGGCAAGCCTCCCTCACCTACCATCATCTTACCCACCTGCTTGTAGCTAGCAGGCACCATCTCTACCCAGCACGTGTATGGATTTTCAGGCATTTCCAAAAGATGCTGCATCCCACCTGTGCAAAACCTCCTCTCTGGCTGCAGAGGAAGCCTCCTGGCCAGCTTTGACTCATTGCTTCAAAACCCCTTCACTGAACTAGAGGAGATGAATTTTTTTTCAAAGAGCACTGCTGGGAACAAGTGAAGCCAAGCTCGGCAGTGACGGCTCTGAGGGTGGGATGCGTGGGAATGACCTTAGAAGAGCAGTAAGGGTGTGAGAGGAAGATTGCAAGAAGGAAGAGTAGCCGGGGTGAAGGTCACCCATGAGCCTCACCGAGCCCACCTTTCAAGGCACCTTCTTTCCCGTAGATCCCCTTGCTTTATGCAGGACCCTGGACACCAGATGGGCAGTATTCACACGAACAACAGTTGAAAGCCTCAGCTTGATTTAGCAAACACTAATCTTTGTTTGTATTAAGCCTGACTTACTAGCTTATTCACTGTGGTTAATCTCAATGATTTTGCAAGTTGTCTTTCCAGAGCACTTCTGAGGTGCAATGAAAAAGAGATGGATAGTCAGGGTTTACTTCTGGGACACTCACGCACAGAGACATTAATTGGGGTGCTCCAACTGAGAGATATAAAAGGTGACTTCTCAGAGCTCTTGGCAATATGTACCTCTCTCCAGAGACGTATGTCCAGAGCATGGCTCATCTCCATTACGTTTGGCAGCCATGAGTTCTCAGCACTTCTTCAGTCACGTACCAGGGTCTCAAGCTTAGCAGTTAGGGATTATCTGTGAAAAGTTTGTCTTCAGAGTCTTGCCTTTACTTAATTGGATGTGTCAGATAACCTTAGCAAAAGACAAGACTGCTGACCCTACCTAGACCATAAGTCCCCTTTTGTACCTCTGATGGAGAGATCTTATTCCTTTAGCAATGTTAAGATCTGTACTTGTGTAGCCTGTATTTTTACAATTATACCCAGAACGAGTTAGATATTTCCTTCTCAGCTTCCTCCCAAGAAAAGAACAAGACTCGTCCTTCAGGTTTTCTTTTAGTATTAGTTGTCACCACGTAAAGACAAAGTGCAAGCCCAGTTCTCTCTAGTCTAGAGGTCATTCGGTGGGAGAGCTCTTCTCTCTGCAAGGGAAGAAAGTGAATCCAAATGACAGGCAAACGTATCTGAAGAAGAGAAAAAGAGCTTGGCCTTGCAAAAGAGACAGAGGTAAGGTTGTCTGGATACTTCAAGAATATGCAGATGCATAGTTTAAATGCCACACTTCTTTCAAAGAGTGTTTTCAGAACACTTTTTGTAAAGTACAGAAATATTGTTTTGCTGTAGTATTCAGGTCTCTTCCAACTTAAAGACCTAGCCCAAAGTTCTGTTGTCCTGCAAGCTGATATTATTTTAATTTTATATTTTCTAGGAAAAAAAAAACAAAACATGTGAAGTGGTAGTTCTCCTTATTTCAAAGCCTAATGTTGGATATAGCTTGGAAAATGCTGTAATTTTGAATACTGTGAAACCTCTTGTATTTTGACACCCACACACATCTCTTCTGGCCTACAAAATAAAGTAAGAATGGAAAACAGCTCATTCCAAACTTCAGTCATGTTTAATGCTGAAAATAAAACATGTAGACAACCTTATAATTCTTATAAATAATGATTCTACAGTCCAGAGCAATAAATGTGAGAACTATGGTTTATGATAATGTATTCTGCAGTGACAGTAGAAAAATAGGGCATCATTTTGAAAAGGGGAGAAGCTATCTATCATGTTGAACACACTAACAGGAAATTCAAAGTAGTTTCAGAGGCAGTTAGTCCAAGATACTGTTCTTCTGACCCCCATGTCCCCAAGCACAACACGTGAATGAACAGCTCATCATGTCCACCATGCAGGGAGGGGTACTACATGTGTCCATCCCCAGGCTTGTCATATTTTGTGTTAGGAATCTATCTATCTTTCTGTCTGTATCGCAGAATATTGATCTGGATGACATTAACCAAACCACATGAATTTTACTGAAAAAAAAAAGAAGAAAAGAAAGAAGTGAAAGAAAGGTGTTTAAAGGACAGAAGTTACTGTTGCTAGCTATGTGAAAGGCATGGTGAACTGCAAGCTCCTGCAGGTACAAGTTACTGCAGAACAATGAATCAAGTTTTATCTTTGCCCAGTTAAACACAGTTGCCCCAGTAGGTCTAACTGGCCAGTTTTTCAGGCAGATAATTAATGCTTTGGTGACTGGACTGCAACCAAAACTTGTGGATTACAGGGAAAAGTATGCTCAACATGTACCTGTTAGCACTAGGTGAAGATGGTCAAGCATCCAGCAGAATTTGGTTTTACCTTCGTCTACGAGTCTTCTCAGTGATATATTTATCTCTGCATGTGTAGGGGGTGGGGGGAGGCTCAGTTCCACCCAACCAGGGCAGGATGCTGAGCCTGTGCTTCAATAAATACTCAACACAAATCTTTTTCCAGACCGACAAAGGCAAAGTTCCTTCATTTAATTGATTTTCTAAATTGTCAGTGTCCGATTCATTTTGGTCTGATGGTTTAATTTTTCTGTGATAATTGATTTATATGTCTTATCCACTTTATCATTAAGTTACAAAAGAGGAGTTCACCAAATCCCATCTTATTATGCTTTTGTTCTACTCTTTTTTGCTCCAACATTTTCTAAAGCAGCTGCTTCTTGGCAGGGAAAAACCTGCTCAGACTTTTCCTTACTCTCAGCCTTGTTTGTCTTTACCCAGTGTTCCTGAAAGTGCACTGCTTATTCAGTATCTCAGGAATAGTCTGCTTCTGCAGAATGATCTCTGCGTAAGCTCACAGTAATTGGCCTCCAACAGCCAATTTAACAAGTTTAGTGAAAGTCTTGCATTTGAACACTAATTTTGGAATAAAGAGGTTAATGGCAAAGTCAAGTAAGACCCATTTGTTACAAAAGAAAGTAAACTGATTTGACTTTATTTGACTTTGCATCAAATAGATTCTTATGAAAAGTCCAATAATAAATGTGCATTGTGAAAATAGTTCTAGAAACATTCAAATGGACATTTCTGACAAGGAAAGCAGGGCCTCTACTCACCAGCAGTGGATGTCTAAAGGCTGGCTGTCTCAGTCAATACTTTCGGCTTTCTTTGCATGCAGGCTTGAGCAAAGCGTGCTTCCAGAGGGCTATTGACCACCCTGGTCTCTGACATTTTTTTGTTCTGTAGCAGCAATATCTGCACTCCTCTTTGCAATGAAATAACTGACATCTATTTCACTCACCGCATTAGTTAGTTCTGTACAGAGGTGTATATTATGAGCCTGAAGTCATTCTTGTGAAGCTGACCTGGCAGGAATTTCCAGTGAAAAATTTCGTGGAGGTAATGCTGCTGGAAAACAAGGCTCATCACACAGTGGGATTGTGGTGTGCCTGAATCGTGGTCTTCATACATACAAGTCTTCATACTTGTAGACAGCTGCTTGGTTTGATACAGAAAAGTTAATTCCTGGATTTTTTAATTGATTTTTTTGGTAGTGGTTGGAATAAAAAGAGAAATTCTATCTAACAAAGGTGTCTTGAGGTGGCAAGTTCCAAACAAACAAACAAACCAGTTTTTTGTGCGTATTGGGGTTTTCCATCCTAGCCAGGTTTGGACTTGACTTGGCATAACACAAGCAACACTCCTCTGCAAAAAAGAGCCTGCAGAGAGAGGCTACAGGTTTCAGTTTTCAGAATTATTATGAGAGCTGTTTCCCTTTAATTCAACATCTGAACGGAGGGGCTGGTGAGACCTCGAAGTACAAGCATATATACATATATGTTTATATTCTGTATATATGCAAAAGCATACAACAAGGAGTTATTTCCATGCCTAAAGAGAGAAGTAATGAGGAAGAAGGTCTCCAGCACAAAGGACAATTTTGAGTGTTTTCTACACAAGCACTACTAAATGATCAGAATCATCCCTCTTGCCCCATTCATTAAAGCAGCCTCTTCTTCATCTCATTCCTTAAATATATGCATGACTTGGCTCACCTTGGACTTCAATTCTAAGCATCTACTTTTGAAGTGCCCTAGTAAAAGTGAGAAAGAAGCCCGCAACTCTCATGAACCCAGACCACTGCCTAAAGCAGATCCTTCCCAGCATGCCATTTCACAGTGGCAGACCCCTCAGACATCTTTGCCATCAGACTGTCTCCTTATGTATTCCAAGATATTGTCTGGAAAGGCTCCAAGAAGGAAGCAGTCAGGTGCACGGGTCTTTTACAATGGGAAAATCCAAAGGAAGAAGGAGTTGGAGGAAAGAAATCCTTGAGGGCAGACTTGTCAGAGACTTCTGTGTTCTCCCAGTCTAGCAGTGGGAATGAAATAGGATTGAGACAAGTCTGGGAATTTCCTAACCCCAGACAGTAACAGCAGCCGTTTCAGCATTGTGTTTTTATATATATATACACATATATATATATATATAGTATTTTTCACAACTGCGAAATGAACACTGGGAGATTTCAAATTTCTTAGCATCTGGCCTTCAGATTCTCTCCAGCAGAAGAAATCTTTTCCACTTCTATTAGCTCAGCTTTACTCTGATCTATTTAAAATTTAAGCTAAAGAAATTTCTCTTTTACAATATACATAATATATGGATGTCATAATAGTATCTTAAAAAACAAATATTTTTTTCTTTACATCAACATCATCTCAGTTAGGTTAGGATGTGTAAGTTTAAGAATGGATCTGGGCAGCTGAGACATGATAGAAAAATCTGACGGGGTTCAAAGGACGTTATTATCAGTGCCAGAAGAGCTTAACAGAGAATTATCTCATATTTTTCTTTCAAAAACTGTCCTAGGAAACTCTGTGGTGGACCTGAACATGACCGCTAAAGAGAGCAAGCTGCTAAGAATTTTCATTTCAACTGTTTTCTCATGGCTATCTTGTGGTTTGACTAATAAGGCCCCCAGGGATTTTGGTGTTACTGCATGGATTTCCCACACAATATATGGTACGGGTCTGATTGTTTTCAGAGTGCAGATGGCTTTAGTTGTTAATCTCTGCAAACTCCCACTGACCTCTCGTATGTGCACAGTTCTCTTCTTAAGAATTGGTTCGATCTGCCTCCTCTGTCATTCCTCCTTCAGCAATTGGTAGATGCTTGAAGCCATTCTGGAAACAGACTTTTGGTGGTGGGCTCAGTCCCAAGAAAATAAGAATCTCCTCCTTGTTCCCTGTCTTTTTCCCAGGGAAGGCAGTCTTCTGGCCAGTGAGAAAAATAAGGGCACAAAAATATTTCAGTTGAAAGAAACGTTACCGAATGTTCTAGTTCCTAACTCAGCATTTGGCATCTTCTTGTTTTGCGCCTTCTTCTGTTGCTCGCTGAGACAAACGCTACTCTTTTTCACTTCTATTTGATTCATCACTGTTTCACATAAGAGTAAAATGCACTGTTTTTGCATCGTTCCTAGACACATTGCGGGGGGGGGGGGGGGGGGGGGCGGGGGCGGACAGTGCTTTCTTTTCTGCCTAAAAGATGTTTTAAGCCTTTTGTTGCAAAATTTGATCCAGGTAGCTCCCCAGAAGCAACGCCTATCCTCGGTACTCCCCAGGCACAGCAGACAAGCCTGTCACAATTTCACATGGGAGACTCTTGAGCTCCATCTTCTGGAAAACGTGGGACGAACCTGCTTTTCCGGGCTGGTTCCCGGGAAAGCTGGGCGGGTTTGGGGGCCGTGGGCAGCTTAACCTGGCAGAGCACCGCGGGACTCCCTTGCACCCCCTTTTCCCACGTTCTCGAAGGAAAACCAAAGGCACTGCAAGGCGTTTGGAAAATACAGGTACAGCTCTAAGGCAGGTACCGCCCAGCAGCTCGCTTGGGCGAAAAGCCCTTTGGATTATTTTGATGCCGACAGCGGCGTCGCGGGTGGGTGGAAATGGCCTTGCAGACCCATTGCTCTGAGTTTGAACATTGGCACGAGCAGGTTTCCCCCAGCCAAAAGTGAGCACACATAAATATCTTTAATTGTGGTTTTCAGCCAGTTGGATGTTTTCTGTGCTTTGGCTTCATCGAGCTGTGGGTGATTTAAGCACGCCTGGCCAGCGCCGACAGGCTGTTTCTCTTTGTTACAGGAAAGGCTGAAACAACACTTCAGATTATAACCTTACCTTGATCTCTCTTACTCAGCAACCCGACTTTCTCTGCTGATTTCAAAGCTGCACCACCAACTGTAAAACTTTGTTTCTTCTGGGCCACTTCTCCCAGGCCAGGGAGAAGGCAGCCTCTCTCTACCCCAGCCCCGAAATACCACCCAGCCGAGCAACATAGGCTGAAATGCTGGCACTGGCTTCACCAAGCTCCACCACGAGATGTCCTGGTCGCCGCAGCCTGCTCCCTCAGGGACCACAGTGCCGGCAAACCTAGCCAGAGGGGAGGAGAGGGAAGATGGACTCCAGGGCATCCTGAAGGTGCTCAGGTCCCAGCTGGTGCCTGAAAATGGTTTTCCTGGTTGTAATCTCTGGAGCAGGGCTGTTGTCCTTGGGCACGCAAGGGCCAGCACTCACCAAGGTACGGAGCCAGCCCTGGGGGATTTGCAGGCATTTGAGCATTTTTGCTCCATGGCACTGTGTATTTAGGGGTCCCTTGCCCCCTGTGCACTCCACGGGGCCACAGCTGAAGTACAGCATGGGTGCACAGCACCAGCAGTGCGGGCAGTGCTGGGCCCAACAGGGAGCGAGAGGAGCCAGGATATTTGTAAAAAACTTCTTGTGGCGGAGACAGCAATACACTCAGTCCTCCCCCTGGGACGTGGCTGGAGAAATGCATTTTAATGACTATATTAGTGCCCAGAAGCACCGAAACCTGAAACAGGCACATCAAAAAGAGACATTTACTGCCTAGAAGAGCTGACTATCTTAGTACAGGAGGACAGTGGGATATGATATGGGCATCCACAAGTCAAGAGATGCTACGCCCTTATTAAGCTAAGCAAGGTTGTTTGAGGCTGTTTAAGACAAAGCAGGTTTTATTTTAAATATCTGACTTTCATAAGGGCTGGGTGGGAGCAGGAAGGGAATGTAATGCCATTAAAAGAGATGTGGATCTGAAATTCCATTGAATTCAAGAAAAATTTAGGTTACTCTGGAGGTCAAGCAATCCAATTTCCTGTTCAAACCAGAGTCAACTTCAAAGGTACATTGGGGTCCCACAGCTGCCTGAGACCTTGTCCAGCGAAGTGTTGCAAATCCCAGGGGTTGGAGAGGCCACATCCTGCCTGGGCGCCGGTTCCAGCACGTGGTCCTGTCGCTGAGACATCTGTTTTCCCATTTTTCCCATGTGTCTGTGGAAAGTCCCTTGCCGTAGCTTGTGACTAGTACCTCTGGTTCTGTCACTGTACATGTCTGAGAAGTCTGTCTCTGTTTTCTCCATAGCCCACTATTAATTTGTTACTGAATTTCAGAGAGTACTCTTCATTCAGAGGAAAGGTGGAGAAGTAGTAGTAGCTAGGATAATAACTGTCCTGTCAACTTGAAACATTTTGTTTTCTTTGTTTAGTTCTAGAAAAAAAAAAAGAAAAAAGAAACAAAGCAGTGAATTCACTGCCTGAATGTCAACAACAGTAAAATTTAAGCTTACCATCAGCCTCATATTAATTCAGTGCTTTCACTCTCAACAACATCATTATGGTATTGTTTGGAAAACAACTCCACTTCCACTCACCAACCTGGGGGGACTAAAGCTCTTCTGATACAGAGCTCTAATACTTGATCTGGGGCTAGAGAATCCTTTAGCACTGCCCTGACTTGAACACTTCATGAAAATATGTGACTTGCAGGAGAAATCTGGGTGCAAATGGGAACCCCTGCTTAGAATGCATTTAATTTAGAATAGGTGCTCACTGTATTGACATTGGCAATGTTATTCTGATTTATTGTGAACAAGTTGTCTTATGGGGAGGTGATTCTGATTTAATATGATCAAGCATTTGCAGAAAAAGAAGTTCAGTATCTCAAGTTAGGTCTGAAGGCTAAAATGAAGGGAGGCTATTTTGCAAGGAGTTTATCGATTGCATGTATGCAAAAATCCTGTACCGAACAAGTGCTGGATGCATTAAAAAATCTAGCCCATTTGGACAAATAATCTCTGCATTGCAAACGCCACAAGATTTTCCTCTCAAAGAAGAGAAGGAAAAGAGAAAAGGGAACTGGGTTTTTACAAATACCGTCATACTTTGAGCTATTGCCAGGAGGCTATTGAAAGCTGTAGGTTCTCACAAGACAGGAAAAATCAAGTTCATCCGAGAACTGAGACACAGAACACATTCTTTCTTTTTGGTTAACAAGACACAAGGAGTAGATTTTTCCGTCCTCCCGATTTTGACAACTTTCCCTCAAATTGGGAGCAGCTAAGCTGATCAACATTCCCCCAAACGGCTCTTGGTCCCCCAAGGCATTCCTCTGATGCTCCCCTGCTCACAGGACAAGCCGCTCAGCGCTGGAGGAGAAGCGGTGCGTCCTTTCTAGACCTGCTGGGAAGACGGGTCTCGTGTTCTGTTTTACTGTGTTTTGTCTTTTGGACTCTCAGTGTTGGCTAAGTGTATGTGTGTAGCCCCAGCATAGGGTATGACCCGTAAGCACAGCCATGCCACAGATGTTATTAACAAAATGTTCTTATTTTCCCAGCACCCTCAGGACTATGGGATAAGAGCAGGCCTGGACAGAACATCGCTTAAAGGCAGGGATGTGAGTACTCCTCACCTTTTTTTAGACACCCACCTGTGCAGCTGGGCAGCAAGATCAGACTCCTTTATCAGAATAACAGCAGGCTCCCAATTAAAACAGAATTTGTCTTTTTCCTTCTCAAGGCACGCTGCTCCTCAGGCGCTTGAGGAATGCCGGCGGACTGGAGGTGTCTGGGAGTAGCGCTGCGGAGGGCGGCCAGCGCGGCCCAAAGGGAGCGGGAGCAGAGCTCTGCAGCCCCAGGAGCAGCCATGGCGCTGGCAAGCCTGGGAAGAGGCAGATTTTCTAAGGCGGCCTGCCCTGAGGGAGCTGCGGCCCCGCGTTCTGGCCTCAGGCAGAGAGAGGGCCGGGGAGGGCCTGCTGACAGCCCCTCCGAGGGGGCGGTGACCCCGGGACCCTGCAGTGGAAGCTGGAGCAGCTCTCGCGGCTCCTTGGTGCCCTTGCCTTGCCACCCAAAGTCTGCAAACCACGGGGCCCTGCCCGCTCTCCCCGCAGAGAAGCCGAGGTGAAAGCCACAGACAAGGGCGCTGCTGGTGCCATCCTTCCCACAGCAGCCTCCTCCCTGCCGGCCGAGCCCCGGTGCCCGCCGAGGGCTTGGGCGCCATCGCCCAGCGCTTCCCTCCTCGCCCGGCTGCGTCAGGTGGGAAACGAGCTGTCTGCTGCGGTACAGCAGCCGGGAATGTGGATTCTTCTAGACCTCTGAGGTGTTTTTAATGAATTTCCATGACCTGGGAAGCCTTCTGGCAGCAGAGGCAGGATCGCTTCCCTCGCGGACGTGGAGGTTTTCTGTGGCCTCACACACCCTTAAACACCAGCACTTTGGTGAAGAAGAGCCGAGGAACACATTTCCTTTTCCCCACAGCATGCATCCACCGATGATTGCTTTTCCAGAAGCAAGCAGACCCAAAGGAAGAGAGATTCTTAAAATGTAAAATGTTGGAAAGGAAGGCTCCTTGCCTTTGCAGTTCCAGTGCACAGAAATATTCCCCACTGGTGAAGAAGGTCGACAGGAGGTTTCAGCCGGCGGCTGAGGTAAAATTTCCCCACCCAAATCCTATCTGGTGTAAACCACTCCTGCTTCATCTAGAACCAGAAGTCTGGAGGGTCAGGAACAACGAAAAGAAAACACCCAGGCAGGGAGTAATTATTTCTTCTAAGGAAGACCACAAAAAATACATTGCACTCTCTCCCCACACCCCGTTTTCTTAAGAATAAGTTTCAGAAAAAAGTGAAAAAAATTGCAATGTAAAAGTGACCTCCTTTTTGCATCGTCTGCAGTCTGTGCTGCCTGGAAGCGCCCTGGGAAGCGCACTGCAGCGGTGACCCCGTCCCCTAACACGTGTGTTTCCCTCAGCAGTTCCGCTACGTGCAAGTTGCTTTTAAGTCTTCCTGGTTTTAGAGCACTAAAAGGCAGTTTCTAAAAGGCAGTCTTTTGCCTTTGCATTTCTTTCAATGTCTGTATTTTTTTGCTCTAGCTATATAATTCTTCTCCTTTCTGCTTTGTTAGTTTTTGCAGTAAAGCAGCATGCATGTTTTCCATTACATATATCATTTCAAACATAGAAATTTTCAATCAATTTTGTATATCCTAAGTCCATTTGAAAAGCAGCATGCCTTGCTTGAAATCCCATTTTTGTAACATTCAGAAGCAACACCAGCAGTTTTGGCTACAGTCGTTTTAGTTAATTTTTGCTTTGATTAAGAAAAATTTATTTCCCAGAGTTATGTGTTTGCACAAAAATGCAAAATACAGAGAGAGCCGATATCAACAGAATGACACTGGTTTTGCAAATTACCCTGACTGCAAATATTTATCACTTGAACATCTGTCAGCCGTACTTCCTTGAAACATTTATACTAAATTTTTGCTTCATGCAGATGGAAGGAAAGGTGAGGAAGGGAGCTTAGAGGCAAAATTATACAGCATAAGAAATACAATCTAATCAAGTGTCTAAGGTACATGGATATTAATTTTACCTGCTGTTCTTTCGCAAATAATGCTCAAGGCTTCCTGTGTTTTTTTAAGTTTCCTCCTCTGTTGCCTCAATTCAAGAGGCCCAAGTGGAAAGAGATGCTGATACATTTCTGAACATAATTTCAAATAGAGCTAAAATCAATACTTTTTTTCAGTGGAGCCCAGATAACAGCAAACTCAGTATTACTGTTTATATGAAAAAATCCACGTCTTATCAAAACTCGAGAAGGCATGCGTGCACCTGGGAAGCAGTTGTTGAAGGAGCCAGTCTGTATCTGCTCCATCCCAAGTGATCCAGCTGTTATCCAGCTGTCATCCGTCTCTTGCGCAAATTTTAACTTCAGTCCCTATGGTCAAAATAACAAATGGCTAACGAGCTTTCATCCCCTGTTGGAAACGCAATGCGCTTTCAGCAAACATCTTTGAAAAGAAGGCATTAACCAAATGTTCAGTCATTGAGGAAAAGCTTGTCCTAACTGAATAAAACATGCAAAAATCTCCAGCATGTCACCGACACTGCAAGCTGCAGCTCGAGATGCTCTTCTGGCTGTTGAGGGACAGAGTTTGTAAGCACCATATGCCAGGTCCTTCAAGACAAACATTTGATAGGCTTAAGGAGATTTCTAGGTTTGCTGTAAAGAGAACCCGTGAATGGCCCTGCTGGGTCAGACCCACGATCGTCCAGCACATTGCCGCTGGCAGTGGCCTGCAGCAGATAACTAGGGAAGAGCGTGAGACCTGTGTGACAGTATATGGTACTCTCCCAGTCTCTGCTTGTGTTCTGCCCCTGAGTTAGAGGTGTTTTCTTTGCATTTAATAGATCTCAATGGATTTTTCTTCTGTGATTTTCCTTCTTCAAATTCCTATAGAGATTTGGGGTTGTCAGTTGTCTCTCTGCCATACCTGCTCCAGTGACAGGTGCACAGCCTGCGCCAGCTGGGCTGGTATGGGTGCTTCTGAGAGGACACAGAGACAAACCAGCCTTCTCCTACAGTAACAGCTTCTGAACAGTTGCTGGCAGGATGTTTCTGAGCATCAGAAAGGCAGATTGGTGTGGCAAAATCACCACCAACCAGGTGCAAATACACTAGAAAAGATATCCTAGGAATAAACTGTGGTTTTGTTCAGAAGCTGAAGGCATGTTTTAAATTTCACAATGACCTTAGGGCACGTAAGGAAGACCAAGTCCATGAACGGCCAAGCTGAGGCAAAGCACGGTCAACAGAATTGTCCCTCTCTCTATGACTTGAAGGCAAAACTGGACTAGGAAACCATGTTCTAACTACAGTACGCATGCCCAGCTAGGGGACAAGGCATGGCTGTAAAAGCAAAGGGTATCTTCTATTGGCATCTGAATGCCAGTAGTTTGGTATTTTTTTCCCAGAAGCACGCTTTTGAAAGCTGAAAGCCACTGTGGGCTAGGCAGAGTTTTTCCAGCATGGAGTGGAAGCACATGGCCAGATTCCACAATTCCCTTTTTCTGTCAGAAGAGTAGTTCATGGACAATTTCTGACTCTGCTTTTATAATAGGGATACACCAAAACAACAGACTCCATCCTCCTTTATACCCACAGCAGCTCTTTGATTTTATCATAGTGTTGATTTATAATGTTAGAAATTCCAGTGTTAAAACCAGGAATATATGATATTTCCCAAGTTCCCTTACAGACCCAGCATATTCTCCATAGCTTTGAAATCTGCTGCACTTGTGGAATTTTTTTTTTCCCCTACATTTTACTATTGCGACCCTTCGTTGATCAAAAGTGCCCAGGTGCACTTGGCTGAGAACTAAACCGTAGTAGCTGTAGTAGCAGTATCCAAAGCTGGCAGCTCCTTGGAGAAGGAAGTTCTTCTGAAGAAGTTGCCCAAAGCACCCTGATGCTCATGGCTTCACGTTTGCTCTTGGTCTGGGCAGTGTAATGGTACTGTGCTAAGGACAGCCAAGGCTCTACACAAAATTTTGAAAAGTGGCCAGTAATGTTGACTGTCCCAGAAGGCCTGAGTTTCTGGAAGAAGATGCTCAGCATTTTTTTAAAAATTGTATTTATGTGAGGCTGGGTCCCTGAGAGCATGAGTAGGTCTTGGCAGTTCATTTTTGCAAGTGAGGGTTTTTTGGATGCCAGCTCAGCATTGTACTGAACGCAACATTTAGTATTATGCACTAGTCATGGAAAAAAAATTGCCTTTTAGGGTTTTTTCCCCACTTTATTATTTATGGGGAGTGGAGTGGGGGTGGGATGTACTAGACCTGCACCTTCTGCATAGCCAGAAAATTTTCATTCTTTTGTTATTTAAATTTCTGACTTATCTCCAAACTTAACAACTTGCTATACTCATCCTCACACACAATTGATTGTTGATAAAAATATGTTACTGAGGAATTTGCTTTGAATCTCCTCCTTATTTTTTTCTTTTTAATATCACTAACTTTTGTTTTTTGCATGCCTGCAGATTCTGCAGCATAGGATGTCCTCCTGTTGTCCTTGTTTCTGATCTTAAAAAAACTGCTCCATCCCTTTTCAAGTGATTTTCTTCTATCAGCCTGCAAACAACAAAAGAGACTTTAAAGATAAAAGGAAGAGGAAGCCAGATTCACTTTTTAATAGTCTGGGGACTGGACACTATTCCCTAGAACAGTGGAGTTTGATGGCAAAAGCCTAGAGACAATTGAATTAAGCTCACACATGTAATGTCTTGTTCCCAAAGGACAGCCCCAGGTGGACTTTCAGCAATGGTCTGTTGCTAAAAAGATATACTTTTTGAAAAAACAGACATGATCTGGAATCAATATGATATTATTCTTTCCTTTTCTTGTTTTCTACTTTGCTGCTTTCAGCCTGACAATACCGTGACCTTCGGAGTCACCTCTGCACGGATCCTGCTCCCTCCGGAGAAGCAGTGGATGCTCTGCAGCTGTCTGCTTCTTCCCCAAGGTTGGATAACAAAAATCTCACATCTAAACATTTGTATCTTCTGGTTTATGCTTTTTCTGGCTGAACATGGAATCTGTAGAATCCTATGCATTAAAAAATAATGCAGATTTAAACTGGAGATTTTAATTTTGAATGTTCCCTTTTTCTCAGCATACTACTGCTCCATTTATTTGCAAGAGCCTTCCTAGAATTTCCTCTTTTTAGAGAGGTGCTGGTGCCCCCTGTGTTCATATTAGCTCCTTCAACATTAGCACTTCTTTCTTCACAAATGTGCTTTCTTAGAAAGCTGGGGTTTTGCTTAACATATGATGTACTTCAACCTACCAAAGCAAACATTCAAAGCCATTTTCTAAAAAAAAAAAGAACCCTAAACCCCTTACACAATAATTTACTGTTTGTCTCTTCTGACGTAATCTTCTTGGATTGATGGTCTAACTTCTTGAAGAAGAACATGTTATCACACTGTTTAGGAATATTGCAATTCTGCATCAATCAGCCTGCAGCCTTTTTTTCACCTGGAGAACTAGGCTAGGCCACTGGAAATAAATGCATATTTTTGGAAACTGTTGTTCTAAACATGACAAAGCAGCAGTATTCAGTGCTTGTATACAGCAGAAATTGAAGGTGCAGGATGATATGATCATGCTGCAGTTTTCATTTCCTGCAGAAAAATAAACTACGTACTACAGATTAGAGACATCAGACAACATTTAATACATTCCTGATTGAAGAGGTCTAATGATCAAGACAAGCTGACATTATGCCCTGAAGTATAAGATTGTGAACGATTTAAGGGCAGAATAATGTTACGTTGGGTTGCTCATGGGCCTGTTGTCAGATGATATGTTCTGGCTGTGGAGATTTGAGTTACCTGAGCCATCTTTATTACAACCATAAAAAAAATGAGTTAGAGTAGGTTATGTCTCCCATTCGCTGATTTAATGTCAAAGCTGATGCTACCTCGGGTTGGATGTCTTACTGTAAAAGACCTGGTGACCTATATTTTTTAGCTGTTAGTTGTTTGCAAAACAGTAGTCAAAGGTGGAATTGATTCTTCCACATTGGTCAGCAAAATGCTAAAGACTTGAAGAGCAGATGTTCTCCTCAGGTCAAAGCAAGAGCTCATCTCTTGAGACACAGTAATGCTGGGGCTACCCATGCTGGGTACCCAAATATGCTCTCTTTTTTCTTCCGGATACTTTATCCAGGTAGAATTTGGGCACCTCCACCATCTGTCTGTTTCTTCTGGGACAGTGACCTCCTCCCTAGGGCTACCGCACAGCCATTCAAACCAGGCACCGTCCCTCGGTGATAGCAATGGGTGTGATTCTCCCGTGAAACGCCACAAAGATTTACCGTGCCCACGTCTCCGGGGAGTGTTTGGCCTCGTGTTTGCAGCCAGGGCTGCACTTCTGCTCCACGCAGAGACCATGCCCTCAGATCAGCGGTGGTGGCTCCAGTGCTTCCAGGGAACAACGGGCTGGTGGTTGCTCCCCCAGGCGCATGCTGTGCTTCCAGAGATGATGGGAAGGATGGTGGCAGCCTGAGGTCATCAGGCAGTTTACGTTGCAAGCACGTTAAGCTGCAAAAGCATGACAACCCTTTTTTACATTTCTCCTACAAAAACATACCTAATACACTTACAGGTATTGCTACTGAAGGTGATTTTATTCTTAAGATGGTGAAAATCCCAAACAAGTAACAAGACAAGTTTTGTTCCAAGCAGACCCATTTCTATTCATTGTGCTAAGGTTTGGGGTCAGATATGCAACATCTTTACGTGCTAAAGATACAGGAGGTGGTTGTTGAAAGCAATAGGAACCAACAGCAAGGTGATCTAAAATTGTGCTCAGAATGGGCACATCTACGTTGGCAAGCTCCTAAAAACTCAAAAAGCTGGATGAACCTGGCCCTCAACACAGACAATACAGTGAGCAGTAGGGATTGTGATGGCTCACACGCATTTTGGCGGAGCGCTTGAAGCGGGTGAGCTTAGTCTAGATAGCATTTACGCCTTCCTAAGAACTGTTTTAGCTGCATACTGCAGGGAAGGAAAAAAAAAAGTAAGTATCTTCTGGCATAGCCAAAACAGGGAGTTGTACTACATTTCCAGGGGTTTTTAAGATGCTGTAATGAGATCAGCTGTTGAGATCATGTAAAGAAAGGTCTGTGATAAATCAGTACAGAAAAACAGCCTTGCTGGGTTTCGGGAGCTCTGCAAGTTTTGAAGCAGGGCACGTCCTCACAGCTGGCTATCAGCCTCGCGTGTTTGGGGAGGGTCAGCGCTCAGCCGCCTTCGTGCCCCCTGTTAGCGGAGACTTGGCTTTGTCAGCTGGGGGGCCAAAAGCCGGCCCGCCGCACGCTGCCAGAGGGCAGCCGGTGAGCACGGCTCCGCGGGTGTGCTCTGGTGATGCTGCGGGAGCTGGCGAGGAGGGGTCGCTCCCGTCGCTCCCACTGGGTTTGTGCTGCAAAGAGGGCCGAGGAAGGCAGCGGGGTGAGGGGTGCGGTGGGGCTGAGCAGCCCTGCTCTGCCCCAGCTACGGCCTCGCGTCCGTCCGTGTGCCGTGCTTAGCATCACCTCCAAACGCTGCCATCTGAGATGGCGTACAGCTCTGTCCTGAAGGCAGAGCAGCTCTCCCACAGCCTCCCCCGTTTCTCTTTTGCCTCCTTAATACACTGTGAGAAAGAGTTAACTTTATTCATAAAATGTAAAAGATCCTGAGACTAGGATACTCTCTTTTTCCTGATACTCAGCTTTAAGCAGTTCAACGCAGCTGTTACCGTAATGCATTCGCGGCTTGCTGAGGGTTGCGAACCTCACGTACAAGAGGCTGTCTAAAAGCTTGTGCTTAAATTTCAGAGCTGATAGTTCCTTTTTTGTGCTGATGTCCTCATATATAAGCTCTCTGCCCTCGTACATCAGCCCTGACCTCTCGGTTACGGCACAGCAGGGTGAATAGCAACTGCTGGCAGGTGGGGCAGAGCGCCTTAAGAGCTGAGGGCATTTCTCTTGGATTACAACGGGGTCTGCAACTTTGCTGTCCACTGCCTCAGATATTTACAATTACTTTACTCAAGGCTTCAGCAGCTGTTTTGCTAATTATCTAGACAATTAATTTACTTCTAAGGCCATACATGGGACAATCTATCTATCAACTGTCGGGAGCTTGGTGTGCAAAGTGACTTCCACCTCTTTGGTGCCCTAGAAAAGCAGCACTTTCACAGACACTAAAAAGTGCAGAAATTAAGAGCAGCTTATTTCAGATTTGTGGTTGCTAGCACAATGCCAGCAGAAGCGTGGTCAGGGTCTCTGAATGGACATGCCAAACTTGTGCAGAAAGCTGCTGTCTCTTGTATCTGCAGGTCGCCATAACCTTCTCCACAAGCTGCACAAGCTTGTATGCAATGCAAACAACAGTTGCAATCGTTGTTCCTGTCTCTGTACACGCCTTGTTGAAGGCAGAAGACCTTGTAAAACTACCTCTCGCGCAGTAGCAATCACAGGTCTTGCTTCTGCTGTAGGAAAGATGGATTAATTTGACCAGGTCACAATAAAAATGTAAGATAAACTGAGTAAACACAGTCTCAGTGTATTAGGATTTAAATGCCACCGCCATTAAAATGAGGAAGAGTGGGAAGTGGTGAATCTCAGCAGCACAAAACTGATTGTATTGCACAACTGCTGTGGTATTGACCAGACTGTTTTGCACATACACACTGTGTGCTATGCAGCTGAGCTGGTGGCAGTATTTTTTTAAGAAGAAGAAATTTTATCTTTTTACTCCCATTCCTATGTGCTTTTAAATTCATACTAGACATGATGCATAATTAGAAATTTAATTCTTCCCTCTTTCCATTGAAAACAAATGCTCCCCCCCAAACCCTCATCTTCCAGCATTGCTATCGCCTCCCACGTTTCACATATTTTGAAGATTCACTATGAATAAAATCACACACTCATTTTCAAAGTAAGCCAACTTTTAATTTATTTTGGAAAAAAAAAAATGTTCCTTAATGAGGACAGACTTGTTGATCTGGAGATCGAGAACTCGAATGACTTGCTGTCAAGTGGGTTTGGGCCATGCGGGAGCAGGAGGGACGCACAGGGCGGGGTGAAGTGGGCTTTTGCAGAGATGAGGACGAGACGACGGGTGGTGGTGGGGAGGGGACCTGCGGCTGGGAGACCCCGTGGCGTAGATGTGGAGGGCTCCTTGATGCTGCACCGGCAGGCACCACCCTCACCTCAGCCGTCTCCCCGAGGTGGACCAGCCAGGCTATGCCCAGCTCCTTCCTGGGCACAAGCAGGTGGAGAACTAAGGCAACATCATCTTCAGAGGAGTGTCTGGAAATGCTTTGAGCTGGAGAAGGCTGCAGGC
Source organism: Opisthocomus hoazin (assembly GCF_030867145.1). NCBI lineage: Eukaryota > Metazoa > Chordata > Aves > Opisthocomiformes > Opisthocomidae > Opisthocomus > Opisthocomus hoazin. The sequence goes on from NC_134415.1 coordinate 75,144,345, forward strand.
TGTCAGGGCAGAGATTGCCATAGCCAGCTAGCTAAATAAAACATGGTCAGAAGCAGCTCCATGGAGAGAAGATTTGCAAGGCAGCGATCACTGTGAGACATGCTGCTTTCTGCCTCCAGAACAACCTTACACCCAGAGGCTCATGCAGACTGAACGCGGCTTTGGTAATGATGCCAAGGGGTGGGAAATGGTCTTGGCACCGCTCGACTGGGTGCCAGGAGTGGATACCCAGGGTATCTCGAGGGTGGGTGTCAGGAGGATGGGGCCAGACTCTTTTCAGTTTGTGCCCAGTGACAGGACAAGGGTCAATGGGCACAAACTGAGGCACAGGAAGTTCCGTCTGAACATGAGGAAGAACTTCTTCCCTCTGAGGGTGACGGAGCACTGGAACAGGCTGCCCAGGGAGGTTGTGGAGTCTCCTTCTCTGGAGATATTCAAGACCCGCCTGGACAAGGTCCTGTGCAGCCTGCTGTAGGTGGCCCTGTTTCGGCAGGGGGGTTGGACGTTATGACCCACAGAGGTCCCTTCCAACCCCGAACATTCTGTGATTCTGTGATTCTGACTGCGAGGGGGAAAGCTCTGCCAGTCCTGCGCCCCGTCCCTGGCGCCGAAGCAAGGGGCTGGGCGGTGAGCTGAGCCCATCCCACCGCTGACTCTCAGGATGCCCCGCGCTCAGCCGGCGAGCTCCGGCAACCAGCTGCACAGCTTGAGATGTGAGGGAAATTACAGATGTTTCAATCAGTTAAAACTACTTTAAAATATACAAGCTAGTCATAAAACTTGTGGGTTGAGTCTGTGAAAATCCAAGCTTCTGCTCTAAAAGATACAGGGGCCCAGCAGCTGCTTCTGTCCCAGTGAGAGGGGTTTCTGCCAGGGCCTTGTCCAGGGCAGGTCCCCAGACCTTGACGCTTTCTCTCCAACCCCAGAAGTGTGTGACAGTCTTGATCTGACAGTGTCCATGGCAAAACACTCGATCCCATCTCTGAAATCTTCCTGAGTTTTCTTTCGCACCTGAAAGCTGCCAGTTCAGGGTGCCGAATTGCAGCCCTGCAAGCCAGACTTTGCAGGAATGGAGCACTGGAAAAGGACCAACAAAACCTGAACCCCAGGTTGGACCAGGCAATCTCTAGCCATCCTCCTCCTCCTGAGCAACATTTCCCTGTGATTCTGTAATGCTCATCACCGTCTTACTCTGCTTTCTCTCAGTGCCGCCACACTACCAAGAGCTGGGGCCAGCGCAGTACTTAACTGCGTGTAAGATATTGTTATTTCTACAATGCCAATATGTCCTGCTGGGATCCTGACTGATTCCAACAGCATGACTGCTCCATTGTGATAGAAAGAGGAGATTTTATGTGGAATTCAACTTTAAGTATTGTAAATTGCAGAACAAGTCATTACATCAGTTTAAAAAATATGTCCTTGCACTGCAAGATTTAGCTAGAGGGTCCCTTTGAAATGACATTTTCAGACACCTTTGTGCTCACAGAAAAATATTAGGCACCCTGCCAACAAAGTGGCAACATTTGAAGGATTATAGGATACAAAGTCTAATGGGAAGCTTTTAACTTTGGTAGCTGACTCTGAGAGAAATTTTCCATTAAAATTACAACAAACACCTACAGCCAAGGAGTAAGACAAATGTTTTGTTTCAGTTTATCAGCTACTGGGCTTCTAATGTTTGCATCCTGCACTATATTACAAAACTGTTGCACTAGTCATGTTTAGTTCAATTAAACATTCCCCTAAAAATTTGTTTTCTATATGATCAATCCACTAGGGTCTTCTGCTGTGGGGTTTTTTTTTGGGGGGGGAGGCATTATTATTGCAGGCCAAGGAGATCTGTGTAGAAAACAACAGTACTGAAAACTGCCTGGCTGCACATGGTCGGAGAAAATATGCTGTGTTAAAGCAGCAAGGCTTGTCAGGGAGATGAAAGAGCCCTGGCTTGTGTTCATATTCAGCCAGTTAGTACAGCAAAAACCTGAAGGCGAATAGTTTCATTAAACATTAATTTGTGAAGCGCTTCAAAGTTAGGGTTGAGGCATGATTCTGTATAATACATAATATTATTCATCATCTAAAAAAGTTGTTTTGGATGCAATTAAGGACTAATCCTATGGCTCTCAGCAGAGCGGTTCAACAGAATTCAGGGAGGTCTTGCATCATTTAACACGAACATACAGCAGAGGAAGGACTTGCAAGTCTCTCTTCCCTTTTAATTTGGCAGATCTGAGGAAAAAAAGTTGTGTAGGGGTTTCAAGCGTGGCCTTTGATTCATTTGCTTCAGCATTTCAAGCTTATCAAAGTAGCTTAGCTCCTAGCAGACAGCTGGGAGTTGTTTACAGCCATCCATGGTGTGGTGAAAACTGGACAAACAGTAACCTTCACCGCAAGGCGAGCTGGGCAGTCTTGCACAGGATGGGCTACAGTTCAGCCTTCTCCAGCTCATTCCTCGCTCTGGAGCTGAAGCTGCTGCTGCCGCTGCATGAAGCGCTCGGAAGCAGCCAGAACGCCTTTACCAAGAAAGCATGCAGTGAGCAGAGCCTTGCGAGGGCTGCGACCCCGGAGAGGACGACAGCGCGGACGCCAGCACACCGCAGCACCTGTCCCCATCGCTCCTCCTGCCAGCGGAGCCGGCTGGCTGGCACAGGCCCCACTGGCGACGCGGGGCAAAGCCTGCCCGTGAGGCTGCGGGCACAGCGGGAGCAGCCGGCACGTTGGGAGCAGCACGCAGGGGGTAAAACTATCTGCACCATACCCTCTGGTACTGACAGCGGTACCTACCTTCCCATGCCAGCAAACAAACACGGTTGGTAGTGCAACATTAATTCGACTGTATGTAAAGACAGAATATGCTTAACCTATGCTTAAAAACCGCCTTCTTTTGTTCAACGCTCGGGACTGCTCTGGGCAGTTCTGATTTCACACACAAGCTGAATTCACGAAACTTACAGGAAATCCAACCAGCAGATTATTTTTTCTCGTGTCTTTTGTGAGGTACTTTAGAAATCACTTGCAGATACAAGTGTGTAAGAATATACTTACTTCTAAAAAGAATGACCTTTCCCTTACATTCCACTCGCTCATCAGTCTTCACTCAGCACAGCACGCTACGCTGCATGGTTGCTCAATGCACACTCGTAACAAGAAGTCCTAAAAATCACTGTCATTTGAAGAACTGCTTTGTAGCTCTATTTCCTCTAACTGCTGTACTATTAGCCATGTCCCCGGATTCCCTGCTGCAATTCCGTGCTGCAAAGCAACTATTTCAGAATCTCATCTAGTTCTTTCACTAAGCATCAACTACTGTGCACCACCGGAAGGGGAAAAGGAAGAGAAAATATGTAGAAACTTGAATCATTTGTTAAGAGAGTAACAGCGAGCCACTTTTACTGACTCCATTAAAAACCAGCTGAGGCAGGAGAGCCCGGCAGCACTGTACTGATACTACTCTAGAGCCAGCTCCAGTCTGAATACTACTGTTAACCCTTACAGGCAGGTTGTATCTGTGCAAGTAATAACTTAAAAAGCACCCGAGACACCCAAACAGCTTTTCAAGAGCCAGCTTAATGCTGGCAAGCATGAAGCTAGGTGCAAGCCAAGTTAGTGAAAAGCCACGCTGGTTCCTCTGCGTTCAGTGTCCCTGAGTCGCACAGTAACAAATTTTCAGTATCATCTAGGGTATACCAAAGAGTTACTTTCAATAACACGGCAGTTTTCCTACCAGGAGCTTGCATATCTAAGGAAATGGAGTGCCAGCAGCATTGGTAAGGAAGGAAGGAAGGACGAAAGACCTGTGATAAGTGACAACACGGAACAATCTCGATCACAAAATAACTGAGCAACAAACACAGTTTATCTATGGACACTTGGGATTTTAAAAGCGTTAATTTGCAGACTTACGGAGAACTCGCCACTGCCTGTGCCCAGCACACTCCTTCGCTTCTGTGAGCGGAGCGTGCCACCCAGTCGCAGCAGTGCTCCACCGCCTGCCGCCTTCCCCTCGGCCGACGTGCCCGGAGCTGCAGTGAGCGCAGCACTGCCACACACTGACCTCTGGCCGCAGCACGCTGCCTGCTGTAACCCCCCTTCTCTGTAAAATAACTTCCCTGTCTCTGGAGTTGTCCTTTTCACAGCACAGCTGAGGTTGGAGGACATCTCTGGAGATGACCTAGCCCAACACCCATCCCACCCACTCCCCACATGTCCAGTCAGGCTTTGAAGGAGACTCCACAACCTCTCCGGGCAACCTGCTCTGCTGTTTGACCACCCTCCCAGGAGGTTTCTCTGACATTTAAATGGATTCTCCTGCATTTCAGTTTGTGCCTGTTGCCTCTCAGCCTGCCACTAAGCACCACCAAGAACAGTCTGGCTGGTTTTACTCCGGCTCCATCATACACTTGTACACCCTGGCAAGGTCCTTCCTGAGCCTTGCCCAGGCTGAGCAGTCCCAGCTCTCAGCCTCTCCCCGTACAACTGGTGCTCCACTCCCCAGTCATCCTCACGGCCTTTTGCTGGACTTGCCCCACCATGTCCGAGTCTCTCTTGTAGCAAGGAAGCCCAGAACTGGACCCAGCACTCCAGATGTTGGACCACACCCGAGCAGAAAGGGTCACCTCTCTGTACCTGCTAGAAACACTCATCCTAACGCGACCTGGGAGACTGCCGGCCCTCACTGCTGGCTGGCTCCTGGTCAGCTGGTTACCCACCACGACGCCCAGCGCTTCTCCAAAGCTTGCCCGACCAGTAGCTTCCCCCTCCAGCAGAGGTCATGCCCAGCACCAGGCATCACTCGGGTGGTGGAGGTTTCTCCCGCAACACACCCTCACTTCGCCCTGCTCCGTAGGAGCGCGCTGGCAAGAGGCCCGGCCCAGCTCAGGGCTGACTCAGCGGCAGGGAGGGGAAGCAGGCGTTTGGCAGCCAGGAACAAGTCTAGCAAGTTCCCAGGACTACCAAAGAAGTACTTTCACAGTAAATGCTTTACTATAGAAGCCTTCATAAGAGCTCCTAAGAAGTTGGAAGTGGTAGATTAAAAAAATCGTCCGGTTCTTAGAATACAGCAAGCAATTTGAGGAGAGTGCCAAAGGGCATGCCGTCTGACGTTCTCCACTTTCCCAGAGCGATGCAGCGGTACGAGTGAGGCTCCATCTCCCCCGGCAAACCTGCGAAAGTATTCACGTATCACCATAGCCTGTAGAAAGATTGTAGTCTTTTATTGATTTCTTGGTTTACAGATTCAGATTTAACTTTCAATAATAAAGTTCAGTAAAGTGATTCCCTACTCATAAAAACTTGCTTTACACACTATGTACAGGCACCCAGAGACCACAGCCACACAGCGTGTCACAGCTACACCACAGACCTTCACACGGAACGAGTCGGGGAGAGGCGCGAGCTGCGGTGGTGCACATTAGGAGATCAAGGTGTGGACACGCACGGCGCACTTGGCACAGCTCACTGCAGATTGCCCACACAGGGACAGTAAAATAATCCCAACTCAGTGATAACGTGGATTAGTTCAACTACACTAATTCCAGGAGGAACACTTAATTCACAATTAAACTAGCCAACAGAAGAGATTTGATTAAGCTGAATCAAATGCAGCTGAACTAATCATTCTGGTTTCATTAAGCACCCCTCCATAGACAAATCCTAGACCTTGAGATCGGTCTCCAACATATCCAGTTGAGATATGCAGAAGTTGGAGGACCGACGGGAGTTCAGGTATTAGAAGTACTCTTTGGCGGTTTGATACAAATATAAAAAATAGATTACTTCTGAGGACTAAACTAAGCTTTTTTTCCCTTTTGTATCTTTACTGCCAGCACCAGAACTGCTTCAGTGACACAGTAACACTTACATACAGTAAACACAGCCTTACATTTTAATGAAACAAAATTCGTATTACAGATAAACTTCAGTACTGGAGATACCCTCTAACAGGCTACCCGCACCCCACAAAAAAAGTTAACATTCAGTGAGAGAACTTTCCTGTAGCAACGACAGAACCCAGGAAACACTGCACCACTGTCCGTCTTCTCTGCAACACAGTAACTGGCAAACATCAGAGACCTGTCTGCAAACGGCACCCCACTGGAGCACACATGGAATGGCATTTGATGCCAGAACCATTAGTTCATTGATTAAACATGCCTTTCTCTTTTATGAGGTAAAGCAGACCACAGGTCTCCTGCAACTGCAGGCTGACCTCAGCATGCCGAAAAACTGCAGCTACGAGTTTATGCAATCAGCTTTATAGCATTACACCAAGCTACAGCAGTTAAAATGCAGTTTCACTAAGCAGCCGTTCATCTGAAATCTCGCAATTCCCTTTTAAAAGCTGTTGTTTTCCCTTCTAGTGACATGCCTATCCTGAAGGAAGTAAAGCCAGACTCATTTTGGGAGGGGGGGGGGAAGGAAACACTTCCAGAATGAACCGTGCAACAGCTCTACAGCCTGCAGGGCAGGCGGCTGCAATATTCGTGTTGTCTCCAGCCACACAGCTCTGAAGATATTGCTTTGTCCAGATGCTGCTATGAAGACTTTCAGTTTCAAATTACCTTCAACAACAGGAAGGCAACTTAAACAGGGCATTCCACAACGAAGGCCTTTCAGCTAATGTACCTATGTAGTTATCTCCGTTTTGAGATCCTGTAGTGCAGCTTCACTTCATCTTCTTTCTTGTCTGCTGCAGACTCCCATTCAAACTCCTAACGAGCAGTTCAGAACAAACCTAATGAAAGGCTCAAGCAGACTCCCCTGCTGGGTACATGAGCACAACAAGCCATGGAAGTGGACCTAGTCCATTTTCAGATTTTTCAGCAAGTGATGCCAGAGCTTGTCCAATTCAGTGAGAATTTTATGGGGAGAAGAGGTATACAAACAATACACAGTACTGTTTATGCTTATTCCCTATGGAAAACTGATCTGATGCTAAGAGAAGTTCCAGTCAAAGCTATAGGAATGCTTTGATTTTACATCTCAAAAAAACTGTGGGGGGGGTGGGGGGTGGAAGTGCTACACAGACTGCCTAGTCCACTTCCCACAGAAGCTTCCATTCCTTTTTATGGAATGTTCTCAGTATTTCTCGAACTTGATACCTAGTGCTGGCTTAGTCATCACAGGCAAGGCAGCACCCTCTATTCTTATAGTTAACAGAACCAACCCCTCTGGAATTCACCTATTATACAGTAAATATACCTCGAGAGAAACTAGGTGATTAGCCCCAAATCGCCTGATGATGAATTAAAAAGAAAGAAGCTGACATGAGAGTTCTTCCTTGGATTTAAGGATCTCCAGGGCGTGGATCTCCTATTCATGTTGTCCTGTAGATTTCACAAGACTTAACTCTTGCATGTTCTTTTGGTCTCTTTGACATGAAAGTGAGGGTAACTCGGCTTTGAACAGCTTTGCTTGCAGTAACTGTCTTTTTCCTAAGGGAAATCTCTGAAATTCCCCCTCCCCACAGATTCTCACACATTCACACAGGCTGTCTAGAAAGGTAAGACACTTTATTGAATTTGTTGATAAATTAAGAAAAGACTATGAACCAGACTTATGGGTCACAGGTGTGTGTAAACAGACATTGATTCCTTCCCACAGAACGCCTGACTCCATGTGCTCAGCCAGAAGTCACTTTCCCCAGCGCTGCTCACAGGCTGCATAGTGATGGAGGGCAGAGAAAAAGTCTTCATAGCTGATGTTCCAGTGGGAAGGCAAAGAACTGAGAAAGCAAGTTAGAAAAATTAAAATAAGCTTTTGTTAACACGGCACAATTCGTGTGACCAGTCAGGAACATCACTACTTAAAGCAAGCTATTGTCCAAGTAACCTTGTGAAGCTGTTCTCGACAACATTATTGTAACTCTAGAAACTAAACTACCCACTAATATCTTGTCACCCTAAATCAAAGCTTACTCATTACAGCACAGAGGGCACTTCAAATTAATGAGAAAGTTGGAGAACCACAGGTCTGCCCAGGCATCTAAGTGCCCACAAACGCTCTCAGATTTAAGAAATACAGCAATTCTAGCCAGTTCAGTTATTGGCAAAACTGGAAAGTAATCCATAGACACGATCATCTTACCTTATCCTATTTCCCTTATATCCTTAGTTTCCCTGATAGAAACCTGTAAGCCACTCAAAATCCACATAAGGAACACCGACAGAACTGGGACTGGACCACTGAGACCAGATGGTGACAGAAGTTGCCCCTTAAACCTGAAGGGTAATGCCTGCTGTTGCCTAATCGTGGCTGAAGGAGCAACAATGAATGTTTGACAGGTTTCGTTTAACAAATTTTAAATACCCTCAAATCAACCTCCAGACACCTTTGTTTAGAGAGATCTCACCTCTTATGGCTGTTTCCATAAGAAGTCACACAGAGACTTGTTTAGTTTGACATTATTCCAACCTGTTTCACGGTATTTATAGGCAACTCACATGATCTCTGTCAGTCTGATGTGCCATGGAAGGAATCCTAACGTGCTGTCCACAGGACCAAACTTCAAGACTAAATCAGGATCAGGAAATCCATTTGTACCTGTAAGAACAAGTTGAATTAGGTTTTATCAAACTCACCAGAAGATTTGTTTTAATTCTAAATCCTAAGGCACCTACATTTTCATGAAATGCCCTTTTGTTTTTTTAAAATGAAGTGAAGCTCCTGAGGACAAGTTAACAATTAAAAGTCCAAGAGGACAGACTAGTCTTGCACCACCTGAGCAAAAGCTTAGGCAGTCACCGCAGGCCCAGCTGGACTGTTATTTTTAAGTCAGGTATTTTCCAAAGATTTGGTAAGTGTGCGACAGGAACAGTTAAACTGTTTTGAGTAACAGCAAACCTTAATACCACTGTTTAAACTGACTTTTTCTATCTTTGTCTTGGCAAACTTGATTTCAGTAGCACAGAACATGCTGTACCCTGACCCATACCTACTACAGTCCTAACTCAACTATGTGGAGTGGCAGTCGAGTAAAAGGACTACTGACCAGTCACCCCCCCCAAAACCCAACCAAACTTAAGGAGGTTCCACTGAAGAAGAACAAACTTTCTTCATGGTCTGTGATGCTAGTAAGTCGTAAAAAAACACCCTGTCAGAGAGAAAATTGTAAAAAAAAAAAAACAAACAAAAAACAAAAACCACCTTTACAATGGAATTTCAGATAAACTGTTGCAGGTGACATCTTTCTGGTTAGATGAGTGAGGAAGAACAGGGCAATATTGTTTTGGGTTTTTTTCCCCTGTTATTGAGTGGGCAGCATGACTCATCCCAGGGCAGGGCTAGGTAACACTGAAGGACTTCATGAGGTGCCCACACTCTCACTACCCATACCTTAAAAGCCCTGTCCCTGTCATTCCACTAGCAAGAGCATCCTACTTATCTTCCAAGGCTGAAGACAATCAGTGGCCAAACAACACTTTCTCTCTTCCATACACTTCTGCCACGCCTGAGCTACTCCAGGGTAAGACTGACAGGCAATAAGCTTAGAATGAACAGTCTTCGTCCAGCTTTCCCTGCTAATTCTAGCAAGTTGGTTAAGGCAACATGTGAAAACCAGTATAGTACCCCAAAGGGACCTGAGAAGGTAAGCTGTCCTTCATGCACCCACCTAGCTCATCTGAACAGTATTCCAGCAGCCATAACCGTACTTTGCTAAAATGCTGCAGTTAGTCATGATTATTGCATGCTATTTTTGTTACCCTTTCCATTATCCATCAATTCCACAAGTTAGCTGCAAGAGTGCTTACACTGCATAACGTCTACCTTTAACAACAAAGCTTAATACTGCCTAGTTGCTCTGAACTTCAGATGTTATTTCCCAATTCTTTCCTCACTTAACAAAAAAAAAAAAAACAAACACCAATCAAATCAGTCAAGAGCCTTTTACAAGTTTGAGTTTAGCTGTACAGGAACTTAACTTTGTGAATAACAGATAAGGTCCTATCAGATTTTGCGCCACCCAGGTTTTGAAACTGAAGCTGGAGATTTCAAAAAGTTCACATCCTCCCTCCCCACTGAATCATCACAGGAATGATCCTTTTACCACAGGTAAAGAAGCTATTTCTCAAGCATGTGCATTTCTAAGGAAGGAAGAAGTACTTAGATAGAAGTCCCTTGTGCCACAGTCCAAATCTTATCTCCAAGTTAAGAAAAAGAATTATAAAGCAAAAGCCACTTATGTGTTCATAAGCCAGCATGTTAGTATGAAAGAGCTCTGCAGGGAAGCAGTGAATACTTAGAAGTGAGGACTCTGGAGGAAGTGGACAGCTTTACTCATCAGCTGATTCAGTAGCTGAGTACTCCTCAGCTGGCCAGTTCAGCAGCAGGGTCTTCCACACTGCAATGGCTTTTCAAACAGGAAAAGACCTTCAGAGGGCCCAGTTAATGCTAATATTTCCTTCTGGTTCCTATCTGAAGGAAAATGAAATTGTACACTGCAATATTACTGTCAGAACAGCCTATTCAAAACACAGTACCATGCTTTCCACTCTGCATCCACCTCTCTACCTAAACATATCCACACGTGGAAGGTCCCTCAGAGCTGCTAGAGTTACAATGCTCTTCAAGTTTAGCATATACAAGATAGCAGCATTAGGCAGCCAACTCAAAAAAAAAAAAGACTTAGACACTCAAGGGACAGGAATGTGGCAACATCCCTTCTAGGTCAGGAGTTCTGCGAGGGGAAGTTCAAGGAATCTGTGGAGCTGACAGCACTACCCTTCTCTTCTCCACATAGATTTTACACGGCAACTGGAACAGCCTTAGTTGATAACCATGTTCTTTACTGGGAAGGCAGATGGCAAGTAGAGACAATATTATAATGCAGATGGCACCCACTTTTCTGAAAACAAGTTGGTTAGCTGAGGCATTGCTCAGAAGAAAGCACTCTTACACTGAAGAAAGCTCAAGCTGTAAACATTCGAGCATGACTGGATTAAGAACCAGAAGAGCCAGATGACAAGCTAGAACCACACCATTTTAGGACTAGACTTCAATACCTGCATCCTAAACATGAACATAGAGTTAAAAACCTACATTATCAAGTAGTTACATCAAAGTGAAAAACTAGAAACTTACAGAAGTCACTGTGAACACAAATCCTAAAAATATAGCTACTCAAGTACTGCTTTTCAGAACTCGCTCTCAACTTAGATCAGTAACTCACAGATCTTTACATTCAATACCTTTGTATTAAGGATGCACAGAAACTAAACTTGCGTACAACTAAAATGAGTAGTTTCATAAAATAATAGTTCTTCATCTCCAGCTGTCCTAAACACTAAGACCAAGCAAATTAATACACAGGACTAGTTATAGATACTACCCCTAGTTATTAGCCACATAGATTAAGCAGCCTGTTTTCAAAATTTACCGTTTTGACAGATTGAAAGTCTAGGAGATTTCTCTCTGCACTCAGCTAGCACATATTACTTGAACAATAAATCTGCTCAATCTAAGATTGGACCCAATACTTTTAACATATCCAGACACTTGAATGCACAGACAGAAGATCATGAACAAGTGTTTAAGAAGTTCCAGTTAAACACCACTGGCCAAAATACATACGCAGGTATCAACTGTCACCAGTTCGTCACGAAATGAATAACTGCTTCTTCAAAACAGTCACTCATTTCCTTAAATTGCCTTTGGGGTATAACAGGATAGATGTCTAAGTTACTTCTTCAGGTGCCTTATTAAATACTGTTAATAACTCTGGTGCAGTTGGAAGCTATCATGCAGCATGTTGACAATAGGGACAGAATTCAGTTTAAAATTAAGATTAAAGTGTCCAGACTGCCACGGTAGTCAGTCTGCAAAGCAATTCAGCTGACTACCCATTTGAAAATTGAAAAAAAAAAAAAACCCACTAAAGTCCAGTTAATGGGAACCACAATAATGTGCCTGCAGACATCCAAGATTAAGTGTGCAATCTGAAACCTGAACCCTGCCAAGCTAATTACAACTGCAATTAACATGCATGATCACCTAGGAAAGCTGAGCAACTATTACAACCCCATAGCACCACTGGGGAAGTGGAGGCTTGTTCTAAACTACTTCTCCCAGGTGTGAGATTAGGGCAGCCCTGCCCTTTTCACAGCTATCACATGTAGCCATGCACCTCAATGCAGGCCCAGTAATCTGCATTAATTAGTAATGAAGATAACTAAACTAGCATGGGTTATACAGCAGTAAAAGATCAGCAAGTACTCTATCATTTGCACTCAGGGTGGTAGTTAGGCAGCAGCAACAGCTTTAATAGCTGTAACAAGATCTGGAAAAGACTCTGCCCATACCATGTCTGCAGCATGCTAACTTGCAGGAAGTTAACAAAGTTGTAACAGTTTCATTTCAGGCAACCCCAGCAGCACTGCTTTCAGCAAGCTCATTGCACAACATCCCAAAGAGGTTGGTAACTCTTAAAAAAATTAGAGTCTCAATTTTAGCTTAAGGTTTCCCTTTCCTGCTTAAAGAAAAAACTCAAAAGGGAGTAAAAAGTTCTTACTGGTTTAGCAGAAGCCTGAAAGCAACAATTATAACTTACTCTGACAGACTAAGTGTCCAGATGCACACATTCTAAGCAATAAATATACTAGAAACCCAATCAGTTATGAGTAAGTACTCTTTCCCCTCCTCCCCACAGACCATGTCATACTTACTACATAATAAGCTGTCTAAGACATTCACATCCAGGTCTGTGTATGTTCTTTGCTGCTGTGCTACCAACTGACAAAAGTTCTGAGCAGCTTTTACTATGTCTGCTTTTCCATCTTCCGGAGACAGCACCTTCAATGTAGATTGGCAATTTAAAACTGAAAGTACAAAACACAGTTTAAAAGCAACAGAAATACAGTTGTTTCAAATGTGTATTAGATATTCACAGGATAAGACTGAAAGTAACTTGTAGTTTACTTCATATACTACATAATTAGCCATAGATACACCTCATCCATCTCTGTACAGAGGTGGCTAAGAGTCTTCAGGATTTGCTGTATTACCAACACTCCAGTTTACGGCAACTATGTTGAGGAGTCTTGTAAAAAGTAGTTTAATTAATGTCAGTCTTGAAACGTAGAGTCTTCTAGGGAATTTGCACTGGTTCTTATACTGCCAGGCAAAGCAGTGAGAGGAAGGTGCCTAGACAGTAACTTGGGGGGTGGTAAGCAATGCAGAAAGACTTGCAGTTCAGATGAAGGAAAAAAGATCTAGTTCCTACCCTAAAAGGGGAAGGTGTTCTAACAGCTACTGTGGACATTCATATGACACAATGATTCAGCCGGGGTCCTCCCTGAACATGATCACAGCATCTTTCAGCAGCACTTCAAAATTGGTGCAAGAGTTACAATATTGATGTAATACTACAGAGAAGCTAGGAACCAGACAATCATACCAGAATTCACCCACTAATCTGTAATTATGTCTGTGACTTAAGAGAACATTTCACAACAATCTTATTGTCTACACACACTGAGGTAATAGACTTCTCACACCACATGACTTGCATCATTGGCAGTTCTGATAAGCCACTTAAGAGGTAAACTTACAAAAGAATCTGAAGGCTACAGATAGTGTACTAAACCCAGCTTGAAGCAACTGGGTTAAATACAAGTGTGTGAACACATGAGACTTATACAGAACTTATGATAGTTATAACCTGGTAATTTAAAAAAGCTTTTCTTAAAACTGCAGAACCTGACTGCAAAGGACCACAGAATACAGTCAGAAGACTCATAAGAATGCCCAAAACCCCTCAGTCTATCCAAAGCCACTACAATGAAAATAATTGCTCCTTGATATTATTTGATTTGTCATATGTCCTATGTTAAAGAATCTTTCACTAACAGTATTCATAAATGTAGGACGTGTCGTTTTGCTTCTCGGAAGTGAAAAATTGCAGTTTAATACTATAAACTGGATAGGTGTCAGCTTGTTCAGTTCAAAGTATGAGGCATCTAGTCTGACTGCGGACCTTTCTCCGTAAGAATAAGAAAAACTCTAAATAGAACAGAAGAGATCTCTGCTTTTCATAGTTTCCAGCACAAAAGGTTCCCAAGACTTAAATGTACCCTTTCAGTCAGCAAGTCTGAGCAGTCTTTCAGTAGTTCATTTGGTCTGGACATAAATATCCCCATTTAGGTAAGTGCAGCTAAGTATGCCACAGTTGAAGACATTAACAGCCTGTCTACCCCGTTTTCTGCTAATTATTTCAGCATTCACAGGCATAAAGAGAAATAACACAAAACTTAGGTGTTCCCATGTAAATGCTAGCATCTTAGCCTAATTTGCTTATAAAGGCAAGTTTATGTTACAACATCAGACTTCATACTGGAAAACCGGCACAAAGGACCTCACCATCCTATCAGTTCTTGCAAGGGAAGCAAAACTCAGCCAGCAGCATCTTAAATGCAGCTAAATGGAAGAGGTTTTGAGCAACCTGGTCTAGTGGAAGGTGTCCCTCAGGATGAGGAAGAACTGGAACAGGCTGCCCAGGGGAGTTGTGGAATCTCCTTCTCTGGAGATATTCAAAACCCACCTGGATGAGGTCCTGTGCCGCCTGCTCTAGGTGACCCTGCTTTGGCAGGGGGGTTGGACTAGATGATCCCCAGAGATCCCTTCCAACACCGACCATTCTGTGCCTGTCTGTGTCCCCGCCCATAGCACAGGGGTGGGAACTAGATAATCTGTAAGGTCCCTTCCAAACCAAATCATTCTCATTCTATGATTCTACAGATGTACCACAGCTTGAAGTGTAGTCTTTTCTTAAGTCTTTGAATGATGTAATGTGATTGTCTTATAATAAAAAAGACCTTCACGTTTTGAGACCTATTTAAATATTATGAGCTGTAGTTAGAAGAGCTGTATCAGCCTATCCCTCTTAGGCAAAGGCCTGCTTTCATAAGTACATGCTTGTGATTTATTACATTTTGAACAGACTTCTAGCATTTGTGTTAGCATACTTAAATGAACACTTACAGTAGATTGTACTGAATAAGGAACATTAGCCTTGAAACATACCTGTTTTCCACTTCTATTACATACAAAATCTGCTATCACAGATTTTTTTTTTTTTATCTTACACCCTTAACCTTCCTGGTGTCATTATACATTGCCATGACAACCAGCAGTTTCGCTCTTTCCCTTCTTCCTCCCAACTCTGAGGCATAAGTTACAAAAGATGAAAGTGCATGCACTGTTTACTTGACATCAGTTCCCTTACACTTACTTCAGTGCTCTTCCAACTCTCTCAACAAAAGAATTCATCTCACTGAAACTGCAGGGAGCTGAGGTACACCGACACATTAAAGTGGTCATGGCACAACAGTCAGGCTAAAGGGAAGATCAGACTACCCAGTAACGATTACTATGGAAAGGAAAGCGCAACATCTCACTATTAGTTAAGAACAAATAAGAACAATGAAAGTTTAATACTAGGCCCAGAAAGGTTGCACGTGTTCTGATAATCAGTGCTTGAAGAAGAAAAAGGTCACTGTAAGAACGAATGTGTTTAAGTAAAAACAGAGTTATAATTTATCTTCAGCTATTTAGAGTCATACCAATCCCTCCTTGCAATTCATCTTACCTTGATCAGCTTTGTCTTGATTTGCAAATTCCACGCTGTACTTGGAGCAATCTAGTCCTAAGAGTTCTTGCTGCTGTTTTAAAATTTCGTCCATCAATCTTGAATTATTCCTCTTGAAAATACCTTTAAAAAAACACCGCATGTCAGCCAACTCCTGTGAAGAGTGCTACAAAATAATGTGACACTAGGCAGGAAGAAAAAAGAATCAGGTAGTCAGTACTGGTTTCAAACTGGCGCTCACAAGTATGGTAAGAATCCAAAGCAAATGCTACAGCACATCACTGATTTCAGTGACCTTGGAAAGACAGCTCGTGCTTTTGTTCCTCTTTCACTCAGCCTGATTTAAGCAGCAAGCTGCAACTGCATAAGGGATAGTTTAAGACTTACTTCATTGTCCTTAACATGCCAGCAACAGTTTGAGATAGCAATACCGTACCAAGTCAGATTAACACGAAGTTTCTTTAATGCCCCTGCTGCTGTAGATTGGCAGTTTAAGTCTCTTCTACCACTTACTGCCACACCACTAAGGCTGCAGGCTAACAAAGCAAGTCACCACAAAGCAAGAGCCAGAAGACTAAATCAGTGTATCAGGCCACAGTAACTGTCCACTCTCATGCCATGGATTTCCTAATAAGAGGATTTCACCAGCTGTATATTCCAAGGAGTTGATGCAGTTCCCAAGGCCTTTTTATACTTACATGTTTATGGTAGGCACATTTTGAGTGCAGGAGAAAACTTGCTAAACCAAACACGTTTGTGTTGCTATTCTAAAATAAATTCTAGCTCAAGAGATACAACACAACTATTTCTAATTAAAAGCCACAGTAAAAATTAAGTGTTACAGCTTAAACAACGCAAAAGTGTGGCTAGACATATTTACTTATGAACTGATAATCTTTTATCACATTGCATTCAGGCTCTTAAACTAAGAGCCTAAGTTTAATTCAGAAATCCTATGTCAAGCATTTCTGTTGACCAGTGTAAAAATGCCCACACAATAGTCTTACAAGAAACACTGAACTGGTATAAAATTTTATAATCAGGCTTATGATTCATCATCTCAACCCGATTCTGGGATTAGAAACTGCTACAAACAGAACTTTCTACCTCAGCAGCGGTCAAGCAGTGTATAAGCATTGGGTTAAAACCACATTACATTAAGAGTTAGTTTGCAACACAAAGTGATACAATGTATTTAATAACACAGCCTTTATGCCTAGTGAGTTAGTATTTTTATACAGACTTCATCAGAGGCTTTAATAGGTTTTAAAGCATCTGTTTTTCCTCCCATCTTAGCTACTTGCTGCAAAAAAATAATTTACTTCATTACACAAGCATTAGTGATGCTTATAACCGATTTCACACATTAACAGACAAGCAAGTTCCCATCAGGCAGCAACCTTGATAGAAAAAAGTGTCAGAATACTTTCACTAAGTCTAAACTAAACCTACATTGTTACACTTTGTGCTCCTGCTTACTAGTACATATTGATACATATCAGAAGTTGTGAATGCTGCTTTGAATAACACTGTGATACAACTGCTTGGATAAATCTGTTTTGTGCTAGTTAAGACTGATTGTCTGTCTTATATTCAAAGTCAGCAGCAGTGCAGCTACTGTAATCGCTAATCCCACACCATCTTCAAGTAACATCTGTACATGGTTGCATGTGCCTCACCTCTAAGAGTCACTTGACTTCCATCCACTTTTCAAGAAAAAAAACTAAACAACCACAAAACGCTATGTTCAGTAGCTAGAGAGTTGGCACAATTAGGAAAGGCTCCTAATCTGGGAAATGGACAGCTGCTCTCTTCCTCCCCTTCCCCACCCAACGCTAAGGATACCAATTCTTTTCTCGTGAAAAGTTGTTGCCTATACCTGTTAAACACTGAAAGAACAGATTTAAGAACCCATACTCTGGCACAAAAGCAAATGAAAACATCGTGGACAACTGGCAGGAGAACGGATTAAGGTGCTCACTGCTCAGTAAAAAGGGACATCAGATGAAGGAGTTGGTCCAGCTCTGAAGTGAAGGTCCTCAATACACACAGTGGATATTGAAGACATGCTAGATGTGTTCTTCAGATTTATCTGAGTATCACCAGCATTTCCCTTTTGTTCTCCTCATTTATCTCACCCACCTCCTTAGTTGTTCAAACCTGGGTCCCATGTTGCTTTGGGAATAGCAGTTTAACATAAACGGGAAGCTACTGTGGTTGTACGGTATAGTTGTAGCACGTCTTTCTTGGAAAGACCTCCACATCTAAACTCCAACTGATCCACCAACCTCGACACACTTGCAGTTTTCCTGCAGTGAAGATCCTGAAGCACCTCAGAAGGTAGTAAACACCCAAACCAAAATCTTCATTTAAAACCAACAGCATTTGGGAAATTTACTCCTTCAGTGTTTTATCACTCAGTGCACAGGAGACTTCTCTTTTTCTTACAAATGTGCATGATGGCAAATAGAGTCCTGCCAGAGGCAACGAACGTGGGCCAAATCCATATACCACTCCAAAAATTATTTTACGTGGTTGTGGCTCAGACATGCACTCCCTTCTCTTACAGTATCTCAAAAATCCATTCATCTACGAGGTTCATTTTTTAAAACTTTGAACATATATCCAAGTTAGTTCTGGAAGATGCTGTTGCTAATTTATACATGATAAATGCAGTCAACAAGGAGTGCATGAGTAGACCAACTCACTAACAGAATTCAAGCATTCCTAGGCAGCGAGACTTCAGTCTTAATTTAATGCTACCTGCCAGTCTTGTTCAGTCTTCCACATAAGTTGAAAGCAAATCCGTAGTATGATTTTAACATTATAGAGTTAATGAGGTCTAGTAAGTTTCAGCAGTACCACAGCTGTTTGCTGTTAAGTGTGGAAAATTTCAGCCCCACTACTGTCTCTAATACAGAATACAAACATGAAATTGTCACTATTATTTCTCATTAGAAACAATTTTTGTTCTTGAAAAGCAGAAACAGTCTTGTTCAGTCAGAACTCTAGAGCTTCTGCAAACTGGTGCAAATGCGTATATTCCAGAAAATTAAGTGTTACAAGAATTGTGAAAATTTAACCACTGTAATTCCCAAAGCAACAGAGTATGCAACTTCAGGGGATTTTTTGTTGTTGATTTTGATTTATTTTTTTACTACTGAAAACTTGTGAGCTGTTTCCAATGATAATTCTTGTTTTTACAACACAAGCTGCAAACGTGCTATTGATCATTAGTTCCCATTAGAGCTGAGGCAAACCAGAAGTGTTTTAGCTTCCTCCAGTAGTCCCCCATTACACAGGTCTTTTCCAGGGCACACACCTTTCGCTCAGTTTTACAATAGTTACAAGCCATGCCCCTTTGCAGCCAACTGTAGTGTTCCACCACTTTCGGCTTAGAGACTGACAAATGCAGTTTGTAATCAGGAGGCTGCGAGTTCAGCAGAAGCAAGGCTCAAAAGTGACAGGAACATCTGGCACAGACAAACACCAGGTGGTGTCAACCGCTTGTTCATCTGGCTGGACTACCACAACCACCACCTGTTAATGCCCTGGTAATACCGCAAAGCTCAACATTCTCATTTGCCCTTCTTTTTAAAGCAGCAGAATCTGGTACAACACCGAATAAGAGTCAGCTCTTCCTTACAAGGCAACACCTTAACCGAAGTTAAGCCTATGAAAGCATGCATCTCCACAGCATTTCAGTTATTTGCTTTTTCTCAACTCCCTTCCAGCTCCAACAAGGGAAGAGTTAAAAGGTAAAAAGTCTGTTTAAAGCATCAAGGTATTAACAGTTTGCGAAACGTCAATTCTTAACCCAATTCAAATCATGTACAGACAAAAAACTGTTTTGACACATGAACAGCTTCTGCCTACATCCTCATGCTGGATCGTGCGGGTTGATAACGGAGGGAAGCAGGGTTTGAGTCAGTTACGCTGGACCTCAGAGGATATGACGAGCTAGAAAAATGTATTAGGCTTGTCTATTCCAAGAGCCTAGAAAAAAATATAATCCAAATTTGAAAGTGGATGAAGTCACTTAAGTTTCACCCAGATTAAAGTCACTTCAGCTAGCGCTAACCAAATAGGCAGAATTCAAGTTAGAACCTCGTAGGTGACCACTCCTCTTGCATTTCTTCTTAGAGGGACATTGTGTACCAGAACAAGAGCTCATCAGCAATCGAGAGACGCAATACTACTCTCATATTACCCCTACCTATAAGGGGATTACCTTCGACAGATTTGCGTTAGCCCTTTTAATAAACGTGGTCTGAGGACTCCTCCCAACTCAACATCAAAACGCAATTGCTGAACATGAAGTTTCACATGGGTGAACACCCACCGCCAATGCTGATCTTCCCCAGTGAAGTGAACACACCGAACACCCAGAAAGTTTTATGGATTGATCAGATCAGCTAAACTACCACATAATTTAGAAGAGACTAAAAGGCTATGTTTGGGGCTAATGAAATAATTTTTTTTGCTTACTGCAGTACTCTATCATTTTAAAGAATTTCTAAGAGAAAATTGGTCAGAAGCAAAACAATTCACTGGAAAGCTAAACCCAGGATGACGAAACCCAAGTTCAATACAGTCATACTATGGGCTTTAAGAACGCTCCAACATGAAGCATCTGTTCAGGAGCCCAAAGTACTCCAATGCCAAGATTCAGCAACCTCCCAAAAAGCGCTCTAGACCTGTCCCAAACTAGGGAAGGCTTCACTGATGGGCAGAAGTAACACTCAAGCAAGCTCTCGAGTGGAAAAGTAACTCCAGCAGAAGAAGGTTAAAGTACATATAACACTGGTCACAGGCTTCTGCACCCCAGAAGGTATTTTAACTGCTGCTATACAATTGCATAATCACTGCCTTCTGACTGTGAGCAGGCTGCATTATTTCCTCAGAGATAAGGTCTTGACCAGCACAGCTGGGTCTCTACCAACTAACAGGATTGGCAATACAGAAGTCCACAGAAATAAATCCTTGATCAAAGCTCTTAAAACTTTAGTCAATCTGGATTTAATAACCAAGGTGCACACAGTAGCATTCAGTTTATTCTGACTTTGTTCTGCTGCATATCAATGAAAATTAGGAGAATGAAAAGAGCCCCCAGACACCAGAGGCAGTAAAAGCATGCCACCTTTGGCCTCCAAGCCTGCTTGGGCAGGGGGGGGAAATCTCAGGTTTGAGCACTGCAACTCATAGCACCATATATTTCTTACAGTAAAAGACAGTTACTTACATTATGGTCCTCTTGCATTCAGCAAAGACCTGTTCATCCCAGTCTTTTGGCATACTGGTTTTCACGGATTCACAGAAGACAGCCAAGTACCTGATCACATTCCACAAGTGTTATCACAGAATCACAGAATAGTAGGGGTTGGAAGGGACCTCTGTGGGTCATACCGTCCAACCCCCCCGCCGAAGCAGGGTCACCTACAGCAGGCTGCACAGGACCTTGTCCAGGCGGGTCTTGAATATCTCCAGAGAAGGAGACTCCACAACCTCTCTGGGCAGCCTGTTCCAGTGCTCCGTCACCCTCAGAGAGAAGAAGTTCCTCCTCATGTTCAGACGGAACTTCCTGTGCCTCAGTTTGTGCCCATTGCCCCTTGTCCTGTCACTGGGCAAATCCAATACATTTGTAACATACCGAGTTCTGTAATTGCCCATGAGAACCACCACAGCTCCAGCCAAACTGCCCTTACAGTTACTGGTGCAGCTGCTGTATCATACTAGTGTCAGCTGGGATGCAGTTACTTATTTTGACACCGAAGAATACAGAAACAATCTTCCATTTAGTCATTCTGCTAAAAATATAGAAATCCACAACTATAAACAAATAAATGGCTTATCTGGCACTTCTTTGAAAAACTTCATGCTTCACTCTCTTCCTATTAGAAAGGGCAATTAAGGACACATTTTTAATTATAAGCCTTCTACAGGAAACTGACATGGTATTTCTTCCAGAAAACACAACCATGGAAGACCACTCTTGTAAGCAAAGTTTCCTGTTGCAATGAGAAGAGTCTCCGTACTACAAATATGCAATGAAGGAAAAGGAAGCAAGTTAAAAGTATACCTCACTACGTCTAACACAGACTCAGAGCACTTGTCATTGTGTTTCCTTCTTCACAGTCAGCATCAGTGGAGACAACATATCTTTGTTAAGTCAATAACTGGTACAACTGTATGAATGCAGAACCTTACTGAAGCAGCTCAGCAGACCAAAAGTAAGTCTCACCCCCTGAGAGGATGAAAACAAATGCACAGCGTAATTAAGGTTCACCCTCTGCTACTGCTAAGAGCAAGCTGCACCTGACTTTATTCACTTTTACTATAGTAGCATTACTGCTGAGGGTTCCAGACATCACTATTCCTCAGAACCAGATTTAGCAACAACTGCTACATCCTACTTAACGATGAGTCTATCTGGCAATGCTGTACGCTCAATCCAGCCACCATAAGGAGCTTAGCAGCAGAAGACAGACAATGCATCTGCTATTACCAGAAGTAATACTTGCTCACTCTCTGAAACCGGTCTAAAAGGCGCTGCTGACAAGATGCTGTGCAAAAAGCAGTGGTGTGGCTGCTATCCCAGAAAACCCATTGAACACCCATAAAGAACATGTATGTGTAATGGCAGGCAATCCTCATCAACTCCGAAAGTTTGGCAAAAGCCACTGATTTAAAATGTTTTAATTGCTCTGCATTGTCTTGCCTTCTTCAATTATGTTCCAACAAACTGGAACTCAAGCTGGCATTCAGATTTCAGAGGCATTAACAAAACCTCATAATATGCAACTGTGGCATGAATGTAACAATACATGGAAACAGCAGCAAATAATCTCCAAGATACTTTTTTTCCCCTGAACTACTAACAAAGACAATTGTTCTGCAAGGTTATTTCAGCTATACCGCTCTTCAGAAGGACATAACCTTGTCCTTTCTGGTCATCATACTTACAGCCTTCTAAGAGTCTTGGATCTGACTGGCTCTCAACACATGTGCTGGAGAAGCAGAAGTAGCTTCTCCACAATGAAGGCATCAGGCACTACAACAGCGCCAGCTCCTCGCTACCAGACAGGATCTCAGCCACAGTGGCTACCTAAGCATTGGCTGGTGCCTGTTCCCTCCTCAGTGTCGAATGGTTGCACAGCGAGCAAGCTGAAAACCAAGACCATCAAGAAACATGACTCTCAGCTGGATCGGTTCTTCATTTCAGTTCTCATACATATAATTTGTGCAGCACAATGCAGGGATCTAAAAAGGAACTAAGAATACATACATAACATATTAGGCAATACCACAGATAGCTCATTTGAGGTTTGGCAGAAATTAGAAATCCTGCCCAATAAAATGTCTCTCTTCAGGCTATGAGGGAAACTCTCACTTTTCTTTGGTACTACTACTTGCTCTGCAGCATTTCACCTGATTGAATGCTTTCCAAGTTAGGAGAAAAAAACATCAACACATAAATGGCTTTTCAGAACGTGCTGACTGTTTTCTGTGTCCTTGAGATGTTATGGAAGTTTTTTATACGCCTCCTTGACCTCCAAATGAGCAAGTATTCTCCCACTGAAACACAACATAACCAAGTTCCACAACAACCCTGCACGTATGGCCAGTTTAAACTGCTAAGTGACTGGTATTAAGCCCGGTTTCTTAAAAACATCTTAGGGAATTTCGTGAAAGTCAGGCTATTTGAGTCTTGTATCACATACAAACGACCAGACATGAAACAGCACATTAACGGCAGTGGGTTAAAAGAAAAGAAAAATCACAAATGCCTATGCTCAGGGAAAGCCTGCACACCTCAGACACTTTTGCACACTTGACCACAACAGATTCCACTTTCTCACGTGGGATGCACTTTCTAGTTTTCCCTGAAAGAGTACTAGAAGCCAGCTATTACAGACTGTACCTCTAACCTGGCATAAACCTATGGAGTTAATCTAATCTGCATGACATCACTAGTCAGCCACGAGAAGTGGCTCCAAACAACAGTTCAACGCTGGTCTCCTACAGCCTCACCATTGACAGCAACAGCACGGGGATCTTCATTCAGTACGAAGCCTTCTCCTCTGGAGAGGACAGAAACAGGACACAGTCCATCTCGTGTATTACTAGCCCTTCTGAGTTAATGGCTTGTCTAGTACCAGAGATCATCTCTCAACAGCCGGGTAGAAAGCTTCACCTAAGAGTATCTTGAATGCGGCTAGTTTCATCTCCTCAGCAGGAAAGGACAGGCATGAGGAAGACAGATTTGTTCCACAATTACTTCGCAAAATGTTAAACCCAAACTATGAACTTATCTTTAAGACACTCAGTGACGTGGAATCAACCTATCTGCAAGAGCGAGAGTTCAACAGTCTTACACCTGACACCCAGCAACAAATACAACGACACAGTGGGTATGAAAAAACACCAAAGTTTTCACAAGCACTGGCTCGGACTTAACTCCAACGTCCAGCAGCACAGGCCCTTATACCAAACGCAGGCCGTGCGGTTTAACTTACAGCGCAGGCAGCACACGGGACATGCAAGTTTATGTTTAATTGCCTTTCCATCCTGCCTCATCGCACGAGAGAGACTGCACGGAGGCAGGCGGCTGCTCTCCCCTGCGCTCTCCTGGGAGCCCACACGTAGCTCACGAACGAAGCTGGTAAGTGCAGGCAGCCCGACGCCCTTCTCCACCCCACGCGCTCACGGCTCTCCGACGCCCGCAGCTCCCGCCAGCCCAGGGCTGGCGACAAGGCCCCGGCACGGCCCCACCGCGGGGCCCGGACCGGGTCACCCCGGCAGCGCAGCCGGTGAAGGCGCCGCCAACCGCCGGGCCGGCACCCGGCTCGGGGGGACCCCAGGAGGGGCAGGGTCCGGCCCGCCCGCCCGCCCGCGCTCACCGTCGTGGTCGTAGACGCTGACGTAGGAGATGCCGACGGCCATGCACCACACCACCAGGCTGGCCATGTCGGCGCAGCTCGGCTCCTCCCCGGCCACCACCAGCCCCAGGTGCACCGGCAGCTTCTGCAGGGCCCGCCCGTCCGCGCGCCACCGCCGCCGGCCCGGCCGCGCGCCCCCGGGCCGCCGCCGCCGCCCCGCGCGGAAGGCGAAGGCCCCGGCGGCGGGCGCGAGGAGGGCGCACGAGGCGGCGGCGGAGGAGGCGGCGCGGCGCCAGAGCCACGCGCGGGGCCCGGCGGCGCGGCCGCGCAGGCAGGCGAGCAGCGCGCGCTGCAGGCAGAGCAGAGCGCGCAGCAGGGCGTGCAGCGCGCGCCACGCTAGCCCGCCCGCCCCGCTCATCGGGGGCGCGCGGCGCGGGGCAGGGAGAGGAGCGCGCGGGGCCGCGGCGCGGGGCCGGCGGGGGGGGAAGGGGGTCGGGGGTGTCTCAGCCTCGGCGCGCCGCCCGCCTCGCCGCCGCCGCCGCCATCCCCTCACGGAGTCCGCACCCACCGCCCAGCAACCGCCGCCAGCGCGGCCATACTTCCTGCCGCCCCGCCTGACCTTTCACCTCTCACCCCGCCATACGCGAGGCGCCCGTTGGCCGCCTGGCGGGCCGTCGTCACTTCCGGCCGCGGGGAGCGAATGACGTGGCCCTGAGAGCGGGGACGGGGCGGGACGAGGAGGGGAGGGGTGGCCGGGAATGGCCCGGGGCGGGGCGGGGGGAGAGCCCCGCCCCGGACGTGGGAGGGGTCTCGGGGAGGGAGCCCGCGCCCCCTGGCGGCCGTTGCTGGCGGCGACCCGGCGTGTTGCCGGGGGCGGGAAGCGCGGTCCGGCGGGTAGCGAGCCGCTCGCCAGGCTCTGCGTGGCTTCGCGGGCCGCTCCCGGGGCTGATCGCCGGGCCCTTCCCCGTGCCTCGTTGGCGCCGGCGGCTGAAGCGGGGGGCGGCGGGGCCTGGCGGGCGGCCGTGCCTTCCGCAGGCCCTGCGGCTCCCCGGTGTTCGCTGCCCGTGCCTGGGCGGGGGGCGGCCCGCAGATCCCAGGGGAAAGGCCGCGCCCGGGCCGGGGAGCCGGCCGTGCGCCGCCGGGCGGGCTGGGGGGGCGCGGGGGAGGGGGCTGAAGCGCCCGGTGGGACGGGCCCGCCGGTGTGCGACCGAACGGGGGGCTCCGCATCGCGGAAACAATTTCTCTTGCTCAGGAAACAGCCGCTCCCCGGGCTCCTGGCGCAGAGCGGCATCAGCCGGCGAGGAGAAAACCGCAGCCAAGCTGC
This sequence comes from Opisthocomus hoazin, assembly GCF_030867145.1. NCBI lineage: Eukaryota > Metazoa > Chordata > Aves > Opisthocomiformes > Opisthocomidae > Opisthocomus > Opisthocomus hoazin. The sequence goes on from NC_134415.1 coordinate 75,170,131, forward strand.
CAGGAAGGCTCGTGCGGCCCCGTAAATGCCCAGATCTCCTAAATGGCACAGATCTGGGTGGCCGGTGGTGCGTTGAGAAGCCGGAGCGTGACGCGAGCTGGCGTCTTCCAGCTGCGTGGCGCAACGCGGTGGGTGCCGGAGGAAGCCAGGCCTCCCGGCCTCTCCGCACGGGCGGCTGCGGCCGACACCGGGCAGAGCAGCCACCCGGGGCGTGAGCGGCGGCTCGGTCGCCGAGCGCCGGCAGGAGAGGAAGAATAATGGCAACGGTCTGCGCTGAAAAGTGATCTGCTGGTGTTGTTACTTCTCAGTCACCAGCTGAGATCTGCGAACTGCCAGGAAGCCCCGTAGATCGCTGTTTGTAAGGCACTGCTTTCAGTGGTCTCGGTAACCTGATTTTGTTTGGCTTTCAAGCACTTTGGGAACCGCTTGGTGAAATTTGTAGATACGTCAGGGTCGATGCGTATGCCATCAAGTCCTTTCTTTTTTTTATCGCGTGCAAAAGTCTGGAAGGTTCCTGGCAGTGAAGGGGGGCACTGGCAGTGTGCACTCCCACGCAGAGTACCCCTAACCCACAAGGACACACACAGCATCTGCAGCGACATTGTAGTCAGTTTGCCATTCAGCTGCCAACATAAACTCTACTAAAAACTTCGCCTCGCTTCACCTTACCCTGATATTTGACAGAGGCAGAGATCTGTTGCCTGCAAATCTCCCTTCTTCTGTTCAAGACAATAGCACCCGGTCAAACCGACCCCAGTGTTTTTATTCCTCACTATTAGTTAACTTTGGAACTAGTATTAAATCTCATTAACCAGGACACCGACTCTTCTGTTTGTTGCGTTTTCTGTGATGAAGATGGGCCTTCTGTCTTTGGCCTTGAGCTCAGCCAATTTAGTCTAATGTCATTTAAAATAGTCTAAAACAAATGAGGCAAATATTTCAGGAAAACTGAAATTCATTTCTCAAAAGCAAGAAGCTCTGAACAATCCTGGGAAGTTGCCCACATCAGTGTAACTCACCATCTCGAACTGCAGACCTGTGAGTTTAAATGTGTTGAACGCCAGACTCCTAGGAACGGTATCTTGTGGTATTGCAGGATTTTATTTATGGGGTTTTTATGCAACTATAAGAACACTCTACTATGAAAAGGTCCATACAGAGTTACAGGCTGCTTTTCTAAGAGACAGTAATTGTATTCGTACTTCTCTCAAACTACATAGTACTAATGGCATGGAAAAACTATTTTTTTTACGATTTTCAGTTTAAAATGGCATCCTTTCTATAGCCCTTCTGTCACCAGCTATTAACTCTTAGAGTACAAATTAAAAAGTCAATGGCAGACCAGCAGGCTGGTGGTCAGTAGTGATGCCGGCCATAGAGGACAGTTCTGGACAGCTTTAAGGTTCACCACAGATCAACTGTGGGGTTAATCTAATTCATAATCGTAGTAATCATCATCTGTGCTTACGCCAATGCTGGAGGCCTCATTTGGTTTCATTTTCTTTCTGTCCTCTTTGCCTCTTTCTACAGAAGACAGATTATCTTCACACTGCTGCAGAATCTTTTTGGAAGACATCCAGCTTTCTCCTCGGCTTTCTGCTGGTGCCGCGCACTGCCCTCCCCTGACATCCGTTCCTTTGGCCACCAGCGCTCTTCTGGTTCTGAGAAGGTCACAGGTGCAGTTCCAAGGGTTTCCATCTAAATACAGATGACGGAGACGAGGTAAATACTCCAAGACTTTGCGATCCAAGGCAGATATCTTGTTGTTCCTTAAATTTAGAACCTGAAGCTGTTTCAAGTCCTTCAGCTCGTGTTCTCCAACATCCTCTATGTCATTTCCCTTCAGATCCAATCTAGCAAGGGTGTCTGGAAGTCTGAATAAAAATTAAACAACACAAAGGTGTTATGTTCGTCATATTGATTCTGCTTTTGTAAAGGGTATTTGGTGGTGGGTATTTGCCGAGGCACATATGACATATTAAGTTAAAACTATCACAAACAAAAATAAAATGTTCTGCTAAAAAAATGTGGTCCTGAAATGTTCATGTCTTTTTTTTTAAGTTATAGGAATACTGTCTATGAACACTTGAACTATTTTCCCAAATTATTGCAGTTCTGACCTGTACTGACTGTGTTCGTGCAACTGGACTAAACAGCAATTTTAGTCCTACTGTACTATGAAGAATGTTGCATGTCCAATTGAATGCTAAGCTTAAAAATGCGTTTTGCACTCTTTAATGCCATAAGTATTCCAATGACTAAATTATAGCAGCACGAAAGAACAAAAGTTTAGAGGAGCATAGCAACACCGTTCCTTCAAATACTTCTAGATATCATTTGTTTAAAAAGATATTTTAGTTCATAAAGACCTAGAATTTTTCTTCCATTTTGTCCTCCTGCTCCCATCAGATTCAAAAGTTAATCGTCACAGTAGTAGTCCATCTGATGATACACTGTTTAATAAATCAGCAATGGGGGAACATAGAAGTGCTTTTTAAATTATTTTTTTTTAATAATACTTTAGAGAATGAGAACTGGTTACATTTAAAAGAAAAAAAATCCAATAATCTCTGGTCAGTATCATTCTTATTTTCATACATCTTACAAAATTGTGTGACACAACTTTTATTTCAAAAGTATTGCTCATTTATGATCTTCAGATTTCCTCCTTCTCGTTAGTGACGAGTGCTTAACAGAAAAGCCAGTTAATTTGCATGGAATTTTTTAAATAAAATTAACTTGAAAGTACCTTAAAAATCATTTTATTATAATAGTATGCAAGGTGATGAGATTTAGAGTGATGGTTAGAGATTTTAAGGAAACTTTTTCACTGTAACTCTCCTTATAGTAAGGGAAATTATAAATACTACTACAAGAACTATTTAGAAAAGAACAGTTGTATACCACAACCCGTGAAGGCTGATGTGATAGTTCATCTCAATGCAATGGTATGAGATACCTTTGACAATTACTAAGCAGGTACATTGTGATCCTCACCAGCTATTTTTTATGAAGCTGAGTTTGACCTTTTAGGCTGAAAACTGGTTGCCACATTTGCGTAAATCTCACAACTTCAGTGGGACTATTTCAAGAGCAGGGCAGTTCTGTGTTGCGCTGTGTTTCCTGAGGGAGATGAGAATTTTACGTGTTGATGTGATGCGTGACTCCACAAAATTTGATCTTACCAAATGCTTGTGACAGCAATAAATCTGTTTTGAAACCTAACCACAGCCGATGATTACAGTTGCCCAATATGACACTGTGATGTCAGAAGGGTGCTCTCGGGTAAAACCTTCGTGCCACTGATGTCAAAGGCAGTAGGACATCACATGAGATTTTTATCCAGACCAGTGAGCGTCTAAAGCCTGACCAGCGAGTCCCTAAACCTGCAAAGAGTCTTACTGTGCTACTGTTAGGCTTAGGTTTTACAGCTGTGTTGTTTGACTTTGGGCTGCGCTGATCTTGAGAAAGTAACGACATGGGAGTACCTGATGAGTGATCTTGCTGCTGACAGAGAAGCCGTGCACACTGGGAAGCGGGCCATGGCAGCCATACTGTGACACAGCCGCCCCAGGGACTGTCATCAGAGTCTTCCCTGCATTCTCACCACTCCCTGCAAGATTTGATGGAGTGTGGGCTCTTCTGTATGAGTCCTGAAAATACTCGGACTCATTGTGGATTATTTCTTCTCAGAAAAAAGCAAAAGAAGTTTTCATTCTTCTCATTCCTGCTGAATAACTGGTAAGACCCATTAACAGTGGCACATTAACGATATTTTTTAACCTTTGACACCAGTGGCTGAGTTCTCAGATAACTGTCAGAAGTAATACTTTTAGTTCTGTATATCCATGCATACCTGGTGATCAGCAGACAAATTAAGTACATAGATTTTACATCTTCTAATTTTTTCCCCTCTTCTATGTTTACAGCCTCCCCTTGATATCTCTGTTCATTGCTGAATTGAAAATAAAAGTCCCCAATATCTCCTTAAAAGCTGTACTGTTTAAAGGCAAATAGAGAACTCCTTCGTGTTAATTCTCTTGACTACGGAGGTTGTAAAATAAGATGGATTGGACAATACTAAAGTAACTCAAAAGCATTAAACATTGCTGTCAAGCTAGACTGAAATAAAATATTTATACACCACTAAATCACTTCCTGATTATAAAGCTGCTGCCAAATAGATTCAAATGCTAAAGGACCTGATGCTAAGCAAATTGAAATTTTACTGCGTTATTTATTTGGGCTAGTTAAACCTGTCCACAACCCATAAAAATAAAATTTAATAGTGCAGTTGTGTTAAAGAAGTTGATGTTAATGGAATTACGTTGCTATTTTTATGCCATCTTATTGCGCACCTATTTGAAATAACAAAATTGACACTTTATATCAGACCAGCCTGCATTTGGCTTAACACACCATCTCTGATAATGGCCAGGACCAACATTCGGATGAACACAAGGGAACCTGTAAGCAGGGCATTAATGGACACAGTGTGCCCAAGAAATGTTTCTTCTGTGCTCCTTTGACTGGAATTTTGCTTATGGCCTGAAGCCGGAGAGCTTAAGCGCATTCTAAATGCTTTGTAATGTGTGAATTTAGTGCAGTTGGGAACACTAATATCCACTGGAAAAGCACATTCTTTTTGACCAGACTGAGCTCTTGAAATCTTAATATTTTAACAATAATAAACTCTGTGTGGGTTGGTAGAAACATCAGCTTTAAAATTGCTGTCTTTGCTTTTTATTGATCGCTCTATTAATTTTGTGTTATGGGAGAAGATAAATCTAAGCAGCAGTATAACTTCTCTGTAATCATTCTGTTATATTCTCCTAGCAGGTTCCTCTTATTTGTGTGCTAATTAAACAAAGTAGTCTCACTGGCAGGGAGAGACGTGAAATGAGCAGATTCACTGGGGGCCACAGATCTAATGAAAACAGCTCTACTTCTATGCTGAGACTGCTAACGAGTGCTAATTAGTTCCAGTTATGGCAGTGGGCTTATGGCAGTGGGTTTATGGCATGGATAGACTTCTACCATCACCGGGTCTGAATGGAAGTTTTTTTCCAGTTGGGCCCTCATTCTCATAACATAAGGAAGGAGAGGGGACACCTGGGAACCAGCTGTCCTCAGATTCACTTGCCTCAGCGGAATAGAAACGAGGAGATTCTGCTCCAGCGCCAGATTCGAAAGCTGCGCGCACTGCTGAAGAGCTCCTGCCTCAAACACGCTGACAGCGTTGTTGTCAAGGAACAAGTGCTTGAGGTCTTGTAGTCCTTGGAAGTCTTGCGCGGTCACCCTGCGGATCAGGTTATTGCTGCAGTCGAGTTTCTGCAGTCTGCCGGGCAGCCTGGGTGGCATTGTGTGGAGCTGGTTCTTGGAGAGCTCCAGTGTTGTTAAGTTAGGAAGAACCTGGGCACCATCTATTGACGTTAGCTGATTTTCTGACAGGAAGAACTCAGACAGGTTTTCTAGGTGTTTAATGTCTCGAAGTCTTACTGTTTTAAGTTGGTTTTTCTCTAGTTTCAGTGATAGCAGGGATTTAGGTAGGTCAAGAGGCACTTTTGTCAGAAAGTTGCCGCTTAAACTGAGAAACTGTAGATTTTGGAAAGATGCAAAGAAGTTGGTTGGGAACGAGTTCAGTTTGTTATCAGCCACACTCAGATACTTCAGCCTAGGAAGCTTAAGTGGTGCAGACACAGATTCCATGTTGTTGCCATCCAGAATCAGACTTTGTAAATTGCAAAGGGAAGAAAACGTGCTGGGAGGCAGAGTGGCAATCAAGTTGTTCCGAATATCGAGCACCCTTAGTTTCTTCAAACCTTCAAAATCAGATGCATGCATAGTGTGGATGGAGTTATCAGCGAGTTTTAAAATCTCAAGGCCAGATGGGAGGAAGGTGGGTATTTGCTTTAGCTGATTTTTGTAGAGTTCCAGGGACTTCAAGGTGCTCAGAGCTTTGAAAGTGTTGTTTTCTATTGATTCTGTGCCACTGCATGACAGCACCAGCTCTTCAAGGGCTGACATTCTCCTGAAGTCAGTAATCTTAAAGAGAAAAAAATAATTCATGTGATAGTACACCGTCTGTTTATGGAGCTCCTCACTGGTTACTTCTTCTGGATGCTCTGACAATTGCTCGTATATATTGAGAAACTATAAATTTGGAATGAGAAACTAAGAGAAATGGTAACAATAGAGGTGTTACTATAGGTACCTGCAGTTTTCCAGTATTTACTTACATTTCTATAAGTTTGTTGTTTAAGTCCGTATTGTGTCTGGTTTTGAGCAAACAAACACACATGTTTGAAGAAGGAATATTCCTTTTATTTCTGCCTGGTGGATAGCCTATATAAAATGGAGAGCTAATATCACCAGTGGCAGAAATCTCTGCAGAGAGTAGATGGTTATTAATGTTCACTGTGCTCAGCGGAGCTTGCTGGAGCAGTTTTGTGTTCATCATACAGCCATTTCCATATATCAGCAGTATTGTCACTGCAGCGTGTATTCCCCAGGGGAAGGACACATGGATATCATCACCTCTCCCTGCTAGAAGGTTTTGGCAGGAAACTAAAACCTGCCACTTCTCTCCTCCCACTCTCTCTCCTTTGCTTTACAGTAAAAAACTCACATATTAAGATGACCAAACCAAAAGTGTCAGATCAGCTTGGTCTGAAAATCACCTCCGTGGAACAGATTGCTTTTACAGAAACTTAGTTTTTGTTAGTTGGTAATAAACAGATGCTTTGCAGTGGAAAATGGAACTTAGATGTTGACTGTGACTATAATATATGGGGGCATACTAATTGTTTCGTTATTTTTCTGCTCTGTTGAAACCTGCTTTTTTACCAAGGTTGCCATCTTGTGTCTCAAGTTAAGAAGCAAACTAAAGTGAATCTGGCAGTTTCCTCCAAGCCAAGATATGAGGAAGCGTGCAATGAGGGTGGACCTGGGAGGTCTCTGAGCATACCAGTTGCTTAAACAATAGTTCTCTGAAATTATCAGAGATGCTGCCTTTTGGCCTAGGTGCTCGATTTTTTAAAATTCATTCATTCACATGGGAATCACAGAAAGCTCAGAGCAAGAAGAGCAGGTGTTCTGCATGGTAGAGGTGGGAAGGAGCATCCTCATCTGTTTTCCCTTCCCATGTCCCAGAAACATCTTACTACAGGTCTTGGGAGTACCACAGAATCACACAGAATCACAGAATCACAGAATGTTCAGGGTTGGAACGGACCTCTGTGGGTCATCTAGTCCAACCCCCCTGCCGAAGCAGGGTCACCTACAGCAGACTGCACAGGACCTTGTCCGAGCGGGTTTTGAATATCTCCAGAGAAGGAGACTTCACAACCTCCCTGGCAACCTGTTCCAGTGCTCTGTCACCCTCAGAGGGAAGAAGTTCTTCCTCACGTTCAGACGGAACTTACTGTGCTTCAGTTTGTGCCCATTGCCCCTTGTCCTGTCGCTGGGCACCACTGAAAATAGTCTGGCCCCATCCTCCTGACACCCCCCCTTAAGATATTCATCGGCATTTATAAGGTCCCCTCAGCCTTCTCTTCTTCAGGCTAAACAAGCCCAGGTCCCTCAGCCTTTCCTCGTAGGAGAGATGCTCCCGTCCCCTCCTCATCCTCATAGCCCTCCGCTGGACTCTCTCCAGTAGTTCCTCGTCTTTCTTGAACTGGGGAGCCCAGAACTGGACACAGTACTCCAGATGGAGCCTCACTAGGGCAGAGTAGAGGGGGAGGAGAACCTCCCTCGACCTAGTGGCCACACTCCTCCTAATGCACCCCAGGATCCCATTAGCTTTCTTGGCAGCCAGGGCACACTGCTGGCTCATGGTCAAACTGTTGTCCACCAGCACACCCAGGTCCCTCTCCACAGAGCTGCTGTCCAGCAGGTCCACCCCAAGCCTGTACTGATGCATGGGATTGTTCCTCCCCAGGTGCAGGACCCTGCACTTGCTCTTGTTGAACCTCATCAGGTTCCTCTCTGCCCAACTCTCCAGCCTGTGCAGGTCATGCTGAATGGCAGCACAGCCTTCTGGTGTATCTACCACACCTCCCAGTTTGGTTCATCAGCAAACTTGCTGAGGGCACACTCTAACTCTTCATCCAGGTCGTTGATGAAGAAGTTGAACAAGGCTGGGCCAAGTACTGACCCTTGGGGGACACCACTGTTACCGGCCTCCAACTAGACTCAGCACCGCTGATGACAACCCTCTGAGCTCTGCCATTCAGCCAGTTCTCAGTCCACCTCACTGACCACTCATCCAGCCCACACTTCCTGAGCTTGCCTAGGAGGATGTTATGGGAGACAGTGTCGAAAGCCTTGCTGAAGTCGAGGTAGACAACATCCACTGCTGTCCCCTCATCTACCCAGCCAGTCACACCATCGTAGAAAGCTATCAGATTGGTCAAGCATGATTTCCCTTTGGTGAATCCGTGTTTACTACTCCTGATAACCTTCTTTTCCTCCACTTGCTTGATGATGACCTCTAGAATGAGCTGCTCCATCATCTTTCCCAGGCTTAGGAGCTACCCGCACATTTTACTCTCATTGAGAGAAGCTATAACGCGTGTTCTGTAGCGTAACCCCTCATCCCCGTCAGGAACATACATGGAAGGCAGTACGAGTCCTTTTGCAGCACACGTACTGGGTAGTAATTCTGTTCTATGATCCAGATTGAATACATTTGGCTATCATGCTTGTGTGTGTGAAATCAGCTTATAAAGGTCACTGTTAAAAGATTCCTTCCAGCTTCATTTGTCCAACTCCTGCATGTTTTAGGGTTGTATCTCTTTGTCTACAAACTCTGCATTGTAACTTCTGTTAAAATTAGAGCCCACACAGCTGTGAAAGACGAGTCAGATTTTGTTTTGCTTTGGTATCCTTAGTTGTCACTAGCTTTATTCTGTCTTGTAAAGTCATTTCTAAGCATTACAAGATTTGATGCAGTTAGTGAGGAAGTACAGATGTGGAACCTCTATTGATGCAGGTTTCTCCATCAATTACATTTAAGTTCAATGAGGGAAAAAAACATATTCTCAACAGTAAATAACAAAGTTATCCATTTTCTATTTTTTGTATAAATGCTGTTTTGTAATACATATTTATTGCTATATAGCAATTACAGAATTACATGTCCAGTTTTGGTCATGATTAGGAAGCTCATCTTGCAAAGCTGTATCTTGTGAAGTCCCATAGGAATGAACTGCATTGCTCAAGAGCAGAAAAGCGTAGTCATATGTCAGTGATAAAACAGTCTTAAGGAAACTGAAACTAATGTGAACCTTCATAAGTTCAACAGGTTTTCTCCTGTAAGTTCAAAGGCTTTTCTTCAGTTGATTGCTGTATGTCTCTAAGAAGCTTAATTTTCATCTTACTAAGTGACAGAGAGCGAGATGAAGGGCAATGTACAGACATTCATGCTGTAATGATGTTAGGCTTCTCAATGTGGCTTATTATAATTTCTATTTTCCACCTATTTGGTATGCTTTGCTAGGCTTTGTGACCATGCTGTTTTGAGACTTAAACATTTATCTGTGCTGTTACAAACCACCCAGTCTTTCTAATATGAATCAAGAGATATTTGAAAGCCTATCACCTCTCTTTTTGCTATGAAGTGATATTTTATTCTCTAACTGGACTGTCTATAAAGCGATAACAATATAGTTTTACATTTTAAAAAGTAGATCTCCTGAACATGGGTCTAAGATACTGTTATTTTAATAGAAACGTTTTAATAATGTTGTCATTTTTTTAATTATTTTTTTTTCTTTTAGAATTTTTGTGAACTGGGATTTGTTATAAGCAGTTTCTTAAACCAGCCCCCTATTGTGGGGGCCAGATAAACAATTTTCTCTTAGCACATAAAACCCCATGTGTTAATATAGTTAGAAAGAAACTAAATCTTAAAGTGAGAGTAAACAGATTATCGCTGGTCTTCAAATCAAGGAAGAGGCAGAAAGTATTGAAAAAAGATGCTAAAACTAATCTAGTTTTGTTATTATGAAGTTTGTTTATAGCAAACCCCACTTCGTAAAAATACCAAAAGCAAAAATCGCAGCCAGTGTTTTCAGTGATGATCAACCTTGTCAGAACAAATACAATGTTGATTTGGGTAAAAACGATCTATTTTCATGTTTTTCATCCAAACATACCGTATTTAGCGTACAAACATATCTTCTTTTCTTTCTCATTTCTTTACAATTTTAATAATAACCAATGCAAAGTAATGTCCAAAAGTAATTGGTGCTTAGTTTGAAACAATATTTGTTTATTCTTCTGAGGCAGCTGATTGCCAAACCGTAGTATATATGAATGCTTACACATAAAAGTCTCTTGGAGGTCTGCTGTGGGAAGTCTAGGCTCCCATTCAACTTTTTTTTTGAAAATATGTTATTATCTCTAACCTTAGGTAAATGAAGGAATTAAAAAAAAAAGAGAAAGAACCCCCCCCCAACCCCTACAGAGTTCTTTTAGTGCTTCCAGACATGTATGTTACAAGCAGAAATCAAAACCTGTTTCTACAAGCACTGTGATAAGTGCCAGTGGAATTGCTCAGCTGTGTAAAGTTAAGCATACGTATTTATGATGTCAAGACCTCAGAAGCATAATTTGTTGCACAAAAAGAAAAAGTGAAAAATATATTCACAGACCCAGTCTAATCTTAAGGAAAGAATCTACATAGCCACAGGCAGATAGCATCAAAGGACCTATCTCCTTTCAGTGCAAAGTAGAAGTAAGGCATCTGATTGCTCCGTTGAATTTATGTGTAAAGTGAAAAACTCTCTCCTCAGATGGTTTCATGCACCATTTGTTCTGAACAGTCATAAAACATTTATTCCACTACTCTATTCACTTCTATCCAACATTTAAATGCTTTATAACACCTGTCTTTTACTCCAGTCACAACCTAAGGCCACTTTACTAGTAACTGGGGAGTAGCTGACAGGTATGGGCAACTAGCCTAAGAAAGGAAAATAGGTCATCTTCCTTACCTTGGAAAGAAAATAATCAGTGTCTTTTTTCACAGAAAATGCATCTGCTAGTAAAGAATTTGTTTGACAGATCTTTTGTTTAACTAGAGCATATCAACATAGCTAAATCACACTAATGACTCTTGTAGGTATGGGAGCTAAAACAAGAAAACCAGAGATAGTAGCAGCGGCTGAAAGAGAAATAAACTGTTTCTCGGAGTTAAATTGTAAAATTACTATTTCTCAGTGGGCAACAGGTATTCCAGATGCTGCTCTAAGCTGCCTTCCAGCCTATTTAATTCAATCCTGAGCACAGAATGAAAGATGCATTTCAGAGCAGTTAAAGTTATATTCTTTGTAAGATGACAAACATACTTAAGAGAAAATGTATCTCTTTTGAATTGAACATTTCTTATTATTTGTAGTAAATTGATACACAGCAAGCATGAATAATACAGGTGTTTGTATTTCCCTTGTGTCTATCTATAGAAGTTGAATTTATTAAATAAAAACATTTCAGGGTAGGAAACAGAGAAGCGCCGTTCCAGAGTGCAATGCAAAATGAGCATAAACTGATCATGCCTTTAATAATGTGATCCAGTGATGCCTCAAGAAACCCAGAACAAACTTTTTTAATAACACAAGTAGCTGGCAGCTTCAGTTAGAAGCTGCTATTGTTTGTATGGGTTATTAGGTAGGCCTAGCATTGCTTTTAGAAACATCTCATGCTCTGCCTTGGACTCTAACTTACTCCTTCTGCCATTTCTAGTAGCAGTTGTACCTGGCACTTGCAACTCCAGAGGGGCAAAAAAACTTCAGTTATTTCATTCATTAGGGAAATGATCCGAGCTAGATAAAACCTTTCCATTTACTGTGAAAAAAGTGTTATATTGCATTAAAAGTAGCAAAATATTTTAATGAGTTTAAAAGCCAGTGGTTATTTGACCATATAACAAACAAGTCAACATTTGGCTCCTAGTTGTAAATTACTATTTTTTGAGTTGCATGCAAAATATCACTATGGCAGTGTGAACTAGTGCTCGGAGACTGCGGGATAATGAAAACATTATAGGAATATATTTACATATCTTTCAAAAGTAAGTAAATATAAAACCAGATCTGGCAGCATTTAATCAGTTTTTAGAACGTGGAATAAGATTCTCCCTTCACTTGAAAGCCACCACCATCTGGGAAACACAGCTTTTGGTTACAGCGCACTACAGGAAGTATTTTCACTGGATTTTTTCCTACCTGGAGTTGTTTAATTTTGCTGTGACTGATGTAGAGTCTCCTGGTGGTGGAAGGAATCTCTCTGGGGATCTCCATAGCTCTGTAGCATTGCACTGACTGGGCAGGGTCACAGCTGCATCTTCTGGGGCAAGTGGTACTTAGACCACCATGAAAAGAAAAGACAGCGACTAAAAGGTAAGATAAATACATCTTCCAAAACAGGAGCTCTGAAATTGTCTCGGCAACATACAGCTTGAATTAAGCACCAAAGTCCTTTTATACCATGAAGTCTGATAAAAGGATATTATGACTGTGTATTTTATCCTGGTGAAAAAACAGCAAAAACAATACCGTAATTTGCCTGGGTTAAAATGTTGGCAGGCATTACAAAGAGTGAGAAACTTAAACAGTGATAAGGTGCCTTTGCATTTGTAGGTATGCGAAATTAGTGTTATTTATTACCTGACATCTAATCTGCAAACATCCATATTATCTCCAGTTTCCTAGTTTTGTTAAATGTGACACCAGAGAATTAGTGGAGAAAAGATAAAGAGCTGTTTTATAGCGGGGCTGTAAAACCTTTGTCTCTTCTGTGGCCCAGTATCAGAAACAGTAAAAACACAACTACAGCCAACACTGCAGCTTTTGCACTCTTCCTTTTGCATTATTCAGACCCCCCAAAACAACCCAAACTCAGGCAGCTATTATTTTAAAGGTAAAACATTCTGTTTACTTTCTGAATATCTGTGGTGCAGCTGAGTGCTGCTGGTTGGTACACATTTATTAAAGATTGGACAAAAATCGAAGTTACCTGTGTTTGTGTAATTCCCATAAATCAAAGTTTAATTGTTCTTGTATCTTAAAATTACAAATGTGAAATGCTTGAAAGCATTTAGTGTAAATCAAGTGGTAGATGATCAGTAAGACCTGTTTAACCCATAACAGATGGAGAACTCTAAGGTTCCCCTCAGTTTTCTCGCCACTTATTAGTGCTTCTCTCACGTATGTACAAGCTGTGCCAGCGAGAGGTATAAAGTTTTGGAAGGCTTACAGTTTGGCTCGTGATTATTCTAGGAAATCTCTATGCATTGTTTTTTCCTTTGTACTCAGCAATTTACATGGTACAAAGCAGTCTACTTTGGAAACCTTTGCATCTTATCATACTGATCTGCTCTGCACTGTTAGCTGCTTCCTCCCGTCCTCTCCGCCAGGTCTTCAGTAGCAGCTAATCCTACTCCTCGAACGCAGAACTAGGCCAGTCATTTTTCCAAGCAGAAGATGACGTCAAGCTGATTTGACATACAGATAATTGAACTGGGGACTGTCCTCGATGGACATGCCTGTTGGATGCAGCTGGGTTTACACTGGGCAATGGCCATATCCCCTCCTGGAAATCCTTCTGTCTCCTTAATCCCTTACGCTGCGAGTACAGAACTGCAACCCAGCATCTGACAAACCAAACAGCAAGAGCAGAAGCTTGTTCCTAAAGCAGCCTGTCGAATTGGCATGTCTAACAAGCTATGCAGAGAAATCTTGCCTTACTTATGCCGTAGTGATCAATTGAGCAAAAATGAGTGGGTAAGCAGGATTAGCAATGGTGCTTTAAAACAAATACTGATGTACGATTTGGTACCTGGTTTGTGGGTTTGGGTTTTTTTTTCCTCAGACAGTCAAAGTACACAGACAAAAGTGTAAAACCTTTCTGCATATTGACAGCTACTTGTGGTATATTTTAGCATGCCCTGGAACAGCCTTTGATCCCATTTTTCCACTGACTTGTGTTTAAATGCTGAGGTCACTAAGACAATAATGCTTAGGATCTTACGTAGGTATTTGTATTCCTCAAAAACGTCATCAAAGAGCAAATGCTTTTTGCTCAAGGAGGCTCAAAAGAAATGCAGATCAAACCCTAAGGTTTGCAGTTTAGAGCCCTAGAGTACTGCAGAGTCAGTCTGAGAATCCCTGTAAGTGGGAACCATATATTGCATCCTTCCCTGTTTTGTAAGTTGTAAGTCACTCAGCTGATGTTAGAATTTACAGCCGTAGTTACAAGGTAGCGCCACAGTAAGGTGCAATATTCTTGGCTCTTCACATTTTTTAGTATATCTATATCCTTGGTCTTTTCAAACTAATGCAAGGAAACTTTATTGGTTTAATTGTTCATTTATGTGATACTAACAATAACAATTTGATCAAGAATGATACTATGTATCCATTAATTTTGGATCTATGTCTGCTTTCAGCAGCTAGGTATTTTAAAGTGATAGCTGTGAAAGACGATCCTATTAAATCTGTTCTGTACAAATTCTGACACGTGTGCACCAGAGCTGATGCCTCTGCTTTTGCACAGAACTATGACCTGTCGGCTTTTCATTGATTCTAGGCAACCTGATGGCAACAGAACTGACGAAGAGTCACAGGGCTGTACGAGCGTAAACCTAGTGGGAAGATGTGAGCTACGTGAAAAAAACTGTGAATAAACATTCCAGGATCTCCGCTGTGGGAGCAGCAGTGCTGGCCTGTGAGTCGCACAGCTTTGTACGGGGGGTGTTAAGAAAGTCAGTCACTGGTGGCTGTTTCCTGCCAGCAGGTTTTATGTAAACTCTCCACACCTTTTGAGGGGGATTCCTGTGCGGGACTAATGGCATGATATTCCCCTCCATCATTTCTCTGTCAGAAAGAATGAAAGATAGCACCCGTAACCTGCCCGTGTGAGAACTTGCAGGGTCACTCTGCATGGTGTGTGCTTTGACCAAAAGTAAACACTTCAGATCAAAACCTGCTAAACCCAAAGTCCGTGTCAGACTCTTGTGCTGTTGGCATTTAATATGGACATTGGTTATAGAATATCATGGCAAAGTAGTAAAATATATGGGACAAATTTGAATAAAATATAATCTTGAGTTGATGGAAGTTAGAAAATCTTTCAGGATTGCCGCTTTTATTTCAGATCTGAAGAAGGGCTCATATGACTGTAAAATTTGGGCATTTTCCCAAATATATCAATTAGTCTAATAAAAATATGATCTTTTTATACAAGCCTTGCCTTATGCAAGATTTTAGCATCTACAGTGGGAATGTTTGGGTCTTTTCTTTCTTCACCAGTGTGTCAGGTTTGACAAAAGCACACAGATGTGTGTCAAGACATAGTTTTTTAACTTCAGATAACATTTAGAAAATCACATAAATGAAGATGACGTTAAAATCAGAAGAATGAATCTGCAAAGCTCTAGTTATGGAGCATTTAGAAATGCCTGAGTTAAGCCAGCCCATAAAACCTGGAGGTGAATCCCTTGTAACATATATGATGGCACAGACCACACAAGGGAAGATGCAGTCTTATCACAAAAGACATGGAGAAGCTGAGCTCTTACAGCAGGGCTTCCCATGTCTATGGAAAGGAGCAATTGCAGGGAAAGACCAGCTTAGGGCCTGCGGAGAGCATGGGTAGGAGCTTGGTTCCTGAGGGGTGTCACAAGCAGTGTGGCAGCTAGGAGCTGCGAAGCGATGGCGTGTGCTCTAAAGAATCCTTGGCATACTTAGCTGCCATATGCTATCCAGTGCCTGCCGCTGAGTACGTCTGACTTCATTTTTTGCTGGGTGTTTTTAACTTGGATTTGGACCAGTTTTTCACAGGGACAACAAATTGCATTTGTCTGCTGCAAAGGTTACCTCCAATCAAGCACTTCTCTCCAGAGTGGATTGGGCTGCTAAAGGAAACAATTTTAACGTTGTTTTTAAAAATATTATGCTTCCCTTAATCATCTGCTGAATAATCTGAACTGCTTTGCAAACATGTTTCTTAAACACAGAGCCTCAGTGGGTTACACTGAATCAAGAATGTCAACTTAGATGCATTCCAGGAAAATTAATGATATCTAATTAGTATAAGGATTATAAATTTACCAAAAGTGATTTTGTGTTTTACTCCTACAAAATAAAACTGCAAGCAGAGTTTCACAAAAACAGAGGCCTGTCTGAAAATGATGTCTCAAAATGTTTTTTGTCTGCTTTCCTAGTATATGGACAATGCACTTTCTGACTCCAGGCAGGGTCATCTTCATACACTGGAAACAGCTGCTGGATGACTTAAAGCAGGCTTTTCCTCCGCACAGTAAGTAAGCTAGGCTTCCTTTTCTTCCTCCACGCTGGCTACATAGAGGAGATGAAAGTGATAACCCCTTAGGAATTTCTCACATTTTGCCTGTCTGTGGCACGCTTGCATTCCAGAGGAACTAGCACAGTGAAACCTTTTGAAAAAGAATGGAACTTTGTCAAATAAAAATTCACATATCAAGAAGTTTTAGTCGCTGTCAGTTTTATGATAGTGCTAAGGGATGCCAACCAAGATCATATGCATCAGGGAGGGAGGGGGGGAGGGCAGGCACCCCACAAACAACAAATAAGCAGACCTACGTGGAGGAGGTCAGTTTAGATAATTTCATACACTTATGCCACTAATGCTGCTGTAATTTGCCTTCGAAGTATTGTTGCTAATGGTATCCACTTGATGGGGAACTGTTATTCATTAATAACTGAGCCACCGAGAGCAGTGCCTGTGAAACCACAAATTATGGTATGATGACAGTTTTCTAGTAATGATATTCCAAGTTAATCCAAAAAGAGTGAAGAGAGGGAAATAAAGAGGGCAGATACGATGGCTGAATCCATTCTCAACCTAGAATTTAAATGCATGGGTCTTTTGTGTATGAACTTTTATGTAGGATCTGTAATTAACCTATGTGAGACCATGCCTCTTGCAGTACCACCTAGAAGTAAAATGGCAGGGATGGATCATCCAGTCGATACTGGAACCGTGACAGTTCTGTTTCTAGGGTTTTGCACACACAAAAGTGGTTCAGGTCAGTTGTTAACAGCCATGACCTGTAAGGGCTTTTCAGAGTTCTGTAAGAAGTGAGCTAGTCCTGGCCCTTCCATCCGCTTTGGGTGCCTTCAGCCTTTAAGAGCAGCCTGCTAGTGACTGTGGGACCGGAATGGTGCTCAAACTGTAAAAAATTGTCTACTGTTCAAACTGTGAGGCACAGTTTCAACAAGATGTGGACTCTGAAACAGCAGTTCTTGAAATTACACCCACTGTGTGCACAAAAAGAGAGTTGAATTCTTCCACGCTATAAAAGCCGAACATTTTTGGCATGTGTTTTTATTCATTTTAAAAAATAAAACAAAAATTCAGGATGAGAAGAGTTAAGCATTATTGTACACCTAGAAATAAGCATGGGAATAAGACCACAATAAGCACTGTAAAAAAGAAAAGCTGGTCCGAAGAACTGGCTGGTGGAAGTTGTCTGGTGTAAGAAGAGATCAATAAGGAGTGAATGTTCCCTCAAAATTAAAGTGAGTGCATTGTTGCACCCTTGGGCTCACTGCATGGACTGTAAGGCAGCCAACTATCAACAGTATAGGCCTGCAAGGCAGGAATCACCTAAAATGTAAAAAACTAAAAAATCTGGGTTTTGGTAGCAGAAATTTTCTGTAATGACAACTGAAAATGTATGTCCCTTTAAGTATCAGTGTGGATGGATAACTTCCTCCTCTCTAACGTGCTTCAGAGAGGCACATTCTAATCACCTAGTCCAACTCCTTCTTCAGAACACGATAATCTTGCTTTGTCATCTCAATTTTCACTCGTACTTTGATACTGAGAGATATTTTTTGTTATCTCTCCATTTCCCCTGCGGTGTCCTCGCTTGTGACCGGTACAACCAGCCACGCAGTCAAACCACTCAAGATGCTTCAGCGCTAACCACACAGAAGATGGCCTTGACATGTGCAGGCGCTGCGGCCTGGCACGCACAGCTGGGCAGCTGCAATTACAGAAGCTTCCAGGTGAACTGACCCTCATGTGCAAACATATGTGTTTATATTGTAAATTCTTTGTGCAGAGGCTAGGTCTAACCAAAGGTTTGGAGAATATCTCACACAACACTTTCCCAGTCTTGGCGTGGACGCTAGATACCAAATATACAGCAGTGGTGATGTCGATCAAAGTATTAATTATTTTTTTCCTTGTGATTTGGGTATTACTTTGCTTTGCTTTATATGAAAATGTGTCCCCCTCATGCTTAAGGTCATTTACTCTTTAAGCACAAAATAAGTTTTCAGATAATTTATCAGGTACTCCAGTAATCAGTCAAAGTACAGAGGTTTAAATTTATAAAGTACTGTTTGTACTCAAATGTACTTAACAGCAGAGTAACACAGACACCTCACATTCTCTACATTCTGCCTTGTCTAAAATAATAGAAATTATGTGCATAAATTATATGTGAAGAAATTAGCTGGGGATTAGCTTCACCAGCTCTGCCACATGATCGATAAGGTCAAATGAGCAGATCAGGAAACATTCGGTGAAGTCCTTTTGACAGTAAAAGTAGTTGACACATTTAAAATTTCCTTGACATTAAACTTGCTGCAACTATTTGATTGTTAGAAATGTCTCCTGGGTGTAGAAAGGGTTCCTACTGCTAGACCAGTTGACTCGAGCCACTGCTGTTCTTTAAATGTTCTTCAATTATTTTGTTGATATTATCGGGGTATATTACAGTTTACTTTAAATCAATTTCATCTAATTGAAGGCCAAAGCTACCAATCTCTCTTAGGTTCAATTCCATAATTACTGCACAGCTTGCTTACAGAACAGGTTCAGGTCTGACAGCTTTTGTCAGGCATTTCAAGGGTAACTGGAACACATCAGAATGTTCTAGAGGTCCTACAAGTACAGGGTTGAGATAATGAAATTATTCATGTGTTTACCCTTCTATCAGTGATACCTGCTTTTAATTTCAACCCCCTTTTTATGTGGTATTTCTGGTGAGTAACAGAAATAGTACCTAATGATAACTACATTTACTCAGATTTGGTGTCACAGCTGCAGATTTTCTTAGTAATATATAGCATTCTTTCTCATCCACCCATAGCCCAGCAAGTATTAGACTGATATTACACTGCATGGAGGCTTCTGAAAGGGTTATGTTTGAGAAGCTAATCTTTGAGTGGAATAAACAGAGACAAAACCTTGTTTGACTTGTGAAATGTAAGGACATGCAAAACAAAGGTAGCACTGATAAGGGGTGAAAGAGTTAGAATGAATGACCACAAAACTCTGATACCACTGTAAATAAAGACAATTTAAGATAGAGCTGGACCAACCCCTAAGCTAAAGGGAAAGGACACTAAAAACTATATATGTGATTCTTTAAAAAGCAGCAGCCATGCATTAATTACATTAAGTTTTTTAAGGCAGTATTTGCTATAGATATGGAAAACTTCCTTCTCAAGATAAGCAGATATTGTTCAAATGCATGATTGAGATATATTAGCAGAAAATTCTAATGCTTGGCAAAGTGCTAGATTACCGTTCCGTTAAAAGAAGGCAAGGAATGTAGTGTAACTCTACAGGCACTTCACCAGTGTGATATCTACCAGCACCAAAGCCAAAGCTAACGAATGAAACTGATAGTCCTGAAACAATTAATTTTATTACTTGGCTGAGCTAATTTAATAACAGTTTAGCTTTTGATACAGCTTTACTTTCCAGCCAGACCCTGTTGAGTGAAACACATAGTCGATATGGCTGCGGGGGATGAACGTTCGAATGCAGGTCAAACGCTGCGTTAGGCTGGGCTCACTCAGCAGCACCTGGGCACCTTCAGACACGTCAGCCCTTTGCCCAGCCGCTCTTCCCAACACGCCAATTTACTGAGCCAGATTTTTGTTCTGTGGGTGCACATAAAGGTGTCTCTAGCTTTCGCTTCCTTCACGGATGGGCTTAACAGCAGGAGCATCCCACTCGGTGCCCAGTTTGTTACCACCTGCCATCCACCGCAGCGCAGGCAATTTGAGCAGTAAAGGGTGAACGAGCAGGTTGGTGACAACAATCCCCAAGCTTCTTGTCAAGCCTGCGACAGCAGATCCCAGGGGAGACGTGTTGTCTGCTGTTAGCGGTGAAGCACACTTCCACCCAGCTCTTCTGGACGCGCAGATGGATGGAAACTCTCTTCTTTCCTGCTTCGACTTTTCCTATTTGCTTTCTTTTTCTTTCGTTGGTTAAACATTTTAAGTATTTTTGTTGATTTTTTAATATAGTCATGAAAGCACGACGGACTGGAAGATTGAACATTTTAGATGTTCTTTTAAAAAATGCTATGAAACAGAATCACAGAATGGTCGGGGTTGGAAGGGACCTCTGTGGGTCACCCAGTCCAACCCCCTGCTGAAGCAGGGTCACCTACAGCAGGCTGCACAGGACCTTGTCCAGACGGGTCTTGAATATCTCCAGAGAAGGAGACTCCACAACCTCCCTGGGCAGCCTGTTCCAGTGCTCCGTCACCCTCAGAGGGAAGAAGTTCTTCCTCATGTTCAGACGGAACTTCCTGTGCCTCAGTTTGTGCCCATTGCCCCTTGTCCTGTCGCTGGGCACCACTGAAAAGAGCTTGGCCCCATCCTCCTGACACCCTGAAGATATTTATAGGCATTTATAAGGTCCCCTCTCAGCCTTCTCTTCTTCAGGCTAAACAAGCCCAGCTCCCTCAGCCTCTCCTCGCAGGAGAGATGCTCCAGTCCCCTCACCATCCTTGTAGCCCTCCGCTGGACTCTCTCCAGTAGCTCTTCATCTTTCTTGAACTGGGGAGCCCAGAACTGGACACAGTACTCCAGATGGGGCCTCACTAGGGCAGAGCAGAGGGGGAGGAGAACCTCCCTCGACCTAGTGGCCACGCTCTGCTTAACGCACCCCAGGAGGCCCTTGCCCCTCTTGGCAAGCAGGGCCCACTGGCTGCCAAGGCTCAAAACGATTCTTCTTCCTTTCTGGGATGGAACTGCCGCTTTGGTGTGACGAGGCCGAGCTGCAGGAGATGCCTGCCGAGCCCTGCTGCCGCAGACCCCGCCGAAACCGGCATCGGAGCCAGCCGCGGTACTTCGGGGCAGGCCCGGGCGGGGACCCCGCCGGAGCCAGCGGCGAGAGCGCGCGAAGCCCCCGCACCACCCCCCGCCCCCTGGCTGCCCGGCCCGGCGCCCCCTGGCGGCGCAGCCCGGGCAGCGCGGCAGCCGCGATCGGGGGTTTGGTGCTCGGCAGTTGCTGCCTGCCGCCGCTTGGAGTTGTGGCAGGCAGCACGAGCCGCCTCCGGAGCCGCCCCGCCAGCGGCGCCGCGCATGCGCGCCGGGCACATTCCTCTCGCCTCCTTGCGTGGCTGCCCTGGTGGAGCCGGGCCGGGCCCGCCGCCTCTGCCTTGTCCCGCGGGGCGGGAGCGGGCCGCGGGGGGCGGCCGAGGCGGGCCGGGTGCTGAGGCGAGGGGCGCGGAGCCTGCCCCGCCCAGGGGACCGGGGCGTGCGAGGAGAGGGGGCGGCAGCGGCGGCGTCATGTCGGCGGCGGGCGGCGGTTCCTGCGGGCCGGGCGCCGCGGGCTGCGGCGGGGGCGCGTCCGGCTCGGGCTCGGCGGCGGGCGGCGGGGTGTCCATGTTCCGGTGGCTGGAGGTGCTGGAGAAGGAGTTCGACAAGGCCTTCGTGGACGTGGACCTGCTGCTGGGCGAGATAGACCCCGACCAGGCCGACATCACCTACGAGGGGCGGCAGAAGATGACCAGCCTCAGCTCCTGCTTCGCCCAGCTCTGCCACAAGGCGCAGACCGTCTCCCAGATCAACCACAAGCTGGAGGTGAGGGGGGCTGGGGGGCTTCCGCCGCCGGGCAGGGCTGGCCTTGGCCCCGCGTTTTGGGAGGCCGCGTCCTGCCCCGCGGGAGCGCCGGCCCTCGGCCCTTGGGTGTTGCGTGCAGGAAAAGTTCCCTTTGGTGCTGGAAGCAGCGGTCTGGAGCAACAGATGCCGCTGGCTGGGCTGCTGTTCTCGTTGAGTCCCTGGAGAATTCGGAAAGCCTCTCAAAGGCGGGGCGAAGGCATAGGATCAAGGTGCTTGAAGCTTGTGGTCTGTAGCCAAAATGAGGACGTTATTGCTGCTTTGCAAGCAAGTGAAATGGAAGAACGGATTCAGGACGGACTTTGGCAGGTCCTCTTGTCCCTTCATACTCCGAGGCAGATCAAACAGCTCTCTGCCAAACTTAGTGTCAGAAAGTGAACGGCAGAGATCAGGCGTTCTGTGAGGAGAACAATAACTGTCCTCACTGTTGGAAGGTTTGCTTCATGCCTAATCCAGAATTTCAGTCGGGGTGGGAAGAAAGAAGGATCAGCTGGAGCCGAGCTGGCTGGTGCTGATGCCCCTCAAGAGGCAGGGCTGCGGGTCCTGTGGCTTGTGCAAGGACTGGAGGGCTCTGTAAGGAGATTCTGGGGAACTCTGCGGTTGTTTTGTAACTGTCCAGCCTGAGTCGTCTTTGGTTCAGTAGGTGACGTCCTACCTGACCTGACCAACAGGTGTGGATGTTAGCTGCACTCTTGCCTTTCTGTTAGATATTAGAAGACTGTTGTCTTCCCTCAGCTACCTTGTCCCTGGGCTAAAACCCTCCAATTCCTTCAGCATCTCTTGTAGGCCATGCTCTTTAGTGTTGTATTGCTTGTTCTACTAACTTTTAAATTCGTGGCAGTTAGGGGAAGAACTTCATCAAAACCATGAAGATGCGTGCTTTGTAAGAGCTTAAATAGACAAGTAAACCACACAATTCAGTTCTTTCAGTCCTTTGTGTTATTAGAATAAAGGAATTTAGGAGTCTTCAAACAGTAACCTGTTCTTCTGAAGGTGTGTCACGCAGTAGGAAGTAAAGTAAGTAAATTGGCTTTGGTTTTAATCGTGTTTCTTCCTGGTATGAAGACACTGTTATGCAAAATAATCCATGGAGTTTAAGAGAGGAACAGGGTATTTCAGAGTAGAACAAAGACCTCATTAAACTAAGAGCTTTCTTCATTGCAGTCTTTATATCACCAGAATGTTTACTGTGGTGATGTTTATGGTATTCTTTGTGTTTATATTGCTGTGCTGTCCTATACATTTTAGTATTGGGTATGTATGTGCACTGTCAACAGTACATATACAGTAGTCTGTATTGCCTGTTGTGTGCATACAGCCTATACGGTAGGCTTAATTGTACAGGCGTAGTAAAATAAGGTCTGTGAGTTTATAGCAGATGATCAATATTTGCTGCATATTACACAGGGATGGTGGGTGTTGTGTACAGACTTGTAAAACAGATGAGTTTTCAGGTTATTTTAAGAGAATGAGCCGATGCTTGGTAAAACTTTCTTTGAAAAGTTGTTTCAGGCTTAAATATTTTGAAAGGAAATGATAAAACTCAGATCCTGAAAAGTATTTTGGTATCTAGTTAAAATCATTGGAGGCATCTCAATAACTGAAGATCTGTGCCTCAGTCTCAAATGAGTTGAAGAACAAAGAAGCGCAGTTGTAGTTGTAACAGCGTAATTACTGTGTATGTCTAGGTGTGTGAAGTAATTGTTTGATAAAAGACTTTTTATTCACTTTCAAAGTACTCACTCTGGATTCTCAGTATCATTTTTATTTTGTGAAATATTTTTATTACTGATACTGGTATTAGGCCTCATACCTATAAAGGAGTTTTTATCTTTCAATTAGACCTTTAGAAGGTTATGGTATTATCTTGAAGGTTGTTAATTTTAGAACCTCATGATTACTAGTGTCATAAACTTGAAATGAAAGCTGCCATTTAAAATCTCCGAAAGATGGAGCTGCTCTGTTGAGAAGGAGTATCTTGTCTTTTTACATGCACAGATGTCTAGTCAAAAGCCTCAGTGTCCAAAATGAAGGGTACAGTTACATATTTTGAAAGAAGTCACTAACGTTAATACTAACAAGGTTTAGGCTGTCATCAGTGGATTTACTTTTTTTTATAATGCAAGTTACTCTATTTCATATAAATTAAAATTGCTGTTATTTCTTAATAGCTCACAACTGTGACTTTATAGTGCTAGTACATTTTAATACAAAGCTTTCATCACATTCATAAAAGTGTCGTTAGTCATAGTTTACTTAGATACAAACACTTATTCAAGCCAGTAAGTTAAATCCGTCTTCAGAAACATGCCTTTATTTGGATTAAGATAATACTTTGACTGCATGTGTCAGTGCCTGTTAAAAGCTAAGATTTTACTCCTACAGCTACGTTTTCCTGCTGTTGTCTTACTGAATGAGTGATATTGTTTCTTTAAGGAAAATCAAATTAATAATAAAGAGCGATGAATGTCATTTTGTTGTTTGTGGGTTCCACTCCTTGACCTGATTTGTCGTGTCTTATTATAGTATTACAGAAAGAAAAAAGAAATGCAGTTCAGACTTTGATTTATCAACTCTGTCAGCTTAATACGCATTCTTTGATTGATACCATTGCTTTTAAGAGGTGTAGCTTGATTGGTTTGGATGGAAGCTCCTGCGTAGGACTTAATGCAAAAAATGTTTTGGCCTCATTGGTGTATACCTACTGCTAGAGAGATGAGTCTGGGTGAAATATTGTATGAGGGATGTTTCTGAATGGTGAAAGAAGTGTTCCAGGAAGACTGTGGTTTCCACAGAGGGAGTTGCGTGTTGGCAGTTGAGGGGTGAGTTATTTTTGGGCGGAACCTGAAGGTATGCAGATGCACAGCAGATGTTTGCCGATAAAATTGCTTGTGATTTAGGGTGGTGAAAGGTTGCAAACACACTACTGTGCTAGTAACAGTTGTAGTCCTAAATTAAACTAATTAAATGAAAGGAGAGGAGGATTTGTTTTCATATTTCTCCTGCTGGTCACAGTAGGAGAGAGTTGAATTAAGTAGCTTATCAAAGAGGAAAAAAAGTGTTAGGTGATAGAAGCCACTGTCTTTTCTGAAATTGGCTTCACTTCAGTATGAGCACATGAAGAAGTGAATCTTGATGGAGGACAGTAAGGGCCTCGGGCTGTTCAAACAAAGGAGACAACAGCTGTTTTAAAGGAGATTTTTTGTGATGCTCTGTCTCTCAGAAAGTATTATAAATATGGAGATGCAGACTGGCAGTCAGTGTGTGAGATTTCAGTAGATTTTTGACTGAGAAAAAGTTCGTAGGATTTGTTTTTTCTGTTTGACTGTCACTTGAGGTGAAGAAGTTACGTGATACTGACTGTGACATTGTCTAAATGTCCATTTCAAAGAATAAAAGTTCTGTATAGTGCAATTTTGTACACATAAAAGAGGTAGGTCAGTGTGCCAGTGAAACTGAGCCTGACTTCAGCTCTGGCACTTTGACTGCCAATCTGATTCTGTAATTTTAAATGAACAAGCTAGAAAGGAATGTCTGGTAGAGCACACCCTGTGTTTTGGCAGTTGTGTTAAGCCAACATACATGCTAAAGTTAAGGAGAACATTTAAATATATGTCTAAGAAGTTAATGGCCTGTAGAGTTTTATGTCCTTGATGGACTTGGAATCAATTAGCAGGTTTAGATGCACATGTTCCTGTAAGATGAATTCTTCTGTAACTTGTTACTGTATCAGATAAAGCATATGTAGTATTATCTAGGTAATCTGAAAATCCAGATTAAGAAAAAAAACCTGGAAACAAAAAAAGCTACGTGTAGGTGGCTTTATGTGCATGATGACTTTTCATACAGTGTGCAAGTCCATCTTACGGAGCACTCTACAGAATTGCAGTCCTGCTTTACTGTACTTTTAAAATGAAGGTAGGTCCATCCACCAAAATGGATTTTTCCATTGCCTGGTAGTGAGAAATGCAGCTGTTGAAGACCAGGATATTTCTTTGCCCTGTGATAGATGTGTCCATAAAACTGGGTGCATAGGTGCAGTAACCTCATAAGAAAATTAAATTGTTTACTTTTTTCAAATGTCATAAAAATTTCCAATATTTACTGATATGTTATTTTATCAATTACACTTGGAATACTTTTTCTCTTTTGGTATAGAAATATGTTGGTATTAGATAGAATGTGGTCTTTTGGAAAATCAGTTGAGTGAGATTTGATCCAGCTAATTTTATATCCAAAAATGTAAGCAGTTTTCAGATATTCGGGATGCGGAAGTACAGGTTTGCATAAATTTTCCAGTTGGCTTACACACTAAACTGTCGTTAGTTTGACATATGTGACTTCTGTCAAAAATTACACCCTATTTAAAGGGCTCACCTATACTTAATTAATATTTTTCTGTATCAGAAGCTCTGGAATTCTATACAAGTTTAAGTAGCTTAATTTAGTTTCAGTCAGCATATAGTAGTGTGTTTTCCTTTTCTCTGTCTCATCTGTTGGGAGTTACATTGCGTAGCTAGTGTGACTTTGAAAATAATGGCAATAACGAAACTACCAATATGACTTCTAAAAATATATTTCTGTCTTCTTGATAAACAAGTAGAAGCATGGGCAGCCTGAAAAAAATGTCTTTGAGGCAGACAGAAATTTGACACTGGCAGCAAAGTGTACAAGTAGTGATTTAAAAAAAAAAAAAGTAATTGATGCTCTTGTAAGTAGATGCAAACAGAATGATACAGTCAAATACAAAGTAAAACAGTGGTAAGAAACAGTAGGTAGAACAAAGTGAAAACAGTAATAGGTTGCTGCAGTAATAGGTGTTTTAATGATCGAGATGAAAAAGTCAGTGACTGGCATGTAAATCTTGGTTGATGTATCCATTTATGTAAATGGCAACCAAATTTTTAAGATGCTTTACATGTGTTATTATTACGTTATCTTTTAATCGTTGGGAGGAAAAGTGTGCAAATAATTACATATCAACAGAAAAGATAAAAATGTATGGGTGTTGTTTTGCATCCTTTTAATTTGCTGACCGATCTTCTGAATGTTTTGTCAGGACTGGAACGGAATCTGAGAAAAGGAGCAGTTCATTTGTAGATGTCTCGTGTACCTTGTATTTTGCATGGGACATATTAAATTAATTTATGATTTATTTGTGTGTTCAGTTTCATACACTGCATTTTTGCCAAGACTACTTAGATAGCTACACTACTGTAGTGTTAATTTAGGGAGTCAGTAGTGACAAATTTTGTGTTCATGTTCTTATTAGCCACATGATAAAGACCATTTTGTTAAATTTTAAGCTTTAACTAAAAAATTAAGTCACATATGTCCTTTTTGAAATCACAAGAATAATTAAAGGCTTTTAATTTCATTTACAAATTTGTAAGTACAGTCTTTTAAAATAATTTCTTGAAACAGGCTAGTCATTTTTTATCATTGGCAAGTGGTGAGCATTCTTTGGTTGTGTTGAAATTGGGATTTTTTTTGTCAACATAAATTGTGGTTCCCAAGTGTATCATTTATTCAGAAACTCACATTTTGTACAGTGCTGTCACATTGTTTAGTTTTGCAAGGAGCACAGTGAGATTGATGAGCCTCTTATCTTTGTCATGGTTTCTCATTCAAACCAGTCCATTAAACTTAACAGGGTTGCGTGAGAAATTGCATCAAGTGCTGCTTAATAGGCAGGAAGAATCGGAGAGTCAGGACTGAGGAAGGGTGGCATGTTCTTGGCTTTTGGAGAGATGTAGTTCAAGTGGTGAAGTGACACTGGTGAGATAATGGAGACAACCCTTTCTTCCAGCAATTAGAGAAACTAATACTGAAGAGTTTCGAATACTTCACATCCAGGGGCTGATGCCAAAGTTAGGGGTCCCCCTGGAAACTTCCTAGCATGTGGGCTGCACGGTTCATAGCTGTGCACGACGGGCTCTTTTGTTGTTGAACCAACACCACTTGTGTAGCTGGTGTCTGAGAGTTTGTTTGGGCCTCAGGCTGTAGGAACTACAGCTGTCACGTCCTGAAAAACTGTTTTCTACCCTGCAGTTGTCTAATGTTATGGGAACACTTAGGAATAATGATTTCATTGTTCATAAAGCACAATTAGCAGATTTTTTTTAACCTACTTTTGCCTTTAAGCGACATTTCTGTCTTTAAAAAAATGCCCCCGAAATGTAACGTGCAGCAAACATGCTAGTGTCGTGTCTGGATATTTATATTGCTTTTTTGTGCATATACTGGGGCAGAAGCCACAGAGTAAATGCAGCATTGTAGTGTGCTGTGTTGTGTTTCATGATCCTAGATGCTTCAGCCTTTAAATTAGAAGGTTAATGGTCCTGGTCAGGAATGAATGTTTAAATACATAAACACCTATGTCGGTAAGCTTTCTGGAGTCTAGCATGAGTTACATGAGGATGGGCTGCTGAAGAAGTAAAAACACCTCATATACTTTATTTGTCTATGAATTTTGGTTTGCTCCTGTGGCAACACTCATAGGCACCTCTCTTGTAAAATTAGTTATTAAAAATACATATACCAGAGGTGTTTTATTGGCAACAGAATCTACGGAGCTTGTGAGATCTCACTTTGTACGGATTTGTGGGGAGTGATTTGTCCTAATGCAAACGTTGAGCGTTTTCTCGAGTCTCTAAGACCTTCCGGTTCGGGCACCCCCAGTTCCCTCCTGTGATCTGTGAGTGTCCACACCACAGCGTCCTTGGCCTTTCCATCTACCTGCGGTTTGGTTAGCCGGCTGGACGAGGGGCAGCGGCACGGTCACTGGCTCAGAACTGTGCGCGCGGTGCTTAGCTGACGTGCTGTCTGCTCTTGTCTCTGGGTGGGTTAAACACACTAGCCAAGGGCTGACCCTTCCCTCCGTGAGAGCACTGATCCGTCGCGCTTTCCTGCGGAGCAGCCATTTTGTGCAAAACTTGTCTGTTGCAGGAACTTTTGATTGTACCCACCTTAACCCCTCCAATGGATTTGTTTGCATCTGGAAAACTGAGTCAATTCGAATCGGCAGGGAGGGAAGGTGAAATAGGGAGAGATGTGCACCTAGGGATAAAGTGATGGCACTAGACTGCTTTGTTTAGGAAGCTAAGATTGAAATGTTACTAGTTTTTGTGAGTTTTTTTACTGCAAGTCTGCTTGTGTTCAGTGTTTCCTGAAGTCTTAACTGCTGGCATCTAGAGATGATCTGGTGGAAAAAAAATCAGCCTTCATTTAAAAAAAAGCGGCTTACAGACCTTTATGAGTTTAGAAGGCTTGCTGTGGAATGCATTAGGTGTACCCTAAAGGCCTGAAATGAAGGAAAAATGAAAAAAAACCTTTGAAGAATATTTGTTATTTTAAAGGCATTTGATGCTGTTTTAAAGGCATTATATGAGTGCTTGGCTTATGACTTAGTCACTGGAGGCTGGTAATACGATGGATATTTTTGTGTGCATCTGTCTTTGCTGAAAAATCTGTATGTTTTCTAATATGCCCATTATGCTTAGTCTTTTTTTGAGCTAGAAATTGATACACCGAAAAGTGCATCGTTACAAGCCTCAAAAAGCATTCATTACACTGTGATGTTGACGGAATTCAGCTCTTCCTCTGATTTTTATTTGATGTGGTGAGTAATGCCGCTGCCTTGTCCTAGGATTATTCAGGCCTGTGACCTAGCTTTCCAGTTCAGCTCGGCTCCATTTTGAGTCCTCATGTCTGACAGTGGGTAAGTCTTAGATATTTTTTCATATGTATTAGCTTAAATAAAACCCTTGTCTGCACTGCAGAAACAATTGGAATGATAGCCCAGGAAACAAAAAAGCTTTTCCCAAAGCTAAAAACATTGTCATTTTTTTATCTGACGATGCCATCTCTCTGTTTGCCCCGCCGCCCCCCTGCAACTGGTTTCCCTTTCAGTAGTGAGAGTTAGATTGTTTCCCGTCAACATGGTGTGTTAATCACCATCATTCCACTTTCCGAAGTTTCCTCAGGCCGTGTGTGCTCCCTCTGATGCTTTAGATCTCAGAGGTCGTGATATTGCTGTCTGCTAATGCCTCCTTCAAGCAGTGATGGTTATGAAAAATGGTAACTTGTGGTTTTAGCTTACTGTCTCCTTCCTGTTGTGTGATTCTATGCACAAATACCTCTGTACTTCTCTTTTTTGTTACATTTGTTCATCATGTCCGTCGTGTATTTACCCTGTGAGTTGTTCAGGCCAAGGTCCACGGTTTTATTCTTCTTCATGCACAAACCTAGCGTAGGATCTTTGAGTATGGCTCTAAGATCTTACAGAAATAAATTACTTTTGTGTAGTTATTCTAACAATCGGTTTTCTATGAAGAACATACAGGTGGATGAATAAGTAGTTTTTTATGAGAGTTCAGGCCAACATATGGAAAAAATGACAAGATATGATACAAAATAATGGGAAGAGACCTCAATGATATTTATTTTGTTTATAAGGCTCAAAGCCCTCTCCCTCCTAATGAAAAACACTGGTTAAGATTTCAGGAGCTCCATGACCATTAGTGCAATCAATCCCAGCATTTAAGCTGAAATTGATTATATTGGCAGTTTAAAATAAATATTTGGCATAAGATCATTTATATCAAACACATCTTTGTGGTAGCTGTTTGAACAGGAAATAACTGTTGGCTGGAAACAGAAGGACACTATGTCTGGAGGTTTGGGGTTTTTTTAATTTTTGCATTAATAATTTTGAATGCTCTGCACAATAAGTATTTGTGTGTTGCTTAATGCCATGATGTAATTTCTTTTACATCTTACGCAAAAAAAGAATAATTTATAAATTCTGGAGTTATTTCAGTTGAAATTTTGTTTTAATTTTGTAAGTGTAAGATCTGTGTAAAATATAAAATATCTGGTAAATGGCAAAATATGCCCCAAAATTGAGTAAATATTTAGTTAACCTTTCAAAACTATGCTTCTTGTATCATCTATGTGTTAGATTGTTTGGAAGATAAATATTGAGTTTTACTATTTGATTAATTTGACCAAGATCTGCAATTTACTCAGACTGTAGACTTTTATTTAGAGTTAGAAGTAGCTTGATTATAGACCAATGGAGTGATAATCTGAAACAGTAGCTCTTTCTGAAGTAGCATATGTTGACTGGTACTTTGTGACAGAAAAAGAAAAACACAGACTTGTGGGGTTACCTTTCCTCCCCCCACCCCAGACAGATCAGATCAGTATTAAAGCTTGATTTGTCTTTTTATTCAGAACAGTGAGGAGAAGAAAGGCAAGAATCCAAGGAGTATGTCTTGTATAGTTGGCAGTATGGATTGTAGTTGGGACAGTAAATACAAGGAAAGTAACAGTAGTGTGTCTAATAATTATTGATAAAATTGGAGAACATGCTTGAATGAGGTACTTGAGAAATGGAAACGATTCTGTCAGTAATGCTGTTCTTTTTTTCTTAGTCTTTTCCATAGTGTCTCATTTACATAACTTCTCAGAGTTCTCGGTTAGCAGCCAGTATCGAATGGAAACATTTTTCAGAACACTTTGGGAAAAGTTAGTGAGCGTTGTCCCCAGACAAGAGAGGTGGAATAAGTGGAGAGTTGAAACAAATGGTCTGAATTCCTTTAGTAAAGAAGAAACTTGGTTATTTTCTGGTTGATTTCAGTAAGCTTTGGCTTCCATCGTAAGGGCCAGACTGGGCACTTCCCATTGCCATTGGCACCAAAATCCAGTTACGGATCTTGGTCTGAGAAAAGTATCCAAGACTTCAGTGAGTCAGAGACAAACAAACGTATCTCAGAAGGCACTGACTTTGCCAACAGGTGCCAGAATAAAAGGAAAAAAGAGCTGTACGTATTCTATCTCTCTCGTCTCCTGTCTGCTTGATTGTCCAGTTCTCTCTTCATCTGTGCTGTAGGACTAGATGTAGGTCTTCAGGATTAAATCATACTTCCATAAGCCACAGTCCAGTCCTGCTACTGTGTGTTGCCTGGGGCGTAGACTCACAAATGAGGTAGCAGAGAGAAACTAAGGTGTTACCTTGCAGCGTGATAGTTGCGAATGCGTGATAATTGCTAATCTGCACAGTTGTGTACTGCCCTAAATACAGAAGAGTTCCTCCTTTGGCTGAATCAGCAAATTGCTGTTAAAGGATGTTATGAAAGTAAACATGCTACCTTGTCTTCAACCTCTGTGCCTTATTGTTCCCCAGTGAAAGTTTCTGTGCTCTAGTTTGGTGACTCTTCCTGATCTCTCTCCCAACAGTGAAGCTCAGTGGTCTCCTGTGGGTGGGTGTTCATTACTTCTGCCCTAGCTGGCTTCTCAGTTGCAGGTGACCTTCAAAACACAAGACATCTCTTCTTCGACAGTCTTGTTGGAAAGCACATTCAAAAAGCTTCCGATTAAAGAATTGGTATAGTTGCTTGTGCAACATTAATTTATCCTCGTTGTGCTTATGCAGATTGAAACATTATAATTATGGTCTGGCATAATTTTTTTCTGCAGAATGCCTGCCTCATGCAGTGAATGGTGCTCTTGGAAGGCATGGCCTTACTGATAGTTCTTGTTTGTGCTCATCATTTCCTCTGCTGTCTCTGCACCCTCTCTGGATTTTACTGAGTAGCTTGCAAAATTGAATATAGAGCTGTTGAATTTCCAGTGGTCTTTCAATAGGATTCCTTTATAGCAAAGTGAGGGAATGTGGATAAAAAATGGTGCTAGTAAGAGTAATATAAAGGAGAATTAAGTGAGCTGGCCAAACTGAGAAAGGCAGAAGTTCTGTGAAATAATGTAAAGATTTGTCAGCGTTCATAGAAATGGATTACAAGATTTGAAACCAGCTTATTGTGTTTGCTTTTCAGCATGACTCTTGTATCTGCATCTGTTTTGGGGAAAGATTTATGACTTTTCATAATGTGTAAATAGATTGCTTCCATGATGTGCGCTCATATAATTTCTCATTTTGCTCTTTGTGTTAAAACATCAGGGTATGAATTTAAATCCTAGGTCATATGCAGAGTACTGGGTTGTTGGGGTTTTTTGTTATTGTTATGAGTTTGGCAGTCTTTTTGTGATCCCTTTGGAGTCTCATGCATGTTGTAAAACTGGTAACCATCAGTCTCACTGCTTTGTAATTTGCACAAGGAAATAACTGTTTTTTTTGCTTTTTTTTTTTTGCCAAAATGCTATTCTGTTCCTTAGATGCCATTCTCTACTAGGTGAGGCTGGACAATATTAAACTGGTGTAATTGATCTGTTCTGCAACTTTCTGCTTCTCCAGGCATTTCTAATTAGAATGGAGGAGTGTGTGTGTGTATAAAAAAGTAATAAAAGTTAGAATGTTAGCTGTTAGTACCTGTTTGAAAGGAGGAAGACATTATTGGTCCCTTTTAAAAGCAGAAGTAATATTATTATACATTATATAATAATAGTAATAACAAATAATAATAAAGTAAAAGTAATGTTATACATTATGTGAAATAGTGACTGGGTCAGACTGTGCCTTCATTATTAAGGTCTTAGTTATCTGCTCTGTACTATATCATCACCTCTTATGCTGGTCTTTTTATTTCTTTTTTGTTGTTGTTTTTTGCTGCTTTAGTTCAGATGTGTGTCGACTTTTGTTTGAGGGTAGATAATCCATAGCAGAGAGACTTTAGCAGTGGCTGGTCATTGAGGAGAACAATGCAGTTTTGTATGTAACCCATTTGTCTAAAATTATAGGCCTTTAGGGTATTTTAAAGAGCGTCTTACTATAGAAGGCAATTTCTGCTTTAGAGTTCTGCGATGGTTTACAAATTATTGAAGATTTTTATCATTCTGGCTGTTGAAAGGTGCTGCCCCGTTCTTTGACAAAAAGTAAACGCTAACCTGGCCTGTTGAGGCTCCAGCTGAGGGGACAGAGAGAGGTGATTCTGCTTTGTTCTGGGGAATCGGTTCTGAAATCAGCAGACCTCGTGGACAGGGCATCTCCCACCCTCCGGTCCCCGAGATGTGGGGCGAGGGGGCATCCCTGAGGGCAGGAAGGGCGATCATTCTTCTTGGCAGTGCAAGCTGGAGATTGGCTTGACCCATCTCATCAATTTGCCCTCTAATTTAGGTGCTCTGAATCGCCTCTGGAAGAGCCTGCTTATATCTGATAATTATGCTGGAAGCTTAAAGAGGCTGTCCGTCTAAATTATGTACCTAAAGTTAGACCCAGTGAGTACTCCCCACTGACAGTCAAATCCTTTCTGCCCCCCCCGATATAGACCTAATAAAGCAGTGATTTATGTAGTTGAATGGGGTGATTGTTAGCTTGCAATTTGATATTCAGTGGAAACTGGAACATTAGTATAATGTTATTAAATCATCTAAAATACCCTAGTTTAATATGAGAGGTTTCTTTTTAAAGAATCAATGTCTTTTCTGTTTTGCTTTTTAGTTCCAGATTTTTGGAAGCAAAAATATAATCTGGGAATTCACCTAAAATATCAAGCAATATCAAAATTCCCCTCCCCTGAGATCATCTTCTGTGGGTTTTTTTTGGCAAATAGCAGCTTTAAAGCTTGTATAAATGTTTATATATATAAAAATTGAAATATATAAATGTTTATCTTATAAAATACTACTCGAACTTAAGGATAACAAGTAACCTGGTAAACACATCAGAAATTGTTCTTTTATTCCAGATATACATGCTACATATAAGCTGTATTTAAAATGTTTCAAACTCACTTTTTTAAGAGTTATTAACTATTCCTGTTTTTCTACAAATGCATTTTAGAGGCATGTTAGTTCATGGCTTCTGGTTTGCCCACCTCATTTGCTGTTTCAGTTAAGCTGTTGATTACAGACCAGTTGTAAATTGACTTAGTTGATTTCAGTGTTGCCTTAATAATTGTCATTTTACTTTGATAAATTTTTCTTTCAATACTATTTAATAATTTTAAAGTTTAAAATTGTGTTTACATTGCTACGGCTGTAAGTCCTATGTAGGTTTAATGCCATTGCCCTGTTTTGGAGTGGACATCAGCATCACGTGCCATTGTGTGTGTGGAGAAAAACCCAGCTACTGTTACTTTCAGCATTATGGTTGTTTGATGCTGGGTCTGTGGATGAATGAATTTGGTGGCAGCAGGGGAGGAGAAAAGCCTGCAAATGATTTTGCTGAAGTTGGGCTACAGAGGAACTTGTGACAGCGTGTGGTCTTACCTGTATTACATTGTGTATAGCATATATGTACCAGCAAATGATGTATCTATGTATCACAGTTCTGATGACTACATTTAATCATTGCTCTAATTACTGTGATGGATTATATCTTCACAGGCACAGTTAGTTGATCTGAAGTCTGAACTGACAGAAACACAGGCAGAGAAAGCGGTATTGGAAAAGGAAGTGCATGATCAACTTTTGCAACTCCATGCTGTTCAACTTCAGCTACATGCCAAAACTGGTCAGAGTGTTGATTCTGGAGCTATTAAGGCAAAACTGGTGAGTATGGTGGCTTGAATGGAGGATTGTATTATACTTTTCCCTCTCTTGGCTGAAGTTCTTCCTTGGAAGGTGTGAATAAGCTGGTTACAAATTTTCACATTAAACACGTTAGAAAGAGTTAACTTTTTCTTTTTTAAATAACATTAGAGGTTCGTTGTTAGCAACCATTAAAAATAACATAAATAACATCAGCATAATGAATGAGAATTTAAGAAGCTGTTTTTACATATGCTCTTTTTTAGTGGTTTCTTAAAGTAGAATAAGAAAATATTTTAGTGGTTTAGAAAGCTTTTCTGGAGACAGAGGTTGCAAAAGATAATAGCTTCCAATGTACAAACACAATCAAATCTTCACATATCTTAAAAAAGCCTAAAGTGGGGTAAGTCTATTGTTTTCATTGTAGTTCTACTCTGATAAAAGTAAGAATGGGATTGTTTTGCCATACAAAAAGAGGGTAGATGGCATCACAGTCTTCTCTCTGTTGTCTCTCTTTCTCTTTAGGAAGGCTGTAGATGCATCTGTGGTGCTGTCCGTTGCTACATGCAGCAGACTGTCATAAAAGAACTCAGTAAACCACTGATGATTTTGTACGATAAGTTTTTTAGAAACTTAGACCTGTACAAAGCTCACCAAAAGTTAACAGTAATTAATCAGTACAATTAGCTGACCTTGACTGATAAGCGGAGTGTAGTCTGCCTTGTTATTAGCCACAGCATGGATTCAGGCTCTAATACTGAACCTTTATAAACTAGAAAAGTAATGTTGGCTAGATTGTGGTTGCTAACTGTTGCCATAAACCAAAGTCCAGCGCTCTGGCTGTTTTTAAAATTGCTTCACAGGTTGGTTGCAAAGACCTAGTCCCAACAGATGTGG
The DNA here is from genome assembly GCF_030867145.1 of Opisthocomus hoazin. Lineage (NCBI taxonomy): Eukaryota > Metazoa > Chordata > Aves > Opisthocomiformes > Opisthocomidae > Opisthocomus > Opisthocomus hoazin. Next base: position 75,206,373 of record NC_134415.1, read on the forward strand.
AACGTTAGTCTCCTCTGCTATTTTGCGCTCTTAATTACTGTATAATTAAACACAGTATTAGGCTGTAAGGCTTAAAGGCTAAGCTAATCACTGGATAACAGGAGTAGCCCACATTCTTTCCATTTCAGATCCAAGAGCTATCATTGAATGAGAACTGTATTTCTAGGTCTACCTACTTGCATATTCAGTATGAGAGTAACATTTTCTGACTGTCTGCACATATTTTATTCTGTATTGAATTATAGCTGAAGCAAGATGAAGTTTCTGCAGAGAAGTTAATAATTTTTATGGCCCTATAAATAAGGGTTAGTTAAATATCACCAGCATTTTGTAAGTGTTAGGCTGCAGGTTTACATGTAGCAAATTTTTTAAGCTGACACATCCCTGTCAGTGATTTCTGTCCCTGAATTCTGTTAGTGAGGCTTCACTTCTGAGTGACATGGACAATAATACTTTTAACCTTTTTGTTTCTCCTTACCTGATTATAAACAATTTCTAAGGGTATATTAAATCTCCATGCTATTGACAGCAGTCTGCTTCCCACAGGTGACAAAAAAATACATTTTACTTGCATTGTTTCAGATTTTATCTGTGTAGAAACTGAATGTATTAACAGTCTAGACCAATATTCTTTCCTTAATTCCAGTTAATTCCTCCTTTTTTGTAAACATCAGGGCTAATCTTTTGAGTTGGGTGTACTTTGCCTTTAGGGATTTCATGGCTGTAATGGAGAGAAACTCACTTTTAAACTGTTCCAGATACAGAAAGCTATGAAGGACTGGGCAGCTTGGACAAGCAAAACTGAAGCTGCTCAAATGACAATAAAATGGGAAGTCTGACTTTTAGGTAAATAAGAACTGTCATGCTGACCTTCTGGCAGCCAGAAAGCCTCTGAGGGCAAAGAGGGCCTGTGTCAACATAACATGCAATAGGGAAATAAAGTTCTGTACTAATTAACTTCCTGCTCTCTTTGTTAACGGCAACCACTCTTCTTTTGTATGTAGACTCAGCATAAATGTGTACTCTGCAAACTGTAAAATTGTACCTAGTGGTGAACTAAGACAATTGATAACATCATGTAGCTTAGCCTGAATCCTTTTTTAGGAGTGGTGTATCTGCTTACTCCGGGTGCAATAACTCTTTCTTTGTAAGAGTATGAAGTTGCCTGGTGGAGCTTTTTGTCTTGAGTTTTGCCATTTATATATCTTTTTTATACTTCTCCCTGTCCTTTATGTCCCTCTTGTAATACATATTTGTTATTCTTTCTGAAAGGAAAAACATTATCTATATAACAGATGTTATATTACAGAAACTTTCAAAACTGCTTGCATGCATTTCATGTTATCTTGCTATTCTTTGTAGGGCTTCTTGGTATTTTGGGAGAAAGAATTGTGTCTGATATTACAATAAGGTTAAAATTTTTAGTAAGATTTCTAATAACTTTCACTGCAAAATACAAAAAATGTTTTTCAGTACAATTATAGCAATGTGCTTGGACTTTATTCCTTCTAATGAAATACACAGTCTGCTGATAAATTTCTTATGGAGTAAGTAATTTATGTTCTTGCATTTTCTTGAAGTTCCTATTGCCTGTTTCTCTAATTATGGAACTCTTTTCTTCTGTCTTAAGTCTGTCCTTTCTGTGGATGAAATGGTGAGTATGCTGATTGCTGTATTTTTGTGTTTAAGCAGTGCTTTTGTTTTGTGCAGCAACTTCTATATGTTGGCATCAGAAACTGGCAAAACAGATCTTTCTTTTTCCTTCTCCCTGTCTGTTGGCAAGATGCTGTGTAAAGAATTTTCTTTGCATTTTAGTTTTCCTTTTCTAGTTTTGATGCCCTCTTCCCTAAGCCTGTGTGTGTTTTATTTAGTATTGTTACAGCTAATTTGGGGTGATATTTGACAACTTGACATTCTGAAAGATTGTTCTGGTAATATCTCAAAAATTTTTAATGTGTTATACAATTTCTAAAGCATAAACACTGTAAACATGTATCAGTGTAATAAGAAGTATTTTATATATTATAGTGGTTTTTTTTAAGATCCTGTCAGCTTTTCCTTTTTTTCCCTGTTCTCAGTTCTTTTTATGGGAATGATTTAGTATGGTTTACTGGCTTGTATAACAACCTAAGCCATATAAACTCAATAATACATAGATAAGAAAAAGTGATGCAAACTTAACTTTTATCTTTCGGTCTTTCATGGTGATAGACTTGAAAGGTTTTTAAACAGCTTTTCCACCTCTTATGTTGTATACCTCATGGTCATTGCTCAGTATTTGCTCTTTGAAAAGCCACAGGGTAGCTGGAAGCTTTGATATTCAACATGCGGCTGCATTTTTGGTATGGTGGCTTTTTATATTACCTACAGAAAATATATTTTTTTCTGTTTTGCAGAACCCATGAAATACTATGAACACTAGAAAGCATAAAACAATTCTGTAACTTCCTTTTAATTTTTTCTCTTTAATTTTTCTAATGATTTTTGGAGACTTCACACATTTCATGACAGTCGGTCAAAAAAAGACATGTTCTTTCAGTACATCTTCAGATATTCTCCGTTGCAAACCTTTAATTTTTCCTTGTGGTGAAGAATTGGAGACAGTCTGGAGTAGCGTTAAGAATGGCTTCTGGGTGTAATTTTCCACCTCAGTCACAGAGTAGTAGTCATAGTAATGGAGAAAATAGGGAAAAAAGAAAATATATGGGATTACATTGTTCCTCATATTTTAGGTATAACATCTAAAAAGCATGACTAAAAGTGATTCTACTTAGAAATATAACATTTAACTTTCTGTTTACATTTAATTTAAATGATGAATCAAATTCAGAGAAAATAAATGGAAAATGTCAGTCTTGATGAGAGCTTTTAAGATGGCTACTTCATATGGATACATTAAAGTGTGCTACGTGGAATTTGCTAGGGTAAGCAAATATTTTGGATCGCTTTAGCAGTTCACTTTCCGGGGGGAGGTTGGAATTCTTCTCCCAGGGTGTATTTCAGATACATCAAGGAACTCATACATCTCTAAAGCTTTTTTTCTGAACAGAAAACAGGACTGGTACATTCTAACAAATTATCGGTGAAGATGATATGAATTTTTAGTTTATGACTTTTTATTCAGTAAGTAAATCATAAAAGTATCCACTGATGAAGAAAATGAAGGTTTGGGTGTGAATAGTGTACCTTCATATGTCTGTGAAATTCTGGTCTTTGTCTTTTTATATTTGTCAAATAAAAGCTGTTCTGAAAGTGAGTACATACTCGGTATGAGAGGGGGCCTATACTATTTAGAGCAATATTGGCAATATGTACATAGATAACATAAGTGTTACAGGAACACTGTACCTGTATACAGACTCTCCAGCTGCTGTAAAATGAGTGTTATGTGTGAACTGTGACCCTTCTTAGAGCTGAAGTGTGTGGCAGAGGCAACGCAGCGTGTTGGCACTCTTGAATTCTTATAATTGCCCTTTGGCTACTGGCAGTAGATGTGAATTAAAACAGCCAGAGACCATCACAATAATAGAATGGATATAATTGTAGAAGCTTCTGTTCTTCAGTTGTAGATTAGTCCAAATTCTTGGCTGAGGAGTGATCCTGCTGTTCAGAAAGAGATTTGTTGAAGAGTCATCTCACAAGACAGCCTCCAGCTCAGAGGCCAGAGACCAGAAGAAGCTTTGTGTGACAGGTTTTCTAATGTGCATGTGGAGTTAAACCTGATCGGAAACTGGGGCAATATGAGAATTACAGGAAGCGAAATGCCAGCAATTTCAAGTAGTCTCTGTGCCACTCCTCCTGAGCAGTATGCTAGGCAGTTCTTGGCCAGTGTGTATATACATGTAATGTACTCCATTCATTTGACCTGATAAAAATACCTAACAGATGAGGGAGATAGTAGAGACCATCACGTTCAGAGTTGTCTTTCTGGCAAATAGCTATCAATGCTGATATCTGGGCAACAGCCGGCTGAACATGAGCCAGTGGTGTGCCCGGGTGGCCAAGAAGGCCAACGGCATCCTGGCTTGTGTCAGGAATAGTGTGGCCAGCAGGAGTAGGGAGGTGATCGTGCCCCTGCACTCAGCACTGGTGAGGGTGCACCTTGAGTACTGTGTTCAGTTTTGGGCCCCTCACTACAAGAAGGACACTGAGTTGCTGGAGCTTGTCCAGAGAAGGGCAACGAGGCTGGTGAGGGGTCTGGACAACAAGTCTTATGAGGAGTGGCTGAGGAAGCTGGGGCTGTTTAGTCTGGAGAAGAGGAGGCTGAGGGGAGACCTTACTGCTCTCTACAGCTACTTGAAAGGAGGTTGTAGTGAGGCAGATGTTGGTCTCTACTCTCGGGTAACTAGTGATAGGACAAGAGGCAATGGCCTCAAGTTGTGTCAGGGGAGGTTTAGATTGGATATGAGGAAAAAATTTCTTTACTGCAAGAGTGGTCAGGCATTGGAACAGGCTGCCTAGGGAGATTGGTGGAGTCACCGTCCATGGAGGTGTTCAAAAATCAGGTAGATATGGCACTTCAGGACACGGTTTAGCAGACATGGTGGTGTTGGATTGGCAGTTGGACTTGACGATCTTGGAGGTCTTTTCCAACCTTAATGATTCTGTGGTTCTGTATACCTGTGGTGAAAAAACCTCTCTTTAGAAGGACCAACCTGGCTTAATATCTCAAATGTGGTAATATCAGCTGTATTCATGGTTTTATATCCAGGCTTGGAATAGTGAATAACCATATTCACAATTTGATAACAGATTTGTCTTGCCAGTTCTGTGAGATTTTGTTTCTGTCCTATCGCTTCTTTAGTAGCACCTCCTGGTTTTATTTGTTTAATAATGCAATTGGTACAAGTACAAAGAACACTTCTAAGGTACTCTAAATGTCTTCAAAAATGTCTTACAGTGAACTTAGGTTTTATTAGATTTATTAGTTTTATTATTCATTTTTATTTTATTTCAGTTGACAGATGTTTTTAAAAGGGAACAGTAATAGATCCTCTGTCTCTACTATTCTCCTGGTTTGCGGTGGGTTTTTCCCCCCACTTTGTGAAAGGGATATAAAAAAGATATAAAATATGCACGTAATCAAATGTGCTGTTCTTAAAGTAGATTTTGTAGAATAGTTATCTGAGTTGAGCATGCTAATTCCTTTGTCTCCAGTACTCTGGATGTTAGAACAGATAATGCCTATGCATTTTCTGTACATTTGAGGTGGACCACTATGGAAGTAATTTGTATTTTCATAGTTCCTTTTTCAGTGTGGGGGGAAGAGAAAGTATATTTCTTAGAGTGGATTTTGGTTTTTCTTTTTTTTTTTTACAAAGCTATTTTGCACTAACATCTCTTTTAAGTTTTGTCAGGGTAGTCATCTTCATGTGTACAATCCCTGGCTTTATTTTTGTGGCCTTCAGAGTCTGATTTGGAAATGTCCTTGGCATTACATTTCTTGGTTGTTTGCATGAAAATAATTGTTATTTTAAGGATATACAGACTTAAAGAACATTTCCTTGACATCTGGTCGTATTAAAAATTGTATTAACATAGTCAAAGAATATAAAATTGAAATACTTAATGATTTTTATTGTAAAAATAACCTTCTCTCTCATTGTATGAATCTTCCGTTTGAACGTAGGAAAAAGTAAGGAAGATATTAAGGCTACTGAAATTTTGCCACCTGTTCGTGACAGGGAGAAGCACTGTCGCTAGTTTCAGTCCTTGGATTTAGCACAAAATGCATATACTGGTTCAAAGGAGTTATAAGCTATATAAAAATCATGTCAGGAGCAGAAAGTTGAATGCAAGGCCTCCTCTCCCCAGAGGGAAGTATGCAAACCACTAGCTGCAGTGCCAGAGCCCCTGCTTTCATTTTTTTCCTGCATGCATGTCCTGTACACAGGAGAGTTACTTCACATTGTGTATGCAGAAACAGTAAGTGCTCTTTCTTTATTAACTTCAATAAAAACTTTCAACTTTTTTTTTTTTTCTTTTTTTTAAGGAGAGAGAACTTGAAGCTAACAAGAAAGAAAAAGTGAAAGAAGCTCAGCTGGAAGCTGAGGTGAAGTTGCTGAGGAAGGAAAATGAAGCTCTTCGTCGACACATAGCTGTGCTTCAGGCTGAGGTTTATGGAGCAAGATTGGCAGCCAAGTATTTAGATAAGGAGCTAGCTGGAAGGTATGTAAAGTCAGTCCGTGTCCCTTAGCATGAGATGCTTTTTGTTGTTGTTTTCTCCCTTTGCATCCCCAGAGGTAGGTCGAAAGTTAAGACTAAGTAGGAAAGGTCTTACATTTCCAGTTAATTGAACAAAAGGAAGAAACAAAAACCCCCCACAGTTACTGCACTTGCACTAGTTGCTGCGTGACTGTGTGCTGTAGCCAGATGAAGTGTGTGAGTTGTACAATGCATTGGTTTTTTCAATGGTAATACAGCATGTTGTTTTACTCTCTTTGTCATTATGTAGGGTCCAGCAGATTCAGTTACTGGGCCGAGATATGAAGGGACCGGCTCATGACAAGCTCTGGAATCAGCTTGAAGCAGAAATACACCTTCACCGTCACAAAACCGTTATTAGAGCTTGTCGGGGTCGGAATGATCTAAAGCGACCAATGCAAGCACCACCAGGACATGTAAGTTGAAAAGATGAGCCATTTCTCCATAATTTCCAGGATTTGTAGAAAATAGATACGAGTTATTTCTTCATTTTTGTGATTATTTTCACCTTAGTATTGTGTTATTTCAAATGTCATTTCTAAATACATTTTTCTTTTGTACGCTGAAGGGCAGTTCCATACTGAATAGCGTGTCCACATAAATGACCATGAAAGATGATATATTCCTTTCACTTACCTAGGAACTCTCAGTCTTTTTGAAAACTGAGCCTCTACTATGTGTGTCTATAAATATGAATTTAACAACATAATTTTATTGCCTAGGTTTCAAAACATGGAGCTAACTTATTTACAAAAACCGAGAAGAATAACATTTTTAGGATTAGAACGGAAATTAGTTTTTAAAAATTTTTTTAAAGGCCAGCTAAGTTGACACTCTGTAAAATTATTGTTTAGGGTTTTTTTTCCTCCAAAAGGTACTTTTTAAAATAAAACATTTAAAAGACATTTCACGGTGGGTAGCCTTGGTAGAACTTGCCCAACTTGGCACATGACCAGTTAATCACCCCAGTGTTTAGTGTGTAAACCCAAACATTTTCAGGAAATTGCTTTACTTTGGTCTGTTGTAAATATCTTAGTTGGTCAGATGGATCTTACTGCTTACGTTGCTAATTGCGTATATATTATTGGTGGACAAATATGTGTATGTTTGATTTTAAGGGTATATGAAATGGCAACAGCGACTGAACAAAAGCAGAATAAATACCTTGATTTATTTAGTCTCTCTTTTAGTTTTGAGTTGAATGGCGTTTTGGTATGGTTTGTTTTTATTATAGTAAAAATAAACTCAAGCAAGCAACCTCTTCCTTGGGACTGTATTACCTCTTCTTCTACCATTTGGTTAGTTTTAAATTGCAGTTTATGTCATATAACTTTTCTGCAGTGATCAGCATTCCTTGATGTAGTCCCTTCTATTTTTAGTATGTGGCTGATTTTCTTCTTTTGAAGTTCAATTCTGTGTTGTGCATCACTTAGCACAGAAATAATTTAAATAATTATTCTCATCAGGAGTGCCTGGGGAGGAATCTTTTCTGATTTCATGCAGTGTCATTAAAGGGGCACTGTAAGTTTGTCCTGCCTTGAGCTAGTCTAAAACTCTGTTGCTGGTATACTGCATGTATACAATTCAAAAAAAAAAAAAAAAAAAAAAAAAAAAGCAGAAATGCATCACTTCTTGGTTCACACATTTATATTTATGCCATGTTTGTTTTTTATCAAACTAGGATCCTGATGCCTTAAAGAAGAGCCAAGGTGTTGGTCCGATCAGAAAAGTCCTGCTAGTTAAAGAAGACCATGAAGGACTAGGAATTTCAATCACAGTAAATATTTGCGTTTATTTTCCATGACACGGAAGAAACAATTTAAATTTGTATTTGTACTTCTGTAAAATACGTGGATCGGTGAATGTATTGTTAGAACATACAAAAAAAGGCATCCGCAAATCTGTAGCTCTGGTCACAGAACTGGAACTGTCATTTTGATAGTTTAGGAAATAGGTGACTGCTACTTTATGTAAAACTCATGATTTCAGCTTACGTTTGGGATATAGGCATTTTAGCAGTGGTGAGTTTCAGGCATGGCAGGTCTGTAGAAGAGCAGAAACAATCTGACAACTAACTTCCAAAGCTTAGCTGTTGTGATTGCAAGTTTTTTTCTAAAGTATCGGTATTGGCATCTGACACCTTACAAAAGCTGTATTAACTTCTTGCAACAAATTCTGAAAATTCTGACTATTATACTTTTATTCTAAATATTAATATTATTTCTTGCAATTCAGTATGGTGCCTGATATGCTTTTTTAATGAGGTTTTGATATTGTCTCATGAGCTTGTATATGATTTTATACTTTTATTCAGAATTGTATCCTTTGACTCTGAGTATATATTTGAAATTTGTCCATTCTTTTGCGGGGAGAAGAATTAAGGAAAGCATCCCATGTGGTCTTCTTCAGCATTCGTTTTGTTTGAAGCATGCTTTCCAATTTTCTATAGTAAAAGTTGAAATAAGCACTTCAAGAGCAACTACCAGAATGTTGATTTTATGCTAGTGGACATCTCAGTTAGTTAAAAATCTGCTTTTTTGTTTTAATAGGGTGGGAAGGAGCATGGTGTTCCAATACTGATCTCTGAAATCCATCCGGGACAACCTGCTGATCGATGTGGAGGACTGCATGTTGGTGATGCTATTCTGGCAGTAAATGGAGTTAATCTAAGAGATGCAAAACATAAAGAAGCTGTAACTATTCTTTCCCAACAGGTCAGTTGGGACCTGTTATCCATAGACACAATCAGGTCCTTCCTGCGTTCTGCCTATTGAATTACCTTGAATTTTAATGTTTTCTGTAAAGTACAGTGATATGCAACGCTACAGTGATTCCTGAAGCTGTATTGCTTTACACTTAATCCTCTTACGTCTTGCAATTTAAGGAGAAAAATTCAAAGTCAGTACTGGTTCAGTTAAACCCATGTATTGGCTAATGATTCTTCAGTAAGGCTGATGGAAATCAGCTTGTTACATTGCCCCACAGAAATAATTATTTAGTGACATAACGTTTTATTCTATTATGAGTGGACAGCTCCAGCCAAACAATGTTTCTTACTCACTTTGTGGTCTGGGATCTTCATCCTGCCTTGCTCCCCACTTTCAGACAGTTAACAGGTGCACTTAATTTATCAGAAAACTTACATTTCAAACAGTGACTTCTAAAGAGTATTGGCACATGACTAAAAAATTCAGGTAACCGGTGAATCTTAGATATAGAGCCATACTTCTTTAGTCAGGAAAAACATAATTCAGGTACATATGCAAAATATTCAACACAACCGTAATGCGTTTACAACAGTGAGATGTATTTGTTTTAGTAACCTAGCTCATCGTGGTAACCCTGTTGCGTAGCTGTGCAGTAGTAAGTAAATTTGTAATTTTCATTGCATTTTAGAGAGGTGAGATTGAATTTGAAGTAGTGTATGTTGCTCCAGAAGTTGATTCGGATGATGAAAATGTAGAATATGAGGATGAGAGTGGACACCGTTATCGTTTATATCTTGATGAATTAGAAGAAGGTGCAAATTCAAGTTCTAATAGGAAAGATGCAAATGTGGATGTCAAACCCCCACAAGGTAAACCTTCTAAAATGTGTGACATGCAGTTTAATTCTGAAGTCTCCATATGCAAACCAGTTTCTGGAAAACACTGTTTTTGTATTCTTCATAAAATTAATCTACTGTTAATTCAATTAGCCTACTAACTAGTAGGCTGTCAGCTCTTTTTCTTGTTCCCTAGCTTATTGGCCTGGTTTAGTTAGATACAACTGAATGAATTGGGAGGGGGAGCTTTTCCCAAAGGTTGAAATTCAAATTTATTCTTATCTTTTCCTGACTCTGGCCTTAACACTTTATCTTGTCGGCTTCTTTGAATACATTTTTTAGATCAGAGAGGTATAAAAACAGTTCCTGCTTTCCTGTCATACTGTGTTCTGCTAAAAGCCTGTTAGCTCTTACTTCATTTCAGCACACTTTCCAGTTTCTGAAATAAGGCTCACTGATCTGTCCTCCCCAAGATTACTTCTCTTCCTTAAATAAAATTTCTTTTTAACTTGCAGTGTTTGATAAGAAACCAAGTATTGATGGACATGAAAATGGAGACCTGGAGAATTCAGTGGAAGCTCGGTTAGAAGACACTGCACCCAAATTAGCCCGTTCTGCTGAGTCTTTATCCTAAAAACAAACAAATCCATCAACTGGACAGATCCCATCTTTGGGAACAATTGATAATCAATATTGACTGCTCCAAGTTGCATATACTAGCGTAGGTTGTAAAAGGAAGATGAAATGTCAAAGGGAACTGTATTACTGTTGCCTGGAGAAAAGGCGGTTACCTCAGGGCTTCATTGTGAGCTATTCTAAATGTGGAAAACTGTCTTTTGCGTGACACAGTAGTTACCTAACACATGGCATGTGAAATGAATTTTCTGTTAATAGTAAGCACCAAAGCATGGGATTTCTGACAAGGATAACCTCAATACGTTCAACTTTTAATCTCATTGGTGTCCCCAAGGAAGCAGAGTAAGACATGGCCAGCTTCATTTTGACCCTTTGGTGTTTTAAAGGGACAACTGATGTTCAGTTTGGTGTGAAACAAGCTTTAACTCTAGAAGGATGGGGAGGAGGGGGAATTGTACCATTGCATCCACGAGTTATATACTTAGGATTTTTGAACTGTAACTTTTAAAAGAAGGCTTTTTTTTTCTTTCTCAGAATAGTAAAAACCAGTGCTTTTATTTGAGCAAAGACCATCCAAGCCCAAATGGGACAGTGGAGTACTTGCTAACGGTGATCCTTCAGCCCGTGATCATTTTATGAGTGAGATTTTTGGCACTGTTGCTTTAATGAATTCACTGTCAATGGTGCTGTTTGAAACTTGCTCCAAAAGTATTTAAACAGAGTATTACGGGGTTTTAAAAGAAAAAATATTTAAAAGAACCTCACAATTATGTGGACCCTTTGGTATTTTTTTTCCTGAGCATCTTCAATTTAGCCTTCATTCTTGAATGGATATGGTTACTGCTAATGCAGACTAGTTTGAGTTGGGCATCATTAGCTTGACCTTATGAAATGCTGAGTGCTTTTGATGGGTACTGAACATATTCGTTTCACATTAAAATAATCTTTAAAGAAGTGGAAGTTGAGTGCACAGTACTTTACAGGAGGTGCTCAGAATCATACGGTGTCTGGCCTTATTTGTGTTATGTTATGGCAGTCATATTAACCTATAATCGTCTTACTGTTGAAACAAAGCGTTACTCCTTTTGTAAGAGCAGTGTATCTTAAAATAGCTTTTAACTGTTGTACATCTAAAGGCCCACAGCATGGCTGCAAGTGGGAATGCTGAGGATGGTTTCTTGGCCGGTTTCTCGTGCTCCGTTTGCAGGTCTTTTGATGTGAAGTGCCGCACTCTCCACATGCAAGCTCTACACTGTAATCACATTTATTGTTTCAGCATGCAGTGCTGGCTTGCCTGTTCGCTGCTCTGCAGGCTGTTGAACTGTAATGTGAAAAGATTTTGTTGAGAGAGGAATCAATGTGAAAAGACATCTTTGCAAGTGTTACTGTGTAGGATGTACATACGCAAGAAAACACCTCAAAGGCCTTTAGAGTAACATCAACTAATCTTATGTTCTAAATTGTGATGTAGAACACAGTTACTTGTCTCTCCTAGGAGCACTATATATATGTTTATAGAGAAAGCCTAAAAATGTATATACTTTATTCAAAGATTTTGCTATTTATAAATCCCTTAACTTTGCTATTTACGTGATCGTTTGTGTGTGTGTGCGTGCGCGCATGAGTTCCACTTACTCAGTGGAATAACGTTATTTGGTTCATTTTTTTTTGTGATAGTCCTTGTCATGCAGCATACTGTTGAAGGTTTTTAAAATAGTCTAAGCCGTACAGTTTTCACCAAGCAGAAACTAGTATTTAAAAATAAAGCTGTGTGAAGAAGAAACAAGTCCCCAGGCATGTTTCTTTTTCTGAAGCTTCAGAAACTTGAGGACACGTTGGCTATGTGTTAGCAGATAAATCCACTGTCATAACTTTGCATCCAGCTTTGTGTTTCTTCCACAGTTACTCAGGCAGAGTGCACTCTCAAACTGGCTGTGGCCTGGACACTCGGTGTCCTCTCTGGCAGAGAGGATAGTTCAAAGCCAAGCAGTCATCTTGTCTTTGAATATCACCGCTGTATGAAATCTTGCTCCAGTTGTAAGACATGAGGCTCGTCCAACTAGTCTAGTCACTTTTTAAAAAGGCATTCAATTTGCCTGTACAGTTTCCCTTTATTTGAGGGAAAGGTGAAATTCTTAATTTATTTGTTCTTCCTTACTTCTTGGCACACCTTATTTTCCACTTGATGCTTTTGATCAGTTTTAGCCTGATGTGGAAGAATGTTTCTAGAATTGTTTTCCTGACATTCCTTGTCCACCGGTTTCTCATGATGCTGTGTTCTCTTCATCTTCTGGAAGTTGCTGGACCCTTTCTGTGCTCTTACCTCGTCTGTTTTTAACCTATATATGAGATCAACAGAAGGAACAATTGCTGAGGAAAATGACTAGGAGTGGACAAATCAGGTAGCAGTAAATGATCACCAGATTTCCTTCCTTGCAGTTTTTATAATTTTTGTTCAGAAAGCCCTGAATGGGAGGATTTTGCTCAGACACTACGGTCTGTCTCCATGTACTCTGTGCTTCCTACCAGCTGATCTAACGTACTGGTTTATTGTAGTCATACTGAGATGCTTAGAGATTAAACTGAGAGAAGTTTTGCGAGTTGGGATTCCAGATTCAACAGACAAATGTGTGTTGTGCCCTTTGTCAGTAAGTGGAAGGCTCAGTCCTGCTGATTCCCAGAGGCTGAATGAATTAGACTTGGAAGAATTTCGGAGGAAAGTCAGTATTCAGACTTCATTTTTGGTTTTTAAAGCGTAAAACAGTTTACTTCTGTGTGTATATATATTTTTACTTAAAAAAAATAAAATAATATTCTAAAGAGAATTTTGTGATTTTTTTTTTTTTTTTTTTAGTAGATAATTCCTTGCCTATTAAAACAATCTTCAGTGAGACAATTGTATTTTAAGCTAAAGGCGGACAATGTTTGTTGGCGCCTGGGACCAATGTTAATTAAGAGCATGTGAGTTAAGGAAAGTGCTTTACGGCAATAAATTTACCTCTAATCAAAGGTTCTATGTAGTATTTCCTTTGTAGAAATGTATAATTGCAATGAAGAGGGTTTGTATCCATCTCAGTATGTTCTAATCCACAGTTGTATCAAACAAAGTTTAGGTATGCATTGTATCTGTGCAGACTTTATTACATCGTGGACCAATCTCATATCTGTAGCGGACAGAACATTTTGCAACAAATGTATACATCTAGTTAAGCTGAGTATAATATATTTTTATTAGCCTGTAAATAAATATGCTCTTCTGCATTGCAGTGGTTTCTCCACCTAATTCAGACTGGTATTTAATTTTCTCCTGTTTTTATATATAAAATACAGACACCTAACCCTCTGTGTGATTTTTTGCTGTTCAGCATGTAGTCCACACCCAGCCAAAAAGCTAACATGAGGAAAACCAAAACGACGTAACATGAAATTTGACACTAATCCAGTCTTGGCCAGCAGCGGTTAATAGCCAAGTATGTTTTTAAAAAGATGGAGTTACAGTACACATCTGAAACTACATTATTTGACATGCATTTTCCCCGGCATGTTTTTCGATAAAAGAAAAAAAGGCTGTATCTGCAGTGTCTGGCTGTGTAATAATACCGTAAATATTCTGAAGCCTTTGCCTAAGAAGACACAAACCTGTCAAAGGATTAAGTCATTTGGGTAAAATTGTGGAAACTGCTGGTTTTTCTGTCCTTTTTTGCTTCTTTGTTTTCCATGCATTAGGAATAATAGGTCTGTTCTGATTTTTCCACCAAAGATACAAACCACTTACCTTTAAGATATATATTTTTAGTCCTGAGAGTAAAGTCTTTTTGTTCAGATTAAGTGTCTGGTTTGTGTTTTAAATTACATATTTTTTTTAAAATCATCTCTTACCTATACTTGAGTGGTTGTCTTGCTCTGAAGCATCAAGTTCATCTGGATGAGCAGGGAGCTCAGACGAAAGGTAATGGTATGGTAACTGCGGTAGTAGTATAGTTATGGTGGTGCTTAGGGGTTTATTGAGAATGTGCCAGTAGGGAGTGGAAGGCTCTGAGGGCAGGAACTGTCTCAACAGACAAGGCTGAGTCACGCTGCATTAAAAGATGTGTAATGCACAATTGGTGAGGGCTGGAACTGTAAGTACACATTTTTTAGCTCTAGAAAATTTTTAGGAGGGTTTAGGTATGGGTGGCTTCAACCGATGGAAGGAAGAGGGAAAGGAGAGAACACTGACACTTGGCTGGCCTGCCGTAAAACCAGCAGAGGATTAGAGGCAGCTATGAATGAAGGTGGGAAGAGGAAAAAAAAAAAAGAAAAATGTCATTCTCTCAGCTGGGGTCAAGGCAGATCACTCAGAGTTTCTTTGGGTCTGAGTGCATGACGGAAGGGCCTCAGGAGCTGCTCCTGGTGACTGTGGTCACCGAGTAGTCCTCTGCGTTTTTTTCCAGAGATCCACACGTGGCACAGAAGAGAAACGTGTCCTGACTGAGGACATGTGTAAGGAGTTCATTTTTGCTGGTTAAAATGTCAGCTCAACGACCTGAAAAGAAAATTAGCTAAAATATTTCAGGCTTGCCTTTTGTTCAGAGTGTGACTTTCCCGATATGAGGTGGTTTCCAGTTCCTCAGGAACTGCAGCAGTGTTGGGGTTGGAGGGGAACCCAGGAGCTGAGGAGTGACAAACGTGTACTGGCTTTGAAAGAAAAACACTGAGCTTCTTTGGTTTTTCTTTTCTCAACAAGGCAGTTGTCGCTTCTTACGCTTCGGAGTAGCCTTGTCTTACCCGTGTCCGTGGGGTGTACCCTGCCGCAGGCGTGCGTCGGGGTCTGCTCCCGATGGTGGTGATGGTGATACCCACACCGATGATGCCCACACCCGTGCTGTGGGGGACGCACACAGGGCTTACAGGCCAGGCTGAAGAAGGCCAAGCAGTATTTTTCAAGGGTTTTGCCTTTCTAGGGGAAAACAGAAGTCACTTGGGTAAATTTTCCGCACGCTTCTATCAGCTGTCAGAATTCTTTGGTGTCCCTTTGTCAGCCCTCTGCTCGGTGTGCCGGACTCGTTTCTCCCCGCCGTACCGAGGGGACGCGTGGGGGGTTGCTGCTGTTCTGGAGGCTCCGCGGGAGGATGCCCGTCCAGTCCCCGTGACAGGTATGTTGCATCAATCCCTGAAAAGGAGTCAAGGAAAACTGCTTAAAATTGTGCTGTTTTTTCTTTGTGACTTTCTACTGGAGGTATCAATCACATTTCCCTCGTGAAGTTTTTGTCGCTCTGTATTTCTTCACATTTCCTTTTTGGGATGCAAAAGCCCTGTTCCTCTGAACTGCTGCCTGGTTTCCAGTGGCTGGCTCTCAAACAAGAGGTTAGGAAAATGTAAAAACAGGCAAAGTAGAAGTACAGGCATTCGCAGACAGGTTTTGATTGCCCGTAGTGCTGGCAGTCAGGGGTGCCTGGGAGACATCGTGTAACTTTTCTGTTAAATTCCAAGTCCTGAAATTGTTACCAAATAGATCTGTAAGTCTCCATAAGTCCTGTTGATTAAATCTTAATTTTCCTAATAACCGTCTAAGTATTTGCGCAGCCATTGCTTCTGTAAAAGGGAATAAACCAGAACGGCATGAAAATATATTTTTCTAATGATACTTTATTTGCTGTTGTCCAAGTGTTTATTATCAATTTGTTTAGGGGAATGGAAGCATTAACAGTCACGCTGCTGAACCGGAGTAGTTACGTATCCAGCCCACTGGGCTCACACTGCTGGTCACGTCCTTGCCCTGAACGTTTTCCTTCCGACGAGAAATGGGGCTTCCCAGTCCACTCCCGCGGTAGAAGAACCCGTGGTGAAGTTTGCCACTGTTGAGCCTTCCTCGGCTGAGGGTGGGTGAAGAAGGCTGCTGTGGGTTGCCCATGCTGATCCTCTTATAGGACCAGAGTCTTTGGGTTATGGCCACAAAGGCACCGGTTCCTCTTGGCTTCGTTTATAATTTACACGGTTATTTACGGCTCTGTGAGAAGGGATTCCCAGTGGGAGCTGTGACTTACACCCTTCCACGGGTACGCACCTCAGCTGCTGAGCATTGGCAGCTTTGGACTTGAAACTGAGGAATGGACTTTGTGAATATGATCAAAGGGGATTTTTTTATGGCTATCAATAGAGTTACTATTTTTTCCTGTTTATTTGATCTTCATTTTTGTCCATTAGGTGTTCTGTGAATTTGCAACAGACATGGGGTGTCATCACACAGTTCAGGGGGCTAGGAGACATTTTTCAGATCTGTTGTGCTCCTGAAGTGATTATTCTAAATTCAGGCCACATATTACTAACTTTGAAACTAAGTTTATGTTAAAATGAAGGACACAGGCACTTCTGTATTAGCAAGGCCGCTGTGTATTACAGTAAGTTAACGTGGTTGTCTTGAGTGACCTGGTTAAACAGCCAAGTGTATTTCGAGCTCCCTCCCTTTTATGCATTTTCAAACTCGAAACTTATCTATTACTTAGGAATTGCAGTTTGTGCTCACGATCCTGAAGTTTTTAGTGCTAAGCATTTGCTTTTGTATTTCGTGCCAAAAGGGGGCAGCAGCTTCCTTCAAATCTGCAGCGTAACCCAGGCTTGGGGAGCGGGAACCTGTTGTTGCGGGGCTTGCTTGTGGTGGTGGTTGGTTGGTGGCTGTTTTTTTTTAATTAAAAAAAAATATAAAAAACCCTTATTCATTAGAACTATTTCTAATAACATGTACTTTTAAGATAACAAACATCCAGTCTAGTTCACGTCCTGTGGCAAGTACTTTGCAGGTGACACCTCTGAGGGTAAAATTGGCCCCCGTTTCTGTGCAGCATGCGTAGAAGCACACATCAACGTGCACACTGACATGGATTCATGACTTGTTAAAGAATGCTTAAATATCCTCATCAATTGCTTTAAAAATGAATGCTCTGAGCTCCTACAAGCTCACACCCAAGCAATGAATTGTGGGCGGATGAAGTCTTTCCGAAAGAAGGGACCAAATGCACCGATAAAGCATGAAAGGAGGTATCGGGCAGGTTTGTAAAGGCTCTTGCCTGCACTTTGCCAGTGCCCTTCAGTCATGACATGCAACCAGCCTTGTCGCGTTCCTGGGTGCTTTGCTGGAGCAGGGGCTGCCCATGGTCACATCAGGCTGTGGTGAGGAGAAGTGAAGAAAAGGAGATGATGCTTACGTTTTGCTCTAGTCCCGTTTCAGAGAGCAGCTTCTCGGTCAGGGGAAAGAGGAAGGTCAGTTCACATTGACCCACCATTGTCTCTTCTCTGCTGCTGTTGGTTTCCAGCGACCACCAAAGGGTAGTGCAGTCTCCAAACCTTGTTTGCTGTTGTTAGCCAGGTGATCAGTGAACTCGTCAGCCAAATGTTCTGTGGCATAAAATATTTGTGTTCTTGATGCTGGTCCTTACACAGGGAAGTGATTGCACTATCAACGAGCGGAGGACAAGGTGTGAATTCATCTGTCAAAAATTTACCTGTTTAAATGAAATACATCCCCTAAAGGTGTATCTTTGTGAATACCATCTGCCAGGCATTTGTAAGACAGTAGAAAAGTTATTACAGCATTTTTACCAGAAGTGTGACTGGCTTTGTGTTGTGGGGTGTCAAAAATGACTTGTACTGCCTTTTATGACGGGATGCTGAAAGCGCTTGGATATCTGTGGAAAAGGAGTTGCCTGAGCTGTCCACAGCCTTTCCACGTACAGCTCTGATGTTTCCATATAACAGACATGCTTTATCCAGGTCACCTCACTCAAATTTTATAAAACTGTCTCCCAGAACAGACGGTGTCACTTAAGGATAAAAAGCTTAGCCACAGATGTGAAGAAAAGCTGCCTCTTCAAGTGAGGTCTGCTAGCACGTCGTACTCTGTATCACCTCTGACTTCTCTCCCTGCGTTACACGAGACTTTTCACAGGTTTGCAATTGGTGTTTTCAAAGGCCTTTACATTTTTCCGTGGGCTTGATTTGTTGCCACAGCTCTGGACAAGCGGCAGCATTGTATCCGTCTGGCTCGGTTTGCCCTTCTGTGAAAGATGTGTAGAATACGTTTGTGAAGGCTGACGTTTCTAGTACATGCTCAAGGTGTTCAGTCGTTCAGACCAGAGGCTGGGTGGTGGCTGATGTAACTGATGTCTTTCTGCAGTCTTTTCCCCCCCTTCTTTTAGGGCAAGCATCACCATCTTCTCTGCTATCTGCCACTTCTCAGGGAGGAGCACTTCTGATAAGCTCCCTGTCACGGTTCAGGCTTCAGCCATTGCTGTGTTTCTGTACTGTTTGTGCTAAATGGTGCTTGGTGTTTCCTTTAAGCCCAGAATTTTGGCATTACTTTTTTGCCTGCCTTCTAGTAGGCAACATACATGTGTTTTTAAAGTCTGTTACTGTCTCTTGTTGTCTGATCTGGCTGAGAGAACGTCACAGGTTTTGAATAATTTGTTATGTTGCACATTTTCTCACTCCTTTTAGTAGCTCAGACTCATAGGAGGGAATGCTGGGTGTTCAGCAGTACTGTTCCTCTTCAGGTGAGTAGGTAATGCAGATCATTAAGGGAGCTTTCCCAACAAGGTCTGTTAAAAAATTCAGTATCTAGCCAAAATTATGGGTTCCTGAGGTCAGTTCAGGGTGGTTAATCAGGACGCAAAAGCCTAAGTAACAGTACTATGTCATCTATGTTGGCTTATATTTCTTGCTATGCTGAAAAATGATGTTGTGCTTTAACTTAATCAAGTTGTCTCCTTCTTAGATATCTCTCTTTAATACTTGTGACTGCATAAGAATAAATGGGATGATAATCTCTTGGATGTCGCATGGCAGCTCAGTAGCTGTGTGGCCAGGGTCTGAATAAATGATGAATTAGCTCAGCCTAGGACAAGGGGTTACTGAATAACCTCTGCACAGTGTAGATGGCACATGTTTTTCAGGACTTGCAGACGCATAATGTGACTCCAAGCCTAAACAAATATGGTGAAGTTTGAATGAAAAAGTCTCCAAATTCTCACGTCCAGACTATACAACGAGATAACACAGAAAGTCAGATGCTAGGCGTCCTCCTTATCGTGGATAACATGAGTTTTCCCCAACTAAGGATGTCTTCCCTCTTGTCTTTATCTAGTTTAGAACACTTTATCTAGTTTAGAAATACTTTATCTGACCCCTTCTCGCGTGTCATTGACAGATGGTAGGACTGTACTGGGGGGCTTAAAATAAAAAAGCCCTCAGGGGAGTTTTCTATTTTAGGTTTGAAAGTGAGTGTGCAGAAATGGCACCTTCCCCTTAAGTAAGGATGTTCCTTGAAACTTATTCTGTCTTCAATAATTCATAGGCTTTGCTGCTGCTTCTTCATAACTTTGTTAGTCTTGCTAACCCCACACAGCTATGGCAGAGTAATTTTCAGTATAGTATCAACAACACTGATGAGTTTCAAATGAAACGATAAATTCTGCTTTGATTTACCCCATGCTGTACTATCGCAGCGGAGGCTGGAGGTTGGTACAAGCTTATAGCATAACTGACATTGGAAAGAAAAAGGCAGTATAGAATTTTTAATATGGAAAATAATAAGGAAAAGAGGAATGCAACAACATAACCTTGTCATTCCTTGGGTCCGGGCTGATTACAGGCTAGGGGAGCCCTTAAGACATCCACTCGCTGAGCAAACCTAACTTGGTTTTGGAGAGAGTGTGAACAGAATACTGATGGATTTCTACAAGGTTACATTTCGGTGGGTGCCTGACCCCGCAGGACTGGGCTCCCCATCCAGTTCTGGGCTCCCCAGTTCAAGAAAGGTGATGAGCTACTGGAGAGAGTCCAGCGGAGGGCTACAAGGATGAGGAGGGGACTGGAGCATCTCTCCTATGAGGAAAGGCTGAGGGAGCTGGGCTTGTTCAGCCTGAAGAAGAGAAGGCTGAGAGGGGACCTCATAAATGCTTATCAATATCTCAAGGGTGGATGTCAGAAGGATGGGGCCAGACTATTTTCAGTGGTGCCCAGCGACAGGACAAGGGGCAATGGGGACAAACTGAAGCATAGGAAGTTCCAGCTGAAGATGAGGAAGAACTTCTTCGCTCTGAGGGTGACAGAGCCCTGGAACAGGCTGCCCAGGGAGGTTGTGGAGTCTCCTTCGCTGGAGATATTCAAGACCCGTCTGGACAAGGTCCTGTGCAGCCTGCTGTAGGTGACCCTGCTTTGGCAGGGGGGTTGGACTAGATGACCCACAGAGGTCCCTTCCAACCCCGAACATTCTGTGATTCTGTGACTGCTGTGAGACCACCGACTCCTTTCTCAGATGTCGCAAAACTCTGTTCATTTCTTAGCTTTTTGTTACTCGCCATCCTGAACAGAATTACAACACCCTGGAGAAAAATGACCGGCTTGCCTTCCCTTTGGCAAAAGCCAGGACACAGACACATAATTGCACTTCATTTAGTTTTTATTAACTACCTCAGTGGTGAATGTATATGCATATTTGTGAAGGTGTTGCTGAAATGCCACAATCCTGGTCAAAGGAGATTAGTGTAACTTGGTGTAAACAGTGTAATTTGTTATGGCAATAGAGCTTCCTTGCGGTGGTTTTTAGATCCCTCCGAAATAGCAAGCAAGTCCTCATGTCAGATGCTTGCCACCTGTATTACAGCGATACAAACCGGGGCTCGCTGGGGATGTCACGACAGAGCTGACCTGGGGGCTTCCCTTAACATTTCTCCCATCCAGCAGTGGGAGTAGGTCAGAGGCACGGGCTCTACCAGTTAGCGATACTGGTCACCTGGTTTGCTCTGTGTTGCAGATGCAGGTTGGACGACCTGAGCCCCGAAAGGCCTCTGGTGCCTTCCACAATGTCCTGCGTGGCCACACGACCATTTTCCTCTCGTGCAATGGAGAGGAGGCCTGGAGCAGCTCAGCTTCTGGTGATGTGTCCAGAGAGTCTGGCAACGATGGAGCGGCGCTGGGCAGGGTGCAGCAATCCTTGCCGTATGTCTCCATGGGACGGGAGTCTCCAGCACCATGGAAAAACAAATCACACATGCTTTAATGGTAGTGATCCACCAGACAGGTAAGCACGGTTAGGTGTCTCCTCCTGTAACGGGACCTACAGCCTGACATGCCCATCCTGTGCAAGGAATAGGATGGGAATCCATTCCCTTCATGTGTCAGACACGGCTCCGCTAAAATCTGCCCACAGAGGAGAACTGCCAAATGGCAGTCGGTGGGAAAAACCTGAAGAAAGTCTGTATTAAAAACTCAGTCTTCCTGGGGTTCCAACGTGCTTCTGATGGTTGGAATCCGACCTTATGGCTTCTTTTTAAATAACGAAGCAGAGACCCTTCATTTAAAAACACACGGGTGTTAGGGACACTGCGTGACCGCTGCCGTGTTAGCTCGGTGCCTACAACGCTCCCCAGAGGCGGGGGATGCAGGCTGGCCTCGGTGCTTTTCCTGCCTTCCCATCCATGCAGAGACTGCTGTGGCCCTGAGCTGGTGGAACCCATCCTGTGGACAGTGCCCGGCGAGGGAGGTGAGGCCAAGTGCCCGGTCCAGAGGAGGATGGTAAACGAGAGCAGGTGATGCTGTAAGTGAATGGGGCATCAGCTGAGCTGGGGAAAGCCTAGTTCCAGTCTGCAAGTCAAGGACTAATTTTAATCTGTTGCCTGTTGGATGTGAAGGTACTAAAGTAGCATTTAATATCCGATGTTAAAACTCTAGGAACTAAATGAAATAGGGAAGTACTCTCTAGAATCCCACTCTATAGGAAAAAAAACGCGCTTCTGTATTGACCACTCGAAAGGTACTTGACAGAAGAAATAAGAATTCACAATCTATTTCTCAGTCTAAGGAGGGGAGAACAAAGAACATTTGTATTTTTGCTGTGGTGTCTCAGGAACTTTAGTTGTTGTTGTTTTCTATGGTGGGGTTTTTTTTGTTTGTTTTTTAAATACAAGGCAGCAGCTGGAAATGCACGCGAAGCTGTCATTTCCGGTTTTCAGTTGTAGGTAGCGTGCATCATCTTTTACACTTTCTTACCTCGAGAGCCACATTCTGCAGTTCCCTTGGTCGGAGACACGCGCAGTCGCGGCGCGTGACCCTGTCCCTGGCGAGGCCAGAGGCTTGCCATCAGCTGCGGCGGGGACAGGCAGGCCATTAGCGCTGCGATCAGTTAATATTTAACCTTCTTGTGAACTCTGGCTTGGTTTTACTGTTCCAGCCTACTGGGAGTGCCTGCTCAGGAGAGCAGTTTGGTACGGAAACGCTGCTGAAAGCCTCCACCGACCAGAGGGTCAGACTCTGCTCTCGCACAAACTCCAGAGAGGTTGGAGGCAGACCCAGAGCTAGCGCAGCCCTTCCAAGCGCGTCAGTGTCTCAAAATGCGCTGACCTTCACTGGGGAAGGAGGTTTTTAGATGTGTGGTGTTTGATAAGGCTGCCTGTGTTCTACCTGGTGAGAGCAGGCTGATGCAGGCACGCTGGAGCCTGATGCATCAGTGTGTGAGAAGCCCGTCAGAGGATCAACCACTACCACTGGGAAGATGCAGGCAGTCCCCTTTCGTCCCCACACCAGGATTTAGTATCTCCACCACCATCAGGATAGAGAGACTGCACAGGTGGGAAGTTCCCTTGCCTGTCTGCTGCTAAGGTCACCAAATACTTCATCTTTCCCAGGCCAAGGCGGGGAAGCCCAAGGCTTCTCCTGTTGAAGCCATCACTCGGAGGCAAACCACGAGGCACCACGGCAGCGACCGGGAGCTGTGGGCCACCACAATGCTGCTGCGCTGCCTCCGCCCCAGCAGCACCAAGCCACTGCGCCACAGCGGGATGGAGATGTTTGGGGATTCATTTTAAGCCATCTTTCTGCAGCTTTGCAGGGTTTTTCTGAGGGGGGTGTGGGGATGAAGGCAAGGTGCAAACTGAGACCCAGCTTTTCCTTCTTCCTTAGGCTACACCATCAGATGGGCACCCTCTGCCTTCCCTCCGCCACACATCTCCAGCAGCGGGGCTGGGCGCAGGCATTTGTTCCTGGATGCTTCTTCTCGAGCGCTCCCGGGCAGCAAAGCCGGACTAAACGGGGCACTGACAGCAGCTTTTTTCAGCCTGTCACACTGGGACTGTGGACTGCGGCACCCGGCGCATCAGCAGGGCGTACGGAGCGGCTCTCTCTCACCCTGCGGGGTGTGCGTGGCGAGAGTGGGCGTGCGGCGATGACCAAGTCACAGAATCACAGAGTGGTAGGGGTTAGAAGGGACCTCTGGGGATCATCTAGTCCAACCCCCCTGCTGAAGCAGGGTCACCTACAGCAGGCTGCACAGGACCTTGTCCAGACGGGTCTTGAATATCTCCAGCGAAGGAGACTCCACAACCTCCCTGGGCAGCCTGTTCCAGGGCTCCATCACCCTCAGAGCGAAGAAGTTCTTCCTCATGTTCAGCTGGAACTTCCTATGGAACCGAGTTAAGCAACAGGCCTGTGTGACTGATTTACAAATACCAGTGTTCTTTATTTACAGGGACATGTAAACAACAGAAGGTAAACAACACCGCCCAGCCCGGTCTAACAAACAGGCTGCTGCTGTTTCACTTCAGGACCTGAGGTGTCTCAGACATTTCACAGAAACCGTATTGACAGCAAACATGGGAAGGCTGCGAGGTCGCCTCGGCTCGCTCCTCTCTGCCCGGGACTCGCGAGCATGGAGCAGCCGCCTGAGGGGCTGGGACCGCCGAGGCCACAAAACAAGGGTCTGCAAAGCACCCACCAAGAGCCTGCCTGAAGGTCGGGTATGGCTGGAGCCAGCAGCACTGGTGAGGGGGGTCACTGCGACCAGTCTGTGCTCCGACGGCGCTTCCCACCCCAGGACCTGCAAGCACTGTGTGAACAGACCACCCATCTTTGCTGCTTCCTTGGCGGGTTATCCCCAATTCACAGCCAAGGAAACGGAGGGCCTTCCGACAGCGACTTTCCCAGAGCACTGGTTTTACTGGTCTCGTTTCCCAACCTTGCGCTTTAAATATAGCACCGTTCATCCTTCCCAGCAGCATGTCGCTGCTCGACATTTTGGGACAAGCTTTCGAATTACAGAATCACAGAATCACAGAATGGTAGGGGTTGGAAGGGACCTCTGTGGGTCATCTAGTTCAACCCCCCTGCCCCCGGCGCTGCAGCGGGCGATTCCAGCCGCAGCCAGAAGGCGTTTCGCTTCAACGAGGCCTCTGCTGCAGGAGGAGGCAGCTACTGTGCAACACATTGCACCCATCCCCGCGCTTTGTCAAGTCTGCCCAAAACCAGGATTAAGGGTAACGTTAGCTGCAAAAGAAAAACTATTTGAAAACAACTGTCCTGATCTGCTGTCTTGCAAATTTAACTGCAACCAAGCAAGCCACGCACACGCCATGTTTTACTTGGTTGAAATATTTCAAATAGAAATATGTTACATTAAACTTGTAAGACAGAAAAATGCCTAGTGGAGCGATGAAAAGTTCAGAAAGTTTGCTGCTTTGTGCCAAGAAACACATTTCCTTATAGTTTAGCAGCAAAAGCATCAGCTAGGGCTTGAATGGGATTTAATTCTGAGCTGTAAATTCACATTTTGGTTCCACGCATGCTTCCTGGAAAAAACCCCAGACTGACAGGGGTTGGGTTTGTTGTTTGTGGGCTTGGTTTTTTTTTTCCTATTGCAGAGTGATCACCATGGCTTGAACCCAAAACTGGTTTCAGCCTTTCTACTTATTTCTAACACGAATAGCAAGTTAGACAGGCTCAGCTCATACACTAGACCAAATTCAAGCATGTAAGAATTGCTGCTAAAAAAAGCAGCCAGGAAGCTGGGTTTGAGCACAGTGTTTGAATGCTCAGCTGCCTTCTCTTGTGCACATTATTCTTCAAGTAGTTTTACTTTTTCTGCCCTCCCAGTAAGAACTACAGCGATGCCCTGTCTTCGGTTATCATAGGAGAGGAACCACCACAACCGCAAGAGTCACCATTTACAGCTGCCAGTACAACAGCAGGTAAAATACAGACGGAGGAGGAGGCCTGTTTTTCTTAAACAGGCATTCCTGCAATCCTTTCAATCACCCAGGTGAAAAGGAAACTTAAGAAATTCTCCTTAAATAAAAGCTATGTACAAATTGCACACATTGCAAATGGAGCACTGAGATCAGTTGCAGAAAATAAGATGTACAGTCTTCACCGATAACATCTCTCTTGCTATAAACAGTGATAAACAGCATATGCTTTCTTCAGATGTCAGAACCCAGCAAGACTGCAATATTATGTACACAGGGCTTGTTTGCCTTCTGCCTCCTGCGGCAGAGTCCCTCCAAACTCTGTTTTCGCTTCAGAAAGCTGTGCAGCGACGTTCCCGCGCACCGCGGCTCTCCCGCTCGGCAGATCACAAGAGAGCTGTCATTGCTGTCTGGCTGATGGGTTTCAGGCAGTCTCTGGGCGTTGAGTAACCCTCGCTGCCCAGGGCGCCGGGCTGAGGTTTCTGGTAGTCCGTGCCGTAGCTCACGGAGGTCAGAACACCATTGGCTTTGGGTTTGTCGTAGTTTGCGACACTCTGGGGTGTCTGATAGTCTCCGTTCCTGGTAGCGGTGTTACACGGACTCGGGAAGCTGCCGGCAGAAAGAGGGTGTTTCTGAGATGAAACGACAGGTACGTTGTAGCCGTTTTCAGAGGGGAAATTATTTTCTCTCGCTGTGTGCCGCTCTATGATGGGGGTGGCGTACTCGGGCTCCTGGCTGGTCAGGGGCAGAGCGTATTCGTGCCGCTTAGCTCTGTGCGGACAGTGATAGTGAGTTTCGAACTCTGAACTCCCCCTTCTTCCCTCGTCTTTGGTGTCCATGGGTCGAAAAGTAGATCCTTTCCGTGTTACCGTCCCAGTCCCGATCATGAGAGGCTGCTGATAATCTAAAAGCAAGCAGGAACTGCTCAATAGGGCATAGACGGGTTATTTTCTGTACATAATACTTATGCATAGATAGGCATTTCATGTTGAGAAATGACTCGGTTACTATATCAAATGCGTGGTTATCAGGGATGTGAGGAAACCTTTCTCCAGCGCTGGTCCCATAACCTCCTTCAGCTAGCAAGTGTTGCAGTATGCGGCAGAAGCTCTTCCATGCAGGAGCTCCAGTCTGCCAACCCTCTCCTACTCCCTCCCTTTCCCCACCTACCCACCCAAATAAATCAACGTCATTTCTGGAGTATACCCCAAAAGCCCTGAAAAAAGACAGAAGTCAACAAAATATTGGACAAAGGACATCGCATGAAGATCCACAAATGAGAAGTTCTCCAAAACAAGTGTTCCACTTTTGGAATAATTAAAATGCCTGGAGGATTCTTAACACACCCGACCAAGTGCCGGCTTTATTTAAAAGGCATCTCGCAGTCGCTGACTGACAAGCAGGCTGAAGTTAGGCGGAATGGCAGCCAAGAGAGTCAAGGGAAGTGTGAAATGCGCTGAGGCAGCTCCGCATGGCTGCGGGCGCGCGAGGGGGGACGAACATGGGAGGAGAAGCAGGCCCAGTGCTGCCAGGGGAACCGGGTGGTCGCCCCGGTCAAGGGGGACGGCAGGGACAGAGCTGGGCATGGGCAAATGGCCCGAGGTGGGGCAAGGAGCGAGGCCGAGGAAACGCAGCCTCCAGAAGCGCGTGCTTGCACCTTTAGCCAGAGAGGCTGCCAGGCTGCTGGGTAAGGAGGAGATCTGGACTGAAAGGGTTTTCAATAAATCCAGTAGAACTATTATGAGGAAAATTCAATGTTCTAACTTCCTCGCTTTGGTGCTGGTGACAATTCTGTTTCGGATACATACGGTGGCCTGAACAGCTCTAGCAAATGACACCGCTAAAGTATCATGCTTTGATGCAGGCGTGAAGAAGTTAGCTCAGTTTCTGTTCTGGCATCGTGGTTCATCTGACATGAGCGTCGAATTCAATCCCATATGTCCTGTGAATCTTTCTGGCAGTTCCTGGCTACGTCCCAGACTTCAGCATGTCGGGTGAAGGTGTTATGCTATTTCACTGAGTGAGTGGTGCACTCTCCCCGGCATCGCTGCCACCATCCCCAGCAATCTCCCTTGCTCGGGCTGAAGCGCCTCGACTCGCTCCTGGCTGCCTTTGAGAACTGGCAGGCAGCCGGGCATTCAAAGGGGGCAAATTTCACGCAGCACGATAACCTCTATGCACATTACACGCCTTCTGCCATTAAACTAATAAATGGCACAGTTCTGGGCTGCGTTCACATTTTTATCTCATGTTTTTTATTTTTAAGGAGAGTGTAGGTGAAACGCTAAGGCTGGGGAGCTGCTTGGCCAGATGGAACAGAGTTAGGACTTTCCACACGCGGCAGGAGGGGAGGATGGAGAGAGCAGAGGCTCCCCGCACACGGCCAGGGGAGCCAGATAACCATCATTTGTGAGAAACCTTTATCCACTCCCTTTTCTTCATGAAATAAAACTTCTTTATCTGTGTCTGCATATTTATACTGAAAGTTTCTGTAAAGGGTTGAAACCATCTTTGAAAGATATCCAGGGTAGCACCATATGGAATTACACTAACCATCCATTTGTTTCCTAAATGTATTTCTCTGCCAAACGTATTGGAGAAATTCTGAAGAATTTCTAAGATCTGGAGGCTGATCACTGATCCCATGAAACGGCTGGTCTCACTAACCTCTCCAGACACGACTAAACTAGGCAGGGATAAGATGTGCTAAGAGGATGAATTAAAAACCCACCCCTTTGGGATGCAAATAGTATTGATGCGGGGATTTGTTCTATCCAAACAGTGACCTGGAGCCAAGGCAGCAGAGGAGAGAAGCACTGTGGTTGGTTTTTCCCTTCTCTCTCATTTACTTGCTTCCAGTTCAGGGGGCCTCCTCTCCAAAATGGTTCAAGCACCAAGAAAGCTGCACAGGGATCTCGGCACAACTTCCACTTGGGCATGGAATCCCACCACAAACCAACGAAGCAATTTTTCTATTTGCTCAGCAACAAGGGGCATTATACTTTGTTCCATTTCCAGAGACATTCCTGTCCAAATAGAAACACTGAAATCAGTCAGCAGAGCCAAACTATCCTATCCAAGGCACATTCTTGCACGGCATCCATGCCTGACTGCTATCCATGGCTACCTTCAGCTGTAACTATTTTAGAGTCAGGAAATCTCTCCCGAAAACTCTAAGAAAAAACTTTCCAAAACAGTGTTTTTTTCCCACTGATATATTTAGCTGCTTCATTATAGGCCTGGGATGAACATAGATAAATCTGTTCCTGGGCCTCAGCCTGCGTGAGAGCTGGAGCTTGTCACATCGCTGGCCTGTCCCTCTCTGTTACCTGCTCTGCACGCAGAGCAAAATGAAGGCATTGCAGGGGGAGCAACTGTTACCTGCCATGTCACTGGTGACCAGATCTAGTTTTTGTGGTGTCTCCTTCTCGTTATTATAGCTGATGGTAAATTCAGTTGACTGATGTCTGGTGAAGGGCTGCTTGATCTGTTTCCAACAACCTATGACAAAGAAATAAAACCAGAAGGCTTATCAGCAAGTTAAATGCTTACAACCAGAAGACTTATCTGAAAGTTTAAGTTCTGGTGTACTCATTGCTGTCAATATATTAAATTAATTAAAAAGTATGACTAAAATGGGCTGTTGTAAAAAAATCCCCCTAAATTTGGAGGGTGAAAGGGAAAAAGTGAATCATCAGCTGGGATTTCCAAGTGAAAATGAAGCTTTGTACAGGATTTTCTTGGCAAGCAGGGCTCAAACTCTGTAGGTGCCTGCACTGACGCCTTAACAAAGCGTATCAGTAAAATGCCAGCTTTAAATCAGTTACGTGTTTTGCCTTTCCTTATGTGGCAAAAATAATGCTTAAAATTTCTTTTTGTCAGTAGATTAGTATGGCTTCTGTTTCCTTGATATCTGAGCACCTGCACTCATCAGTTAATTTGTTCTCACAACACCCTTGTGAGACAGAAAAAAATCCACAGTGTCAGGCACTTGCCTGGAGCCTGCGACAGGAGGTCTGCGGAGAGGTGGGCTCCCAGCTTTGCAAGTCCCAAGCCTGGTTCACAAGGGCTTAGGAGCTTGATTTATGAAGCACATATGCAACAAATGAACTGACTGCGTATACCTCCAATTTCTTGGGATTTGTCCTCATTAGCAAGCGAGAAAGGATTATGGTGTGACCTTGAAAAATCATACTAGCAAATATGATGTTAAGTACAAATTAATTTTCTAATGAGGGCGAGCTGCAGTGGGTAACAGCGTTCCTTTCACTGACGTCAGCACCTGCTGAGGGATGAAATTTCGGAGCTGAGCTATTGCAAGGCACTTGTCAAGAGACATGTGAATTGCTTAGTTGTTTCTTTTTTTACGGAAAGCTGAGATTCAGAAGGATATTCCTCTATAGAGTTGGCTGGGCAGGACACACAGATAAACCCCAGGTTCCAGGCTGGTGGGAGACCCCACTCTAGACAGCGTTACTGAGCAAGACAAAGAATGTAATTCACTGGGGGTTTGAAGGCAGCCCCAAAGGCAGACTCCTCAAGCCAATCCTCTATTCAGAGTTTACATACGAAATACAAGTCGGTATTGTTAGGCTTTATAAATACAGTCCCAACCAGGGAGGGCAGCGAGATGGAAATATTAAAGCCATAAAAAATTATTAGTCCTTGCTTTCTTGGAGAAAGGCATTCCCCTCTGCTGGGGAGAGAAGAAAAGGAAAGCAGCAATATTCTGCAAAACAGGTATTCTGGAGGAGGGAAGGAAAGGGAGGGCACCTGGGAGCACTCTTACATGCTAATTTATGCACTCTCTATAATAGATCTTTTGCTAATTGCCTTTCTGTCATAGAAACCAAATTATATTGTTTCTCAGGGCACTGTGCTAGGATGACACAAGTGGGACTATCGTTTGCCGTTTCCCTTGTATGAAGCAGAGAATTTGAACGAGGAAACATGCATACTGTTTGATAAGCATTTCATGCTCAGTTGCACAACCCCCTTCCCCTTGGTCCGATGGACAGGACAGGACAAAGCGCCTGCTTCTACACGAACCTGATTTTTGAGCACTGGATAATCCGTAAGACAGGCCTTTGGCTTCTCGCCTGCAAGGAGAGGAAAGCATTTATAAACATCTGCACTGACAGCACTTCAGCTTCATGCCTTAGCCCCAGCAGACAGAGAGGGCCTTTGTGTTCAGCGGCGGAGGACAACGCTTCACTTTTGGTTTCTGGAGGCCGTTGCTTACTAGGAAGTAAGGCACGCAAAGCAGGGTTTTGACATTTCTTTTTTCCCCACCTATACGCAAATTGTGAGTGTTGGTGTTCAAACTTCGTGTGCCTGGCACTCATCGATTTGATGTGTCCGTGTCTGTACGTGCCACTCCAGGTTACATTTTGAGTCGGCTCTTCTGAATTCTTTGGCTAGTTTATAGATTTACTGGGAATCCAGGGCACAGCTGGCTACCGCTAGTGATGAAGCAACATCACCAGAGCATTCCTGATACTTCCAAAGCCCATGACTGGGATGACAGAAGCATTTCCTGGCTCTACGTGCAAGTGCAGGTTCATATGAACAGACACTTAGCTGGAATCACAGTTAGCAGCGCTTCCTCCAGTCCTCTGACTGGTGAAATGAAGCGGCTTAGCTATAGCTACTTACCACTGTATGTGTGCAACTCCTTACAGCTGGGCTCTGCTTTCAGCCTGCTAGGTTAAGTGCTCTAACTTAAGGGACTAGGAAGCAGAAACACAACAGGAGGGAAATAAAAGAAAAT
Organism: Opisthocomus hoazin; assembly: GCF_030867145.1. Classification (NCBI taxonomy): domain Eukaryota; kingdom Metazoa; phylum Chordata; class Aves; order Opisthocomiformes; family Opisthocomidae; genus Opisthocomus; species Opisthocomus hoazin. Next base: position 75,237,517 of record NC_134415.1, read on the forward strand.
GATCCAGATACTTAGCTCAAATCCTCCCTTCACTGAATTTTTACTGGGGTTTGGTATGGAAACCATTCCATCTTCGACTGCTTTACCCCTTAGCATTTGGGGGTATACGCAGGCTGCAAGAACAGCCAGTTACATTGGACTGAAAATCGGGGTGTGCAGTTCTGACCTGCTTTACCTTTGTTTTTCTCTGACTAGGGGAGATGTACAATAAGATGTACACTTTATAGAGACACAACACGAGTTCTACTTAAAAGGAAGACTGCTGAACAGGATTGATACCCAGGTCCCTCGTAAAGAGGCTCTGGAAAGAGGACACGCAGCTGGATGTGCAAGCCAGGTAGCCACAAATGCCTCCTATGACACAAGCCAGAATCTTACTTGCGTAGGGCTGCACAGATACAAATTCCAGAGAACAGGAACAGACACAGCACGACGAGGACGGGGACAATTATAGCCGTAAGCTTTAAGCCTGCAGGAATAAAAAAAAAAAAAAAAAAAAGGATAAAAGTTTAAAAGGCAAATGAAGCTGGCAGTTTTTACTACAGAGAGTACAGCAAAAGGCAGATAATCTTGCAGGAACTCTACTTGCAAGAGAGCACGAAAATGTAAAATTCTAAAACTGCAAGACCACTCCTCAGCCATACTTGGCTGCCATGTGCTTATGTGGAAGAGTGTTGAAACGAAGGAGTTACATATACTTTCTCAGGGCTGACACTTGACTTAACATCGATACGCATCCTTACAAAGAGCAGGTCTTTCTTATTACACACTAGGTAACTTTTAAAATGCCACTTACACACACTGTTTTCAGTTGCTTTTAAAACTGCCAAATGAGGCTGCAACTTTGCAGGTAGAGTACCCGGCTCATGCTGAACGGGTTGAAACATTTCAGTCAAAACAGTTCAAAGATTTCCAGGAGTGGAGACAGGGAAAATCCTGTTTAGCCCCTATTAAATTCTAACACAATGTGGTTTAGAGCATGGATTTGAAAATTCGCAGTGGGGTGGCTCTTGTGTCAGGAGCGCGCCATTCGCTCTTCCTACAGGCACTCACCAGGCTGGGAGAATAAGGCAGCACACATGTCCACAGGGCACTGCAATTTAGCAGATGAAATCTCAGTAGATTTCATTTCCAGTGAACATGGATACAATTTACTCATACTGCTGCACAGATGAACTGAGCTTGCTCTTGGCAAGAGCCATGCAGTTTCAGAAGAGCTTTTTTTCTTACAGGGATTGCTTCTTGCAACCATTTTTTTTACAGAGACATTCCTACAGCGATCAGCTGCCTAACGGGTAGCAGTGCTTGGTGTAGTGGGTCTGGCAGTTCCTGCCTGGCTATGGGGCCACCAAACAGTCAGTGTATGCAACAAATCTTCTTTGCTTTTTAAGATCTAAGAAGTTTGCTCCACAACATTAAAGGATGAAGACTGCAAATTAAGGGAGAATTATGCGAATTAGGGTTGTCTGAGCCCCCATGAAGACACGCACGATGGCAAAGTGTGTAATTACACAACCGTGCACTACCATGTGCTGCTTAGAGCTGGGGACCTGCTCTGGGAGGAGTCATGGTTGCGCAGAGAGGTTACAGCTTTGTGAGACCACTGCCTCATGTGTTACGAAAAATACAAAATATACAAAGAGGGTGAGCAAGAGCTCCTCCAAAAAACACCGATGAGTGCCCAGCGTAGTCCCTTGAGCCACCTACCAAGCATGGCAACTAAACCAGTATCACAGGGAAACCAAAGCCTGATGTTTCACACGTCAAGGGAAATTAAGGCTTTCAATCTTTTTCTGTGCCTTAAGACAAAAAGAACCTAGGCTCCTCCCTCTTCTCTCTGTCATTAACCTTTAATAAAGTCTGAAGGGAAAATAAAACCCTTGTTTTGTGAGAAAGTTTAAAGTTCACTCAGGCTGGGCGGAAGACACGATGCGTCCTACAGAAAATGCAGCGCTAGGCAGTGTTACCCAAGTTAGTTTCTTCCGACGGGATGGGCTCTGTAACAGTCCTGTCTTCTTTTCCAAGGGAGGTTTCCGTGCTCTGACTTGGTTTCTGCCACATTGAGTGCGTAAATGAGCTATTCGCTGCAAAGGAGAAGGGGGCGTCAGTGGCACTGAGGTAGCACAGGGGGCTTCGGAGGCACCGTGCCCGGGGAGTGCTGCTTACCCCATACCTTGCATTATTCGACAGCCCATCAGCTCCAGCTTCAGTGCTATTCTCTGGTTCCACGTCTGAGGGATAATTCGCACGTAACGGGCCACTATCGGAGGGATGAAGTTATTGCGCACTATGTCACCAGAGTTGGAGTTGCCTTGGAACACCTGCAACAAAATGTCAGCACATTGTTCGCTCCGTTTTAAAAGCCTCTTTCTTGAAAGCACTCCTGACATCCAACTTCAAACACTTTCATTATCCTAAAATTAAAATACGTTGATAATCTGGGATGCAGCCACAAGACTTTTGGAATTGAGACCTCTGGAAAGAAACAGTCTCTTTAGTTCTGACAGACGATCACATTCTGCTGTTGGCTCAGAGAAGAGAGATCATCACTCTGCTTCAACTCTGTGTAATTTCTAGTTAATGTATGCTGGTATAATGTTCCCATTTTTGATTTAATAGCGCTGCAGCACCCTGACTTGGGCAACAGGGGATAAAAATGTAAAAAGAGAAAACTGAAATGAAATATTTCTAGACATTTTAGTAAAATGGTCAGTTTTCTGTATCAAGATTGAAGAGTGAGTATTAACTTCATGGTTGTGTCTCCTTTTTCCTGAACTTGCACAGTATTTCCCAGAATCAATCCAGCCCATGTGCAGAACAGCAGTCCTTGAAAATTAGTTCTTGGAGATGCTTCGGCATGATCTAGGAGAACTTAAAAGCCTGATGAGCTAGGGAAGTGACCTCAGCGTATCTTAGATAAAATGCAAGGCCACATGGGGTTCTGATGGGACAGGTTTTGTTATGCACCTTAGCTGAAACTAAGATCATATATAACACTTTCATCAGATTATTTGTAAATAACGAGTCATTGTGGAAAACTGCAAACTAGCAGATTTTGAATAGCTAGTCTTCACCGTTCAGCCACAGCAGGCTGATTTTTCTTTTTGGGCCAACACCTTTGAAGATTAACATTCAAAAAACCTTAAACCAGTTAATGTTGCACAGTGAAATTCCTTTCCATACAAGCTAAGAAAAATCAGAGCTAGTACGAAATCTCTCTATAGCTCTACCAAGTTTTTAAAAACTGCTGTCACGACCGAGGACCAGGTAACGCTTCATCCTGAGGCAAGATGAGCTCCCTCAGAAATGATGAGTGAAGGTCCGACCTGGAACGCTGTGGTGGCAGGGAGGGGGGCTTTTGGGTTTGTATTTTTTTGTGTTTGAAATGAAACATGAGGTTTTCAGGGGGAAAATGTTATCAGGCAAACCTGTGCAGCACATCCTTTGTCTGCAGGCACTTGTTGCACTGCTTTTATCTGTTCATCATTAAAGTTGCTCAGAGTCTGTGAACGCTGTTGTGTGGACAGGTATTTTGGTGTAAGAGCATTTATTTTACGTCCAGTTACTTCAGTTGCTAAGGGACACAGGCTGTACCCACTCGTGTCAGCAGAGCCCCGCCAGCGAGGGGTGGGGAGTGGGGCAGACCCTGGTGACCGCAGCACAGCCTGAGCCGGAGCTCGGTCCGCAGGAGCAGCTCCACTGGCAGCCCCGTGCTCACCCCAGTCGGTTGTTTCGCTTCTCGGGGGGGCTGGGCTCAGCTTTGCCGGTGCCGTGCCAGCCGACACTTCCGCGCTGGTACGGCGTTCCAAGCACGGGCAAGCACTGAGCTGAGCTGAAGATTTGCCCAAACAGCCTGTTGTACAGCTTTAATTATACCGTTTTTCTAAAAGAAGGACACAGACATACACATGTCTCCCTGTGTGTGTCTCACAACTTCAGTGAGCCCTGGATAACTTCCTTGTTTCGACAAGCTCGCTGTCTACTCCGTGGCTGTAAATTACGCTGGTGAAGACAACCCAAGTCCAGACTAGTCTGAAACTCCTAATCTCTCCTGACAGTGAAAGCCTGCCCTTCAATGTCAAGGCAGCGTACGCATTACTGTTCTGTGCTTTCCTACCCCTCCTGCTTTCCCTTACCTTTTCTTCGTTGCTCAGAATCCCTTTGTAAGTTCTCCATTTTGAGTTGTTATTTTTGTAGTTCATTGTAAATGTCTTTACGTAAAAGTTGAAATTCAGCATAGTGGATCCGGAACCAGTGGTCTTAATCCCTTTTAACAGAATGCAAAATACATTTTCATTTGTTAGATGTCTTTTTTAAAGGAACATTTTCAAATACAAACACAGAAGCTAAAATGATTCTGAGAACTTTGCCATCAAAGTCTTATCTAATTTTCCAAACTATGTTGGAATTCAGGGGTGGTTACTGAGTTTAAAAGTCGGGTGAAGAATGCAAATCAGTTTAAGATTGTGAATTTAGAGTAATGCAATTTTTAACAGAGTTCAAATTAATGACTTCATAAATAGTAATTGCTTGTTGATGTTATGGTCCATATTGGCAGTCTTTAGCAGCAACTGTAGTTTACGTTTCTACAACTAAACCAGGAGCTGGAAACAGAAATGTCTTTCATCAGGGCTATTATTTCAAAGGCTATGATTTTAATGTTTCTTATTGATACCAGAACTGCATCATTAATAGGTCCTAAGCAATCATTTATCATCCATCCAGGCTCCACAGGTCCCTGTGTAAGTATTTTGTTTTGAGCCTACAGCATGTTTACAGATCAGGCATGCATAACAGTGGAGTCCAATCCTATATCCCTATAGGAGGACCATGATTTCTTAAATATGAAAATAATACTCCTCAATGCAGAACATTTCGTTACATTTAATGAAAGAAACATTGCATCAGCGTGTTATTAGCTTTTCAGCTGCACTTAGTTTCTTCTCTATCTGAAACCTCAGCTTCTACTAACCAGACAGGGACATACCTGTTATTCTCTTCTTCTCTCCCAAGTCTATCTCCAACCATTCACGATTGCTGCTGTGATTCGAGGCCCAAGCCAATCCTGGGACTTGAAGCCAAGCCTCCTTGGGAGACCACTGGGATAGTTGCCCAAATTCGTTGGTCTCCTCCCAGTAGGAAGATGCAGTAACCTGGCTCTTGGAGAGGAATCCCTCTTCCAGACTGAGAGATTTATTGCAGCCTAGGAAGCCCCACAGACAGACAGAAGGAGTTATTTTGCGTTTTCATAGTGTATTTTTATACTAGGCTAGCAACATACGAAGACCACCCACAACAGCAAAGTCAGATGTTGCTTAATCTAGTGCTAGCCTGACGCTATCCATTAGCTGTGGTGTCTGCCAGTCAATCTGCAGTGGACGATCCAGTGCCAGAGTGCTGCGGTCCCCCTCCTTTACCAATATAGCTCCTACATACATGACACCTGCTGACTACATCTGCTATTTTTAACTTACCATTTTGGTTTTTAATCTCTGCAATTTAGTCTCATTCATGTGAAGACTTCTTATATTTTTAAATTTTCCTTCTGAAACATAATATTTACATTTTGAGATTGGCATTAACTAACTTTGCTGTACAAAACGTTTCTCAGATGAAGGCACTGTACTGAAAGGAACACTTTACTGTAAATATTTCATGATTCTCACCTGCAATTAGGGCTAGGAAAGTTACTCATCAGAGAAGCTCCTTGATACTGCTGCCAAGAGGTGATATCATGCAGATAATAGCTGCAGGTAAGTATTACGAACTCCACCAAAGAACCCGCAAAATTTCTGCACATTGAAGTTCTTAAGAGAAAACAGGCCAGTGGAATAAGGTTTCAATGAATTTAAAAATAATTCCCTGGCAGTTTCAAAGGCCTATACATGCTCTACAGTTTTCAGTGGAATAGTAAATGATTTTATCTTAGATGACTGAAATATAATTCAAATGAACGAGCGCGAACTTTTCCCCCCTCTTTGCTATGTTTTACGCAAATGAACAGCTTGACAGATTAAAGACGCTTCTGCATCTTGGAAAGTCATAAACAAAAACTCGTTCTGTATCAGTGCAATGTAAATATATTTTCATTCCTCCTATGTTTTTGTTCTCTTTGTGTATAATGAAGATGGAATTTATAAATGTCTGAAGAAAACTGCTTTCATTTTCTACCACCTATAGTACATAAAAATGGGATTATCTGATTGCCATTTTTCATATGCTGGCACCAGAAATGTAACAGCAGAATGTTATTTCTGTTTCTCATCTACGTGTATATGACCTATTCCTACTCAGTGTTTTTTTCTAACCCACTTCACATCCCTTCAATTTTTTTATTCACTTGTCAATTTTAAAAAATTGCTGTCCTAAAATATCCTTCCTAGACACAGCCTGACGTTCTGATTACTTTTCAAAACTTTTACAGAAAACACTTAAATAAAAAGGTAACATTTGAATAGCTAAAAATAAAGCCATTACTCTTACCATTTGAAGTAAATATAAACCGCTTATCCGACAGCGAACCACTGTAAGAAAAGAAAAAGGTAATTCAGCCTTTCAGGAAGGGGTCACGGGAACAGCGAGGTACAGTTTCAGAATCCCTGTTTATCTAGGAAAACATCTCTGGCCAGATCGCCGCTCACTCTGCTGGCTGGGTACTGACCCCGGTATGAGCACTCTTTGTCACCTCTCACTGTGACTAAATTCACATTGTTTTTTTAATTGTTTCGAGCATTTGTTCTGCTTTGAAGTGACTCCCCGTCCCCACCAGCCTGTTACTCTTGCTGCATGCTTCTGCGTTTCTCCTCTGCCGCCTTCCCCGTCGGCTCACCAGACCAGCGCCACGAGAGCATTCAAAAGAGCCCAGCACGGGAAAGCTCCCAGCGCCGGCAGCTACCGGTGCTGCACGGCTCCAGCACCGGGCCCCGGGCTCTCCTCACCCACAAATCAGAGCAACTTCACTGAAACCAATGACTTTCTGTTAGTCTAAGCCCACATCTAGTTCCAAGAAAATCCAGCCTTCAGCACCGTGAAACAGTTACGCTTGATGACTAAAGCGTGGCAGCTCTGACCGCTCCTACTTTGGCTGCAGGCGTATCACAGCCAGACTGAATGAAAACTACTCCTTGTTGTAAGCCGGGTGGGAACCAGTTCTGTTGTAACCACAGCCAACGGCTCCCATCAGGAATGGTTCTTTTTGCTCCATTAACAGGACCACATCTACGGCTCCCCTTTTCTTTGCCCTTTCTGACATGGACCGCTTTGCTTCAGGAGAAAAGCCACTTCTTGGGCCACTCCACACAACCCCGCACAAAGATCAAATCGCCACTGTAAGGGAGAGCTGTGCCTCCCACAGAGCCACTTTCTGATTCTTAACGAGATGCCCCTGAGGTTTCATTCCAGAAGTGATGACTCTGACTGGCTGCCTAATAAAAAGAAAAGCCGGGGTTTTAACGTGAAATTAGTTTGGATTTCTTGAAAATCTGACCCCTCAACGTCGCTCCGATTCGCTGCACGCATCACTTGCCCCTTTTGAAAAGCCTTGGCCAGCGTGACTGAGCAGTAAAACAACTTCTGCACTTAAACATCGCGACAGCTCCCTTTCAGGCTGCCCTTTGTTGTTGGCCAGGAAAATCTCCCCCGAGGTACTGTCTGCGGGCTCACAGCGGTGTGCACGGCTGCGTGTTTTGAGAGCACTGCAAACGGGGAATAGGAAAAGTCCTCCCATGTCAAGGTCAATAAAAACACCACTTCTTTTTGTCACTGAGGGAAGACTAATGACTACAGGCAAACGAAGCCCTTCAGAGATGACAGAGAGCACTGTGAGGGAACTGATTTATTTGGGCATGTAGGCGGTAGCGTAGCTAGAAGGAAAAAGCCAAGCTCTCCCTCCCACATCTTCCCCCCGGCAATCCTCAGGGGCGATCAGATGTGCTCTGCTTGCTTCAAACCCGTTCAACATTACAGCCAAAACAATTTTTGACTTCTTAGTGAATACAAAGCAATCTACTTCAAGAAGAAAATAAAACCCCATGGTGATCAGTAAAACCTACCCAAAACAGAAATCACAGCGCTCCTCAAATACTTATTTATGAGATAATGCTTTGTAATACAAAAGTCACCCAGATCCCTTTTGAATACAGGGCTGCAAGTTTAGCAAAGCAAGGGAGGAGGTTAGCATTTCTAAGGTCTATAAAGCTATGAAATCAAGATGAAATACTTCTGCTATAATTCTGCAAGTCACTGAAGAGGACAAACTAATTCAGTAAGTGGTAATTCATCAGCTTCTTAATGTGACAGGTGGCATTTGTCACACAAATTTCACTTTGTCCTTTAAGAGATGGTATCGCCCCATGCTCCTCATTTTCCTGACAACCTTCAGGATCCTGCCTTGCCAACAGTACTGGTGGCAGGACTGCTCGGGAGACCTGTGCTGCTAGCTCTGTGCAAAAAAGATGCTGCTTCCCAAAATACATTTCTGTTAGCCTGAAATACTTTTTTTCTTTCCCCAGAGCTGGTCTCAAGCAAGCATTTTATCAGCAGTGCAGGTTATCACCATATCACATCTCTCACGATTCACAAGCATGTGGTCTCTCTTCAAAGACAAATGATTTCATGTGCACAGATGTACAGTCACAGGCCAGGCCACATTGCCAAGTCACCCCCCCACATATTTGTACTGGGCTATCAGAGCCGCCCAGTAGAGCCAGCCACTTGATCTTCATTACAGCATTTGCGGCCGCAGGTCCACGCATGGCTCATGAGGACTGAAAACCCCACAGACGCTGGAGCGTAACAACTGGACTGAAAAATGGAGGCAGGGAGGCCAAGGTCAGCTCCTGAGGGCTGGCGAGCGAGCGAGCCGTAACTCCACCGTCACATTACAACGCAGATATTTAACAGCTCGATGCACTTCAGCAGCAGCTTTTGATGAGGTCAATTTCGGCTCAAGTCACTAAATAATTTAAATCTTTAATACCTAAATCCACTATAAATGAGGTTTTAAAAACTTGAGTAAGCTTTTATTTAAGGGCGTCTAAAAAGCTCTTATAGCACTGCTGTCTAAGCACCAATTTTTTCTCACTGGCACTGGCTGCTCCGCAGGAATTTCTTGCAGTATGTAGGTATCCCGAGGACAGGGAAGCCATGCAGCTTTGGAAACATCTCTCACAAAAGCCTTTTTAAAGCATGAAATGCATTGGTTCAGTTCTTTAGTAAACAGGCCTACTGTTTCTAGGAACACTTTTTCATGTTTTGAAATAAAAGGATTTCCCTGCATCCTCCAATTTCCCTCTCCTGGGACAACGGGCTCACAGCAGCAGTTCATCTGCTCCAGGGATTGTCCCAGCTGCCAGGAGCAGCAGAACATCCCGGGGAGCGCTGTGCTCACACTCTGATTTTCTCAAACTCCGTGCCATCTAGCTTGCGGGCGTCTGACACAGTATGAGCACATTTACCTTTGGCTCCCCTGTATAATCTTTTCAATTTTCTAATTTCACTCTGAGGGTGACAGAGCACTGGAACAGGTTGCCCAGGGAGGTTGTGGAGTCTCCTTCTCTGGAGATATTCAAGACCCGCCTGGACAAGGTCCTGTGCATCCTGCTGTAGGTGACCCTGCTTCGGCAGGGGGGTTGGACTAGATGACCAACAGAGGTCCCTTCCAACCCCGAACATTCTGTGATTCTGTGGAAAGCGACAGTTTTCTCCTTGGGGCAATTCAGTCCCTTCGAGACACGCATCATGCTCGAGGAGTGCCTCCGTCTGCCCTGCTATGCAGGAGAGCTAGGGAGGGTGCACCCCTCCGTAGGGTGCTGTCACAGGGGCCTCCCATTAAAGGGGCTCAACCCGAGCCCCGGAGGCTGGCTTCAGCCCGGACGCCCACGTTTCAGCTCTCCACCAAGTAAATGGGAGCGTTCCCGCTTGATGTAACAGAGGCAAGTTTGTATCTCTGCGGGTACTGCTATTGCTCACGTGAAATGTATAGGATATTTTGTGAAGAGCAACGTTAAAAGGAAGCTTGGCAGGTAAGGTGATGGGTCAATTACGGAAACAGTGTTTTCCCCCATCATGTGTACATTTGCTGTCTTCTACCCTTCATTCACTGCCTGCTAGCTCTTGCACTGTGAAAAAAAAATACAACGGGGAATCCCAGCTGCCTTTCATTACCACATTTCATGCGCTACTGTCTGAGCTACTCCTCCTGGGATTCTCAAGGATCACAAACATACAAATGTATGTAAACGGTTCTGTAACACCTTTAGTTAAGGCACAAAATATTTAATTTAGGGATTCGCTAAGCTGGCATGTGTGATGGAAAGAGTTTGTATTATTTGTTTTATGAAAGAGGTTGGTGGCTGAGCTGAGCTCTCAGTCGTGTTTTGCATGAGACAAGTTTATATTCATTTTCTTAGGCAATTAACTTTCAAGCAACACGTGTATGAAAAATTGAAAATATTTCGGCTTTACAGGCCTTCCACTAGTGGTCTACATGCTACTGAGCTTTTTATACTCCAGTGCCATTACATATAAAGCATTTCAATCTATGGTGAAGTTTAGGCACAACAGACCAAATTAATGCTTTTTTTTCCCTCCTTAATGAATGAAAGCACGACCACAAAATTGTCAGGAGGGTGTGGAGCAATCATGGGGAAAACAGGAAAAAAGTATAAAAAATACATACTCCCTTAGCTCTCGTAGGCTATGGGACTGAAGAGATTTCCCCTCCTATAAAAAAAAAGCCTCATGTAAAATCCAGATAACATTTGAAAATTAAAAAATATAAACCAACAGGAATGATAGAAGCAGTTGCTGGAAGGGCTTACTGTGCTGGAGAGAGATTAGAGGATTTATTTCTACTTCAACAACAGTACAATTAAAAGTCAGAAGATAAGTGGTAAATATAACACCCTTGCTATAAATACTCTAAAAGAGAAAAACTCTGAACATGTCAAAAGCACAATGTTAAGAAGTTGTTCGTTAAACCCCCTATGGCTCAACGGCACTTCTTATTTATTCACTCTTCCTAGCTTTTTTTAAACTTTAACATGAATTTAGCATGATTTATTAGCACGTCAATTAAAGGCGTTTGTTGTAGAATGTCGTGCTTTCATGTTATCTCCTAACAAAGTAATTTACACACACATTTTGGAAGAAAAAGAAGAAAAAAAATAAGAAAACACCGCCCTACATGGTACAGAGCCACTGAAAGCCTGGAACATCTTCCTACATGCCACCCTAACACCATTCTAATAAACCCACAGAAGCATAGAGCCACACCTAACATCTTCACCTCCCCAGATGAGCGTCCCGGCCGACCTGGGCAGCGCCAAGCCCCAGCCCCGCCAGCCGTACTCACTCGTGCGAGGGGACACCGTTGGCGACGCCGCCTGCGTAGCGGCTGATGCCCTTCTGCTGGGTGACGCTGATCTGACCGCCCAGCTCGTCCGCGATGACGCCTGCGTGTATCGCCGACTTGCACAGCAGCGAGGTCTGAAAGGCAGAAGCCGAAGCTCAGAGCATCGATCTGACAAACTGCTGATGCTTTCGCTTCCAAGTCACTGGCATACAGGTGTTACAGCTCGTAAAATCCGGCAAAGGCTCAAGAGGAATAAGAGCCGGGGAGGGAGAAAGAACAGTCATCTTTGAAAAAAAATATGTTTTCAAGTGTCACCACCTTTTTCCTTTCCAAATGGGAAAGCAAATAATCTGCTTCTGAGAAGGTGCTGTAAGATTTTAGCCGAATAAGTATTGCGTCACTCCTCAGGGGAAAACAAAGTCAAAGTCTTCTTTGCAAAGAGAAACCGATAATTACTTGATGGACCTGCCTGAAGGCAGACCTGTCTATTGCTGTGTCTTCGGATTTGAGTGACAGCATACATCAGGGATTTGGCTATGTGTTGACTACCTGCCGCTGGGTTTTAAGTCTAGCCCATTCACCAGTATCTCAGGTGGGGTAACGCTGAAAAATACAGACAGGACAACTTGTTTGCCAACCAGGCGGCAATAACGTGGCACTGGGCTAGGACAGAGCCGAGAAGCGCCAGCAGAAAGGTGGAAAGGAGACATTCCCAGGGGCTGCTGGCAGAGACTGGTCTCGTTCGCAGGGGCCCAGCTTGGGTTACACTGCTCGGCAAGCTGGGGTGCGGGGCTGTCCCATCCAGGGAGTGCTGGGAGGGGACACAAAGGCAGCAGGGCTCCAGGGGAGGCCCACAGATCCTTCCCACCAGAAAAGCTGAATCCCCCCTTAAGGGTGGAGGGAAAATGTCTTTCAAAAATTCCTCAGCGCAGATAAGATCTGCGTGAGTCATGCCATGTGCTCCTTTGCTTTCCTAATCCCCTGAACCAACCAACGAAGGGCAGGAATAACTCCAGCTAATGAGAATCTAATGCGGCATGCAGTTGTTTCTTCAGCTCTGCCACTTCCCAGGCTGGAGCCCTGTGCTCGAATAACTGGATGGACAGGTTAAACGTGAACGCTGACTTTTTGTAAACTCAGCAACTGCTATATTTGTCATAGGGTGGGATTTTACTTCAGTGGTATGATTAAACTTACTCCACCGTGAGAGACGTAAAGCTTTCACAGGCATGACAGGAGGAGACACCAGGGTGAGGGGCGCAGAAAGGGCAGAGCACTGTGTGATATGAACTGTGGATAAACGCAACCACTCAGGCAACTACTTCACTTTAAAGAATGAGCAGTTAAAACAACCCAAGGGGTTGGTAGTTATCAGTGGGATGTGATTAGGCAGTGTATAATATTTTTTTCGCCTCAGAGCAGATTTCTGGGATACTGCAGTGATGATCTTCAAGAAAACCCACATGTTACCGAAATGTATTTTTTTTTTCCTACAAGAGAGAACTTTAGAAAAGAAATGCACATGGACTCCAAACAAGTAAAAGCTGAAGCTTTGGGAATATTCAGCACATCGATGAGCACTGCCTCAAGAGAGACCAGTCTTATGCAGGGTTTTTCTAGAAAGCCAGAAACCACAAGTCAGTAGGTGTATTTGACAGTCAGTGGACTTTGTTCGCACACAATTGATGGGTCTGTTTGAAAAGTGTCTCCATGTGCTTATATACTGATAACACACTCATATACTGATAACAAAACGTATATCTAACACAGCTGGGAAGAATTACTGACAAAAGTCAAGCAGCAAAAGTTGAAACCAAGTTGTGCTATGCTTCTGTTTTTATAAATTTCGCCTCATTATCCTGTGTACTTACATCTCTGTATCCTTCTCCGACATTCCCAGAAATGTCACCTGCTACGTCTCTGCAGCCAGCAGGACAATATCTGCTGTAGTGAGAGAAGGGAGGCTTGTTTAAAACACGAACTGTAGTGATGATATAAAGAAACAAACTCATACAAAAGAAATGCTCTCACCCAATAAACATCTTAACAGTAAGTTCTGGCTGATGGTCTGTTAGTGAGTCTAGCAGGTAAAGAAACAGGCCCTTGGGTTCATGAATGGACTGCATGCAGCAGCACACAAAGAACCAGAAAAGCAGTTTTGCAAGGGCATTTCTGTTTAGTTCTCTTGTTCTAGAAATGCTACCATGCAAGATTTCAGCACAGCCCAGATAAGAAGCCTACATGCACATCCAGACAGCAGCCAGAAGAGCACAATTTATTACGATTTCAAATCCTATCACAAGGTTCAAGGAACCAAGAAATTATAGCTTGTCCTCAAATAATCCCGTATCAGCTAGGGCGTCATCCATTCTCAGGAGAAGCACTGGAATTTGAGGCTACTTTGAATTTCAAAATGGAAACTCTTTTTACATGTACCATGTATATGTATGCCCAAATGAGAATTGCTCTGTAACTGCTCCCTCATTGTTCTGGGCTGTAGACTTCCATTCTGCACTACTGCTTCTCACAACTGTGTCTTGGACTATTACAGCATCAGAGCTCAAAAAAAACCTCACTTCTCCAGAAAATCAAGACTGTACCTGCTGTATATGACATTTTCTAACAATTGGACCAGACGACAGCTACAACAAAGCAAGCCACAGTGCAGAGAGCTGCAAACCCTCTTTACCTGAATTCAGCCTTTGTGTAGTGGTTAGCTCTTTCCAAACAAGTGATTAGATCTGTGAAAAGTTTAGAAATGTCAATCCCCATTGCAGGACACAGAAATACAGACAAATATTTGGCTACACACGAAATTACATTTAAAGATCTCTCTGTATAATGAACAATTTTATTAGATAGAAAGCAACAGTTATAGCTTTCCCTCATTCTTTTCATCTCCTTCTTCTACTCTTCTGTTTTACACCTTCAACAAAGTTGCACAGACCCCCAGAATATTAAATGTAGGAATCAAATCTTAATCTCTCCTATCACTTCATCTTATCACTGCGTGGTAGATGCTGGAGCCCAGAATACAGTGGAGCTTCACAGAAAGGTGCTCGCTTTGCCTTTCTCTGGGCCTGTATTGCAAATTGCCTAGGTAAGATTTCAGCAGCTATTGTATCTACCTAACATTACAACTGCTTCTTGAATACATGCTATTAAAAATACCACGGTTCACACTAATCTGGAAATACTTAGGACCAAACATTTGGGCTAAAGCCTATGTGTGTAGAGAAGACAATGAAACAGGGGGGACTATGCTACTAATCCTTTAGTACTTTTGGATTTCACTTTACCTGGATGATCACTGCTGGCATAGGACAACAGAAAGCCTCGTCCTGACACGTGGGATCCACTCTCAAAGTGAATAGTTGCTTCATTGCTATCCAGAATTATTTCTTTGGGGACGGGCATCACATTACCACAGTATGGCCCTACAGACAGAACAAAGACGATTTCAGAAGTTTAGATGACTTAATTAGGCTAGAATATTCTCATGATTAGCAAAGAGTTTCATAACACGCTCATTCTTCTTCAGTACCAATCCAAATGCTGACAAAAGGGTTTTGGCTTCAGTCCTTTACGGGTATGAGCTCCAGAGTTACCCTGACAAGGAGTGGCCACGATCCAACTGTCTCTCCATGGTAGCAATTCCAGCATCCATGTCTCTCATCACATAAGCCTTAAGAGAATGATTAATGCCCTTCAGCCTTCGAAGTGCAGCATGCTTACAACTAGGAGTAACTCATTAGAGAAAAGAGCAGAACATTCAAAGGCAAAGGGATCCAAGGGATCTACCCAGTGTCCCCTAGATAAACTCTCCAGGCGTGTACAGCTCGTGCTGCTCTAGCACGGCAGCCGTTCAGGAAAGACGAAGATCACAAACAGGGTACCTGGTTTTCAAAGACCTGTGTGCCACAAGCCAAACTGCTACAAGGCAATACCACCTTACTCAGAAAATTTCTTCATTTATTTTTATTTTAAAAACATTCATCAGACCATTGAAGTATACAGTTCAAGTCCCTAGAGCTCTGAACAAAGAGAGGGAGAGAACGGAGATGAAGTGAGTGAGACAGGGAGACAAGAGCCTTGTGCTTACGTTGAATTAGACAAGGGTTTTATAGCCACAAACCGCAGTATCTTGGAACAGCCTTTGGGACACTCCTTTCTTGTGACGGCAGGCGTGCCTGGGACTCTCAATAATTACATTTGCTTCTTCAGAAGTCGGATCCTCAGGGGAGCTTTCTTTTGAGATTGCCATAGTCTCTCTTGCCTCTGTCACCAGACCTGGGTGCAAACACTTGTCCCTGGCTGCCCTCAGAAACAGATGACACAGAAAATCCAAAGTAGCTTGGGTACACTTTTTTGCTTACAATATAAAGGGCTAAGAAGAGGTTTTTGTAAAACAGCAGGGGTTTTTCCCCCCAAGCGAAAAACCAAACAAGACCCTTTCCAAGCCCTCAGCCCATCTGTTGATGAACGACAGATTTTGGATCCTAAAGCAAGTCCCTGGAAGGAAAAAGGATCGTTTTGATTTTTCCTAGACAACCTCAGTTTATCAATGGTGGTTACTTCAGGGCAACTTAGAACTGACTTCTGAGATACAAGAAAATGCAAGCACAGCACAAATGTGATGTGTGGTACCCTTCCTAAGAGCCTCTTCATTTTTGGGGGGAGTCTTTCCCTAATACTTCACCAGCCTTATAACAACTGTAAGATCAGCCTATAGAGCAGCCCAGTCAGAGCCAACAACAGCCAGCTGTCAGGAGAATGGGACAAACCACAGCAGGAACTCTGTCTTTGGGCTTATAAGAACCATACAGTGAAGCCAGGCAGGCAGAGAAACAAGTGACGGGTGTGACATTTCCCTGGAGTACTCGTGTGTTTAAAATGACTCACGACTTAGAAAAAACAATGTCTATAAAAAGGGTTAAACAAATTGCTTAGGAAATGAACTTATCAAAAAGACAGCATCTGACACTGTGTCATACCAGACAACTGCACGAGTGATTTATTTGAGAAGGTCTTTTGTGTCAGATTGCAGTGGGAGAAGTAAAGTGCTAACTTAGATTTTTCTTTTTTCTCCTTTTTTTCAAAGGGAGAGAAAGGGGAATAACACAGGGAGGCATTGCATTTCTTCAAAATAAAACACCTGAGAAAGCTTTAGTCCTCTTCTCTCAAGGACTGTCTCTACATACTTTCTCACAAGTGCTCTTTGGCTTTCCCCCTCGCAGCAATTGGCAGTGACCTATCTACTCTGTAGGTGTAATTTAGATGGCTGATTCGCTCAACCACACACCGGCTGGATCAGAGCAGGTCTACATACATTCCGGGTAATTATACAAACAAATCACAAGTGTCATAAGCAAAAACAATAAAATAAAAAAAAGTAAAATAAAATAAATAAGAAAGTCTAGACACATAGAGTTGCATAATCCAAGCGAACGCCAAAAATTCAGAACAATCAGCTTAAGAAATCAGCATGAAATGCCTAAGGACAAGTTTCTACTGTTAAGTAATAAATCCAAGAAGGCTTACCAGGCTATGGTTATCTTCTGTCAAGAGCAGTTCTGGTGTACTAAGAGACTCCCATACATAGCTCGAAACCAATGGGCCCTAGGACTAATTCCTTAAAGGATATAGAAGCAAGAAACAGTGTCCACTGAAGGAAGGAACATTTTCCAAAAGTTTATGAGATTTCTGCATAGATTTTGGGGGAAAAAACCCAAACAGACAGGCATTTATTAATACTACAAAACATTCACTTGTTCTTTCGCTGCAAACTGAGGCAGCCTTTCAAAATATTTCAACACAGTTCTTCGCAATAATTTGGGTAATATTGTATCAGCACTACACTGCCAGGTCTTCAGGCTGTCCCGAGATCTAGCAGAGCTTATTTCCATGCTATCAAATACAGAAATGAGCACTGAGAGGTAGAGTTTAGAAAAAAGTATATGCATTATCTCACCCCTCTACTGCTGTTCTTAGAGTAACCAATCAGACACGGGTTTAGCTGAGTGGTTCTTTACCCCCTGAAAGAACTACAGATGCGCGCCGTCTGTTTTTAGCAAGAGGTGTTAATCCACGCTTTTCAGTGCTTACTGTGTTTCAAATGACCAATGTAAGCACCTTTCTGATTTCATTTACTCAACAATATCATTTTATGTTTAGCAGCACCTCTCTCCATTTTGCCAAGTTTATGCGGAGTTGCCTTTCTAACTTCAGATTCTCATCCTCCCCCTAATCAATTTATTTTCCATTGGCGGTCTTCTGAGAAATCAGCAAAATTAATTTGTAAATTATCAACTGCTAATGCTTAGAAAATACAACTGATTCAGTGTCAAGACACTTATTTGGGTTCAGTTTTGATTGATCAGAGAATTTTATGCTTTTGTCTGTTTTCTAATTTTCTTTAGAAAAATGTCTTCATTTTTAACCACGCGTACACTTTCCCATGCAGTTCCATATAGCAGTCCTCCATTTACTTCGATGTTGTAAAGCCATAAGCAAAGGGACAGTCCCCCTGGTTCCCTACATTTCAGCTTGTGGTATGCCTGAATTAGATACACTTTTTAAATATACAGGAACACTCATCAGATTTGCTCTCCATTGACTTACCTATTACCTTGAATATGTATATTGTGAGACTTTACAGACATTAGAGATTAAAACTAATCAGCATCTGTAGACATTAGATTTCATCTGAAAACTATATTTACTAGTCAGTATTTTCCATTTGCCATTGAAGTGACAAAAATACTACTTTATCATCTACTTTCTACACTGGTATGTGCTCCCTCCTATCTTCTCTGTCCATTCCACCCAGGATTTATTGATTTCCCCAGGCTGTCTGTATGAATACTGTACAACCATAGTGGAAAGAAGAGATGACGGAGAAAGCCTTGGTTTATGCCTGATATGAAAACGAGAAACTTGTTTATAGGGCCCTGTTAACTTCTACTGCAGCATTTGGACTTGACTCTGGATAAATATTTAATTCCTAAGCCTGGGACTAAGCCAAAAGTTTTTCAAGATCCCTTTTGAGAACTGCCAGATCATGTTATCAGTTTTTCATCTTCTGTTAGTTGTGAGGTGGGCTGTTTTGCATATTTGGCTTGAAAAACGAGTCATGAATGCTGATCTCTCTCCCTGTTTCCTGTTAAAGTGACTCGGCTGGAGCTCTTCTAGGGTAAGTAGGCAGGATTATTTAGTTTGTTTACTAAGAACAAAGAAAAGAGTTTGATTTAATAAACAGATGTGTTACATGTCAAGAAACTGAGTAGGTGTTCTCCATATTTCAGTATTACTACATCTAGATGCCAGGGCCTTTTCTTCTTTCCATGTCTCATTAACGAGTTGACCCAACAGTGGTTCCGTCTGTTCACTCCAGATTCTTTAATATATATATTTTTAAAATTCTGCAGGAGAACTCTTATGGGCCTAGGGATTTTTAATGTATCTAATTTAACATTCTCTGTAATTAAACTAACATTTAATGCCTTTCATCCAGCGCTCCTGATCTGTTGGTATGGTTTAAGTGGCTTGAATGAAATAGCTTTATTTTGGAATCACTGTCTCCAAGCAATATTAACATCCTGCAAGATACACGGTAAATTGTCTCATGGATATCCTTTGGCTGGCTCGTCTGGAGACTGAAGGGATTCTTTTATGTGTTGTTTATTTTTTAAATGTTAGCAATAGTCTGCTGCTTTTGTCTTTTTCATAATGGTGTTATTTTGCAAATCTGATGCCTTTTACAGCATTGCCTGATTTTATGAAGTCTAGTTTACTTCTACTGTCAACCAGGCTCTGGCATATTTCCGGAGATTGCTTTGTTGAATTATGTTCCTTTCCTTTTTCTACTTCCCTTAAGAAGTGCTGTGCCTAGAGGACTCTTCTCTCACACCAACTGGCACTGCCTACATGCTGTTTGTTTCTGTAGTTCTTAATACTTTCTGCCTCTTCTATAAGACTTTTGCTTCATTTTACAACCAATTCTGTCTCTCTTTAGCTATTGCATGTCCGGTTCATTCTGCTCATTCTGGTTTCAAATTCCACAACTTCATTTGAAATCTGGAGTTTGACATCTGCAGAGGTCTTTAAGAAACTCAGTTTAGATATCAGCTCATAACATCCCCTCTTCAATGGGGAATCTTCTCCCTTTAACATTAGTCTTGCAGACTAAGGCAAGGCTGGCGAGCAATGTGTAGCAATGATCCTATGGAACTGCCTGTCCAGGATCATCATTTCCTAAGAAGTTTCTTTGGAGAGAACAATGTTCTCAGTTATGATCCTTATATTCAGTAGCCTTTTCTCAAATAAAGCCATTTGGAAATACCTCAGTAGCTGGGGAAGGACAGGGGATGTGATGAACATGGATTATGCTTACTTCACTTTAGACCTAAAAACTCAGCCAGAGTGCAAGTCTTTCACAAACAGATCACGAAAACAGCAAGGATCTGTTATATGAAAACATCTGCATTCTTGAAATTTGTCTCCATCCCATATCCACACAAATGCTATACTTTCATAAGCAGTAACTCCTCCTCTCCCCCTATCAAGGAGAGAGAGAGAGGAGAGAGGGGTCTCTTTGCTCCAACTCTGCCACGCACACTCAGGGATAACGAGCATCACCCTGCGAGGACGCACCAGGAGATGAAAGGTGCTGCTCTATGCCCTTTCTTTGCAGGACGTGGGGAAGGCAGTGTTTAATACTCAGTAGATACGAGTTGACAGAGTAGTCGCATTTGTTAGGATGAGACAGCCCAGTTATTCGACATTTAACTCTGTGCAACACAGTCTGACCTCAGTGGTAAGCATTTCTCATTTCAGGAAAAACAAATATAACTTTTGGTTAGTATTTCCAAAGGGTTGTCAAAGACTGCGATAAAGGAAAGAAAAAGGCATCCAAGTAGAGTCAGGCTGGAGAAGTAATTAGAATTTAAAAAGGGAGGGTCTGGGCCACCTGCACCGGCTGTAGGTCTGCCTGCTTGACCTCAGGTGAGATCCCCCACTTCTAACATGGCTGTGGTTTTAGTCAAACCCAAAGACAGCAGCACAGCAACAGTTAGGAATCGTTAGTAAAGAGCTGTAGCTGTTTAACAAAAACCACAGAAAAATATACAATACACTTCATGCAGCTAAGGAAAAAAGAGTTCATTTGATAAAAGAAAAGCAGACATTCTTTGTTGCATAAATCTTTCCAAAGCTGAAACCATTGGATAGTGCAACCGCTCAGGTGAATCCCAACTGTTAGAAGAGTTCTGACTGTTAAGAAACTGCTTGACTTTATCTTTAGCGAGAACTTGTCTGGGCATTTCCCTGGATTTCCTGAAATACCAGAAACAATACTGTAATAACAAGTTTCCTTTGTGGGGCAAAAAAGAAACCTGGACACACCCTTTCTTCAAGCAAGACAGTTATTACAATACATAGTAAGGGAAGATGGGTTCAATGAATCTGCTGAAGTCATAATGACAGGTAGGAAGCATATGAAGGCGCTCGGTTCTCCTGCACACACGTGTGCACGTGCACACACACTCACTCTCAGCAGCTATCAGACACTCACACATCAGTAAACGCTCAATTTGTCTAACAACCCTTCGCAATTGGGTGCAGGGAGGAGAAAGCATTTTCAGTAATTTCTCTATTTCATGCTAGTTACCAGCTGTAAATTATGCAGGAACAAGTTAACTGCACTAACTCTCCAAATTATTACTAGTCACTCAGCAGATCTGACATCCACCCCAGAGGAACACATCAACCTCCTACTGACTGCAAGTGAATGGAGAAGTAAGTAGGCACTTATCTCTTCTTCAATCTATCTCTCCAGTCAAGACTGATGATCATCTCACAAAAATAAGGGAAAAAAATACTAAGCCATTAGTTTGGGAAAGGGGGTGGGGGGGGAAGCAAGAAAAAAGGGTCAAAAGAGATACAGAAAACCAACAAAGAAATGAAAAGAAGCTGATGAAAAGCAGTTCCTGTCGAACTTTTGAAACATTTATGTTACACCTTCACCAGCAGTGCAAGTCATGTTCAAGAGCTACAGGGACCACAAGGTTAATCTTGTTTTCACATATCCCTTTAACTAATTAAAAAATCAGAAGCTCTTATTTAGAGCTCAGTATTTTTAATATGCTCAGATAATGCAATTAACTCGAGAAGAAAAGCATTTCAGTAAAGGTTGAACCTTGTCTACAACGTGAGATCATGCTTCATGTTAATTTTTGTTCTAGATTCTTTCTGTGGGATAAAAAACACCTGATTTTCATCCAGTGCAAAGCTATGCCTTTGAAAAAGAACATGATCATCTATTTATTTCTCCTAGAGACAACACGTGCAAAGCTGTGCTAATATTTAAAGGTTTGTCAGACAAATGTGACTCAGTTTCACCAAAACTTGTGTTAGACTACCTTTGCCGACTGATGATTAATATTTTCACATCTAAGTCTGGATACAAAGCTAACAATTTGAAAGAAAAGGCTTGCTACAGGTCATTTGCTCCACTGAACAATGAAGAAAATAGTCTGCAGAGTAATAACCTAGAGATACATTGTTCAGCCACTTTGTTTCCAGTTTTAGAGCTTCGTAAAGATTATTTAATGAACATCTTTTGATTGCAATATTGGAGAAATCTAAATGCAATGGTTGCCTTCACAGGTCCATCAAAGCTGAGAAGTATCAAAGGTGAGAACTGTAGTGTCACATTTGTGTCCCAGTTGAGCAGGGAGGGTTCAGTAGATCAGCATGTGCAACAAAGCTACATGCCTTTCCAGGAAGGCATTAGATTCATAGTACTCTTCTATCAGTCTACAAAATTTGAAGAATGCCCTGAACTTTAATAAAACTTGGATGTAAGTGGTCTAATCTGTAGTCATCAACTTACAAAACTGAAGAAATCAATGTTATGGCTAATGTAAATCAATTAATCCATTCATTTCTATACAACAGCTTCCCCTTACTGCATAGAACATAAATACCCCAAACACTAATTGAGTTACTCCTTGCTGTATTGCATGAATCCCAGCAGAAGGTTATAACAATGAATGAATCACAGCTAAATGTAAAGACAACACATGGAGAAAATCTGAAAGGAAATCAGTACTTTGTCATCCGAAGACTTGCTTACACTAACTTTATATTTACACACATAATCTAATGTTTTGTCTCTGACCTATTTTCTAAGCTTCAGATATGCTGCTCAACAGGCATTTGTACACATATCAGCATTCACTCTGTTGTCTTCTGTAGAGTTGAAGAGATCAGCATGGTATTTAAAACATACTTTCCTTTGGACCTTATTGTCTTCCAATTGCAAACCTCTTAAATAAAAAGCAAAGGCTGCTTGGCTAATTTAAAACATGAGTAATATTCACACTGCCAGCTTTCATACTTAGCTTTTTAGGTTTTCCTTTTTAAACCCATGTCAAATACAGAAAACATGCAAAGATCAGTTTTTAATTTCTCGGATGTTTTCAATGCCTGAAAAAAAATCTTTTCAGCTCTCCATCATCCTACAAAAGAATTTCGATGGCAAAGGTCAGCATCTTTTTGGCCAAAGGGAAGATGTTCACCTGCCTGCAGATGTTGATGCAGAGGGAAGGGTTGTGAAGAGGAGATCTGGGCGAAGCAGCAGCTACCCAGAAGGACACAGACTGAATAGACTTAGCAGTGCCCACTCACAGAACTTCTTTTGCTTATATTTGTGCATATTAAAACCTAGAGCTATAGCAAAACTATCGAAACAACTGACTTAGAGATGCTCTAATCTCACCTATGACTTCCCATGTCTTTTAAAACACAAGTGATATCAGGAATTTATGCATATAGCACTCCATCCACACTGTTCTGCATGGATTTACCTGAATGTAGAGCAGAGACTCTGTAGGTATGCTAGTGGGAACGTCTACAGCGAGCTGTAGACCACAAAAACCATTACAGATGGTATGTATGCCTAAGCTATAAAACCTATTTAATCAGATAGAAGCAAAATGTGCTAATTGTGCAGTTCGTTGCTGAGGATGCAAATCATAGTCCACATGCATCAGACATTACCAATCAGGTCTGAAAATGGGCGTGGGAATACTTTAAAGAAATACATTACATGGATTTGATTGCATAACACACAGGTATTCTGTGTTTACAGGCTGATTAAGTGCTGGACTGAACCATCTGAAGATGTCTTCAGGCTGATGTGTAAGGAGCCAGAATTTCAATTAACATCCAAGCTTCATTTTTCACTTCAGAAAGCAATATATTGATTTATCCTTGTTTCCTAGAAAAGCCTTTGATTAGAAATGTCAAGATAGCATCAATAAAATTTATTCAAAGATATGATAATGCAATACTAAACACCTATCTCTTACTGCCAAGTAGAGACAGACTGCTTCAGGTGAACACAACTCATTACTTGCAGTTCTGAAATGAGGTAAACAAGATAAAAAAATCCCAGCATACATGAACAGAAACGTTCCTTATGCCTTAAATCAAGCTCTGTGGAAGGCTTAGATATCAACACGTTACTGCCCAGTCTTGGTGAATGCTCTTTCAAAATGTAGTACCTCCCACACGAGAACAATAATTACCTTTACCTTCGTTTGCCAGCGAGACTTTAATACCTCGCTTGATCTTATCTTACCAGATGACTGATAGGCCTATCATGCTCATGAATGAAAGGCAATCATCCCTCCTTACTACTCAGAATCTTATGAGTCCTCATCTCAGGAGAACCACACACTTCACTCGGCCAAGCAATGAGCTGGAAAACCTGCAGAGGCTCCGTGCAGCTTGTCTCTGTCGCCTTTTTGCACTGAATCCATTCTACCTGTAAGGTCCAGTACAGCACATTCAGCTTCAGCTGACTGAAGGGCTGCAGCCCACTCCCAGCAGGCAAAATTGTATGAACTGTCAACTCATGAGTTTATTCCTGCATGGTGGAACTCTTTGCAGCCCTGAATTTAAATCGGACTTCTGAAAAAGAGCGCACTGGCTTGAAAATCAGTTTAACTCTTCTAGAAAGAGCAGATGAAAAGTTTCAGCAACAACTGGTTGGGCAAACCAATTTGAGGAAGGCCTCAGGTTCTCCCTGGGGAAGGATCCTGTTTTCGTTATGACTGCTTTAAGTGCAGAGCTATAGCATATTACTCACTTATCTTTCTGTGCAAATCTCTTACAGGAGTGCAGAGTGGCTGCACGCATTTAATATCTGCAAGTATTAAAGCCTGTGCATTAGCAGAGGTTATCAGTGACTAATAGCTAGCAATAATAAAGGTTATCTCCTCTCCGAGGACTGGACTGCCTATGAAATCGAGACATGCAGGATCGTTGATTCCAATTTCTCATCTCACTTCTGTCCGGAGAGTGAGCCAGCTCTTCCCCTACCCAAGAAGGGTACAGGGCTGGTACAGACCCACGTACTTGCTGTACCGAGGCTGTGATAGCTCAGCCCCGCAGGTCTGAGGGCAGAGCCCCCGGGGCAGATGTGCCAGAGCCGGGCAGAAGCCCCCATGGCCCCGGCAGCCCCTCTGCTGCGCAGCACGGCAGCAATCCCGGCCTCGGCACAGCAACACATGCATGAGGGGCATGGCCTTGTGTGCTGACAACGACACGATGGAATATGAAAAGGAGGAGGAGAGGACAATGGGTGGCACTTCGTGCATTTTGCAGAGCTGGGTTTTACTCACACTTTTACCAATTCCTGCATCTACCATTGCCTTATCTGGTACATACCGTGCAATGTTGAAGAGCTCTGAATGGTAAGGTAGCTGGATTCGCATTTCTGTGATTCGATATCTAGGTCTCCGATTTTTAAGATCAGGCGTTTTCCCGGAGGCACTTGGATCTTCTTTTCGCAAAGAGTGTAATTTGGGTACGTCCCAGGATAGTTCTTGGATGCCAGGGTCCCGCTGTCTTGATACATCACCGTGTGCCCGCATCCATCCCCTACAGTAGGAGAAGTAACAATGAAGAGAAATGTACTCCTCGGTAAAAAATGTGTAAGAAAATACTCATCACACAATCATGTCTCATGTGCACTTTCACCTTTTAAAAAAGTGGTTTGTAATACCTCACCTCAGTTATGCTGTTTGAAAATAGGTTACTAAAATAAAGGCAGTCATATTCCTCTTGTAAAGCAGTAGAACAGAGGGCTGGAAACACTCATGAATGAAGATGTATTTGACAGCCCTGTGCAAACAGAGTCTCTCTGGTTTTTTGTTTTACAGCCAGACTCTACAGATGCATCTACAGATGCAACTCCACATGTAATAGGCAGGATCCTTCCTTAAACAGTCTTCTCCCAGTTATCATTCCACATTTTATTTCCATAGAAAGAGCCGTCAGAGAGGGGGTAACTGAATCATAGATGAAAGAACAGACATGATTTAACTACATTCTGTCACAGACTTGACTCACTTTCCTGTTGGTTTTCTTGCACCACTTGCAAAATACAAAAATTACAGGCGACAAGGCAAAGACACAAGAGGGGCTTCAAAAGTGGGATGTGCATCATCAATGGCATGCAGGCTACTTACAGTAGCATGCTTGGAGATCAAGTGCTGCTGCCTCCTTGCTCAAGGGGTGAGGGCAGGTGCCTGAAAGGGTTTTTTTGTGGCGCTGTGTAGGAGCCAGCTCGGCTTTGGAGCCTTTCCTTGGTGGAGGCATCCGAGGAGCAGCTGCAGCAGAATGTCTGACAATAGGAAAAGGCGTGTGGAAATACACGGGGGGATGTGGGGACTGACATGGAAAACAGGAAGCATCCATGGAGGGGAAGGAAGCAAGTATCAGCTAAAAGACCTTGACTACTAAAGGAAGCAATTTTTACTAACTACTTAAAAGTGTACTAGCAACTTAAAATTTATATATTGAAGCTTAAGCCATGTCAGTCTGCTGAATCTTCCAAATAACGGCAACTATTGCAACAGTGGAACTAGTGCCATATAGAATCGTAGAATCATTAAGGTTGGAAAAGACCTCTAAGATCATGAAGTCCAACCATACATGTACATAACAGGCAGCCCTCAGTTTTAGGTCACTCAGGGCATAAGCACTCTTTACGTAGGAGTCTTGTATACTGTTATCCTTTACCACTGTAAAGCTAGTCCTAGAAGTGTTAATAAAGTAAAGAATCCTGCAGAGCTGGGAATTCACAATGTTCACTTTAACTGCCCAAAATTTTACTTTTAGGGATATTTTGGTGAAACCGTTTTGGTCTATACAGTTTAATTACTATCTGGATTTCCTTCCACAATCACTAGGAGAAACAAACTTAAGGTTTGATAAGATTATTTAGAAGTGAACAACTAGAAATGAGGCACTGATGAAGAAACGTGCCGTACCGGGGGTTGGGGGGAAAGTGGCGTGCTGTGCAAAGATAAGCTCCGAGCTATCAAACTTTTGACTTGCTACTGTATATTTACACTGCCACTCCATCCAACTCACTCCACCGCTTCTTCACACGCAACAGCATTTATTTTGAAGCTTTATCATTATTACTAGCTTTGTTGTCTGCCTTTTAATTTTATCACAGGTTCATGTTTGGAACAGAGGTGAACAGGAGATAGATCCAAAATCCTATCACCAAAAAACATATTCAGTATGTTTTTTTCAGATCTCCTTGTTCATGTGTTTTAAAAAACACCTGTTGTTCAAGTTCTTTCATCCAAGCCCTATTGATTTCAGAATGTATAGGAAAATACTCAAGATGAAAGGCAAACTTGCCTCTTGAGCAAATCACCTTTTAATAGAAATTTTCTGCAGCAGCAATAAAAATATGAGGAACAATACAGTACATGAGCTATGAACTTTCTGAACCCAGAGAGGGGTCCACAGAGGTCCAGGCAGTGTAAAACCAGATCCCTTCCAGTACAACACAGGACAACCTTGTTGCCTATGTAGCCGACTGCTGTGTAGTAAAAAAGAACTGCCCGTGGCCTTTAATTTAAGCTGCATGTTTATAACTGTAAGCATTTACTTTAGCTTGGCTGATGAAAATAAAGGAACTACAATCTGGAGCTTGGTTTGCAACTTTTCCTTATTGGGAAAGAAAAGGGAAAAAGTCACAAAACCACAACAAAATGTCATGGCGATGAAGTCCTTAAACTAAAAAGTCTAGTGCTCGCGTAGCCTCCACCTTGCTAGGCTACGTTCTGGCCTGGGTCTCTTCGGTACAATCCCAAGGATCCTTTGTGCTACAAAACTCTCCTCAAAAAGCTGAAAAGACATCGCTATCATGGTAAGACCCTGACAACTGTCCAGGTCACAGAGCATTATATTTCTGCAGAAAATGTACAGGCAAAATTGTGCACCAGAGACCTCAGCCTGCCATCCTTCTCCGCCAAGGTTACACGAGGTCTTGTGCCCAGGGAAACCCCTCTTTTTAAAATCTGCCTTTGAGTCAGCATTGAAATGTATTAGCACCAGAACATCTTTTGCGCTAAGAAACTTTCCAACTTTTCACCGGTGGAGCACGGTCATTCGAACATTCCAGATGAGGAGAGGCGAGCGCAGCCTCGTCCTGCACCTGTAACATTCTTTGCTGCCTCTGTTCTGCCTGTCTGCCTCAAAGGAAAAGGTCATGACAACAGCTTGCTCGCCACAAGAACCGAAGCAATGTCCAAAAAGTCAGACCAAATCCTAGTAACTATTGCTTCTTACAGAGAAGCCTAACTGCAGCTCTAAGTTTTGAGTTTCTCAGAAAGATTACCAGAGCAAAGGAACAGCTTACACTGAAATTTGCTGGAAAATGCACACTAGGGAAGGAGTCTGATGATACAGCGAGAAGGTAGAATAAAACTTGGGATCTGATAAATCTTTCAAAGTGACACTTAACCTCTAAATGTGGTATAAAATTTACAAATACAACCCCACTATATACCATATACCATACCCACTATATACTATAGTCAGAAATGAAGGCAAATTGTAAGGAATTCAAAACATATCCCTGTTCACGTTTTCAAACGAAAAATGTAAACAACACTACCATTAGTATTGTTCTTATCATTATTTTCCACATGCTATTTTGATTTTCAGTAGAAACGTACTAGCCAAACCTCAGATACGTTGAGTTTAAAACACAACTGCTTGTCCTTACGAAAATTACAGTTTAAGTACCTGACGTCGCACTCTTTTCTATAGGCACAGCTCTTCTGGCTGGAAATATGTGTATTCAACCAGTCAGTTCAACACAAGATTTCTTGCTAACGCTAAATTTTCACTCAGCACTACTGAGAACTGCTTTCTATCATCCCACTTGGGAAGAAGCTGGCACCCTTGCCTCAGACTCCAGGTTTCATCGCTTCTCGCTGGACGGCAGCAAAGCAAAACATATGAGCACAAGGTATTGAGCAGCCAGAAAGTCTAAACACGCTTAGTTTTAATAAAATCTCTCCTCAGCACCAGGAGTTGCTAAGAGCACATCAAACACGCTTTGTAAACCAAGTTCCCACGGGCATTTGAATCAAGACCAAGATCGTGGGTGCCTGCCTGCTGGCCTACGCGCAGGCTGCACCAGAGACCACACAGCGCTGGAATGAAGGCTCTTTGCCACAGATAAAAATAGGCTTCTACGGCAGATGATGGAAACAATTCCCCAAGAAGCGAGAGCCACGACCGGCACCTTCTGCCGCAGCAGCGGGCACCCTGCTTGCACCTTGCCCTCTCCCACGCGGCGCTCACCGAGAGCAGAGCACACACGTAAAACCCAACCTGGGGCCCCACCAGCAGCCACCAGCACACGTCCCAGTGGAGAGGGCGAGAGAAAGTACCGGGCAGCTGGCAGGCACCACTGCTCCCCACCCTCAGACACACGCATGATGGACGCGCGTGGGACGAGGTGAAGGCGTATCTCCAAGCAGCTGTGCCTGGGCTGGGCCTGACCACAGCTGCTGGCTCACGGGCGGGAGGGTCCTCTCCAGGATCTAACCTGCCTTGGAAGGACGTAGGTGATGAAATTGATGACCAGGAACAAGCTCCGGCCCCACACCGTGAGCCGCCCTGGGCACAACCCCTGACAGATTCTGTGGCTTTAGCAAAACGGCAGTGGTCCCAGAAGCAGCGAAGTCAGAGATCTCTGAAAACGATGCTGGTTCCTCCAGGTATCCTCGTGCCACCCAGCACCCCCAGTTGGGCTGAATGTCTCCTCCCGTCGCTCCCCAAGCCCGGCGCAGACGCTGAGCGCTGGCCTCTCACTCCTGTGCTCCCCAGGCCGTGCCACCCCCCGCTCCCACGCCCAGCAGACACACACGGGACCTTCTCACCCACGCGTGGGGCACACTGCCCTCGGAGCCAGCGGAGAGGCTACGGGTCTCCAGATAACTGCTACAGAAAGCTTCCATGCACCACACCTTCCACTAAACATATTTATACCCCCAGCTACAAAACAGTTACACAGCACGATATCAAAGCCCGTTTTCAAAAGTGCTGCTACAATATCCTGGCGGCAAACGGCTGCCTTTTTCATCCTTCTGATTCACCCTCACTGAGCAATTAATAACGGACTTGGACTCTCTCCAGAGCTTGATCCGTGTTACAGCTAGGCGTGCTGGTGCATGCAGCCACCGGCTCCCTGCCCTCCTCCACCCTGGCCAGCACCAGCACTTCTCCCTCAGCCTCGATGTCCACAGACTCTTGCTGCCTGCCCCTTGGCTTGCCGATGTCTTCCCACTGGGACACAGACCCCCGAAGCACCCTTCTTCCCTACTCCGTCTTGCCTCTCCCAGTCTGGCATCCCTTTGGACGCTCACCTCCATGGAGGTGCTCGGGACAAGGTGTGCTTCCCAGGCGTGGAGCCGGCCCGGGGCTGCCAGCCTGTCCCCTTCCCTTCCCACTCCTCCTTCCCTTGAGAGGAGAGAGCAGCAGACTGAGTTTGTCTGCTAGTTCCTAAGTTTTGGATCCAGCCAAAAATCAGCATTTTCCGAAGAGCCACAGCTGCAAATGGACACAGCCATAGTGAAGAAAACACCACTGAGTCGAGGGTACGGCTTTGTGAGCTCTGATGAGAATCCCACGAGCAGAAATGAGATTCACCTCATCTTCCACGTTGCTTTCCCTGAAGTCATAACTCCAGTTTATTGAAAGATACAATAACAACCGAGTCAAGAAGTTCTACGCCTCTGCTTGAAAGAAGATTCGAGTTATGCGTAAGAACAGATGAGTATCTAAAAAAAAAATCAACTCATTCCAGTCAAACCTGTGCCCTCCCTGCTCATGTGGAATAGGAGAAAAGACCAGGGAAAAAAAGGATTTTCACCAGATGCCATCCAAATCCACTGGCATGACTTCAGGTTTTCATACAGCTCCTCTGACCTCCCTTCATCACTAACAGAATGGCACGCGCTGCAAACACGAACGGGTTTGCACCTTCACGGCCTCCTGAGGTGATGGAGTACAGTCCAGAGTGAAGCGCTTCATCTCTAACCTCTCCGCCGACAAACCTGGACCAAGAGCATCAGCTCTTTACCGCCCCATTATAAGGGAAGAGCCAGACCACCATGCGACCGGGACCTAAACTTGGTCAGTTCTCCATTGAACGATGAAGATGTCAGACCTCTGAGCTTTTCCTGGCCATGGGCTCAAGCAGGTAACAAAACCTATGGGGAACATTGCGGGCCCAAGGCATCGCTGGGCAGGTGAGCACCCCAGGTCCTCCACCTGCCTCGTTGCAGGCTCTGGGAGGTGAAGGGGGGGGGGGGGGGGTGGGGAGAGGTGACCATGCATCTGGGGAGTTCACACACCACCAGTTTCAGGGCAGATGCCATTAACATCAGCTGAGCAGCTGGCCAAGCCCTGCATGTAAAGAAGTCTATAAATCCACAGCAGGTTTCTTCAGAAGTCCAGCTTTACATTCTTCCCAATATTTTGTGGAGACTGCAAAGACTATTTGCAAATAATGAAAGAAACCATTGAAAATTAAGGCAAGCCTATATTCATCTGGAAAAACAGTGGCTGCAATATTCCATGGTCTTTAAATTACTGTTAATATCTTTCCAAGGGAAAGATATCGCTTTGCAGTATGCCCCACTGCAAAAGGAAAAATAAATACTGTGTAAACCTTTTCTTTGAATTGCATTTTAATTTGTTTCACTCCATTAGGTTCCCAGGAAACAGTTTAACCCCTGTGCTGCAGCAGCTCCTCAGGACACCCATTTTGCTGCCCAAGCTAAGCAAGCAGTGGCTGGGAGGAGGGCTGAGAGCAGGAAGGGAAGGTAGAGCAGCAGAAGAAACAAAGGAACATTGTGGAGTGCTGATTTCATTGCCCAAATTATTTACTTACCAACTTCAAAGGGATGCAAAAGGAGAAGGAGGTCAAACAAACCACAGGGTGTTTTTCCCTCCTCTTCACAGACATTATTTACTGTAATGTCCCTCTTAAAGTAGGAATGAGAAAGCAGCAAATGATCTCCAATTGGTTCTGCAGCACTTCCATAAATCACCAATTCCCACCATGGGCCCAGCTGCGATCGCCCCCGCAGCGGCTGGGGCTGCAGCGGGGGGGGGGGGGGGGGGGGCGCTGGCTTTCCTCAGGGTGTCCCCTGTAGCCAGCCTCAAATGTATAACAAGTCCTTTTGGCAACCAGTTGGATCACCATCATCACGTATAGAAAAAAAATCCCTGACAACCATTCTAAGCGCCTTATCTAGCAAAGTAGCTTACAATTGTACTAACGTTTTTCAGAGTTAGTTTTTTTAGCAATTGCAGGCACACCTATATGCCAGCAGCCAGGGAAATCTTTCCAGCTATGCTGACCTACATGGCAGTGACTTTGCTGGGTTACCACAACCAACCTGGGCAGCCTTTACTAGCCCAGAAACCTCTCATCTCTGCAGAAATTTGCAAAGACAAAAACCTAGCAAGACCTTAGATATTATTTATTTAGCTGCTAAAATGTCAAAAGCAAGCAGAAATCTCCTTATGAGCAACTTCTTCCATCAACAGGAAGCCATGTTCCCCTAAAGAGGGAACTTTACACTCAGCTTTCTGGTTTGCAACCTTCACAAGTAGGAGAGCAAGCCTTACTTCAACCAACACAGATGCACACCAGAAGCTCACATACCAAAACTCTTCCACTTTCACCGCATCCATAAAGACCTGACTAATTTTCCTGCTTAATCAAATCTTAGGGACTTCTGTCAGGATGAAGCCTAACACTGCCTGGCTACATTTATGCATGAGACCTCAGCAACAAGATGATTCTGACGACTGCAGAAATCACAGTGCCCAAAGGAAAGAACGGTAGTTATAGCCTCGTAGTTCCTTTCTACGAACTATTTACGAGGACACAGGTTTAAGAAGTTGCTGCATTCTGTAAAGAACAAGATCCTGCAACACGTATGGGACAAAGTTTACACAAAAACGTAAACAGCATCATACAGTTTTCTTGCTTTGCTTCTGTTACATACCCATAAATAGCAGCAAACTAGGTTTGCCTTTGCTTTTCAGGCTCACTATCTGGTTCCATCACAATCTGTGAAAGACAGACAGTGCCGGAGTACATGTCAAAAATAAGTATGTTTTAGTCACTGCTTCCAGGACTTCGGCAGTATACCCAAATGTAGTCCTCCAGAGAAGCGAGTTTCAGCACTGGAATTTGCTTTTCAGCACTCTAAACACAGCACTCTCAAGCTTGTGGGTGTGAGAAAACTTCTATGCCTTTTTAACTGCTGCAACAAAAGAGACTTGTAATTTTTAATTTATTTATTTATTTGTTCCCTGCATAGCTGCATTTAATATTTGTCAGTGCTTTTCTCTTACAGATGTGGCATATTGCTGTGATTGACCACCTCAACATTTTAACAGCCTGTGTGTTTTTGGAAACAGAAACGAGAATGGAGCTACACATTTATAGAAATTTCAGAGCAACCTTGAGCGTAGGGTCCTCTTCTTGCAAAAGGACAGTTGATTTTTTTGTTTTCTATCAGATACGTGCCCACTTTCAGATACACACCCACATTACGCACCTCAAATAAAGAGATGCTGAAAAGGCACCGAGCACCTCACTGCCCAAGCACTGCTTGTAACTGCACGCTCAGAAGGAACTTGAACGGCTGTAAATAAATGGGGAGACGGTCACGCTCCTCCACCAGCTGCCCACGTAGACTAACTCAGGACACTGGTGAAGCTTCAGTGCTATAAAGGCTATGGGGAACAATTATCACACGCACAGGGGTTTCATCCCTGTTCCTCTGCCCTCAGCACCCCAGCAACACGGCAGGGACGTGGGGCTACAGCAGGGGACTGAGCCCCCTCCCACCCCGTGCTGGGGGGGACGTTGTGCCATTAGGCCACATCTTCTGCTGATTTGGGGCAAACGTACAGTTGGATTTTTATTAAGGGCTTTTCAGGCAAAGTAGGAAATGCTAATCTTAACTGAGAGACATATCATATATATGCAAATTGTTTGCTCTACTTTCTCCATCTGTTTTTTTCCCAGGTTCTTCTCTTCGCTATGCTTTACTGGAGATTAACTTACAGTATACTGCACTGAATTTGGACTGTGTGGGAAACATATGCTGCAAGCTCAGGGTGAGACTCGAATATTGGGTTGCACAGGAATAGGAATATTCACAGCAGTGCTAAGGGCTGACAAACCCACGGGGACAGGAAATTCAGAGACACCAGGGTAAGGAAAGGCTGAAGCAGAGCTGTTCCAGTTACAGTAGCAGGTGGGAAGGCAAGATTTCAAAACAGCTTTAATTTGGGTAAGAGGAAGTGGCTGAATATGATAGAATAAAAGCACTACCCTCCTTTTTTAAACATGTAATTCCCTTGCTAGCATGATACAAGTCAGGCAAGATTGACAGTTATCAATGATTAAGGGTGGTCTTTCTTCTTGAAATCAAACCTGTCCCGGCTTACTTGAGAAATCACATGTGCACCTTTTTTGCCTGTATACCTAGATGGAATATGTGATTTGCTAGTAAGAAAGGACAACAGAAAGCAGACCGTTTTTCTCAAAGCAAATTATGCAAATCCACCATTATCCCCGAGGTATAAATGAATAAATACTCAAGAGAAAATTGATTAGTTTGCAATGGAAACTATAACTGCCACTTATTAGCAACACGCAATTTTCTGTTTTGCCTTTTGCCTCAGCCAACACCCACCTTCTAGGAAACTAGCTATCTCCTCCATGGTTATTGCAATCTAACAAGTGATCCCTTGCAACTCCAGCAGAAACGGAAGCAAAAACTAACCGAACTAAGATCAAGATACGGTCAAAGACCTACATCACGCTTCTGACCTGGAGCACTGAAAGCACGAAATGCCTTTTTTCAGTATTCTGACACAACCAGCCTGCCCGAGACCTGTCATCAAGGTACTGACCAGAACGGTACGCTCAGAGGCTCTGCAAACCAGGAAATTCTGTAATCTCTCTAGTTTGTTGGAGTTACATATAGCTGCTGTGAAAGATATTTGAAATTAAAAAAATAGAAAGGAAAGCAACCACACCATTACTTAAGTACTATAGCGTTGGCCGTGGTGCAGTATATGATCCACAACGTCATTTCTGTGTCTTCTCTGACACACGGACACGAGACTGCATGAAAGGTATTTTCAAATGGATGGGAAAAATAGTGCAGAAGAGAATGTTTTATGCCACCCTGTGTACACCACTCTCACTGAAACTCCATAATTTCATTTTCTTTGGCTGGATTTCTTTATTAGCAGTAGCATCAAACAATCACATTCTCAAGTTTTGAAACAGGGTATAGCAGAAAGGTCTGAACAGTTTTTCACTCATCTAGAGAGTGAATATCCCAGTGTAACCACGACACTTGTTTTGATACAATGTTATTTTGCTTTCCACCTAAAGAACACAGAGACTGAATTTCATGTAAAAAAATTTAGGAAATTCATTTTCAAAACACAAGCAGTAGCACTTGTTGAAAATCAATATGTTCTTAGATACCTCTTTTAAGGACCATGAGTCTAACTACGCCTCTTCTGTCTGTGACAAAACACTACTAGATCAGCAAGTGCTGGCTCTTCTTTGGGTCTGAAAATGTTAACACGACCACCCAAGTATTCACTGCACGCGGCACAACACTTCATATCACAGGTTATCCACTGAAATTCTGTTTTAAAGCCTTCAGCTCTGCGGCTCCCAGGCATTTCAACTTCAATTCCCCCGTACCATGCTGACACAAGAAATATGGGACAATACAAACCCCTGGCTTTGGGAGCAAGCTGGGACAACAGGGAGGGCAATGGTTTCAGCATTAGCCACGGACCTTGCTGTCAAATATTCCAAGCGGAGAGAGATCTGCAGGATCTTTGAATGTATTTGACAGGTTAAAATACATTTTTTTTCATACCAGGAGGATAAAATGGACTTTTTTTTGTTCCAAGTTCATTTTATGAATCAGGTATAGCTGACTATTAAAGCAAAGCAACCCACCAACACAGAACTGGTGTGGCACCAGAGAAAAACACAAGTAAGCGGTTTTGGGCAGACACCGCATGGCTCCCTTCTGCACAGTTACCGCAGCTGCAACAACAAGGCTCAGGCATGTAACAAAGCCATTCTGATGGGATGGGGGAAGAGAGCCACCTACGTTTCCAGCGTTTTGAGGTCTCTCCTTACTACATCATGAAGAAAGGTTTTGTCTGATTTCTGACAGGACACACAGGCCTTTGTAGAGCATGAGGGATCGCATCCAGAATTCCCCACGTGTTTTCGTAATTTGAAACAAAACAAATAAACACAATTTTTATTCATGATGTCATCTGGAAGATGACATCAACATGACTTCAACTTTAATGTCAAAGCATTAGACTGAAATCCAATACTGCTGAACAATTTGCGGTGAAAGTGCCAGCAACTTGAACATCTTAGATTAAAACTGTGATGGAAACAAGGTTTCCACAGCAGCTGAGGGAAGACACAACATTTTAGAGCTTTATCAAATGCCTGATGAACTTTATTGTAATTACAGGAGCAGCTTGCACCTACACGTGTGATAGAAAACATCAAAATGAATATCCTGATCTTGTAGGAGGCCCCGGATGTGGGTTTCTAGCCTTGCCTTGCTCTGCCTTCCCTATTTATTCTCCACGGCACTTGAGAGCACCTTTACTGAAGCTCTTGGGAGACAGGCAAAGAAAGCACAGCCTGGGCACCCTCGTCCTTCCCTCTGCCTCTCAGAGGAGCAGCACAGAGCTGGTGCACAGGCGGCAACCCCATCCCACCAGGGAAATGGAAACAATGAGTAAGGATGCACCGGGACTGGAAATCCTGCTCAGCAAGGATGAGAAAGTACCACCACCAGCACCACTAAGCCTTCACATCTTAGAAGGAAACTCCCAAGAGGCAGGTCCTGGCTCTGTCGAAAGAAGAGACAGGGAGAGAGGGAATGAAAGAGCAAAGTGTTTCCTCCTCGTAACACTCTCAGCTCCCAGGCTTAATTATAGAGGATCAACAATCCTAACCATAACTACTGGCAGACTCTCTACATGCAAGCGTCCAGCCAACCTCAAAAACGTGGCTTTAGCACTCACATAACTTTCACAGACAAAAATGATTTTAATTAGATAGTTCATAATTTATTCTGACAACAAAAATTAAGATATCTGTATATGCTTAAAACTAGTCAAACCACTATCATTTTTTATTTAAACATCACTAGTAGATTGTCCCAGTTTGAAGTTTCCTACTCCCAGTTGTAAACCTAATTAAACCGTTTGGGGGAAGCTGTGTGCTCATTCTGATGCATCGCTATCAACATTTTTTATCGCAGATAGTTGGGATCCAATGCCATTCCACTGAATCCAGTCGGAAGGATTTTATTTTGATTTTGTCTGGCTTGTTTTATTCTTAGCAGATGGTGCAAACCCATGTGCTGATGAGTACATGCCCCAGGAGAGCATCTGATACGATACAGCCGGCCCCGCACTACAGCAATGTCTATGCTGAGGACTTCAGCGCCCGACTTCAGGGCCACACTTCTCGGCATGGTGTGTTTAGCTTAGATGGGCTTTCAAAACTACACTACTTCTGGTAACCAGAATGTCTTTGAGAAGGTACCTCAGGTATCTACACAGTAGTGTAACCATCCTCAAAGTCACTGTTTTTCAAACCAATTTTTAGTGTGCCAGACATGTAGCTCTAGTGGACTAAAGGTGACACAGCTTTGATAAACATAAATTAATGTATTTTTGCATATGCAAATCAATAATTTACACGAAATATGATTCAGCAGCCACGCATGTTACTTGCATGTGCAGACAACAACTTTCCCAAGGCATCTTTTCCTCCCTCCTTTGAGGCTCCCAGCGGCCTCCCTGTCTCCAGTTTTGTTTGAAATATGTCCCCTGACAACCTAAAGAGAAGTGCATATAAAGGGCTTAGAGCTATTTATAGCAAAGCCTGTGCGACTGAAAACATTGCAGTTTTCGTGTGGTGGGTACACGCGTTGCTTATGAACTGCAACCGGAAAACTGTTGCCTCCCTCGTTAGCAATTCCAGTCAGCATTCACAAGGCGAGATAGAGGGAGCCAAGGAAGGAAGCAGACATAAGGACAAAATGCAAACAAACTGAAAATTTACCAATCACTTATATTCAGAAACGGGGGGGGGGGGGGGGGGGGTGTGTGTGTTGTACGAGAAAGATTCTTCTCTATCTGCATTTCAAACTGCTGGAAATGGGCATGCAAAGTGGATTAGCACGATCACACCAATATTCTTTGGTACGGGCTTTGTAGAAGCCCCTGAGAACAGGCATAATCTCTTATAATTACTGCATGTGCTGTTGTCACGTTCAATAACAGCGTCGCCTCAAAATGTTTAGAAGTCTACTGCCCATCGATTCCTCGAACGGGGCATTGGGTGCAACCGTCAAGAGACCCAGGAATACTGCAAACAAAGTTCATGTTCGGATGCTGATCTGCAAATCCCACATGAACTAGTTTCATCGCTGAGCTTTATTTGAAGTGAAAATAAATGAGTTACAGCAAGAGCAGTGGCTTAAATCTCATGCTTAACAGAGTAAAATCCCCATTCTTCTTATGCCTTCCTACAACCAACCAACCCCCAGGTCAGTTGTAAGTCCTGCTGGCCAGAAACATAACAGCAGATGATTCAGAACCCTGAGAAGAAAAGACTCAGATTCAACTCTGATTTAGGTATCTGCTGCCCACAATTACACGGCTCAAGGTCTTGCTCAATGAGACTGGAAGACAAACCAGAGAACGGTGAAAGGCAAAGATAATGTGTTAGGATTTGCCTCCCTTCTGCCTTGGGTTCAAACGGCTGGAAGGAGATTTGAGAAGAGATACCAGGTCAGGCACGTCTGCACGAGGTTGGCAGGCGGGGAACAAGGTATATTTTGCAGTTGTCAGCAAAGAACTGGCAACCGAAACCACAAGAGAAGTTAAGGTCAGCACAGGGCAGAATAAAAAGGGAAAATAAGAACCTTTTATTCTAAACCCCAAAGCTATTTTTGACTCATGCACAGTCACAGATGTGATATTTGTCCCCAGGTGAGACCTACTAAGCCTATATATGTGTTTTAATTAAAATCAGTTCCCTAAGCGCTCAGCCTTTCCTACCAGCTCTGTATGAAGAACAACATTCCCCGTCTCATGGATGTTGTCGGACAACACACACTTTTAACACGGCTCCAAGAGCAGAAAAAGAGCTGACACCTGACTCTGCACAGTCACACTCGGATAAGAGCCACGCTACGAAGTAACCAAGCCACTGTGAAGAAAGAGGCCCTTCCTTAATTCAAAACTTCAGTAAGAGAACAGAAGCTGTAACAGCAGCTTCATACTTCTTCTGTAGCATCCCTGAGGAAAAAACGAAGAGGAAGGTGAGCTGGTCGTGAAAAAAATCAGGTTGCGCAGCCAGCTCATGAGAAGCCAGAAAAATGTACTACTTTATTTTTAAAAATGAGTATTTTTACATCCGTATATTTAAACCAGCGCCATCTTTCTTCGAACCAGCTGGTGGGAGACACCAGTGGTGACAAGATACAGAATTAGCTGAAACTCGAGCCTGATTCGCTCTGGCACTTCTCGTGCTCCATTACAACTTTTAAATCGAGTCAAGCAGCTTGTGTAACAGGAAGTTTGCATCCACTTATCCTTATCTCCTTTCACCACTGGTGCGACTTCAGAACACTTAGCCCCTAATTTATAGGGTAATATCAATAAACAAACACATAGAATTAACTGCCCCCCTGAGGAGAACGGAAACACCGGGGACAAAATCTCTTCTGCGTTCTAGACACTGGACAGACTATCTTGTCAATCCGAGTTCGGTCCAAAGAGAACCAGGCAAAACACTACTTGTGTTTCCACGCTGTTGGTTTGATAGTAGAAACCTTTTTAACATGAATACAGCGTCAGCGCTTTTACCAACTAATACAGACAAGGAGCAGGATTCATACTCACTGCTTGCTTAGTGTCACTGCATGCACTTCAAGCCCCAGAACTCCCAGAAAGCTTACTATTTCTCACTCTCCAAATTACTTTCTCCTCGATGTCATCACATGCGAGACAAACATCGATGAAAGAGGAAACAAATAAACAAACAAAATCCCAAAACACTGATGAAAAGAGGGGATTGAGGGAATATTTTCTCTTTGCTACGTAAGCGTTTCCCGGAGCATCGCAAGCTGGAGTCTCAAAACGGGGAAACAGGTTGAGGACAGCACAGCGAAGCTGGCAAGAAGCTGGAAAGTGGAAAGGTGACACAACTCGTACCAAATTCTCCCTTCTGTGGGGATCCGGATCAGACATCTCTATTAATACGAAGTTATGGGAAAAACCGGTACAGATCAGCCAAACACAGCACTTTGTACCACTGCCTGGACACAACGCTAACCTGGGATTCGCAGCCGGCTTGGAAAATCAATACGGGGACTCTTCACTTACCCGAAGGCGTTGTCAAGCTCGTTAGGCTGCTTGACTCCCAGCGCGAACTGTTCTGCCAGCAGCCCCCCGAGAACTCGGCTCTGAGATGGATGCAGCAGCCACGCAGGGCCGCGGCCCAGAGGTCGCCCCGCCCGGGCGGGGGCGGCCAGCTCCGCCTGGGGCTTGCACGGGGGGCTCGCCGGGAGCCCCGCAGAGACTCGCCGGGCACGGAGCGCAGCGGCGGGCCGCGTTACCGCAGCCGCGGGGCTGCCGGGGGTCCCGGCCGGGGCTGCCGGGCGCGGCCGGAGCCGGGCACCCCGGTGGCAGCGGGAACCGCGGCAGCCGCTCCCCGCCTGCGACTTGCGCAGACTTTTTCCCACTTCTTTAAGTGAAAAAGAAAAAAAAGTCCTAATTAACGAACGCTTAAGGAATCCGTAACACACGCTCACCGTCAGGCCGGTTACCGCGTTAATCCCGCAGCGACAAACCCGGCGAGGATTAACCAGGTCAACTACAGCCAGCCCCGCGAAGCTGCGGGGCGAGGCGGCGGGAGACACCCCCCCCCCCCAGCCCCCCAGGGCTCGCCCCCAGCTCGGGGCGCACCCCCGCGGCCGCGCACGCCGGACCCCCTCTCTCCCTCCCTCCCCCCGGACTCACCCAGCTTCTCCGCCCGCAGCCAGAGAGGGGCCGAGGCCCCCAGCAGCAGCGAGAGCAGCAGCGAGGGGGCGGCCCGCGCCCCCCCGGCGGGGCCCACGACTCCGGCTCTCGGCGGGGCGGGCAAGGCACAACTTCCCCGCTCCCCTCCCGCTCCTTTCTCTTCCTCTCCTCCTCCTCCTCCTCCTCGCCGGGGCGGCTCCGGGGCCAGCCCGCGCTCCCGCGGAGGCGGGCGGCCTCCCCCCGGCATCCCTCTCACCCCGCAGGTGCTTCTGCAGAGGCGAAGGAGCCGTGCGGGGCTGCCTGTGGCCCCGGCGCTGCCCCGGCTGCAGCGCGGCCGACTCCCGCGTCCCCTGCCCGCGGCCGGGGGCGGGGAAAGGAAGCGGCGGGGAGGGAAGTGCCGCGGCTCCCATTGGGCTGCGGGGAGGGGTGCCACCTCCTCCTCCTCCTCCTCCCCCCCCTCCTCCCCCTCCTCCCCCTCCCCTCCCTCCCCTCCCCTCCCCTCCCGCCGCCGGCCGAGGGGTGCCTGCGCGGAGGCGGACACGGGGGGTCCGGCCCCCGCACCAGGGCTGGGCTGTGCCGGAGCCTCCCGGCCCTGTCCCCCGCTCCCGGGGCGCCGTGTCCGCGCAGGGGTGCGGGACGCGTGTGGCGTCTGCGGGCTGTCGTGCGGTAAAGCTCCGGGCTGACTGATTACGGGTTGTTTTTAAGGGATGCTGTGGGCAGCTGCTGTGATAAACTGGAGTGCGTGCTTGACTTGCATGTCCTAGAGACGACTGGTAACTGTTAGATTTTATAGTGTTTAGAAAAAGTCAAGTTTAGTAAGCCTTTATTCTAACTGAGCTCTTGTTTTGTAAGAGTTAATGTCTTTTTTTTAACTTTTTGGACACCATAGGAATTCAGGCATGTTTTTTACCATGTGTCCGACACATTGCATGCTTGGTACGTGTCTTTAACACAGGTTTTTAGTAGTTGAGGCTTTCCCCTTCTTTGGAAAGGAGAGTTTGAAATCTAGACTGAAACGCTAGAGGTGGTGTCAGGCAGAGCGTTCACTACCACGGCGGTTTCGCCGTCAGAGTAACCCTAGCTGGACCTCCCCAGTGAATGCCAGCACCCTTCTGGCTGGAGGAGGCTGTGGTGGGTCACTCGCTGCAAGAGTCTGGGAGCCGAGGGGCTTCTAAAGAGCAGTGTGTCCACTCGAGTGAGAGTGGCCTGTCACTGTGTTTGTCTCAGATTGTCGGGAACAAATCCATACAAAAGAGGGTGATCATGGAGGGGAAGGGGAGAGAGAGTCAAACTCTGCAACAGCCTCAAGACTGGATTTAAAAAGACGACAGAACTGGTAAAAATACTGTGGTTGTGGAAAATAGCTTCCCCAATACCAAATCCCGGTTCAAAACCTTCAAATGAGACCCAACGTAAATGAAAACATGAGGGAGAGAAATAGGACTATACAGACATATATCACTTGTGAAGGAGTTGCAGTTATTGAGAAACTGTGTAACTGCGTAAGAGCACACAGCGTTTTGTATCAGCTTCAGCAGGCAACCAAATCCAGTCAGTCCCACACGGGTTGGTACCGGGAATCGTGCTGATCAGCATTCCATCAGCTGAGAGCTAGAATATGTTCTTGAATAACAGCACCAGGTTGTAGCTGTATTTGTGAAGGGTCATGATAAATATTGGCAGAAAACTCCTGCAAGACAACCCCAAGTATTTCACGGAGACAGTGCTGCGATGAACCGAGTCTGGTGATCTTGGGCAATTCGACACGCGAAAACCTCTGCCGTGGTGCTCGCAGATAGTGTTGCTAGTGCTGAGCTCTCAGCAGAACTTGGGGGGTTGGTAGTTGGTACAGGTAAGTTAGCAGCCTTGGAAAGCCAAAATGTTTTTTGCCTGCCTCACACCTCTCAGAGGCTTGTAAGGAGGGGGATGGTGGGTTGGCAGACATCGGGAAAGAAAGCTTTCTCCTTCTCCTGGGCATTGGAGGCTTGGCAGTGCCCTCTGTGGCAGATAGCTAGAGAATAATTCCCTTCACAGTTATTTTTATTCTGACGATTTGTAGTAAATTGATAAGTTATGCCCTTGAGACCAGGGCTGTAAAATACCTGGGAGAGGTATTTGTTTTCCTTTGCAGTTGGTGAAGGAGTTGGCTGTACAGGAAGGTCGCCTTTTCAGTCTTCTCACCATCCTGGGCTCAGCAGGAGCTGGTTGCTTGTTCAAGGCCACTTGTTTTCCATTGCAAATGTCTATAACGTTCAGGTGGAAACTTCACCTCTTCCAGAAGGTGCTGGAAGCACAGGTTTCCTATTGACTTCGGTAGGATAATGAATAACACAATCAGTGCAGTAGCTTCTCTATTATTTATTTTGCTATTAAATTCACATTGCTTTATCATGCCCTCTCCCTGCCAGTTTTCAATATGCTGTAGGCAAGGAACTTACTGTCAGCTTCCAAGATTAAATAGTCATTAAGATGAATGAAGTAGTCTATAGCTCTCAAAGCTGTTATTCAAGGACTTGCGTAACCTCTGTCACATTGCTACATTGGTTCATGTGTACTTTTCCAAATTTCCCTTTGTAAGGAGGAGAATTAAAGCCAGCTTTTAAACAAATAGAATTTTAAAGGCAAGGGCTTTGAGTCAAGGCAAAAGATTAATTCAGAAAGAAGGCACACATTGAGCCTGACTAAGGACTTGTGGGGGTGTCACACAATG
Organism: Opisthocomus hoazin; assembly: GCF_030867145.1. NCBI lineage: Eukaryota > Metazoa > Chordata > Aves > Opisthocomiformes > Opisthocomidae > Opisthocomus > Opisthocomus hoazin. The sequence continues at coordinate 75,281,097 of NC_134415.1, forward strand.
GGAGTTTCACAACATGAAAACTCGCTGGCAGACCACTTCTGACAGCTTCATGCAGCTGGTTTGGGTCACTAATACCATATCAATCTGAAAGAGACAGGATTCACCCAAGCATGTAGACAGGTTACTTTTTAGCATAAGCACGTGCCCTTCTTTTACAGTAGTTTTCCAAGCACACAAGTTAGGAGTATTTTGTATGTTTAATTCAAATAGTATTAACTGAGTCACCTACAGCTAGATAATGTATCTCATCTAGCAGTCGTCATATAGATACCTTTACCGTGCAGCCACCTGCAAGCAAATTATGGTTTTACCCCACAGATGTCTGGCCTCAGAAAGAAGAGCAAGACAGGACTTCAGGACAAAATTGGCTCAAAACACTTTAGAAGGTGGTTGGTCAGTATGTCAGGGACGTACCCAGGCTTCATTTGTAGACTTGTACAGTCTGTAGCTTCATGAATTTACCTTCTTATCTGTACTTGTTATATACTGTTACATACTTGTATATAACACACACTGAAAGAGCTTCTGCTTAGCAGAACTGAAGCATCTAATGAGTCCTTGTGTGCCTCGTGTGATGTTAAGCTGATAGTTTGACTGGGGAAAGGGGCAGGCGAGGAAGGAAAAACACACTGAAGAGTTTACCTAAGTTTATCTTGCAAGCTTGACACTGTATACATACTTTCTTTCAAAAGCATCTTGTTTCATGCATTTGTTTTAGGGGAAAATAAAAAAGAAGAAGCCAAAACCCTAATTTATACCAAGAGGTTTAAGTTTCATCTTAATGGAGTAGCCTTGCTTTTGTGCAGCTGACAGGAAAGTTCCTGTTCTTCAGAAGTTGTGAGCACTTTCTTTGCTGACTGTATAGAAGAAGGGGAAGGAATCGTAAGGCCCAGTGAGGTGGAGAGGACCCAAGGTCACAAGTCACAAAGCGCAAGAACAATTCTAGACATTGAGAGGTATGTTAATCTCGTCATTTAGCAGAAGGATGGCTTGCAGATTGGGAGGCCTTTTAACGGTCTTTATACATGCGACAGGTTTTGCATTTTCATTAGTGCAAAGCAAATAGTATAACAAATTTACAAGATAAAGCTGAGAACAAAGTGCTCTGGTTGCTGATCTCTGTGTGTTCAGGTACTGTGTTCTGCCAGAAGTGCATGTGGTAGTTGTATAAGAAACCAGAAAATAAAACATATAAGGTAAAAGCCTAAGATGTGTCTAGATTCAACATTTGTATATGATGTGCAAGGAGCCCTCCTTGCTGAAAATGATTAGGCTACAGCAAAGTCAGTGCTGCTGCGAGATTGTAGCATGGCTTAGAAAGTCTGCCAAGTTCCTTGAGAGACACCTGAATTATTCTGTATATGTAGAGCATTTAATGGACACAGCACGCTGTGCTGTGTTTGTGTCACTGGAAGGCGAAGGCCGTGCCTACGCAGCAGGGGAGACATTTCAGCCTGTATAACACCACCCTCTATTGAGGTCTGCATGCCATTAAACCAGCTGGGGATGGACTAACCTTCAGGACTCCTCTGGGCTTCTGGATGTTCACGTAACTACTGCTGCAGAAAAGGTCTTCTCCATTTGTAGCACACTGCAGGACTGGTCTCTCCTCATCAGAGCCAGCCTTGGTTCTGGTGAGGCTCACCTTAGCAACCTCCATCCTTGCTTACTGTAAGCATCCTTCTCCATGGGTGAAAATGCACAGCAGTGAAGGAGTTGTTAGTAAAATAACATTTCCACTTCGCAAGTAGTTCTGAGCCAGTAACTAAGAGGATGTCATGACTGAGTGCTTCATTAAGGGAAACATCAGGTGAAAATCGGACTGAAAAAGAACTTCAGACAGAAGCAGCAGTTTAGCTCGCACTGGCACAGGTCAGTGCCCACACCCGTATGGATGAGTCGGAACTGTAATACTGGCGTTATGCAATTACACTGGTAGCAAAAATCCTCAGGCGGGAGAGACCATAAATATTCTTAGACTTTAAGAACACAGAAGAAGAAATTGAAGGCAATAAATTCGTATAATGATCTCCAGGAGAGAAAACCAAACTGCAGCAGGCTTCAAGACTTCGGTCATTTATTTGCAGCAGCAGAGAACGACAGGTGGTGTCCAGGCGGGAGTGGTAGCAGGGCCCTTACCAGCGCTGGCAGGGGATGCCTGTGGGGTGACTGGATGCCAAGGAGATACACAGCCTCACTCACCACAACAGCAGCAGTTGGGTGTAACTCTAATGAGAGCCATATAGGGGATGAATGCGCACTTTTCATCACTCTAATTACTGTAACCTATCCAATCAAGTCACCTATTATGATGTAATTATGAGATCAAGCTGAAGACTAATCATCTGTCCCACTGCCACATATTCTGCAGTTTCTCACAGCTGCTTGATAGTCTTAGGTCAGAATTTTTCTTACTTTCAAGCGAAATGAAATAGAGTTGCTAATCATCCGGATTTTGAAGACAGACAACCAGACGTGCCATGCTGCCGCCTTAAATTCTGTCAAGAAATATGGGGCAGAATGTTCCTTTTCATTTAAACATATTGTTTTAGGGTTGCCTTGAAAAATATTATGATCTAGAGATTCATGACACTCTTTGTCAAAACAGAGCCTACTATTTCATAACTTACTAGTTGGCAGCATCCTTGATCAATTTGTCAGTGACAAAGCTCTCATTGCTTTTTGTAGGTGTTTTAAAGAGTTTTCCTGTTTCTGTAAGGTATTAGCCCTCAGACATTTTAAAAATAACAACTTTTTCCCCTTAATAGATAGGTAGAAAGTAATTTTTAACAGTAGCATGGTTTGGGTTTTTTTTTTGAGGGGGAGTTTGCAGCTGAATTTGCACTGTCTGCGGTTTTTTTCATGAGAAACAACTAGTGTTAATCATTTACTCATGTTTATGAGGCTCCATGCAAGCAGGAGCTAAGAAATTACTTGTGCAAAAGATGAGGCAATATGTGGTCACTTCCAGGAATAACCAATTATGTTTGAATCACATGCCTTTTTAGTAAAGACAGCAATCAGTCTAATTATATTCTTCCGAAAAAAGAGTAGAGTAATGGAAGATGAATGCAAGTAAGCAGAGTTTACCCATTTCTAATATAGTGAGTGTGGCACTTATTCTCATGAATACTGGAGAGGGCAGTTTACATGCCATTTTATTGATCAGTAAACCCCCGACTATACGGGTAAGAGCTTAGGGAGCTGAAAGCAAATACAAGCATGAGCTGAATGACTGCCCGATTTAACAGAAATCATCCAGTTTGCACCAGATCTAGTCCTTCTTCCTAATTTCAGGTGCTCATACTGCGTTGAAGTTTTCTTGCAGGGTGTGATGTGAACTCAGGCAGAAAGCCTCAGGAGTTGAAAAGTAAGTCCAGAGAAGGCCTTCTTTCCCTGCAATTGATTTCTTTGAAGAGAGAGGGATGGCAGTCATGCTTAGTAATTTAGTAATTAGCAATGTATGAGACTGTGCTCCCTTCCCCCCGCTGTGCTCACTTTGGGCCCTATGGAAGTCTGCAGTCTTCAGGAGCTTCACAGAAGTAAGCCAGTTATGCATAGTGGAGGCATGGCTCATAAATCTGCAATAATCATTATGTGCGGAGAAAAAGCTTCTTGTGCAACTTTTCCACATAGCATCGGGGCATTACACCAATGAATTACAAGGTCAAATTCTTGTAATTCATAACTGTCACAGCTGCGGATTTCAACTGTATATATAGTTTAAGGGTTCACTGTCAATTGCTTTTAAGGCCAGGCTATTTATTAAACCTAAAAAACTGATCAAAAGTCTTCTGTCTTTGTAAAGACCTTTGGGCCTTTTTAAAAATAATTTCACAAAAGTATGGGCTTGAGTTTGAATACTTTCTTATATTTTAATTAAAGTATTCAATGTATTATTGCACCTGTCTATGAAATAAAGAAATATAGAGCCTACCTTAGGTTCCTTGTCAAAGATAACTGGGTAATAGAAAGTAAACATAGCAGGCTGGTGAACACGCAAATCAGCTTTAAACATTTATTCCTCATAATAATAAATGATCAGTAATTGAGAATTTTTATCACTTAAAATTAGGTTTGTGTGGACAATATAATTTCTCTAAGTAAGAACTTTTGGCGTCCTTCTGTCTGCTTCTTTTCATTAAAGATGTTGTATTCTTAGTCATGTATTCTTAGTCACACGTGCATACTGCTGGCTGTTCTTGGCCCCAGGGCTCACAAATGGCCCTAAAGACCTTTTTTGAAATGTAGTACAAGTAGCTGAGACCTAGTTAGGTCTACCCCCTAGATTTAAATTCAGCCTGTATTTTAATTGTTTGCTTTATATCCTGTATGACATTTGTCCACCAAAATTGGACGTGATCTGCCCTCCTTCCCTTGAGCATGGGGGTGTTTTTGGTGCAGGGTGGTGGGGTTGGGCTGACTGCCTGTGTGGACTTAGCCTGGGAATTCACCTCCCGCGGGGTGCTCGCCTGCACTGGACGTTAGGGCTGGGGCCAGGATTTCACTGGGTGAGCAGCTCTGCTTCCTGATCTTCATTTCTAACCCTTGCTGCCTGGACATGTTGAGTTTCCACTTTTAGGGCTCTGCAGTAGATGTGTTTTCTTACCTGTTTCGTACACGTTTGTGCACAGCAGCTTAAAAGGTTTGAGTGAACACAGCTGGCTTCATCTGAAGAGATTCCTCCAGTGGACAAACAGCGCTGAGCACCTAGGAACAAGGAAATCTTCCGCTGGCATGACCAGCCCTGGCCAAGAATACCTGTGTGTGTCCACGGTCCCTGCAACGATCCCCACTACCCAGTCACAGTTCCTCATGTGCCCAGAGAAACAGACAGCTTCACAGAGGAGATGCTGTGGGGCGGCTAGGCTTAGTGGGGCACAAAAGGGTGCAGGATGCACCCAAACAGTGAGCACAGTGCTGGCACAGTCAGCCACAGCTAAGGCTGTGCTGGTGACTGCTCAAACCAAGGCGAAACTAACCCTGGTAATAATTACCTGGTATAGTCCTCAGTGGAAACATATACCTCTTATCTCTCGAGAGGACCTGAGTCCCTGAAGCTTCTGACTTTCTCAGACAGCACCCTGTTCTTCTGGGAATTATGAGGACTCAGAACCTTTTCAAGGGTAGCCATAATCTTTTTGGCTCAGACTTCTGCTTTCTATATTTGAATACTGTTCTTTTTATGTATTTTTAGGTATTTGACCTTCTGTTTCAAAAAAGACAAGTATGTTATATTAATCATCAGGATTTATGTCAGCACTGTTGACTGCTTTTCTGACTCACTTCGTAGATTTTACTTGGAAAACAGAGAGATCAAATGGATTTTGATTAATTCTCACTGTGTTACCTGGTCCCTCTCCCACACTGCCACCATTACGCCATGATTACTAGGGATCTAGAGAGGCAAAGCCATTGAAAATTGATGGTCAAGTATTCTGTGTCACACTATCCACTCCTATCACTGGCAAGATGGTGAATCACGACTTCTCCATTTGCCAGTTCAGCCACTGCTAAACAAGCAGGAATGGGGAGCCCAGCTGCTCTTCAGCGTCCTCTGAGTTACAGACAACTGTTGGAGCACGTGTAGGTCATCCCACATTGGTTTCTGCTGCTTGCAGAGGCTTGTTATGATGGACCATGAACCTTTACTTACTTCCTTGAATCTTAAAATCAGTATTTTTTCTTGATGTTCCTTGTTCTATGTTAGTGTCCCGGGGATTTTTTTGTTGTTGTTTTGATCTGTGGAATTACATTAATGTAATAAAAGAGCAAACATTGAACCAAAAGAAATAAAAACAGCTCGACAGAGATACCACAGTCAGAAAACAGTGATAACATTTGGAGCCAGCCATTCTACCGAGTGAAGGCTAACTTGTTGCTACACAAGAGAAATATTTATGGCTGTTTTGTTTTACTGGTCTTGTAGAAATACACATATAGCAAATTTCTCATAAGTACTGTCTTTATCTGAAAATCGTGTGCAAAAAAGCAGTAAACTCTTTTGATTGACATGCAGACATTAAAGTGTACGTGCCTGGGCACTCTTTCTGGACCTGGAAGCTCTGCCAAAGGAAGCATTACTACTTAGCAGTGCTGCTTGGGCAGAGTCTCTGCCTTCAGATTAGTTCTTGGGCCTGATCTAAAGCACCTTGAAGTTACTGGGGCAGCCTGTGCTGACAGCAGTGCAGAGTGCTCCTTAAGGCCCTTACTTTCCAGGTTCTGATGGATCTTGCCTTAGTGTTTGTAGATATTGCTGTACCCATAGCTCTCTGCTTTGCTCAATTTCTTCAGTTTGCAGAGCAGCAGAAGGGAGCATGTGCCTGCACCTTAGCTGTTCAGCCTTCACTTAAACTGCGGTATCCACCAGTGCACCAGTCCATGAACATGAATATCTGCAGAGGATATGGTCGCTTCTGCAGTCTCTGCTGTGGATTACTGCAAAAGGGCACATTAGCCTTTTTCACAGAATAGACTTTCTCTGGTGTGTAATTTAGTCCATGTCCCAAAAATTGCTGGAAAAGAAAATAATGCAGAAGCATCTTCTCAAAAACAGTCATTACAGTATCAGTTTTTTTAAAGTGAGTAATTCTGTTACTTCTGTTTTGATCTAGAGGTTTTATCTTTCTAGTGACTTTCTTTCTTCTTTGAGCTCCGCTGACCCCCTTCAGCATTAGAAGAGGGTGTGTGTTCCTGTGCTAGTGTTTGTGCACGCAAGTAATACTGAAAAAAATTATATGCTTTTCATAGGGTAATTTGTATTTTTAATCTTGGGAGCATAAACATATGAACAAGTATGACATCCTTTGTTTAATGCTTCTCCTCTGTTATCCTGCTTTACCTTGAGGTAGTACTTGTCGTTACTGCTTAAGCATGTCATTGTTTTGCATATCTTTAGGGAGTCCAGATGTGCTCACAATTAGAGGCCAACTCTTATTATTTGTATTATCATAATGCAGAGAGAGGTCACTGCTCTATTGTGCAAGACCGCAATGAAACACATCATGAGGAGCAGACCCCCATCCCCAGGCTTCTCTCTATTAAGGGACAATGATCTATCCTCAGACCTAAATTTAGTGAACAATAGCAGCTGTTCGAGTGAAGTTTCAAATCAGTCCGGTCACAGGGTCCCTTTCTTGGCTTGGCTTCCCCTCCGCCAGGTGCTCACCTGATGTTGTGTCAAGCAGATTCAACTTGCTGAGCCAGCACGACATTTTCTTGACAACAACAGGAATGGCTTTCTGCTGTGTTGGGGACCTGAATTAGCTCAGCAGCAGATCAGAAAATCACCAGAGCTGGTGTAAGGGGGAAGGACTGCGCCGCTGGGGCAGGGGAAGCTGAGGTCTGGGAACTTGGCGAGAGGGAAAGGGGGGGTAAAATGTCGGGGCAGCTCTCTTCCACAGAGGGGTAAATCCTCCCAGCCTCGGTGCGCCCCCGCGCTGTAAGCTTTCGGGCGTAGCTCTGCACACCTGCCCCCCCCCCTTGCTCTGGCGTCTGCCAGGCTTCCCGGTGAAGAAAACTTCCTCAGGAAGGAAACTTCCCTCAGCCGTCAGGAAAATCCCTCAGCCAAGGAAAAGCTAAAGCTGGTTTGACGCCTGAGCGACGGCTTTGCTGTGGGGCTGGCAGCATGTCAGTGCCAGCATGAGGGGCAGGCCACGCAGCTGGGGACAGATTACACTCTGGCTGTTTAAAGCATTAGAATTAATTTAAAATCAATCCATCTAAATGCAGGTGACTGCTGTTGCGGTCGATGGAGATGTCAGGCTTGGCTCAGTGGCCTAAACAGAGGCACCTTCTGCCTTTTGAGATGCTTGGATGATCCTCCTGCCTCCCAGCTGCTGGTCCAGCAGGGCAGGGGTCTCCATTGCCCTGGGGTGACACCTGCCTGGCTGGGTCCTGAGGGCACCCCAGGCCTGGCTGTCCCTGCCCGGCCTCCTGGAGCTAACCCTCTGCCCATGGCCCAGGGCCCCAGGTCAGAACCCCAGGACCATCAGCCGCTGCCCCAGCGATGCGGCAGCAGGGCCGGTCTCCAGCTCCCACAGCCCTGCCCTGCCTGTCCTCCCTGTCCTAGCCACGGGCCCACATCCCAGCCTGGCCTTGGCCTGTCCCCGTCCCCAGGGAGGTGTCCGATGCCCGGGGATGGGGCTGTCCCCGCACCCCGGCTGCCCTGCTCTTGCCTGGGGCGGTGGGACAGACGCTGGCTTCCAGGCCCTGCCCTGGGTCCCCCTCATGGTGCATGATGCTCAGATGCTGCCAGCCCTGGGTGCACCTCGGGGATACCCTAAAACAGCATGGCTGTCGCCAGGGACCTGTGCTCAGGCAAAGGGACCAAGCTGCACGAGTCTCCAGAGTTGGGCAGCGGGCACACGGCTGCGGGGCTCAGCACCAGCCGCCTCTCAGCAGGGTTTGATCTGAATTTGAGGGCTGTGGAGGCACGCTCAGGCCTTCCCTGCCTCCTGGGGAAAGGCTGCCTCTCACGTCATGGCCGCTGCTGGTACTCCAAAGAGGCTTGAAACCCTCAGAGGATAAAATCTTGAGTCGACTGGGCTGCCTGTGGCGCTGGCACCCATTAGCGAGTCCAGAGAAAGCACTGGCTTTCCCACAGCATTTACCTTTTCACTGGTTTAATGCGGGTGGAAATGACGTGCTGGGTTACTAACCCCAGGATTTCTCATGTCAGTTATTCCAGTTCACCACGCTCTTCCCAGGGAATGTTTCCATGTCCCTGAAACAAGAACGGATCAGACATAGCTCCAGCTGTTTGCAACAACCCTGTGTTTGTCTTTTGGACGCTCAAAAACATTTTAGAGAACTTGTTTAAAGAAGTTTGGGGTTTTTTTTCATTACTGTGAGTGACTTTGCTTTTGCTTCTGAGGAGAAGGGGAACTACCTGTTCCTGTGGACCAGCAGCACTGCTCAGCCAAGGAGAGAGGACCAGGAGATTTTAGTGGGAGAGGGACTGCAACTCTAGAATTTGGAGAAAGGTTAGTGAGCGGTGCATCCAAACAGCTCTCCATCAACACACTTTCACAGACAGGTGATTGAAATGGTCAAGTACAGCCCCCGCTAACTCCTGCCTTCCATGACGAGCACTGTTGCTTCTCCAGCAGTAGCAAACTCCATGCAGATGGGCTCTCTTCTGGATTGCTGGATGAGCAATTTCTTTTTATGAGACTACTGGGAGATTAAATGTTCAGGTGTTTTGGAATACCATGGAAACCAGGAGGTGTTAGAGGTAAAGCCTTTTATGAGAGATGTTTATGCAGGCTGAACATTTGACTGTTCTGAGGATCTCTACAAAGATCGTGTGGTCTGTACTACTGCTTCTGCTCCTTTTGTCTTTTTCTCTCAATCTTGGCTTTATATCTTCTTATACACTGATCTACATGCTCAGACCAGTAAGTCAGTCCTTCTGCAGTGTGAAATCTTTCCTTCTGTTCCTCTCTAAAAGCCTTTACACATCTTTCCCATGCGGTCCTTTTCAGATATGCTGCATCAGGCCATTTTACAGCTACACTGTTGCCCTGTCTGCTACTTGTGTATGCTGAACTCTCGTTTCCTTCAAATTTCAGGCTGCACATTTGGTTAGTAACAATCAGAAGATTTACCTAATAAATGATACAGTTAAGCAAATCGCTAAGGAGCCTTGCAAATACCTTGCCAACCCATCCTCTTTAAAGCAACACAAAAAGCAGTGTAAGCTTTATCTACTTAACATCGAGGTTTTTATTGTCACTTCGTGCTAGCTCTCTTTCTCCCCTGATGTCATACAGGATGATTACAAAACTGTAGTTTATTAAGCCCTGATATAGGTGATTTTTTTCTGGTTTGTTTTGTTTATTAGTTTTAGATTTGAATGTTTTAACAGCATATTTATGGACCCTTGTTAACCTTTAGCATTCCTCATATTTTCTGTCTTGGCCTGGCTTTCACATCTCTTGCTATTGTTAATCCCCACAGCCCAAATTTGCCTAGTGTGGACTCCATCATTGTACATCATTTAATGAGACATTTCTCTAGTCATCATTACTGCAGATCAATAGAAGCAAATCCCTGTCTCCTGACTGGTTTAGCTAAGTATCTCATGCATGACTGTCTTTCCAATTTGATCCAGTTTAGCAGTCTGCTTCTCCCTCCTCCCCAACCCCACTACTCTAATCTGCAGAGACAGATATAAATCTTGAGCCAGACTCCAGCGGGTTTCTCTTGCATGGTCTTCCCTCAGTTCATGCAAAGCACTCCCTGACCGACTGGCTACTACAGCCAGACAAACAGCTGCCTTAGCAGTTGCACTAACAAATGAAAGGGGAGGGAGGCAGGGGCAGTGGAGGGAAGCTTTTTGCCCTTTGGGTCCTTGTTCACTTACTTTACTGAGAAATTCAAAAGCTAATGAGGACCCATTGCTGGAGGGAAAATGACGGTAATCTGTGATCTTTGGAAAAGAGTGAAAATCTGTCAGCACTAGTGAGCGCTTCACATCAGCATATCTTTTCACAGGCTACCCCACAAGACAAAGGGGTTAGAAAACGACAAGTAGAAGCTGAGATTTTGCTTTTCATTGCCCTGCCCTGTAGGCTGGCTGTGGGATTTACTCTCTCTCTCCTCTTACCGTCTTCCCCCCCTCCCCTCACTTCAAGACAGGACTCATGAATGCGGTTTAACTCAAGGAATTTTTAGTGCTACGTAACTGGACACAAGCAGTCCAAACTAGACATAGACATCTAGGGCCTTTGGGTGCCCTCCTCCTTGCCTCCTCAGCCACTCAGCCATCCCCTTTTCTGTTTTTGCGGTCCTTCCAATTGCTGCTGTGTGCTGTGGTTTTGTGAAACTAGGTACAGATGTGTTTAAATGGTGGCACACGGTCATGTGTTTCACTTTACGAGATTTTAGGTGCCTGACTGGCACATGGGAGCCGATTAAAATCAGATGGCAGGAGTGAGTATTACCTTGAGCTGCTTGGCCTACCTTTCTGATGGAGATTGCTGCCACTGTGGCAGGGATGATGGCATGGCTCCTGGACTGGCTCAGCTGGGAGCTGCCCTGAAATTTGGCAGCTTTTGCTCTGGAGTATGAAAACAACCTGAAGCTGGCATCAGTTTGTGTTAACGTGTTGGGTTATAACCTTTGGCAGCCCAGAAGCTGCTTTCTACCTGATCCCTCTGGCTGTAGGGGTAACACCTTGTGCCTGTGCACTGAGGTGTATGTTAGGGGAGGCTGCCAACCCACCCTGAGCCAACGATTTCAATCTTCTGTTATAAGTGCAGCAGAGCCCTAAAGCTCTGTGTCTTAGATCGTTAGGCGGCTTGTATGATACCGTTCACGTATACATATGCACAAACATACAGGAAAGATTTATCTTTACAAGTATAAAGAAGATGATAGTTACTTGCTTTGCTGGCAGTAACGTGCATTTTTCTCCCCCAGATATAATAGCCTATATTCTTTACTATAAAGGCTGATCATTTGTCTGTATATATTTCTATTGCTCTCAATGGAGTTTGAAAGATGAATGCACAGTTTGCAGGGTGCTCTGGTGTATACTGCTGTTCAGGTGGGGAATTGTAACAGAGTCTGCTTTTCTCTGTTGCTCGCTACACTATTTTTCTCCTCGTTCAGAGTCTTCTCCCTTGCAGATCCTCTCTCTGTCCTGCACTTTGGAATGCAGGAAATTATGTTCTGTAAGTAGATTTATGATAGAAACGACAAGGTTTATAAATAATCTCTCACACAGTTTGGATCCCTCACTTTGTGCCAGGATGCAGTTTTATGGAAGAGATGCCCTTAAAAATAACATGTACCCCATCATTTACAGATTTTACAAACCCTCCTTTTAAAGTTAGATTTCTAAAGCCCATGAATACTCTATTCCTGAATAATTCTTGAGATTTAGGTGAAAAAATCCGAAGGCTCAGGTGACTGCTAGTATTTGTTTGGTAAGTGTGTTAGAAGGAACATAAAGAAGGAAACAGTTCAGTGCTGCTTTTTCTTTGAAGGTCCTGGTTTAATGGGATGTTACAGTGACACCTGGTGGAAAACAGTGTTGGAAGTGTAAGAAAAATTTCTGTGTCATAAAACGAGATGTTATTTTGAACAATGTCTTTAACGTTATTACTGTATTGACTATCTGTATTGTAGTAATGGTTAGAGCCCATTTGTGCAAGGTACGCATGTACTACACTTATATGAATGTGCAAATTCTCACTGACAAGAACTATCAGCATAAGTAATTGTAAATCTTTCCAGTTATAAAGAAAGAGTTAGTTATGTGTATTTAATAGCAGCCAAATTTCCTTGCCCTGAGCCAAATGTCAACATTTTTATGTGTCTGCTGACTTCTTCAGGCTTTCAGATGCATCTTGATTACATTCCTCGCCAGGATCTTAACTTGATCCCTCCTTTTATGCTCCCACTAAAAAGCAAAGCAAAGCCCAAAAGTGTTGAAAAATTAAATGCAATTATTTTTTTTTTTTTAAGATTGAACTTAGACACAGATATTTACGTGGGCTACATCTAAACTAGCCATGCCCAGCAGCATTCCTAATCCTGAGTGACCACATAGATCGACTGTTAAACTGTTCAAATTACCCCTGGCTGGTTTTGGTCCATGTCAGCACTAGCCCAAGTAATATCCAGGAACAGTTCAGGAGTTAGTGAAAGCTAGGAGCCATTCCCCATAGGTGTTTCTGTTGTGGCCATCCTTTCCTGGAGCGTGAGTGATTTTCAAAGTGTAGATGTGAGTTAACCTATGCCACCTTGGTGTGGGTACACTTAATTTACTGGTGCAGACCTAGGGACCATATCCTGAGGCTGCTAGATCTCCTGAATATCCATCCAGAGCACAAAGTGCTCTGCCTCAGGAAGAAATTGTAGCCTACAGCTGCCTGCCACCAGATTCCTCTTCAGTTTTCTGCTCATGTGAGCTCTGATGAAGCTTCTTCAGCCAAGATGAGCTGGATTAGCAAAGAGCTACTATTTAAGCAGTCAGACTAAACTGGCTTATTTTGGCTGGAGCTAAGGAGTTCCCTCCTGAGCAGATTTACTAATGGGCTGGAGGGGGGGCAGCATCCTTCTGGAGTGAAGTGACAAGGAAATGGAGCAGTAATTCCCCCTCACCTGTGTAGCTGAAAGCCCTTAGCTGAAATCTAAGCTCACCTTAGATGAGTCTTACTCTCATCTAGGAGTTCCCTTGAGTAGTGGTGAGGAGGCTGAGATAATAATGCACAAGGAAACCCTTGAACACTTCCCAGGGGAAGTGGAAGTAAAAAAGGAAGGAGCCCGCTCCACAAAATCTTTCCTTCCTCTGACCACCTTCGAGCCATGTGCTTGGCAATATCCATTGCCTTTCTCCAGCCCACCTTATCCTTTGCTCCTGCCTTGATGCTTTTAGCTCCTTTCACCTACCATGCATGGGCTCAGCAGGACATGGGGGTGTGCGGCAGCCTGAATCAGAGAAAAGAGCATCAGGTTAATGCTAACCAATTCACTTCTGTTGTTGCTGGGTTAATGCTAACCGGATTCTCAGTCTGGTTGATTGCATGACTGAAGGACTGTTTGCCTGGCAAGTGAGAGGGGCTTGGGAAGGTGAAGGAGCATTTAGGCGTGGTGGGAAAGCGGGTCCCCTCTTTAAGCAGCAATGACAGGATGTGTTAGTTTATATCACTAAAATGCTATGTTAGTTATGAAATAGCACAATTTATTTACAATGCATAATAAACATGCACAAAAATGACATAACATTTGTTTACATATCCATACATACGTCTAAGCTGGATCAGTTTCCTTTTGCGGTTCACAGAATGACTCCGGATAGCTCTGTGGTGCAATCCAGACGTGCCGCAGACTGGGAGCTGGACGTATCTTAAGCTTGGGTTCCACTGGCCTCTTTAACACAAGTCTCCAATTTTATGCAGGACTCTTAATCTCTTTTTAAATCAGATACACAATTCACCCATCTGCTTCAATTTTATTCCATGATACGGGCATGAATTTACTGGTACAGTTGTGCCCACTGATGCAGAGACTCCCTAGCGGACTGGCTTTGGTTAGTTTGTGTCTACATTGCATCGGAAGGCAGACAGGGCCTGTTTTGAGTGGTATTTTGGTGTGGAAATGAAACATTTAGAAACAGTAATTAAAATAAGAATTAATCAATGTTTTTCTACTGACTGATACTAACGGTAGTGTTCAAACAAGGTTATTCATCATCACAAACAAATTTTCTTCATTGTATCCACTTGAAAATATTTAGAAATAGATTAATCCTGGTAGAAATTAAGATTAGGCCAGTTTTCACTCTTTCCCTGTTTCCGTGTTGCTTGGAGCACCTGATTAAAAGCATTGCACTTAGTTTCCTCTTTACGTTAATGATATTTATGTAAGGAGATACGCCAGCTTTCATTGGTCAACCCTTTTGTTTCAGTGGTTTAATAAGAAACTATGAAATAGACGTTGTGCAATCTCAAGAGAAGTGCTCCAGGAAGCTGCAAAGTTGTTGAAGGAACGGAGTGTAAACAAGGATATAAAAAATATTTAATAAACCAAAATGCAGAAATTTCATAGTCGCATCTCCATCGTCTAGGCTAAACAGAGTTTGTATGGCCATGTCAAGGAAAGAATCAGACTCCCAGATGAAACTATTTAAGTTATGAGGAACATTTGCCTGTGGGATCTCCCGCTAAACAGAGTTGCTGCTTTTTACTGTGCATGGATTTCTGCAGTGTATTGTACTTTCTCAAAAAATTGTCAAGACTTATGTACAAGTAACCTGGTAAGTTTTGAAAATCTGTACTTAATCTTTTGAAACACAGATGGTCGTTAGCACTGTAAGAATTTTCTATTATGTATCAGCTTTTTGGAAATTTTTTTAAAGAATGTATTTGAGTAAAAGCAGAGTTTGAGAATGTTTAACATTTGAATCTGTGGACCCTGCTAAGGAAGAAAACCCATTAACCAGATTGCATGGCTTTTCTTTTTGTACTTTCTTTATTTATTTTTCTTCTGAAATTACTATAAATGCTAAAGACCCTGGAGGGTGAAGGAGAGAAACCTTCTTTCAGTTCATCCACTTTACTTCTCAGTTTCTGTCTAGTCTGTGACTTTTCTTCTGTAAACTTAGGAAAAGTGTAAATTCACAAGAAATTGACTGGGAATCCATGGCTTGCACAATTATCCTGAACTAGTTTCAGCTACGTTTTAAGGTCATCTATGCTTTGAATGGTGGATATTTGTTTAAGTACTAAAGTAAATGGTTGGATCCTTAATCTTATGCTTTCTTAGTGTTCCTTTGAGTAGTCAAGTGGAATTTTTTTTTTCCTTCTACTGATACACAACAAAGATAAGCAAAACCTCTCAAATCCAAGCAATAATTCTGCATGAGGCTTTTAGGAGTTACCTCCTTGCTTCTGTTTGCCCGAAATGTTGATATTGTTTAGAAGATCGTGTACCTTTGCTCTGCACAAAGGACATTTTGTGTCTTGGGGCTAACTAGCTGTGGAAGCCTACTGCAGAGGACTATCACCTGCTCTATTTTATTTCATATATTTGTCTGACAGTTCCTTTAAAACTATTTCTAACTCTTGCACTATTGAAAGAGTTAAATGCCTTCCCTGATGGAAGCCTATCATGCAATGATATCTTTAATGGGGATCCTTTGATTTAAGCTGAAATTAATGCAGAATAAGAAATAAGTTGCTCTTCCTCTCAGCTTTGAAAGACAGGAAAATCGCATTCATGTTCAGTGAATGTATTGTGTAATGGATTCAGACGAAAAAAATACAATCTTGCAGTCTGAGAGCTGTAAATCTTCTTCTTTGCCTCCAGTCTACTTACTGTGTTCACATTTGCTTTGTGACACCTTTGATTCTCACTATTGTCACGGTGTGCCTGGTGTGCTGAAAATTTCTTCCTGAGAGTGGTTTTATTAAGGGTGCTCTTACCTGTTTGCAGGACAAAACTTCAGACCCAACATTCAGCTTCTCCAAGGTTGTTACATACATCCTGAAATCATTCGCACTTCACAAGTGGTGACTGGTTTTGCACACTGAGTGATGTGAAAGAATAGGCACCTTAGCTCAAGAGCACTTTTGGCAGGAGAGGAAGGGCTGTCACCATATGGCTGCGTAAAATCCCTTCAAAAGCAGGCCACACAAAAGGCATTTGTCTTGAAGGAAAGTCTTTCTGCTCCCAAGAGGTCAAAGCCACTTGGCTTTATTTATACTCAACATATTTATGAAGCGTTTGTTAGTGACTCAGTGAACCAGAATCAGGAGATGAGAGCCAAATTCCTACCTGAGATCATTTAATTAACACCAGCTGATTCTGCCAATGTCTGTGTTTGATGGTGCTCTGAAATTAGTCTTAAGCAAGAAGCTACTGGTGTGTCAATAATAACTTTCTTCAAATGAAGAAAGATTAGTCAAAGAAAATCTGTTTTACAAGCAACCAATGCTTGAATATATTTTAATCAAATAATTTTGTGGAAACATTCTGTCTCTGTAAAAATGTATGTATTTCTCTTATAGGAAGGAGAACTTGGAATTACTAACCTTTGCAATGTTAGTGACATCACTGGAGCAGTGAGTAATCGTTTACTTTGTTAATTACTGACGTTTTAGGTTACTGCTATTTGAATGAAACGGGTACAATGATCATATTGTCAGGCTTGTGTGCGGTTGCCTGTCTGGCATAAGTCATTAAGTTGTGTGCTTAGATTTGGCTCCAATTATTAAAGATACAACTATCCAAATTATTAAAGACACAACTCTCTTTTTTGTTTAAAGAAAACCTGTAAAGGGTGTGGATCTCTGCTGTGAGTAATGTTCACATTTATGATCTACAAGGTTCATAATCACTCATTTTTGAGAAAATGAGTCAAAACTAATCTTCCCTCCAAAATATGAATCATGAAGGCAGTTTTATTCAGCTACCTGTAAACAGTTAAATAGTGTATATTGTTTTCTCAATGATTTGATGAGAGAAAGCCTAAAATGACAATTGCTGAAAATTTAGAGTTCTGATGGTTCTGTCTATGGTGGAGGGATCTTTAGTTTAACGTGAGCTTTCCATAACATCATTCTTGTGAAGATGTTAGCTGATGTTCTCTTAGTTCAGATTTCAAATGCAATTCAAGCTGGCAGTTAAACATATTCTTTGAAGAGTGGCGGAGAATTCAGACATCAATATTTTCCACGGAGACTACTGGGAAGCAGCCTCTCAGCACCTGGTATCTAGCGAGGCTGGGTCATTTATGATGCTGGGACCATAAAAGGCTGTGTTGTCATGACAATACGTAGCAAGGTTGTCTCGCTTATTTAGGTTGCTGTGTATCTTTGCTCAGTGTTATCAAGTCTTACTGTTTTTTTCACGAGGCTTTGCAATGCTCCATATCAGTGCCTCCTCCTTCCAAAGTTGTTCCCTTCCAGCTTCCCTTTAAAAAGAAAAATGTACGTGACCATTAAGAGGTGGATGTGACAGAAAGAACAAGAAAGGTGCAACATCAAATCCAAACCATGTAATATTTATTACATCTTTGAAAACTCATGGCCAGTGCCTTACTTGTTGCAGAGCAGTGGGCTTGTGTTGAATGGTTTTCCACTGGGCTTGGCTGGGCTTCATACTGCCTATCTGTTACTCCTCTACAGAGAACAAGCAGTAAGACAAAGCTGGGAGGGAGGGAGGGAGCACTGGCCACACGCATTGTGGCTGGCTGGGTGACTCATTGCTAGAGCAAGACTGAACGTGGACTGTCTTAGCCAGGGCTCCTTCTGCCTCTGGAGCTGTGCATCAGCCCTTTCCCAAGGCCTACGCAAAGCTGATCACTCTCCCAGGTGACAGTCACAGTCTGCTCAGGTGTCCGGCAGTCCTGTCCGTGCTCTCAGTACACACAAGGGTGTCAAAGTCTTTACCAGAGCTGAACAGGTAGTTGAACATCTACTGTTTTACACAAACCAATATCTAAGATTAATTTATTTTTTCTTCTGCTCTGTATTTGATTTTACATTGAGAAGGGCACTATACCACATAACTGCCTTACTCTAGTATCTGTGTACCTCTAATCTCCGGTATATTTAATAGTTTTGTTACAGAGTTTAAGTGCTGTTAATGCCTATTTTATTGATAAGAAACCGGGACATAAAGGATCTGAGTGACTTGGTCATGCAAAATGTTTTACTGCAGCTGGAAACTGAACTATTGTCCTCACCCTTAGGGCTGGAGTATCCCTTCTCTTTAAAAATGTGCTTTCAAAGTCCTTTTTAAAGCCACCATCTGTCTTTGCAGTGCACACAGGGATGCCAGTTTTGGAATGCAACAGTGCAAACCAATTGTGCGCTGAAATGTGTAAGTATTGCCTTAACCTTGTCTCTGTAGCTCATCTCCAGTCCATCAAGTACCTTATCCAACAGCAGATGTGGAAAACCTAGCCAGAGCAGTGTTTCTATGAAAAGATGTAATGTCCATATTTTCTCTCAATATGTTTATTAATTCTCTTTTGGGAAGTCAATAGTTCTTGCTATGGGAGTTACCTGTAATATTAAAAGTTTTAACTGTGTTTGTCAAAATGTGAGGACATTTTACAGGTCATTAAGCTCAACCGCTCACCCAGATTTTCAGGCAGTGAGAAAGAACTAGTGTTTTTCAGGATTTCACTCTTCTGGGGCCTGTCTCAGAGTCGCATGCAGTTGTAAATGTAGAACTTGGTCTTTAGCAGATTGCTTTCTTGCTTTTACTGAACCAGATGGATAAGAATTAGCATTGGTCTGGGGCAACTGCCACCATAGCTTTTAAACTGCTCTTTTTTCTGGACCTCTTGAACACCTGAAGCTCATTCGTCCTTGGCTTCATTTTAACCTTGAATTTCTGGTTTTTCAAGTGTGGGTTTTCCTTCTTTCATTACTTGCCAGTGATAAGGTTTTGTAGTGTACTTCCACTGTAAGAAACTTATAATTAATTGATATTATCTGTTTGAAATACTCTGTGATTATACTTCTACTAATCCTGCATTTTATTAATTTGCTTCTTGGCAGAACAAGACATACACCAGAGCATGTGAGGTAAGTTAAATGCTACCAGATCAATAAAAAAAAATCATGATTTCAGTGATTGCTATGTCCATATAGTGCTAAGAAATACAATGTAGATACACAAACATCACTAACATCAATCCAGGTCTAATTTTTTTGCATTTCATAAAGCTGAAAAACAAGTTAAATACCTGAATCCTTTCTTTTCAGTATGGTGGCTAAGGACATGTTTGCATTAGAAACTGCTGTGTAGCAAAGAATATTGCTTTAAAGAAAGCAGACTAATCATCACGGAATGCAGTACAGACCTATTTAAACTATGTTCTAGGCTCTCACAGGAGTCTTGTTTTATCCAGTTTTTCACTAATGCCATTAAAGGTGAACCAGAAAGAATGCTTAGTAAGGCTGGCATGACACCAGTTTGGCAAGAAGTGGAAACAAGGAGTGGGAGCTAGAAGACAAAGCACACTCCTGACTGGGTAGAGAGTTCAAATGAAGTAAAATGCAGCTCAGTAAGGGGCAACAGGTTGTCCTTTAGAAAGAGATCTCAAATAGGGAGTGTCTGGTCTGTGCTGCAGCTGGACTGGCATTCACAGTGAGAAGTATGAGGCAACAAACTGCTGCCAAAGAGACGGTGCCTTTCTGGGGCTCTTTTGGCATTTTACCATAGGATGGGAGGGGGATGAGATGATTGTGTTTGGGTGTCTTGAGGCTTCAGTATGAAGGCTGTACCTAGACAGGGGCAATGCACTTCAAGCAGGTGATGGAGGAGTTGGAGGGAATCCTGATGAAGACACAAACCCATTGGCAAGCTGGAACTTTGGTTGAAAGGATCGATTTTTTTTAATGCTTTTTAATCTGTGAAATTGTGACTATGACAAAGGTTTAAAAATATGCTAAATTATGGTTTTGGAGTGTAAGAACACTCCGCGAAGTAACCAACTTCTACTTTTGTAGAAACACATAATTAGTGTGAGGATTTTTTGTTGTTGGTGGTTTTTTTTTTTTTTTTTTGCCTTCCTGGCCACGCAATATGCCAGTTAAATTCCCGAACTCTGCAAGGGCTTTTGTGAGATTATTTTTCCTCTGGATCAGCTGGCTGACTTGACTCCCCACATGGTCAGGCGAGCACCAGGTCACTGCCTGCTGAGGATCAGGGCATTGCAGCCTGCGGGGCGAAGGAGAGGGAGTAAGAGTGCGACTTTTCCTTTGGCGATGGGTCAGCTCTGTCCCGTGACTACGCCTTGGGACTGAAATCTGGTAGTATTACTCCTGTTGGAAATTACCTCTCACCTAGGAAGAGGAGAGTGTCACTGACTTCAGTGGGAATATTCACAAGAAAGGGCAGCAGATTCTGGTTCATACAGGGGCAGTTCTGATCGATGGAGAATATATGAGATTTTTTTGTTTTCAGGCAGAGCAGATGGCAAATTTCCCTCAAAATTTCCAGAGCTAGGAGCTTTAGTAATCTTCTTACCTCAAGCAAAAATTGGATTTGTGGCTCCGACAAAGATCAAAAGAAGAAAGAAAAACATGACAAAAAACAAATAGTCAGAAATGTCTGTGTTAAATCAAGCAGAAGGCACTATGAATCAGCATGTAATCTGAGGCCAATATCCCCTGCAAACTAAACAAATCTTGATTGTAAACAAAAGCTCCAGTGTACAGTTGATAACTGATGTCTGCTAATACCTGGATCTTTGCCTGCTAACAGTCATGATAATTCACTTGGAAAGATTTTATTTCTGTGTATATGAAAACGTTGGAAAAAACTTTTTAAGAGCTTGCACTTGGCATTGAATGCCTAGATGTGAGATAATGTGTATAGGAATATACTGCTAAACAAGTTTTTAAATCTGCCTCAGCTGCAACTGTGTTGTCTGAAAGAACATGCCTTATCAGTTTCTGTAGGGTGCCGGAAGTGTATGTCCTAAATCACAGGAAGAGCAATTAAATAAAATTGGTCTCTTAACATGATGATTTGCTTCTGAATTATCTAAAGGCTAATGACGACTTGAAAGGTGGCTGCTGTATGAAGCAAACTTCAAGATTTTATAGGCTGAATGAACCTGCGGAATATAATGAGCCAGAATAAAACGCCTGTCTAGAAAATCTCAAATCATCACATCTCAAAAGTTTTTGCTTTCCAGGAAACTCAGTGTTACACATATTTTTTAAGCTACTGAGATTCACCTGGAAAATGTTACTACCTCTTCTTAAGTTCTCTTACCTATAAAGCAGGGTAACACTGTATCTGTGTTCCCTACCTAAACTGAAAATTCTTAGGAGTTTTCTGTTCTTAAGATGTGAGTGTGGAGACCTCACGGCCCTGGGGTATTTATGTTTGCAGCTTGTAGACACTACTGTATGAGTAGGAGTAACTATTAACAAGGAAGTGTGAATTAAGCATGGCTGCTTTAACAAATTACTGATTTCAACTATTTTGAAAATTCACTGGAAGGACATTTGTAAGAATGTGCCTCGTTTACAGAAAATACATGAAATGGGAAAGGGTGAAACCCAACATGTGGAACACAGAATTTCACAAGTTAAAAACCATTATTTCCTAACTCCATGGTTGTCACTGAAGTCTATTTCCAACTTTAATGTAGTTCTATATTTGCGCTTTCCACAAAGGGATGAGGTGTAAGGAGGAAAACCCTAATTCAGTGCCCAGTGAAATGATGGAAAGGCTCTCGGGAAGCTCTTTGGAATGAGTTTGTTGTACAGCTATTTTTTAGAATTAATGTAATGATTTCCACAGGGTTTGTATGTATTCAGGATGTCCACAGGATCTGTATGTGTTTAAATTACGTCTCCATAATTCTGGTAGGAAGTTTGCCTTTACCCGAAACTAACCAGTGAGTTCTGTATCCTACACAGACTGTTTCCTGTAAGTTTGGCTGTAGCCGTGCAGAGGATGCATATGGAGTTGAAGTACAGAGTAAGTCTGAATGGAGTCCTGTGTCAAATTCACAGTCTGATAAATTCAGTTTTAAGACTATAGTCTTGTTCTATCTGCAATTCTTTGAAAAAATAGGAATGTCTTGAGTATTTTTATTCATCCAAAAATTACCACTCCTCTTTTTTCTTTTATCAAGTACAATGAATTTAATTCCATCTTATAGTAAAACTACTTTCCCTCCCTTTCATGGACATGAGATTTTTTTAATCCCATCTCAACTGTTTAAGATGATACTTTGTCAAGCACCCACCCTTGACCTACCTCCCACCATGAAATCATTGCCAAAATCTCCCGCGACTTACATGGGAACAATTGGGCCAACACAGTGCTATTGAAACAGGCTCCTTGAAAAATCTCTCCAGAAGTCTCCTATACCTTTTCTAGGTTTCTATTCAGCAAAAATTTACTAAGTATCTGTAACTAAACATGTATTTACCCAAATGCAGAGTTGTAGTCACATTTGCACTCATTGAGCTTGGCCCAGTTCAGGCTTAGTTATCAAACTGTCTTTAAAATGTTTTGTAATTTACTCAGCAACATTTTGTATATATTCTTCTGCTGTGTTTTTATTGACTTTGCAGCTTTCAGGTGTGTGGGGTAATAGGCTTTTACCCTTAAGGCCCAGAAAATGCCATGAAAAGTTTTTTCTTACTGTTGTATTGTATTTTCCTCTTAGACTACTTGGACAAGCCTAGTGCACCGTTTGCATCTACCATAGGAAGCCACAATGTGACATTAGGGTGGAAGCCAGCTAACGTCACTGGGGTGAAATATATTATCCAGTGGAAGTTCCATCAGCTCCCTGGAGACTGGAGGTACACAGAGGTAAAGAAGGACACTTCCTTTTACTTTGCAATTAAACAGGTTCTTGGTTTTATTTATAATCCAGTTCTGTTTCACTGAGGAAAAAAAGAGAGTGCAATCATAACAAAAAACACATGCAGAATGAAAGTAATGACTAGATTTTGAAACAGAAGTGGCTGTAATTAACTGGTGTATTAAGTAGTTCCTTTGTCTTTTCCTAGCAGTTGATTAAAACTGGTAAAACATTTCACGACTCTCAGTGTCCTTGTGCAGGGCATCAGTTGTGTTTGTTGTCTTTGCTCTTCACTTTATTTTAGAAAAACATTGCTTAACAAGTTAGGCACATGAAAGAGGTTTACAAAATCATCAGTAGCATGGAGAAGCTGAGAAGTGGACAATTACTCTCCATTTTCTCCAACACAGGAATTAATTGGGGACTTTGATGGAAACTAGTAGGTAGCAGGTTCAAAACTAGCAAATGAAGGTGTTTCCTCACAGAAGTAGTAGTTAAAATGTTCAGCTGCTTCCTGGTACATGTGGGTATTACATTACTAAATTTAAACTACTGAATATCAGAATTAATAAAATTACTAAATGGGGTTCAAAAAGTAACAGGAAAAATTTATGGAAGAAAAAACTGGGTTCTCCTAAATGCAAGCATTGCCATTGTTTCATGTTGAGCCATGCTTATAAAATGCCAAGACTGAGAGTATTTGGGAGAAGTATCACTGTAGGCTTTCTTTTTTTTATACCTGTCCATGGAGATATTTTTTTGGTTCTTGTCAAAGACACAATACTGGGCTTTGTTCTGGCTCAGTATGGTTATTGTCCTACTAAGCTCTTTTGCGTCAACTGTACGCTTGTTATCTTGCCATCATCTCTATTGGACCATTTTACAGAGCATGGCAAGCTGGTGTTACAAATCAAAGGTAAAGATAATTTATTGAGCAGGAAGTTCTGCTGAATTAGTCATTGGTGAAATAATGGAGAACAATTACTTCAGACCATAAATATTTTAAGGTAACTAGGAGACTTTGTATCTTAAACGTGTAGTATATGTACCAACAGTTTAAAATACATTGGTCATAAGATGTCACTATTTTAGTTTTTTTACCTATTTCTTCAAGTTTATTATTACTTTGCATCCATCCTTCCATCGATTCACTCATTGTTTAGATTTGGTAGCGTGTTCTAAGGAAAAAAAAGTAGGGAAAAAGTTCTGCAAGGATGGAAAATCAAAGTCTGTGGTGAAAATTACTCACAGAATTTGCTCTTATTTAAGCTTAGGATGCTGCACTTCACTATCCTGAAGTATGTATGTTATTGTATGAGATGTCTTTTTGCCCTCATAACGCCCTACATAGAAACTGCAGATGGAGGAAGAAAAAAAATGATTGCATCTGTGCATTGATCTAGGTAGTATCTGAATCTTCATATGCAGTCAAAGACCTTCAAGCCTTCACAGAGTATGTGTTTCGAGTAGTTTGGATCATTACATCTCAGCTGCAGCTCCACTCTCCATCGAGTCCCAGTTACCGGACACATGCTTTTGGAGGTAATGAATTACACTGTCAATCACATCTTTCAGGACCATCTCAGAAACTTTTATGTTTCCTTGTTGTTTCTTTCACAGAAAACATTGATGCTTAATCTTCGGAATGATGTGTGTGTTGTCTGCTGGGTAGCTGCAGAAGACCAGACTAAAATACTACAGGTTCTTTTTGTTTGAACTAGAAGATTTAGGGCTGCTTCCTGCTTCTAGTTTTAAAAACATGCACAGAAAAGTACATGGTCGAAATTGTGAGGGCACATTGGATGCTTTTGTGCACAATTAGGCACGAGAACTTTTTGAGTGAAATTTTCCTGGATGCTAAAAACGGTTAACCTTTGCTGAAATTTCATGCTGTCCCTAATCACATTTATTACCATAAATGAATTAACAGATATGAAACCTAAAAATGTACCTAAAAAATAGATATTAATGTCTTAAATGTCATCCTAGAGTCAATTATTTCTGTCTCTTGCAGCTCCTGCGACAGCTCCTGTCATTAAAGATATTCAGAGTTCAAGTCCAAACACTGTTGAAGTCAGCTGGTCTCCACCACTTTTTCCCAATGGACCGATTGTTGGGTATAACTTACTCCTGACGAGTGAGAAGCATGAACTGTTGAGAGCCTCAGGAGGGCATAGCTTTCAGTTCTACTCTACCTTCCCAAACAACACTTACAGGTACAAAAAGAAAAGATAACCAACATGTCCAAGTGTGCCGTAACACTTCTTGCCCAGATAGTACAGGATATAACGAAGTACCACTTCTGCACAATTATGCTGTTTACTTACGTTCTTGCCGAAAGCAAGGGTACCAGCCTTGAGATAATTGAGTTATTTCAGATGAGTTGGCTGCTTATGTGGAAGTAGATGGGGAGGAAGAAAAAGCAATTTGATACAGTGCCAGCAGGCTGCATTTTCTTAGCTGCTGTTTTTCTATTTTTTAAGCTTGTTGGTATGTTTTCAGTATATTCAAAGTATATTCAGTCTTTTCTAGTCCTTTAAGCATCTGGAAAAATTCCTTCATTTTTATTAAACACAAAGGCCTGCATTTTCCTTGCACTGGTAAATACAGATCTTCCTTTGAAATTAAATTGATTTGTTCTTGTGAGTCTGAAACCCAGTTTTGAATTTTAATTTAGAAGATTCTGTTGTCCCACCTTTGGGGAATGCAGATTCTGATTGATTTTATTTTTATTATAAATTTCTCAGAGCGTTATATTTAAATGGGCGTTTTCTGAAAGTCAAGCACTTCTATAGCAGCTGCCCTACTCGCTAAAATGTTCCTCAAGCAATCTTTCAAAAGAAACTTGCAAACCAAAACCTGTCTCTGATTTACCATAGGTTCAGTATTGTTGCAGTTAATGAGGTTGGTGCTGGACCCCCTGCTGAAGCCAACATCACAACTCCAGAATCCAAAGGTACAAGAGTAGCAGAGTCCTTATAGCTGTCTGTCCCTGCAGACAGTCACATTTGCTGGGCTGCCATGCATCTGGCAGAAGAGAATAATATTTAGACTGTAAACAGTGCATGACAAGGAGTTGTACAGTGAGGAGTGAACAGTGTATCAGAGAGAATCCTGTCCTTAAGCTGTAGATATTACTGGGCTACTCAGCATGGTGATAACCCGACGTGCTGGTAAGCCCAAACAAATTTGGCCTGAGTTGTATTACAGATGAAAAACTCCTCAGTGGTTCGAGTCAGCGACTGCAAGGAGGAGATTTTAACAGCTGACAAGCAAATGCATTCCTTCTAATAATATTAAATATTTAATACTATTTTGTCAAAACATCCTCAGTTATCTCACACCAAATATATATGAAATCATGTCAATTTTTGTTGCTCTTTCATGGCTGTATTTATTTTACTATATTAATTAATTAACAATACTATATTAACTGGTTAATTAATATTAACTGTAGGTAACAAT
Organism: Opisthocomus hoazin; assembly: GCF_030867145.1. Classification (NCBI taxonomy): domain Eukaryota; kingdom Metazoa; phylum Chordata; class Aves; order Opisthocomiformes; family Opisthocomidae; genus Opisthocomus; species Opisthocomus hoazin. Next base: position 75,307,363 of record NC_134415.1, read on the forward strand.
CAAAGAATTGCAGAAATATTAATTAATTGTCAGAGAAAGGTACATGTTGAAATAGAGGACAAGTGAGAATAAAATCAATGTTACCAAAACATATCTTTAGAAAAGAAAACTAAAGATGCTCCACTCCTCCTGAAGAAATCCACTTATCAAACACCAGGAAAGTTCAGCTCTAGCAAGCACTTTATGTTTGTCTCTGAATTGCCAGTCTTGCAATTCTATTCCTATTGGTTGGAGAAAATCAGCTGATGCCTTCTGTAGTGCTTTTTAAAATATGACTCTCTTGTTCTGTAATAGCTCAGACACACTGATATGTCCTTATCTGGAGACTCTGCGGAAGTTTGCTCTAGGCTTGGCTGACCCTGAGCCGTAACATTTGTGCCATTTGTGAAATATCCAGACTGGTACATCTGACTGTGTTCATTATGTCAAGCTAATTACCAATCAATTAATTTAAGGTAGAAAACAAACAGCCCATTCTACCCCCCAAAAAAACACCTTCTGGGGGTGTGGAACCATCCCACCTCCCCTTACTAGTCACCACTTAAAACTTTAGTTGTTTCCCGTGAATTGCACTGGCACACACTTTCCCCCTGTGCTAACGTGAACAGGAACAACCCTTCCTCATGTGTCGTGCTCAGAAATGGTGTTACTGCATCAGGGACTGAGCTGTGTAGATCTAAGCCCTGAGAAGAGTCGGGGGAAGAATCTGATCTCCTGGCTAGACTGCAAGAAACGCCACTGGAAAAGAGATAAGAAAGTGATACTGGCCTCTTGTACTCTGCTCTGGAGAGATCGTTGCTGAAATGACTCATGCTGCGTGCATCATGTGAGAAATGCATGGAGCTCAATCTATGCAGATTACCTGGGAATGAATTAAGACGGCATTCGATCACAGTCTCATGATACCCGTGTGAAGAAATGGTATCTGACATCAGACAGCTGCTTAAACTAGAGAGAAACTAAAAAAGGGAAGGATTGTTTGAAAACTGAAACTAGCCAAATTCAGACTTGAAATAAAGCATCAGTTTTTAAAATGAAGGTGACCACCTTTTGAACCAATTTAGCAGGGGACGTGCTAGATTTTTGGGGATCTGAGATTCAGAAGCAAGGCTAGCTGCCTTTCCTAGAGCTACGCATAGCCCAGACAGAAGGTATGGATTTGCTGCAGAGGTTTTGGTGGAAGTTACTTGGGCCTGTATAAGCACGAAGTCAGCTTGTGTGACTGAAAGTCTTCTTGACTTAAAAATCTGTGAATTTATTAAAAAAAACCCCCATACTTTAAATTTATCAGCTTTGAAGAAGATAATATTATAGCATTATTGCCTTTATCTGTGAAAACTTCTTGTTTCTTGAAAAAAGCATTGGTCAGCATGATGAAATACATGAAATAAAGATACTTGCTTTGCTCTTCTCTAGCTCTGTGGGATAATCTTCTAGTTTGACTGGGCTTTTCAAAGAGGCCCGGGCAGGTTAAATACCCCACTTCCACTGGATCTTGGAGCGACTTGGGTGTCATAGTGCCTTTGCTTCCTCGGGAGTCTGTAGGGCCTTGTTTACTCCAGCCTGCTTTCCCTTCCTGCGGACTTGCTTCTGTTGCAGGAAATGATGGTGTGAAATTCATGTGGTGGGTTCTCACCCTGGGCAAGCAGCCAGAAGGCACTGCAGTGAATAACTCTGTCCACCCTCAACGCTCAAAGAGTTGCAGTTTTAGTCAGTTATTGCTACTGGAAAAATATATATGTACAAGTATAGAAGCATTCATGTGTATATGTGTGTCTATTAATGATGTATCTGAGTTAGCAACATTCTGGTCTGTTCTGCAGCCATTTATCTTAATTCTGAATTTCTTCTTTTGTCAGTTGAGGAAAGAGCAACTTGGCTCTTCCTATCCAGAAACCAGTCTCTAAGGAAGAGATATATGGAACATTTCCTCGAAGCAGCCCAGTGCCAGCAAAATGATATGATACACCACAACATTACAGGTAAAACTAGATCAGGCTCTCTCCTTTTCTCTCAAGCATGACTTAGACCTCTGTATTCATCAAGAACAGGATGCACCTCACCCAGCCTGAGGCAGTATCTAACCTCCCATTATAGTCAATGGGGAGAAATAGGAACTTTCAGAACGTGATTTGACCTGTTTGAATTGACAGGCATTGGGAAGAGATGAATTGTTCTCCCCAGTGCAAACTTTTCTTCACTGAATCTAGGCAGCTACTTCAGAGCTGGGCTTTTATGTAGTAGGTATCTAAATTGAGGTAAGATGAAGCCAAAGCAGATGTTTCCCTGTGGTTAATGAATGTATTTTCACAGCATGAATATGTGGAAGTGAAGTGGTTCGAACTTAAGAGTTCAGTAGTAGAAAGTGTCAAAATATACTGGCTGAAGAGTATGCTAGGGTGTTACCTAGTCTGGGGCGCAGAGCTCTACAACGAGGCATTTAGTAGCCTAGGTCACGAGACAACCACTTTCTCTCAAATTACCCCCCACTCTAATGCTTCTTATGTACCCTGGTGCTGTATTTGGTCCTTGGAGACAGTGTGGAAATCTGAATTTATCTACCGAAGTTCACAGGGCCACAAAGATGCCGCAGAACGAATGTTACCCCTGACTAAATACCCCTTGGTAGCACAGGGGTGGCAATGTCTAGCTTGAATTCTAGAGTGAATAGTGCTTTGTGAGGAGATGCAAATTGCATCTGTTTTTCCCTGGAGAGCGGCAATCAGTGTCAGTTGGTTTGCATGTTATATATCCTCTTTCTGTCTGATAACCTTTCTGAAGGGCAATTGTCTATTAGAATGTCACATACATAGCAAAAGGAAAAGTTTCCTTTTCTGAAAGAAGACTAGAAGTGGAGGAGAAAACCAGTTAATTTTTCTCCAGTGAGGTTGGATTGCAGATCGAAAAATACTTCTTTTGAAGGCACGTAGAAAAAGTAACTGAAAAACTGAAATTTATTTCTTACATTGTCTGTGTGCACATATCTTTCTGTTTTTAGGAATTTCAGTGAATATTTACCAGAAAGTTGTCTATTTTTCTGAGGGGAATTCCATCTGGGTGAAAGGAGCTGCAAATATGTCCGAAGTATCTGACCTAAAGCTCTTTTATGCTGGCTGGGGGAATATTACGTCCATCTCAGTAGACTGGCTTTACCAGAGGATATATTTTGTCATGAATGAAAAGGTAGTGCTCTAGGGCTTAATTAATTTCTTATTTCATTTTGACCATTACTGTGATTTATTTTACGTGAGAAAATCAGATTTATATATAGATATGCACATACAAAATATAATTATAGAAATAGACTTTTACTTTAATATTATTCACATATTTCAGACATTTAAAAAAGAAGAAAGGCTTGAATACCAGGTCATATTTAAAGCAAACAGGCTATATGGAATTCTGGCTTCTTGTCTTATTTTTCTCCTTAGGACACCTCATACCCAGTAGAAGTGACATTTTTTCTGTTACTTGGTTCTCCACCTAGCCTGTTCAGTTCCTATTCTACTCAGGAAGGTGGTCAGATAACTAGTTGGTATTATAATGCTCTTTGTAATTGGCAAAAGATGTTCAAGCAGGAAAGCGTTTCATACCAGTGATGACAACTCAGATTACAACTGTTTGAACTTGAAGTAAAAATGTAGATGGCAACCCTGCACTTGATTCCTTGATAATAAAACGTCTGCTACACTAATGGTCAGACTTTGCCTGTACCTTTATAGTCCTCTGATGCACAAAGGGCTTGAAAGCTGCCCTAAATGATTAGTGGGTTTTTTTGTTTTTTTTTTTTTCCCAAACGTCTTGCTATGTCTGATTTTTTGCTTACTGCCCAGGGAACAGGGAGCAGGAAAAGCGGTAGTGAGAATAAGATACAAATGAGCTATAGACGAACAGACTGATGGGAGGGATTTCTGAATCTGTTGCAGGTTAGAGAAGTCCCAGGGTACTGTTCCTAGGATCAGAAAAGCACTTCCTTCCCTCTTTTCATTTCCCTGCTAGATCGTTATCAAAGTGCTGTTTGCCTATACTCCCCAAACTGGGCTTTTCCCTCCAGCTTAGAGGTAGGAAGTTAAGAGGAGGATGACTGACAGACAGCTCTTACAGGGTAAGCTGTCATGGATGCATTCGTACTTGTGTACAAGTTTTATACCTGGGTGACTGACATCAGTCAGTAGGACTGCGAGAGAGATGTTTCATTGTCTAGTTCCCCTTCAGGAATCTTGGGTCAGTTTGCTCATTAGCAAACACCCTATGAATGCATCACCAGTTTTTCTCCTCATTCCCCAGATACACGTCTGCCAGTTAGAGAACTGCACAGCAGTTGAAGACATCACTCCTGTTTATGTGACATCCCCTAGGAAGGTTATAGCTGATCCCTATAATGGGTAAGTGTCCTCCTTTGAGCACTTGGTGTCAAAGGTGCTATAAAGCTCCTTTCTAATTTTCTTCACTTCATTAGTCATCTAGGTTCCTGTTTCAAACTCCTGCCTTACCAAAACAAAAGTGCAATTGGCAACAAATAACAAACTACAAAACAATTGGAACAAGAGTGACACCATGCAGTGTTGTTTCCTGCGTTTTCTTCCCTAGGGTGTTAGTAGAGGAGATAAAGTATTTCCAGTGCAGAAATTTGGTTTTCAGACATTCAGTGCTTATGCATTTTAAATGTCCATGCTTAACGCTTGAGGTATTATGGAAGAATATTCCATAATATCCTCAGCCAAATCCCCAGAAGGTAAAAAAATGATGTGCTTAATTCTCCTAGGATGTGTATTAATAGCACCAAAAGCATTTTCCTGTTGTCTGCTTGAAGATGGGCACATCTCTGAGCTGTTAGAATATTCGTGACTCATCTACAGAGTTCTTGCACTGTAGTTATTTGGGTCTATTTTGCTCCATGGCCAGCTATATTTTCTGTCTCCTGGAGGATGGCATATACAGAGCAAACCTTCCACTCTTTCCTGGCACTGCCTCCACAGCTTCACCAGTAGTGAAATCCAGCGCTCTGAGAGACTTCACGATCAACTTCCAATCTAAGAGACTAATTTTCTTCAATAAAACAGAACAGGCCTTTGTGTCAGGTTTTCTTGATGGTTCAGAATTTCACACACTACGATCACACGTGCCACTTAATGACGTGGAGAGTTTTGTTTATGAGGATAACACGTTTACTGTCACAGATGGCTGGGCAGTTTTCCATGAAGAGGTCTCTCCCGTGGGGAGTTCTAGCTTCAATGAGTATGTTGTGGATTGCAATTTGGCGCATCCAGAGTACTTTGGCTTTGGCAACTTGCATTTCTATGGGGCATCAACTCAGCCTTTTCCTTTACCAACTCTTCCTCGGCTTGTCACGGCACTATTTGGATTGGACCAAGCTGTGATCAGCTGGAGACCACCTGAATGCACTATTGGAACCAGTAAGTTCAGTTGTTTCATCCTGAAAGTCCTTGTCTTTCTAGAGGAATAACTTCCTGGTTTCCCTTTTCGGGATGCGGGGCTTTGGTGACTTCAATAGTCGATCTTGCTGCCAGATGTGAAATTACCTCAGTCTGAAAAATTTAACCCAAGATTTTCCAGTTAAATAGCTAAGTTCTCTGGCTAAATTCATACAAGTTTATATTGACAACTCATTTGTCATCTGCAAGGGATTTTAATCAATGATCCATCTTAAGTATGGTACAGAGTAGCAGTAAGGTTGATTGCGGATATCACACAAAAAATGCATGCCAGAGACGTACTGGCTCTTGGCCAGTGACTGTGCTATCCGCTGTGCATGTGTCTTTGAACATGAGAAAATTACCTAATTGGGGAAAACTTTGGTTCTTCCAACTTCATTCTTCATGGGGGATTGAGCCACTACTCTTGGCTGGTCTCAGAGCCAGAGAGTGTAAATTTTTAATTTATCGCTTTCCTAATTTCCCGATACTGGCATTTTTTAAATGAGTCCCCAAGTTACAGTTTTCTTAAAGAATGCATATCTTTGGTTACAGCCATCTACTCTGTAATAACATGATTGTTTGCATCTCACAGGTCTGTCTGCTTGGCAGAACTGGACCTATGATGTGAAAGTGTCCACTCAGCATCCATCTGAGGAGGAATGGGTTGTCTCAAACATTAGTGATACTAGGATTACAGTGAAGGAACTGGCCAGCTTCACAGCATATGAAGTGTCAGTCAGAGCTGTGTCTCCTGCTGGTGAGGGGCCATGGTCAGAGTCATTCAGAGGCACAACTTTAGAAGCAGGTGAGAATTACTTTGTCACTCAGGAGAAATGAAGAACAAGTTATAAATACAGCTTTCCACCTGGTGAGGTCCAGGCTTTGGGCAAAGACTGCAAAAAGTGTGGTGCAAAAAGGATTGTTTTAGAAACATTAAAGAATAAAGGATAAGTAAATTTGGTTTTAGTTAAAGTAGTAAGATTCCCAAACTGCAAAAATGGAATTATATATTATGTATCTGTTACTACTACTTCTATACTTTTTTAAAATGCAAATACACTATCGAACACATTATTTGATACACTATCAAATGAACAGGTGTGAGAGGTTTTATTCCTTTCCTGTGCTCTGTAAAGCATGTTCTATGATGAAGTGGTTTGAGCAGGGTCTTGGGGGTTAATAGAAGTTTATGGGAAAGTGCAGGCTCACTAAAAGCTTGAAAATCTTTGGTTTTAGTATAGATATTGGGGAAATGGATGTGTACACAATGTCTGAGAGTAGATCTTTAGCATGTTTTTTGAAACATAGTTTACCCATAATAATCTGTGTCTGAGGGGAAAACAGCTTTCAACTTAAGGCACTGGACTGGCACTTGACACTAGGGGTGACTTTTGCCTGACTTCTGTAAGGCCGAGGCCAAATCCACAGTGGTTTTTAGGCATCTACTAGGGTTCCAAATTGTTTTATTGTTCTGGATCTAAACTTGCCCTGAATCTTTGAGTTTCTCAAATATTTTCATACCTTTCTTCTTTGTCCATTATTCCTTAGCGCAGAGGCAATTTTGACTGTGTTTCTGTAACTTTCGAGAAACAGGAACCCCTGCTATTGAAATACAAGTATTATATCTTAATTGCTTGTTGGTGCGCACAACTGAAGTTTTCTTTCTTTATCAGCTGAAGAAGAACCATATATGTTGGCAGTGGGGGCTGAAGGGCTCTGGAAGCAGCAGTTGGATAGCTACGGGCCAGGAGAACTCCTCTATCTTCATATAAAAAATATTTCAGGTAAATACTAAACAAACTGCATGCTGCTGCTACAGACTTGTTGGCGTTTATTAGCTCTCCATAAATTTCATCAACAGAAGTGAAAGACAAGAGCTTTCATTGCAGCAGTCTAGACTTGAATGCAGTGCTGTGCAGTGAAGCAGCTTCAATGAGCCAAGCCTTTGTGTCTGTCCTCTTTCTTCTACTTTATGGATCAAATTGATCCTTAGTGAAGCCCTACTGACATCACTGCAGTTACAGCAGAGCTAAAATCAACTCTCTGAACTAAACAGTTATATCTCCAGCATTCCAATGTATGTCATAAATTTATAACCATCAGGGCTATATATGTACTATATATGTACTTTGCACTCCTATAAGGAAGTATCTATCTTCATGTTAACCGAGCTTAACTGTTTGCTCGTATTTATTTTTAAAAAACCTGAAGTGTCTGGCTACTTCTCATTCTTTAAAAACATATGTTTTTTTATTTACATGTTTGTGAAATGCTTAATATCTTCCCTTTTTTCTTCAAGACCTTGACTGGTATAACGACACTCTTTATTGGGTTAATTCCATGGGGGAAGTTCAGACCTGGTCACTGAACAAAGGAGAGGGTGCCACTGAGAATACTTACATATCTGACATCAGCAATGCAAGGATGTTGGCCTTTGATTGGTTGGGTCAATGCTTGTACTGGGCTGGCAAAGCAAATACGGTAGGTATAACTGCACTTCTTAATAGGAAAAAAACCCCTAAAGTCAAGAAGAAAGACTGTAAAATAGTATTTGGGAAGTTAATCCTTACGTCTGGCAATGTGAGATGCATTTAGACCTTTGCTATTATAGTGTAGAACAAGGAGGCCTTTCTTCCCTTGTGTGATTTTCCAGAGTTATATGAAAGTTTGGGGTAAAACATTCACTAATATTCACTAATGCAGCATACTGAACTCCAGGTGCAAAATAGGCAAATCGAACGTGCTATCAACAGTTTTGTTGGATTCAAGATTGTAAAAATAAGTGAAGATCATGAAAATGGAGGCTGCCAAGTAGATTTCAGCTATGAAGTAGATGGACTTGATTATAATCAAATTTGCCACGATTTGTTTACACAGAGATTTTCAAGATTGGCCTCTGTACTGTGACATTTTGCATATCACTGCAGATGAAAAAAGAACCACAATTGCACTTTGTACACTCTCATCAGGAACATTGACATGTGAATTATTTAAAAGATATCTGACTTCAAAATTGCAGTGCTAATTTATGCAGTGCTGTCAAATTATGCCTTTCATTTCTTGTAAGTGCAAAGTCAGAAGCTGTTTTAAAAACTGGAGCTAGGACGCCAGATTTCACACTGCCTTGCACCCTCATTTACACTTGTGAATAGTGAATATGAAGTGGGTGAGAAACTCTGTCAGACAGAATGCTGCCAAAACTGGGAAAGGCGAGGGGAAGAGATATTTCAGCTTTTTCTTTTGTTACTTTCTGGCAAACATTAACTAATAATTTTGCCTTATTCTTCATCCTTGTACTTTGAATGCAAAAGGTTTAGGCTTTGAAAGCCTAAGGCTTGCATAAGCTTGTGATAAACGGCTGTGGAAACGTCAGTTACATATACTCAGTTGATCATGGCTAAGGATTTAGGTGTGATGCTATAAGCAGTTCTTTTTTCCCTAGATCTACAGAAAATCGCTGTTGGGAGGCCATATGGATGTTGTGTCTCATGTTGGGTTCCTAGTGAAGGATCTAGTAGTGGATTCAGTAAATGGCTACTTGTACTGGGCCACAATGTATTCAGTGGAGAGCACAAGACTGAATGGAGAGGAATATCTTATGTTACAAGAGCAGCTACAGTTTTCTGGTAAACAGGTGATTGCTTTTTTTTTTTTTTTATTGGGGGTGTGTTTCAGTGGTTGTGTCTCTTGAATGTAGTCAGTGTCTGTAGCCATCAATATCACCATGTTGTGACCAGAAAAATAACATACCTTTCTTGTAATATCATTTCGAGAACAGGGTAAGAATTAAATCGTGTAATAGCTGTAGTAAAACTCTGACCCATAATTCTAAAGTCAGATCTCTGCAATAAAATATGACATGTGAAGTCCTTATAGTGGTAAAACCCCTCCTTCCCATATGTGAAAGGTACTTACTTGCTTTTTCTAAATGGCTTTAGTCTAGTGGTCAGTTCCATTTTTCCCATCAAAATATGGAGCCAGAGCTCCATAGCATCCTGTCTCCCCTGTGATGTTCCCCACTTCACAGGTCCTGACAGGGCCAGTTTTGGGGCTAGACAATTGCCAGGGACACCAGAGTGGCACCTCAGGCTGCAGAGGTGCTGCTGCAGTGAGAGCCTTTGCCTGTGCTAATGAGAGAGGGGGGCTAGCAGATGGTACCATGCTTGTACTTCCTTCCTTCCTTCCTTCCTTCCTTCCTTCCTTCCTTCCTTCCTTCCTTCCTTCCTTCCTTCCTTCCTTCCTTCCTTCCTTCCTTCCTTCCTTCCTTCCTTCCTTCCTTCCTTCCTTCCTTCCTTCCTTCCTTCCTTCCTTCCTTCCAACTTCCTCCCTCCCTCCCTCCCTCCCTCCCTCCCTGCTCCCCCTTTCTCCTCCTCTCCTCTTCCTTCTCCTCTCCTCCCCCTTCCCTTCCTCATGTAGCTGGGAGAAAAGTGATGGATGACCCAACTCACTGGCAAGAAACCCCCTTACTGCTATAATGGGGACTGGAGGACTCGGGGAGTTAGTGGGATTGAGGCTGCAGACCCAGTGAAGCACACTGGTTTGATGAACCTTTGAACCTTCCCCAGGCTATGTCCTGAGAGGGTCAGGCTGAGGGACCATCCCATTGTTGCAGTGCGTTTGCTCTATGGAGTGTCTCTCCAAGTAAAGCTGAATGCTCCCTGCTTCAAACCACAGCCCGTGTGGGATTTTACCCTCTGCCCCAAGCACTGGAGTGAGGCATAGGTTGACTGACACAGAAGAGGTTAAGTTAAACATATTATTGCTGCAACACCTTTCTTTAAAACACAGCTCTTGCTGAAGAAGCCTTTTTAAAAATTCCATCTGTCTTACAATTTGTGCTCCCATTTTCCCTGAAGACAGGTTGTCTATTAAAGACCCTTTCTAAACTTTAGAGAGCTAAGTCTCTTGGTTAGCTTTGTATCATTCCCCAGAACATTTCAATTCCCTTTGCCAAAGGGAAAGAGGCTGCTGTTTCTCTGATTGTGAAAAAAAGCCAGGCCTGGCTTGGTCTCTGAAAGGCAATTAGCACTCAGAAAGGCCAGCCGATTGCAAAGCTCCCCGTTACACTCATGAGGTTTTGGAGAGGAGAGGGAGAGCTGGTTCTGGTGTGGCACCTGCTGTACTTGCAGAGCTAAATACAGAAGAACTGAAAAACTTCTGTCACGTAATGAGAAATGTCTGTGCTGCAAAGGGTCAGTGTATTTTCCACACCTCTCCAGGGAAGCTGGCTGGTGTGGACTGTCTTCATGGGAAGATGTATGCTGTCCAAGCTCAACAGCACGCTTACACTTGCCACATATCTTCTGGGTGATCTGTTGCAAAGCAATGACAATTTGCAGTTTATTCTAAGTGTTGAATGTCACCTTCCTTGCACTTATCTTCTGATTCACTACCTGTTTCTCTGAATTGCCTCATGCTAACCTTAAATTTATTCTTCTTGTTTTCAAGAACCTTGGCAGCAATAAGACTGCTTGTCTGCTCCTGTCATTTTTTTTTCTGCACCTTTCTCTATGTTAGTGATACCAGCCTTCAACCATCCACTTCTTCACACCTCCTACAAACAAACATCTCTCCTGCTTCTATGCTGCCCCTAATCTATGCACTGACTTTCTGAACTCAGCCTCCTGCCATGATACATACAGGAAAAAAGCCAAGTAAAAATGTCTAGGTTGAGAAGTGACCAGTTACAGCTGACGTGTTTGTTTATTAAAAGAAAATCCAAAATAAACCTATCGGGAAAAAAAAGGGCAGTACAACTTTCTTTAATGGTGGAATTATTCATCCGGTCATTATTGTCCCATATAAAGATGCAAATACATGTTTGCACAAATAATAAGAGACATCTTCCTTGCACAATGGAGTCCTTTATCCTGAAAATAGTACCTCTTGCCTCAACAGTGAAAACCAGATGTAGTTAATTGCTGTTATCCAACAGTTAGAGCACGTTCTTTACATAACTGGTTCTTACTGGTATTTACTAGCTGTTTTTCTAATAAAGAATTGTTATCAGCTGGTCAGTACAGGATCTTCAACAGTGTACAGTTATATCTGCTTTTAGCTGGAAATTTGAGTCGGAATAGAACAGACTACTATGGAGACAACAGGTTTCCTAAACTAACATGAAGGCAAAGCTTTGAAAGTCTAATTTCTTTGGCAGGAACTGGATCGTTTTATGACAATTATTTTATTTTTCAATCAGTTGCTTAGCTTAGCGGGTGTGTATTGGCATAGTTTGATTAATTTAGGCAGAGCTACTCTGATTTATTCCAGCTTAGGATCTGGCACAGAATTTCCAAAGCACTTAGTAATTCATCTACACTGTACAATATGCCTGGGAAAAAAAGTAATTTATAGGTGAGCAGCAAAGTGCATTGTATGCAGCAGGGGTCAGGACCCTCTAGGTGTGGCGTCTTAATAATTCTAGTCAAGGAGAATTTCAAGTAGCTAAATTTATGTTGCGTCTTATGATGTGGAGTTACATTGCATGGTCACAACTACATATCATGTCCAGAGACTAATACCTATCCTGAAATGGGAAAAGTTTGTCTATTTTTGAAGGATAATGAAGGGGAGGCGTTAAATTACTACCTAACTCCTGAATATGAACAGTACAAATATTTATTTGCCTTTTATTAATGGGGATAGAGGGATCAGGAGAAAGAAGATGGGCACATCTACGGGAAAATGTAATAGTTGCAGAAAAAAAGTGGGACAAGGAAAGAAGATCCAAATGTTTAAAAAAGCAGGGTAGATTCAGGAAGATGTGATTTGGTGTTGAGAATGAGAGGGAGAATAGGTAAATGGGATAAAATATAACATGCTTGATTAAATATGCACTCAGGCACATACATACTGTAAGATATTTTTAACAGGAAAACCTACACGAGCAATCATTCAGACTTTGATTTTCTGACATACAATGTCAACAGAAATATGTCAAGAATGTGATTACATAAGGACCAACAGACAACTAAGTGATATGACATTTGCTTTCCTGTCATCATCTTCTGCAGTTTATTAATGAAGATTTTAAAAAAAAAAAAGACTGCTCCACTTACATCCATAATGGAAATTTAAGCTTATAAAAGAATAGATATAAGTAGAGTTTGGATGAGAAGTTTGAGAGCTGCTGGAAAACATGTTCAGAGAGGCCTCTAATGACTTGTAAGCTGTGCTAACAACATGACGTGGACTGAACTTGATAACATTTAGCAGATTAATTTGTGGAAGCAAATTCTTTGTTACTCACAGAACAGATTATTAGATGTCTGATTTCTATTATGTTTGCATATGGTATTGAATCTGTTGTTTACTGCAATAGCAAGAAAGCTCTATTTTGAATACTAAATCCCATTAAAAGGAAACAAAAAATCTTGCCCCTAGTTTAGATGAAGATGAAATATTGAAGTAATGAACAGGAAGATTATTTCATTCCCCCCTCCACTCTTTATTTAATAATAAATGATTTAGCAAAATGTAAATATTTGAATTTGCTGTTTAACCGAATACATCAATTAAACTTTTTCATGTATTTTCTGTAAATAATGCAACACATTAAATATTCTATGCATAAAATCAAAACTAGAAAACAAAGACAAAAGATCTGAAATACTTCTTTCAAAAAGTTATTCTAACTTTCAGAATGGGTATCAACCACCTGTTTCTGACAAAGAATACTAAAACACCACTGGTGTTCTGTAAATTTTGATCGGTAGTTTCGCCAATCTCTTGATACACGATTCCCATCATATCTAAAGTACTCAGGTACTGCAGGGATGAACACTGTGACAGATGCTCATAAAATGCTATCTAGAAAATCGTCAGCTGCTATAAATAGGTGTCCACCAAGGACCTGATTATTTTCTAGTGATACTTCTTTTTGCGTTAGAATAAGTATTCATAGTAGTAATGTTATTTTTGCCAAAGAGCTACTCATGATGCCATCTAGACAACAGTTATGCCTAAGGGCTTCTACCTCAAAAGTGAAGGCATGTTCAAATTGCCTTTTGGACTTCTTCTTTCTTAGGTGGTTGGTTTAACTTTGGATTTCACCTATGGTTTTCTTTACTGGCTTGTGCAAGATAGTCTATGCCTAAACCTATATAGAGTTTCTCTTTGCAAAGAAGGGTAAGTGGATATGTAGCAGAGGTAAGAAAGTCTGTATTTTCTAGTTTTTGTGATACTCTTCAAAAGCAAATGTTGTCCAATGCTGGGCACACTAGTTACTAATTTAACAATAAACAAGAGGTAATGGTCACACCTAGCTGACAGAAAACTACATGTTGAGATAGCTGTTAACAGGATTTTACAGTGAGAGAAACACAGTATGGATACTCAGCTGAACTGAGGTCATGTTCCTCAATTTTCAGACTTGGCTTTAGGAAATAATTGCTGTTTATTGTCTATTTTATCTTGGCATTTACAACAGCTGACACTTTTCAAGTGCCTAGAGCTGTAACTTGTTCATCTTGCATAGAGCTTAGGACTTGAACTGATATCACTTTCTCACCTGAGCAATCAGCACTCAGCAGGCTTCCTTTTGATCATCCTGAACATGAAATGGCTTCATTATTCCTCAAAGGCAAAGTTTAAAAAAGCCCCAAACAAACTTGTGTTTATGGGTCAGCTCGAATATACTAAGACCTTGAGAAAAAAGGTTATTTGCTTTGTAAGTACTGAGTGCATGAGGAGTGGCAGATCATGAAACTGAATTTTTGCTCCTTTTCATAAGGAGACTGACTTCCCCCCTGGCCCCAGCATCAGATTAAACCTCTTAAACTTAATTGAACAGTATCTATATTTACATGGGCTCCTAATGTTGCAGGCTGACTTTGTGTGGAATCAGCTGAATTTTCTGACTGATTTTAGACTTGTTATGAGTAATGGTAAACAGTTAAAGAATAAAAATATGTTGATTCATTTTAGCTAGAACGTGCAACTCCGTTGTGAACCAACTGGCAGCCGTAAATCGTTGTCCCTGGCATGCCAGAATAGAAAGGTTAGAAATAATCCATTCTAAAGGACCTGATGGCGTGTCAAAGCTTTTCCAAATTTGTTTTTGATAGCATGTGTGTAAGCTGAAAGACATTTCTGAGATGGCAAAATGATGCCTCTTACAACATATTTAATCTCTTACCCAGAAGATAAATTGGGACCAAAAAAGGCCTGTGAGTTTTGACATAGAAGTAACAAGACACATTAAATCACCAGTGATGCCAGTGGAGGAAAATTTTCATAGACTTTAATAAATAATGGAAGGTTAATGAGGAAACTAGCAGGGTCAGATTCACCTGGGGACCTGCTATAATGAAGTAGGATGAATCTCATGCTGTGAAATAGACTCCACTGTGTCAGTGGAATTGCTGAGAGAAGGTGGGCTGATTTTTCAAAATAATTTTCTACATCCATACATCAGAACATTAATTCATTTTGTAATTGTTTTCTAATGAAATCAAGGGAATGAAGGCTTTGTTTTGCAGGTGCTCCTGCCATGTACCATTCTGTAAAGTGTTCTGCCGTAAAGAACTTAAAGAAAACTTTTGGAATCGTTTTTCTGCCTCCTACATGAATGTTAAGAATATGAATGATGAGAAACTTATCGATGTGTCAAATATTGAAGAAAACTTGTTCTCTCTACATGTGTGTTTTCAGTTTGCTAATTTCATATTTGTTTTCACAGTTGTGGTAATGTTGTCGTCACAGAATTTGCAGCATGGAGTACTTCAGAAATATCTCAGGGTGTACTGGAGTACTACAGTGGTCGTCTGTTCTGGATTAATAGTCTTCAATTCATTACAACTCAGGAAGTCAATCAGAGCCTTAGCATTCCCTTCTCAAAACCAGCAGAGTTTGCAGCCTTTACCCTTGTTCACACATCACGTAAACCTTTGCCAGGTACTATTTTCTTTATCAAAATGCCTCAATAAAGGTATTCACTCTCAGCCTTTAATTTTTACTTCCTGAAATTCTTTAATCATTTGACAAAAGATAAGAACAACAGCAACTTATTAATAAATATATCAGGCTATACGTGGATAAAGTGCAATTATAAAAGCTGATGGGTATGGTTAAAAAGAAGACATGGAGGTGTTATTTGTTTTTTCTATCTAAAGACAGCTTACAGGATTTTCAATAGTATTTTAGTGTTGTAAGTCAGGTTTGAGAAGTCCGCCTATTGCTCATATGCTTTAATTGATATTTCTTCTTCTCTTTATGGACAGGAAATTTTTCTTTTACACCAAAAGTGATTCCAGATTCAGTGCCAGAGTCTTCCTTCATGATTAAAGGAAATTCTTCAAGTTTTCACATCACTTGGAGTCCCTCCACAAGTGTGGAGTGGGGAACTGTCTTTTACTGCGTGGGATCAAAAGTTCTACAAGTGAGGATATTCATGCAATCCCTCCTTATTATCTACATGTATTACTCCATCTACTTGCTGATATATCTATTTTTAAACAGAAATACAGTTTGTTTCTTCTCCAGCATTTGCAAATCGGTCAAGCAGACGAACTAAACTGTAAATACAAAGCTAGCTGTCCTATTTCTCTGTCACTGAGGCCAACATGGGAGGAACACGGGCTTAGCAGTAGCTCTGGGCTAGCTGCTGGAGTGTGAAGTGCCAAGCGAGGAGCTCTCTGTGCTCAAAGATGTGTGAGAAAGCCTTTCACAGTAACTCAGAGACAGAAGTGCCCTCTGAGCTGCTAGTGGGACAGCCTTTGCCTGAATGTGAAATCTAGCCTTCACCCACCATTAATTTTAGCACATTTGGCAAGCTGTACTTTGAATTCAAAGGGCAGATTGCTAGCAGATTGCTACGCATCACTACAGTGCCACAGGATGATGAAACAATGATCACTCACAGAAAGAGAAGTGCCGTCTTGATTTAGTTGACCAGTTTAGTGAGGTGAATTTTGGGAACCCGAAGGCCTTTCCGAGAGGGGAAAAAAATGTTTTGTTTTATCTTGTTCTATTTCATTCACAGTCTTTGAAGAGTGAATGGTGCCTCCATTCCCATAACCTGACAGTGCCATCCTACCGAGTTGATTGGCTGGAACCATTTGCACTCTTTGATTTTACTGTCACTCCATACACATACTGGGGCAAGGCACCAACAACATCTGTATCCCTTCAAGCCCCTGAAGGAGGTACTAGGATTTTAAACCCCACTCCTCGCCTGTAACGGGTACTGGGACCAGGTCTATGTCAGCAAGTGAAATCCTGGACAGGAATGAGCAGCTTTCAGGGCTAGACAGCTGTATGCAGAGTTGCAAAGACATGTTCCTGAGTATCTTCGGTAATGATCTATTGTACACATAAATGCACACAACTGCATTGATAGAATTTGGAACAGAAAGCATAAAACAATATGTCCACCACGTGCCTATGACTATGAGCAAGAAAGAGAAATTGAGATCCATTACAATGACCATCAAAGGCTGCATGTAACATCTTAACCACTTATAAAATTTTTATTAAATGTTATGCAGTTTTTACTTTTTACTTCAGTGTTTATTTTTGCTCTTATGCAGGTCAAAGTGAAGTCAGCTAAAATACAGTGTTGAGTGACTGGAGGGCTGAGAAAACTTATGAGCTTCAGTAGGTTTTGAAGTGGATAAGAGAGGAGATACAGTACGCTATGCTCTATGTTGTGAAAATTCTTGAGCTCCATGCTTACTTACAGGACTTGGCTAAATAAATATGTCCAAATCTGAGTGCAGGAGTGCATTTTTCTCTGTTTATACAGCTCTTTTTTTGCTAAGCAAGTTAAAATCAGATACTTACACACAAATGAAAACCAGAAAGTAATTACCATAAAGTTTCAGACATTCTCCTGTAATTTACACCTCACCGATTGCTATCTGTCTCCATCAGCAATGAGGTTCTAAAGCTCAGGCTCAAAACTAAAAGAGTTAATTATGAGGTAGAATTTGTGTTTTAATAGGAGTACTTCACTCTGATTTTTATCTTTTTTTTTAAACAGTTCCTTCAGCCCCTACAAACCCTAGAATATATGTGTTACAAAACAACCTACATGATGGTGATGAGAAAGTCCTTGTGCAGTTCAGGTGGGACAGACCTGAAAGGGACAATGGAGTGTTAACGCATTTCAGGGTTTACTATCAACTATTGAGTCAGAGTGGCACTACTGACAATTTCACAGAGTGGAACGTGAGCAATGTTGAACCCACCCTGATGCTCTTTTCTCTCAGCGATGTGCTTCCCAGCCTCACAATAAAGTTTCAGGTATGAAAAATTACTGAGCTTATCTCATGCTAGATGATAGATGTTATCAGTGCAGCCTGATGTGTTTGCCTAGGAGTCAGTACTGGGCTTGGGGCAAGAACATGTGGTTTCTGCTTGTGGAACTGCTGATTCACTGACTCGCCCTTGGATACCTGGCTTAAGCTTTCTACGTATTGTATTGCTCACTAAATAAGGTGGAAAACAATGCCTCAACATTATACAGGTTTGGTGAAGCCCAGAACAAACTTTCTTAGAGGTCTCCTAAAGCCACTACTGAAAGCTGCAAGTCAAACACAGTTTCGACTGAGCTGATGGAGGGTGACAGACCATTACAACACAGATAAGAGAAGTTCCACTACTGGAGAAATGCAAAGACTCACATGGCTTCCATAAAAAGAGTCTTCCACATTAAAACTTGTCAAGAGGTCATGTTTTCATTGCAACAAAAGGTTTGGAAAACACAGAACGTGTGCTTGAAAGGCAACATGGGCATGTAATAGGTCAGGTACTGATGGAGAAGAACATCTTGTTGGTTGCAACATCAACCTACAGTAGGAATAGCTCCAGCCTGGGGAAGGAGACAAGACTGTCTGGTGTCCTTTGAGCTCTAATTGGTAGATGCAGCATGAATTGTGACTCTCTGGGCTCCGGCTTCAAATTCTCTGCATAGCCATGGTCCAGCCCTGGCTGTAGCCCTTGAACTGACCAGCACAGCCCGAGGTCAAACAGAGCACATGCATATGTTCCTAGCTGAGCATCCAGGGGATCTGGTTCTGTTTTTGTCATTGACTATGATTCTACAGGCTCTTGAATGCAGTCGTTTATGCTGCTACTTAACATATGTAACAATCTCCTGTCCCACAGGTGCAAGCCTTCACCTCTGTGGGTCCAGGACCTTTGTCTGATATAGCAGAGAGGAATTCATCAGGTATGGATGACTTAGATGCCCTCTCATGGTTTGTGTGTAATAGGTGGTGAAATCGACTGTACAGTAATTTGGTAATTTGATAAATAACTTTTGACACTTTGTGTGACATTTGTTCTGCCCTACAGCAGACACCACAGAGGAAATAGTTACAGCTTCTGACATGAAACGATTAACACATTTCTTATCATTAGATTAAATTTCAGGAATTTCAAGCTTTTCCTTGGAACCATTCTAAATTAACTTTTCTAGGCAGCCCTAAGGTACTATGGAACAGCAGGTTTTGTTCTGTAATCTGCATACTGGTGGAGATCAGAATATTTCTAATTGGGTCCTGAAAGGTTATCAGGAGAGTTAGAGATCTGCTAGGGATCATAGGCTATTTCTAGTTGGGCTGTTAAAGGTAATTATGTCAACAAATCTCTTTTTACTGAGCTTAAATTTGTTAGGCAAGCATCCACAATGCCAGGAAAAAATTTTAGGAGTTTGGATGTGATGACAATAAGGCATCTCACTATTTTATTAATTTGCTGTGACATACGACCAAATATAATTTGTGCAGCACCATCATTTATTCTTGTCTTGTACACGCTTTCCTTATGAATGGCTGCTATTGTCTAGAATAGAATATTTTTCGTTAATTCTGCTGTCCCTTTTCCTTCCAGATCTTTTCCCTGTCCCAACTCTTATAACTACTTTTGCCAACAAGTTGTTTCTTACTGACATAGACAATAATGATACCATATGGGAACTTTCAGCAAAGACAAATGTAAAGGACATCTGTTATACTGCTAATGATGACAAAGTGTACTACATCGTAGAAGATTCTCTTTTTCTTCTCAATGTACAGACTGCTTCAGAGTTTCAGGTATTCTTTTGTTCATTTCCTTGTTCAAGAGAGTCTAGGAAAATATGTGTCCACTATTGTCATTATTTTGGGTCTATTCATGTCTTTGAAGAAATTAAAACTGCATATTTTGCAACAGAAACAAAACAGCATGACAAACAAAGCAAATTTAATGGCAAAATACAGTGGAGAACACAGAACTGGGAAGACTCAGTTTTCTTAATGATGGTTGGTTTGTATGCGATATAATATGAAAGAGCTTAGCTGGATAATTTTCCTTTCTAGCAGTACAACAAAAATGTGTAATATAGTAAAGTCTGAACTTCAATTTTTCTGTCATCAATAGATATTAGAATGGGCCAGAGAATGCCATTGGTAAAGTTTTCCCATTAAACATACATGATTTTACTGACATCTGCTTTGTTGATAAAATATTTCAACAGACATTTAATTTAAAATTCACACTATCACATACAAGAAATTTAATTTTTGTATCACATGTAATTTAAGTTAATTAGATTTCACTCTAAATTCAAGAATATGGAAACGACATGGAAGCAACAATTGATATTTGTGAAACAAGTGATACCATTTGTATAGAAATACTGGAATCTTCTTTCCATGGCATCTCTTTATATTTTGACTTCTACTTGCCAAGTAGGAATTACTTTGGAAACAATCTAATTTCATAATGTCCTAGCATCAGGTGGGAAAATTCTGCTCTCCAGCAGTTTTAGTAATGTTTTTCTTTCTTTCTTAAGTTATTCAAAGATGCAGATCTTAGCAATGCTACAGCCATTACAGTTGACTGGATTGCAAGACATCTCTTTGTTGGCCTGAAAACACTGTGGAATCAAACTCAAATATTTGTTATTGATCTAGAGCTCAAGAAAAAATCTCTAAAAGCCTTGAACATACAGTTGGGTAAAAGCAATTCAACTGTGTCTTCTCTGTTGTCATATCCTTTTTTAAGGTAAAGCATATATAACTAATAACTTTTTAAAGCATATTTTATACATGATTTTCTTGGAATCAATTGTTAGGGATCAAAAAGGACTTTTTATAGTATATGAGTCTTTTGCATTGTGTAAATCACAGAAATTTCTGGATGTAGTTCTACTTTTATACTGCTAGTTGAGCAGTATAATGCCTGGGAGGTTAGTAACTGTAGTCACTTACAAAACTGCATTTAGGGCAGATTGCTCAGACTGAAGTTTTTCTGCTGTAAGCAATGCATTTTGTTTGATAGCCGCTTGTACTGGATGGAAGAGCTTGATTATGGCAGCCGCATGTTTTATTATGATATTCTGAATAACACCGTGCACCACATTTTGGGATACATATCAGTAGAAGAACGGATGAGGAACTACTGCACCTGTAACGTGGCGGAAGAAGAGCTAGGAAGACCTATGAGTATAGATGTGTCTGACTTCAGGAATCCCCAGCTGCTCTTTATCAGAGGAAGAGATGAAATATGGGCCTCAGATGTGGATGGTTGCCACTGCTGGAGAATTACTGAAATACCAAGTTTTCCAGGTCTGAGTGCTATGTTATGTTTCTAGGCATTTTGTTATTTCTGCTGTCTCTTACATCAAACAATGTTCATTTCAGCAAAATAGCATTCATGAAGCACTTTCTTTATAAAAATTTATTAATCTGTAGGCAAATGTTCTGTGTTTCCAGTTGTGTACCCCGTTAATACAAACTAGGAGAAAGAGCAGTGTGAGGATATTTACTGATGCAAGTATGTATTGTAGTAAGATGTAAATCAAATGGACATGCTACAGCCTCCAAAGCTACTTGTCAATAGATTGCACTTACAGTATTAACATGTCATTTTGCTGAGGTTTCACATTAGGTACACCTATTACAGTTTATCTCAATGAAAAGATACAATGCCATCTTAAGTTATGCCTGAAAGAGGCATTGCAGACTTCAGTATGTCGGGAGGGTACTTCATGCATGTCTTGTATGACAACTTCTCTATGTTGCACTTCTTGTGATGATAGCACTTAATCTTAGTTGCTTAGTTTTCAGCTCAATTCTGGAGAAGAGCTGGTAAAGCTGTTGTGTTACCAGAGGACCTGTCTGAATTTTTCCTGGGAGATGGCAGAGCACTGTGATTTTGCATCTTTGAAAAATGATGAATGTTTCTATAGACAACTCTTGCACTTGTGTTTTGTTTCTGGTGTTTGTTAATTGAATTGCAGTTCTCATAATTATGGCTAATAAAAAGTCTTGAAATCTACACTTGTAAACTGAAATAACAAAGTGTCTCAGCTTCATGAGACCTATGGGAAAATATCAGAAATCTCTTCTCCAGGGGAGGTCTTTGAAGATACGGTATGACTAACATACTCACTCATGTTGACTCACTGTGAATACAAGCACCTATCTGCTCTTGTAAAATTGTCTGCTCAGGGTTTATTCTGAAGCTTAACTATAGAATGTTTTCCTGCAGGTGATAAAATTGGCAGCTTGACTGTAGATAAGAAATTTATATATTGGAGCATTGAAACGAAGGAATACACTGAAATTTGGCTAACAAATAAAGAAAGCACAAGACACTTTCTTCAGAAGAGAGCAAATCATGAGCTGAAACTATTAGCCTACAGCTCAGCGGTGCAATTGTATCCAGGTAGAGGGAATTTTGGTCGTTTCGTAAATGTAAATAATTTATTTCAGAGCATGTATTAGAGTTGCAGATCATGCTATGCGTATTTATGTAAAGTATGCTTTATGGATTCAGGTACCTTCTAGAGCAAAACAATTCACTATGCACATTTTTAAAAGGATGATAATAAGGACTGGCCTTGTGTTGGATCACCTGGAAAGTCATAATGATAGATAATGCCTGTGTTTCAAAGGCTTGGGATGTTAATGCCAAACCATACCTATTTCAAACATTGTGTCAAAACTGGAGATTTAGAAAAGGCCGTGTACATTAAAGCACAGAAAAAGGACAAATGTGTCCACAAAGTGTTGTAACAAGAGTTTGGTAATGATCCCTGTTATGATACAGATTTCTGGCTTTTTGTACAAGTATGCAAAGCTGGAAAAAAAACCTGCCCTTCCAAAGACAAAGAGAGAAGAACTCTGCTTATTAAAATGATTTATAAAGAAGTACCTGAGACGCAATCAAATTTTATATTATAGTAGACCCAGACTTCTGTTAGAACCCCTAATATTTTAAACAAGCCATTGTAGAATGATAATGGAAGAAATAAAAATTAGTTTTAATAGAAAGTCAGGATTCATGGTACCTATAGGGATTATCTTTGTAAATGCAGAAGTTTAACACAGCTAGTAGCAGGATGGATATATTCAAAATAATTCTTTAACTTCAGATTTGCATAAAAATCTTACAAATATACAAGACAATATTTTAACAGGATGGACTTCTTTGGGATAAAAGAATTTCATACTGTTCTGGGCAGCCAGTAGACTTACACCTGCCTGCAGCTGCTCTGTCCAGTGCCCAGGCTATTCTTACCAGCACTTTGGGCAAGATTGCTCCCATGAGGTCTGTGTGGGCTTGGCATTGGTGCAGGAGCCGGGTTTGGCCCTGGTGCAGAATGTACCAAGCCATGTCCCCAGGGATAGGGTTTCCTGCAATAGCCCCAGGCTTAGCTGGTGCAGAAAGGGAAGCACCAAATTTCAGTCCAAAGGGATTATTCCTACTCAGAGATCCTCACAGAGCTCTTCTTATTTACACTGACTGCTGCAAATATATTTGGATGAATACACATCCTTGGCATTTGGGGGGGATGGGGGAGGTGACAATACACAGAATTATTCACACAAGTTTAAGACAGAAGTAAATAAGCACACTAAAATAAGAAAAAAAAAATTGCTTCTCCTCAGTACTGAAAACAAATGGTAAACATGTGAAAAAGTGACGTTTGCAAAGACCAGCTGCATTGACTGGCATGCATTTTTTTGCTTTAGTGGTGTGAGCAAGGAGTGCTGCGAGAGTTTCCTTTCATTCTAACCTATTTAATTGCCATCCAGAGATGTGATGTCAGTTGATCATTTAACGCATCAGAATTACTCAGTGAAGATTATTGTCCTGTCACAGATTCTGTGAGAGAATGATTTCTCTTCAGGGTTAGGAGGAAGGGGACTGGATATGTAGCAAAGGATTTTCTTGTCAGGTTATACGCATTTCTATGGAACTGCCTGAGAGAAACTTTAACTCTGAAAATGACTCCATTCTTTATTCCATCTGAGAATTTTCCCATGGGAGTTTTACTGCTCTAAGTAACTATAAAATTGACAAAGGTTCAACCTTACATTTATTTCTGTTGAACAGACCCTTTCATTCTCCTTCTCTTACATGCATGAACGTGCCTTTGGTAGGAATGGTGGGTTGCTCATTTAGGGAGAAAAGATCTCTGCAGTGAGGTTAGTTGTTCTGGCCTAAGGGCAAACATTTGTCTTAGTACCATCTTCCCCATACATGCACCTTAATCTTTTCCTTCTTGGTGGCAAGTCCAATTAATATATTTTTAATATGTTTTTAAACCTCAACTTGTACCTCAAGTGATGAGGGGTTTTCTTTTGTTACTTTTTGTTTACTATCAGGGAGTAGTTTTCTAATGTTTTCTTCCTATTGACTCCTTTTCTTCTTCCAAAATTCATCTCCCCTTTCCCTGTTGTTACTATGAACTTTACACCTGAAAAGGTGTTCAGAAGAAAAGAGAGATAACATTTAGTTGCTAGAGAAAAGTACTGTGTTCTGCACATCTGTCTTCCCTGTGACAAACAAGTTTGGACTCATCAGTGTGTACTGTCCTTGATAATACGGCAGCTACAATCTAGATTTCCAAGGTATTTAGGTATTTGAAGAAGAACCTAAACGCTTTAGTAAATCTGTACCTTTAGTAAATCTGTATCTCATCAAACATAAATGAGACTTTACTTTAATGATTGCTATTTTTGTGTTCATGAAAGTAATCAAATAAATTACATTCAGGTGTTTCTGAGAGCAGAGAGAATAATTTGTGGTTACGTTTTCTCACAGAAATGGTGGTACCATCCCATGCAAATTTGGATTGGTCCAGCAGTAATTAATTTTAAAAATTTTTTAATGTCTTTCCTAGATAGAAGATGCCTGATTCTATTGCCAGAAATTGAGAAACCCACTATCCTTGATACGACGAATATCAGTTTTACGTTAAGTTTGCCATCTGTCACAACACAGCAGCTATGCCCTGGCATATCGCAGCCTACGCCGACATATCTGGTATTTCTCGAACAAATGACTAACAGTCGCAGCAACTCAAGCCACAGTTTGTCTACTCTACAGCAAAAAACATTGGTATGGCTATTTTGGCACAAAAGTACATGTGATATATATTAACAGGGAATGTGATATCACTTCTAGCCATTTTATAAGACATTCTGTAATTTTCGATCAGGGAGTTTTTTCACTTCTACATCCCCCAGAATAATTCCCCTTTCTGACTAGTATTTCTTATGTGGTAGATTCATTAGCTTTCCTTTGTGCAAGTGCTCCTGTACTTTTTAACATGCCTTTGCTGAAATCCTGTTGAAACAGGTCTTCAGTTTCTACTTGCAAAAAGAGCAGTTGTGGTTGATATTAATCTGTTCAAATAACTGTGGTGACTGTCCAGCAACCATATGGCTTGCCTTTATGTGTTTTGTGGTAGTTGTACTTGCCTTAGTCATATTTTCTTCTGTTACTTGTTTTTTTGACTTTGCCATTTCCCATTGAAGTATCAGCCACTGAACAACGTGCTGTTGTAGCCATGCTAATTACACTTCAGCTTGTTTTCTGGCAAGTGTTTTCTGTAGTGACCTATTACCCAAACTATCATTTTAACATTCCTTTTTAAACACTGAAGTGTATTAGAATACAAAAGCACTACTGTATTATTTTTTTAACACTCATTTCATTGACAGATGATTGGTGTGACATATGACTCTCTTCTAAGAACACGTTTATTATCTGATTTCTAATTACAGGAATTTCAGGGTCCTATAGCCGTCATAGACAGCCTACAGCCCTTTTCAAGCTATGTCATACAAGTTGCAGTGAAAAACTACTACTCAGGTCAGGAGGTGCTGCCTATGGGAAAAGAGACAATTGGCACAACTCTATATGGAGGTTTGTTTCACGTTTTATTCTGATATTGAACAGAATTCTCATTTCAGTTAAAGGAAGATTGTGTAATTTTGGGTTGCAAATCAGAAAGCAGAGAAATTTTCTGCTTAAAATGTAACCTGTGTAGATCTTCACAAGGTTCCAGCAACCAGAATTGATGAATCTGTAAGATTCGTAAGATACATATGTGTTCTTTAATGCTTTTGCTCATCGGCTTCCTGAGGAAAGATAAACTATGGTTCAAAGTGGCTAAACAGTTGCACTTTCTGCCTTGGACCACATATTTAATAAGTTGTATTTGAATGTATATGTTATTACTTCTGCTTAAAAATGTATGTTATGTATTCATTCATAATTAAGATTTTTCCCCTTGGCTTGACATGATTCTCGTAATTACTGTTTCTTAGGGTAACGCAGATTTGATTTATTGCAGACCAGGCTGAAAAGACAACACTTCATTTTTACTTCTCTTGGCCTGAATGCCAATAGCACATTTTCAGTTTGTTTCAAGCATTTTGATGTGCCCTGCTCAGTCCCTTTCACACTAGAAGTAGAAAGCTAGGAGTAGTGTTTTGAACTTCAATGTTCACTGTGTCATTTAGGGCAGAGAGTGGGCTGGTTAGGAATTACCTAAAAATAAATAAATAAATACATGGGTAAACTTATCTAATTATGGCAGAAGGAAGCTAAGACACTTTGGTGGCAGTGAATAGGTGAGAGAAGTATGAATGAAGGCAAGAGGCCAAGACATGATGGCAAGGCAGCTGAATGTAGCTGTGTTTAGGTGGAGCTACTTCCGTACTCTGTGGTGAGGTGTGACCTGCTGATGCAGTGGGAGAGGACAGGGACAAGAGCTTGTAGCAGGACTAAGGGAGGAGGTAGCTGCAGCCTAGAAAAGCATAACAGGAACACAGCTCACTTTCTAGAAAAGCAGGAAGTATTCACAAAGTGACAAGCCAAGGCTCATTTGGGGAAAACCTGCACATAGTGCTATCTAGAAGAGACAAGATGCAGTACAAGTGGAAAGAATGTGTGGTTTATTTTAAAGGTTTTCTCTTCAGTACAAAGTTGCTTTTGAAAAAAAGAATGAGAAACAAAAGAAAAGAACAAAGAAAGTGTGATCAAGAGCATCTAAATTCTATAGCTTGTTACTCAAGCCGGTTCTTTATTATCTGAGAGCTAGGCCTGTACTTCTGCAGTATATCTAGTTTACAAAGCCAGTTTTCACGTCACATAATACATATCTGTGCTATATTACCTGATGTGTAGTTCAAGAAACGTGTCTAGATTGATATCTCCTCTACTTCCTGCTTTGAGTGTGTGATTTTGCAAGTTTCCCTTTCTGTTGTTATAATCCAAAGGACTGTCTGTTTCTTCAGTGCTCTCTTAGAGAACTCAGCCATGTTAAACAAACTTCTTTTATTTAGGGCACATTTTCCAGAACAAGAAGTGGGGCACTTCTGTAACAGTTCTGCTGTTGATGTGTGGCTTATGTTACATTTTGAGAGATCTACGGCCCCACTCAGCACACAGGGATTATCCAGCTGACCATAGCAAGCTATGGTTTTGCCTGATCACTGGCATACTTCTTAGTGTATCTTCTCCTCTTGTGTTCATCTTCCACCCCTTACCTTCATTGTTATCCTCTCCACCCTGTTCTGGAGTTTCCGTTGCAGAACATAGATCTGGTGTTGCCTTAGCTCCCTAACTAGACAGAAAACAGCAATGCTGGTTTTGTTTGTGCGTTCAGACCTCTGTTGGAGTCCAGAACTACTGACTGCTCATCTTATCATACCTGATGAAACTTGGGCCATGTCATAGCAAGGAAACTCAACTCTGCTGCACTTTAATGCAGACTCAGGTGCTGTCCCTGTGGGTGTCAGCATGTCTCCCATCTGTACTTGAAGCCAACATGGCCCAGAAGCTTTCCTCAAATGCCACACAGGCAACTGACATTCATAGGCAGCCCAAGTTAAAGATGTCCTTATTCTTTAAGAATACTACTAGTCTGAGCTAGATGATTCCTGTGGTTGGAAATACCCTAATTAGGGCAGGAAGGTGCTTCTGCTTACTCCCTTCTTTACTCCGCCTGTTTGCAACTGCAAGGCAGCTACCATTCCAGTTTCCTTGAAGCTCTTGTCATCTCCCAGAAAGAAAAGGATCATCCAAAGATGCATGCTATGCTTTTGCATGTGTTGTCTTGCCGTGCAACCCAACCCAGTAGAAGTACCTTGCTCAGCACTTTTCTTGTTATATGTGTGTATAACACACATGCACACTTGCATCTGTCTCCATGAGGAGCTGCCTTTGTACTGCTCTTCCTATAATTTTTTTATCATTGCAGTGATGCTGCCAGTCTCACTTGATGAAAACACAGAAAACTATGAGTGCTAGCTATTCCCTGTAGTAAGAGCACTTGCTTGCTCTTCTGTTGCATCAGATTTGCACTGCAGCTGTGTTCTATTTCTTGTTCCTGGTGTCATCAGCCAGGGTCAGCTTGATCCACATAAACCCATCGCTTGCAGGGCCATCAGGCACCTCTAATAACACCAAAGTCAGAAAGACATGAAAGACATGGCAGCTTGTTTGTGTTTTGCGGGAAAGACTGGGGAGATGGTACTTAGGGATGCTTGCTATTGAGCTCACAGTGAGGTGAGAATGCAGTAGCTCCCATCTTCACTAGTTTTCCTGCCTTGCCCTGGCTCTTGCCTGGCAGAGCTGGAGCAGTTCTTCTCTGAGAGAGGGTGAGGCAGTGAAATTGTGACGCACAGTAGCACCTGGTCCTTGGGCATCAGCTCACTTAGCTACAGCAAGGCTGGCTGTAGCTGACTTACAGCTGTGCAGAATGTACAGCTATGGGGATATTACTGTGACATGCATCAAGGGCTGTCCACACCACAACAGGACTCCTAAGGTTTTCCCTTCTCACTCTTTACCTCTGCTCGGTTTCTGGCTGCTTCAGGAGGTGCTGAGGGCACTGGAATAGAAATAAGCACAGCCACCACATGTTTTTCTTACTTGTCACAAAATCTCTTTCCCTTACTGGTCAACTGTGCCCAAGGAAACATTTTACCCATAACAGCTAGCGACATGTACAAATCAGGGGTCCTGATTCCCTTTCTTCTCTTGGGGATGCACTCTGTGGTTTCTGTAAAGGCTTCTCCATAGAACAATTTACCTCTCTTTTTGCCACCTTTGTCCACAGCAGAGCATCACTTTGAGCTGTGAGTGGCTCCTCTTAAGCACAGATTATTCTTTGTTTCTTGTCCCAGGAGCAGTCACATTTCTCCCCTTAAGAAAACCTCTGTTTAAAACGAACCTCTTCGCACCTTTCAAATGAAAGTGGAACAAGAGGTGCAGGCACATTGTCACTCTTCTTTTGGGATCCAGACATGTTATACATTGGAAGTTCTCTTCCAATTATGCTAATTTTTTTCCTCTTAACAGTCAGATCTCTTAGCATCTGCAGCATCAAGTAAATAGGATTTCATCTTCTGTGGTTCTCCAACTATTATGAGCATATTCCTAAAGAATCTGTTATTTCAAAAAAATAAGCAAATCTGGCCTATAATCAGTAGATTTAAATTCTTTGCATGCAAATCCACGTATATACTGCAAAATTTGTATGACACACTGATTGAATAAGATTGAATACTATTGGAAAATGACACTTCTTTGTGTGGTAAACTGAGCCATCCTGTGGCAATATACACCCCTTCAGTGGCAAAACATAAAAGTAGCATGTGAAATAGGAGACGGGATTGCTCCACTGAAATGGAATTTTTCAGTCTCAAGTTAAAATGAAACATGAAACTCAGAACAGGCTTCTCGTTGGGATCAAAATGAAACCCTAGATAAAAAAAGCCCAAACAACCAAAAAACCACAAAAACACACTAGCCCTCAAACCTTGAGCATTTTTAGTATGTGTTTTTATCAATATTCATAGCTTTTCACAATTTGTTGAAAAATTTCTAACCAACCGTAACTGGAATATGTATATGTCCTGGCACTTATGTTCTCAATTTCATGAATGCAATTGCTAGTTTAAATTGTAATTAGACGCTGCTAGAGCCTCAAGTGTGTACACTATTTCGCACCTCTGAAGCTATGTGAGGTCCCTCTGTCTTTCCCTCAATTCTGTAACGAAATGAAAGAAGCTTGGATTAATCTGTACTTTCAAACAAATAGCAAGATAGTGGGAATGAAAAAAAAGGAAAACTTGGAAAACTTAATGCATTGCTCTTGCCACAGAGTGTCACTCTTACTCCACAAATGTTTTAGCTAGTGGCAGGAGAAATTTGTCTTCTTTACTAGTCTAGCTTCTGCACATTTCATTTAAATAATCTGCAGTTTTGCTACTAGGGCAGAAATTATAGCATATGTACTCATCATTCTGATACGTTGGGTACATAGACAGTGTAATGACTTTTTACCGATCTGGACAGTTTCATAGGAAAGAAGAATTTTTAATGCAGAGTTGGGGCATGCCTTACACCATTTTAAAGTCTGTGATCTCAAAGCTTCAAAGAAAGGGTTGATTTTTCCAAAACAATTAGTGAGTAACCAGTTGGCATGGACATCAGACCAGCAACCCAATTTCTTGCTTACACAGTTCAGCCAAACCACGTATTTCTGAGCAAATTTGTAAATGATGGCAAACAATATTTAGTTTTGGGTTTTCTTCCTTCAGGCTTTTCTGTTCAAGAAAAGACTTTCCAATTCGAATACTGCATGGGTACTTTTTTTAGTACATATCCAAGTAAGCATCATATTAGACTCACCTCTGAGACCCTGATTAGGAAACTAAGACAGCAGGAATTCAGTGATATAACTATAAATGTGGAGGTACAGGACAGCAGCTGGGGTTTTTTGTCTGCTTGGATAGTAGGATAGCCAAGGAGATACTAAAAAATTCCCTCAAAATATTTTGAACTTGTCTGCAGCTGAATGACTATACGAGAATATAAGTTTTACATATGTGGAGGGTCAGTCCTGTAAATGGATCATATTCATATGCTTATAACATTTTTTTCTTTCCTCAGTGACATTTCTTGACTTCTCTAAAAATAAAACAAGCAAACAAAAACCATCTAGTGAGATCTGTACCTAAAAGGAGATTAATTTTTGTTTCTATTTCAGTACCAGAGGCAGCTGATTCCATTAAGACAGTGATTTTGTCTGACACCACCATCAACATATATTGGAGTGAACCTCGGAAGCCAAATGGACCTCTAGAATCCATCCGCTATCAAATCTCTGTCAATTTATTATCTCTTGTCCCAGTGACACCCCTGCGAAAAAGTGAATTTCCAAATGGGACGCTTGCCCGGTCTGTGAGTGGGCTCCAGTCCGGAACAAACAATTTATTCAAGGTAGAACTACAAGCAGTTTTACCTGTTTGTCCACTAACCTGCAAATCTTTAGCCTGCTCTTCTGTAAAGCCATAGGTGTGTTTTGAAAATATGCATTCAAAACTGGGTACATTTCTCTCAGTACTTTAGTCTTAAGTAAAATTAAGCATCAGAGCTTATTCCTACATGGGTTGTTCAGATCAAATCCTTAAACGGAGATCTTTGCTATGTGGGAACACATCACAGATTTCAAGAGTAAGCAGGAGTTTCTGCTGCATTCCTGCTGTTATTGCCCTGATACTTGATGCAACATGCTAAGGGAAGGTCAGAGGACGGGTATCCTCTGTTCTCAAAGGAGGATGCCTGGAACTGTGACCTGCTTGTGAAGGACTAGGTGAAGTGCAACAAACAGGGCTATGAGAGTGCAAATGGGTCGTGGCCAGAAGATAAAGGCTTTACTCAGAAAAGCCACATATCTGAAACTTTCATAAAGAAGAAAACTCTATGTATTATATCAAGAGCAGACTTAGCCATTTTGCCAATTGCTGCTTTTCCTTTATTAAATAACTTTTCATTTAGCAAAATCCCCTTTTTTTCTTAGTCCAATAAATAAGGTATCTGATATATCTGTAGAGATATAGGTGATGACTGAATTGATAGTTAACTGATTCTGTCTTGCAGCAATCACATTTTAAATAAAAGTATATTACAAAATATGCATGCAAAGTTCACAACACAAACAGTTTGGCAATATTAACCCTTTAACACACGCAGAGGGCTAACAGTGACTTAAAAATGCAAGCAGAGGCTTGGCTATTTGGTGGCCTTTGAAGACAATTTCTGTAGACAAGAATATTGCAGGGTAGTTGCAAACCCTCTGATTTTTGATTTGAAATATAATGCTGTCAGTGCAATAGAAGTAGTGGTTTCTTCCACTGTCCAGGCAAGTCATAGACAGAGAAAGACGGGAAATATAAGAATAGGCCAGTTCCAAGCCAGCTAGTAGAAGCAGCAGAATGAGATACCCATCCCTCAGCTGCTGCAGGTCGCATGGACTTCCACGTCAGCATCGCATGCAAACGTTGGTGGCTTGCGTAGTTATATTGGGCTATGAACGGCGAGAACTGAGGGGCAGACACATCAGCCCCCCTGCCACCCCTGCTGTCAGACTCAGGCAGCAGGGCTCTTTACATAGGCAGGGCAGGGGGAGCAACCTCCTGAAGTAACGGCAGTACTACATGCCTGAGCACATGTATCATTGCTGTAAGAATGACCAGAAAAGAATAACTTACGTGGAGATAAAATCAATAAGGTGGAGGAACCAAAGGAGTTCAAAGTAGCAAGGACTAAAAAGGCAGTTGGGAAGGCTCTGTTAGTATGCTGAAGAGGAAGACAAAAGGAAGAATAGGTTGCAGTATCTAGTGCCTTTTTTTTTGTTTAGTTTTCAGGACCAGGAGACTTGTGACTAGATAATTCACACAACTGCGTGAAGCCAAAGGTAGCAGAATAGATGCGGGGAAGAAAAGATCAGATTAAAGAATATTTATGTAGGTTATATGTGTTTAAGTCAGCAGCATCTGACGGCCTTAAACTACATAGGGAGATGGTTAAAAAGAGTCTGTGAATGCTCATGATTATCTTCTGTAGCTTTTGGAAGAGAGGAAGTCACACAGAACTAGCAAAAAAACGGCCACACAGTTTCAGAAAGGAAATTATAGACCACTTTGTGTAACTTCAGTACCTGAAGTTATTTTACGGTCATAGATAAATTTACTAGGACTATATTAGGATGTATACAGGTATTACTAGGACTATATTAAGACAAAATATTAAACAGTTGGTATACAAGCATCTAGAGGATAATGGAATAAAAATTCCCAGTGTAGATTTGTAAGAACAAAACATACTGCTTCTCCCTTTACAGTTGAAAGGTTAAAAGGAAAGCAATAAATGATGTATATAGACAGCAGGGCTATCACCAGAGTGACATTTTCAAAAGCAACCAAGTAAACGTAATCTGCAGAATGCACACTGGGTGCATCACAAACACTGTCAGAGAGTGGGTTTCACAGTTCATGCATGGGCTGGGAGAACATTCAGCTGACGGCTGGAGGGGATCTGTTGTGGCCTTAAGTAGAATTCATGCTTTTGTTAATGATTTGAATGATATAATGGGGAATACACATATACAGATATACTTATATACCTATATGTATGGATGTAAGTATGCATATCCAAACATAAGCCATATCTGATTGTGGCTTAGTGGAAGGCAGTGTGCTAAGGCACCTCTTCACCTTCTGTTTTTGTGATTCTAAAACACTGTCTAGCATGTGATGTGACATCTACATGCCTGTGTAAGAGCTTATGACATTTCAGAAAGGTCTAGAGAGAGAAGAGTCTTAGTAGAAAGATGAAATGAGAAACCAAGAAGAGTCTCTGAGGAAGGGGGCTCTAGGCCATGAACTTCCAGCCTGAAGATGCATAACGCTGCAGCTGTGAAGCTCAAAATGTTTCTATACCTATATCTACATTGCCTGAATATTGTCTTGTTTGAAAACAGCTAGTCTTCCAAACACTCAGAGCTGCTAAAGCCACCGTCCCAACAGGTATGGTACTGTACAGTTCATCTGTTTCCTTACTAGGTTCTTGCTTTTCATCCTGACGAGAACTGGTTTTCTGAAAGTGTCCCTGTTATTGCAAAAACTTTTGAGACTCCACCTGCACCTGTCAATATAGTTCCCAGAAATACCAGTTTCCAGCTAGAATGGAGAGCTCCTCTGCATGTCAATGAAACCGGCTTCTGGTTTGAACTGCATAAGGTAAAAAAGTCCCTTAGCTTTTTTCCATATCAGAGCAAATTTAACTCACTCTGTCCTGGTGCGAAGGACAGGGTGGCAGGGTGTATATGAAGAGTCTCAGTGGCTAATTTGGGCATGGTGATGTCAGTCTTAGTGGCTCAGAAGGGGCAGGATGGAGGCAGTGTTTGCC
This sequence comes from Opisthocomus hoazin, assembly GCF_030867145.1. Lineage (NCBI taxonomy): Eukaryota > Metazoa > Chordata > Aves > Opisthocomiformes > Opisthocomidae > Opisthocomus > Opisthocomus hoazin. The sequence goes on from NC_134415.1 coordinate 75,341,286, forward strand.
AGGAACAAGGGGGAGTGCAGCCGCAGCATTTAATACTCCATAGTGCCAAAGGACATCCCGGATGACCCCACCAGAATTCCTCACAGGTCTCCTGTTTCAGTAGAGTCCCCTCCCTCTTTCCTCACTGCCCTCGCCCAGCCTGGCTGGTAGCTACACATCCTGTGTCTGCTCCGCACAAGATAAAAGATAAAGGGGTTTCCAGCATTAAATATCAGCTACAACCTAGTATTCGAATTCTATTTTCCTGTGATAGAGGTTTGGAGAAAATGCTGGAGGGAAAAATGGGTCCAGCAGCACAGATTGTGGAAGCAAGTGCTGCAGTGACAGCAACATGGATGGAAGCTTCAGGTTTGAAAGTCTGGACCACTGGACACAGAAAATGTCATGTGCTAAACAGGATCACATAGATTCCTTAGCACAGATAGCTGGATTTATTAGGCCTACACCAAACATTTCCTATCATCTGAAGCAAATGCCATAGCACAGTTCCACTGAACTACTTCCTTTCAATTTCATCATGGCAATCCGAACTCATGGGCACATCACGGTGATCCAGAAATACAAGCTGCACAGAGATAAGCAAGGGGAAGGCTCCTTTTGGCTGTGCAAAGGGGTCACTTAATCTGTTGTCCTTTGTAGCTGCCAAGACTTGTAGGTGTCCTGAAAACAAGGAAAAAAACTAGGTTTTGTGTCCTTGGTCTCTAACAGGACAAAGTCCCGTGATTGAAACAGCATGTGCATAAGCTCACCCCTGCGATATTAAAAGGTGGCAAAGTAGTTAATCTACCCAGGAATAGAACTGTGACACATTTGCAGCAGAGCAAGAAAGTTGACCACGATGATATTTTGTTTTTCTAGTGGCAAACAAAGAGCGACTGGTTTTCTCCTGCAAGAACTACATGCACACTAGATCTTGTTTACACATGCAATCTCACGGGAACTCTTCCTTCAGCCAACTACTTTGTAAGAGTAACAGTAGTTTATGTTACAGGAGTGAAAAGCACTTCCTCTTCAACACACTTTAAAACTACAGGTAAGCACTTGCTGTAGGATAACAAGACTTGAAGACTGTTTTAAGGATGTGGATAATGAAACAAAATATTCCGTAAAGTTTGGCAGGCAATTTTCTTATACTATGAATCAGCAGTTGTGTGTGCTTGAAAGATAAATAACACATCACCATATCTATCCATACCATAGGAGGAAAGAAATGCGATTCACTTCCAAGTGGAACAGAGGAAAAGAGTGAGGGAAACTGAAATGAAATGCCTCATGTGAACTCATAGCTACTAGTGAAAGGCTGCATGTGAAAGAAAATTTTGAAATTTGTCCATCACAAAGAGAAAGCAAAAGATTAATTATCCATGGGGATTATTGAGATAGATCCTCAGTCCTTTTGTATATCTAAACACCTATGTAAACATGTAAATTTTTCTTTTTGCCAATTAGGCCTCTGTGTCTCTATAAACACGTTTTAAGGGTTCTGTTTCTTCCCTCTGTTTGGCCGCAGCTGGTGTTCCCAGCAAGCCAGGAGTTCCAGAAAGAGCAGAAGGCTCTAAAAACTCTGTACAGTGGGAAAAGGCTGATGACAATGGAAGCAACCTGACCTACTACATCTTAGAAAGCAGGTAAGCTATGCATACAGGCACTCTTCCGGCAGGGAGCAGCCCAGAGCAAACCTCTGTGTGTGTGCGGGACCTTTCAGTTTGGCTTCGGTGGGAAGAGTGAAATACCAACGATGCAAATGGCCCTTCTCATGGGACCTCTTTCTCAGGTAAACTAAGTAGCCATGATTTCCAGAAATTTATGGAAAACTTAGAAGAAAATACACACTAGCAACCCTTCTAGACCTACCCTGAAATACAGGGATATACATGAATATATGTTGGTGAATTAGAAGAAGATTCGGAGATATTTTCAAATTACAAATTTCAAGCATTTAGTATGTATTTTTTGCTAAAACATATGTAGAAATATCTTAGTGTTCAGAGGACTCATGGACAGGCATTATAAAGTTGCGAGAAAGAGTCATAAGGTATTCCCACCAACATGGGATAACTAGATAATTTCTGAAGTGCTCTGTCATCAGATACAGATTGCCTGCACTATACATATCACATTCATTCGGCATCTATAGAGTCCAAATTCACAGTTATTCCTGCTCTGTCACTGGAAGGTCTGAATGGACAGGTATATTGCTGTGGGCAGTGACTTTGAAACTTATAATTTTTTGACTGTAACTCTGGAGCAGTCTGTTTAAGGCACAGAGTGCAAAGCTTAATTAATGCACTATTTAAAACTGAGGAGTGTCCATCTTCTGAGATATTCCTACAACACTGTTTGAAATTCGGAGCGATGGAGGGAAGAAATTTCTTAAATGCAAGTATTATTTCTTTTTCCTCAGTTAACTCAGTGCTTATGTAAGTTAAAGACTGACAGTGCTGTGGAGCCAGGCATACTTTACCTATATAAGTTTTCACCCAGACATATTTTCCTGGTGTTGTAAGCTTTCTCCGTGCGGCTCTGTGAGCGTACAGCAGCACTGACCTGTGTGCTATGAGACCACAATAATTTCAATATGCCAACAGCCAGTTTGTACCTGGCTTGCTGTGGATGGGTAGAGAAAGGACAGTCCCTTGGTCTGTGTCAGGGTTGCGCTTTAGCTGTTGTGTTCTCCAGACTCCAGCTTCTTATTTATCTCTGGAATAATAATGCATCACTGAGGGGATTAGGTTTTTTTCAGCTTAATGAAGTAAGGTTCTCTCCTGCAATTTGAATGTGAACACGCTGATGTTTTCGACTGAATTTCGCTTTGAGCCTCATGGTCCTTTTACACCAGGTAGAAAAATGTTAGGTCACTTGCATAGTATTCCAGAAAATATTTACATAGTATTCCAGAAAATATTTACATACTATTCCAGAAAATATTTGCATAGTCCTTTGACATAACTCCTGTATTTCATACAGCTCTGGTAGGGATGTATACACACCAAGGACCTGAACATATAGTCTTCTCCCATCTTTCTTGGTTTAAAAATGATCTTTTTTCTGCATTAAGTTGTGTTGGGAGAATGATTGACATTTGCATGAAAGTTATTTCACATGACATATTACAGTCCTGTGTGACATGAAATGATATTTCAGATATAGCCTTTCAAGTTTAAATACATGGTCTTCTTTTGGTTGGTGAATAATCAGCTCTGAATTTACTGTGAGCAATCAATCTCAGTCCAACGGGGAAAGGGAGAAATATACCCAGCAGTCAGCAGATACTATGGGAAACTGGCTAGCTAAAGAATTGTGTCTTCACTGCCAATGACTTGCTTCCTGTTTTGCTTGTGAAACCTGATGCACAAGAGCTACTGGGTTACTCTGGGCCCAGGAAAGCAAAAACCTCTACCATGACACAAAAAGAAATGTTTATTTTTTTCTGAAAGCAAAATAAGAAGGTTTTGAAATCTTGGCTGTGAGGTGTACACTGAAACAGGTGAAAGCGTGCTAGAGCTTTGTATGTCTAAAACATTCTAGCATTTCATTTCCAATGCCAAGCTAAAGATGTGTGATTCCTAGCATTGCTGAAATGGCATGGTACAATTTCTTGCTCTGTAGCCAAAACCCCACACCAGACTGAGCTTCCATGCAGACAGAGATGTTGTGAAGGCCATGGAACTGAAGCAAAGAACGGGGAGGGAAGCAGTAAACAGCCCTCCCTGTGTTAATGACATACCTGTGTTCTTTTGCTGTGCCCACTGCAGGAAGCAGTCCGAAAACACCAGCAAAGTGAAGTCCTTGTGGCAGGTGGTTTACAATGGCTCCTGTACCAGTATTTGCACATGGAAGGCTAAGAACTTAGAAGGAACTTTCCAGTTCAGAGTAGCAGCTGCAAATGTGCTTGGACTTGGTGAATACAGTGACACAAGCAAGGATATAATTTTGGGTGAAGGTCTGTCCTGTACTTTCTCACTCTGTTAAACGGGTTTTTTATTCAGAATAATTATACCAATTTATGAAGAAAGACCTGCTCTTTTAGTAATGATGTTGCTGCACGGGTAAAGTAATGTGTCTGAGGTAATAAATGGTGATATGTGGTGACTCCAGTTGCTAGTGCTCATCCAGGCTCTTTTGAATGTTACAATGGGCCTGAAATTTGCTTCTGCTCATTTTTATTGATTTGTCTTTGTGGCCCTGCACTCTGCATTATGGTATGATTCTTGACATAGAGGCACGCTCCCACAATGTGTAAGGATGTGAGGATTACTTCTTGACTCCAGCTGTAACGTTAGACCTACACTCTGTGGGTGTTTCTGAAAATCCCACCTTAAGCGGTCAAACAGTTCAGCATTTTCTCTTTCCGTGTACACAGTAGGTCATCACCACAGGAATGGCCCAGAGCTGGGGGCGGAGGATTAGTCTGACCAAATGTAGACCTCTGCATACAGCCTACAAGAGAGCTTTGTGCACAGGAAGACATTTACACAGCAGGCAGCTCGAGGGTTCTCTCAGGTTTGCTCAGCTCCATAGGATTGATATGGTTTGTATACGCAGTCATTAACCATTTTTCCCCTTCTATTTAATAGATATTATGGTCTCCCCAGACATCATCATTGCCATTGCTGCTGTGATCGGAGTTGTGCTGGGCTTGACTGTGGTCATGCTATTTGGTTTTGGTATGTGGCCGAGTGTATTACATATCCATATTTTGCCAGGCCTCAGTCTCCAGGTTTGGGGAAACGCGGAACATTCCCCAGGGTGGGAGCTGGCAGCAATTAGTATATTCTCATCCTTTAAGCCCCTAGAGATGGCTGGTTATGTTTTTAGTATTAAAGACAGGACACTAACTCACTCCATCCTCAGGCATTTCTTGCTGTTGATTCCCTGCAGGCTGAGCACAGGAATGCTGAAGAAACACTGATGTTCCTCTGTATCTTTATAAAAGCTTGTACCTTAAAATTCTCAAGTTGGGTACTGCATTTATTCACCAAAGGGTATAATTTTTTTCCCTCTTGCGTTTGTCCCTGAAGAAAGGATGTAGAGATTACCCTGAGATGTAGTTGTCCACTTGTGATGGTCCTACCCTCTCACTCCTCATCCTTTCCCTGGGATACAGTATACACCTCTCCCTTTCGGCTTGGGTCTTGCCACATACAGTAGTGGATGCTTGAGTGATTTCTCAGATCAAGAAGCAGTCTGTGTTTTGTGGGAAAAAGATGGTGGCCAGATGGAAATATCTTGCTTACATGAGCTGCTGGGGGCCATGATGAATAGAATAACAAAAAGCCTGTAGCCTTTCAGCCTGCTTGCGTGCTGGGATGCTCTCAGAGTGAAATATCTGATGGTCTGGTTTTCTGTTCCAGCATGGCACCAAAGATGGAAATCCAGAAAACAGGCCTTGCTTGGACAGATAGTGTTTATCGAGGAAGATAAAGAATTAGCTCAACTCAGGGGGATGACTGAGACAGTGGGACTAGCCAATGCCTGTTATGCTGTAAGGTATGTCCTGGGAGCAAATGTATTTTCAGGACAAAAAAACATTAGAGGGATTCCCTGGACTTGTCATCAGCGCACTTATCCCTGACACCTCAGGGTGGAGTTAAGGGTTGCATCTGCGCTGCAGGGTAGGTCTGCTCTGAAGCTCGTCCTGCCATGTTGGCTCCCTGGAGCACACCTCGGGCCTGGATTGCCCCTAGCCCACCCCGTACGCTCATGTTGGCGATAAGCACAAGTGCACCGGGAGGGAAGAAGACCTGGTGTTTTCCAATAGCTTCCAATACATCCAGGCTTCACGTGAGCTACCCTTAAATGCACCTGATGAGACAAATAGTACCAGATTCATTTGAGGAAGAATTTTAATAATATTTCAAACATTCTTAAGTATTAACAAGTGACTGGTATTGCTGTTTTGTAGCATTCTTCCTTCTCAAGCAGAGATTGAATCATTGCCAGCTTTCCCTCGGGACAAACTGAACTTACACAAATTGTTAGGAAGTGGAGCATTTGGAGAGGTGTATGAAGGAACTGCAGTGGATATCTTGGCAGATGGAAGAGGAGAATTCAAAGTAGCAGTCAAGGTAATCGCAGCTGTGTATTTCTCTGGCAACTGAACAGGATGGGCAGAGAGATTCAGCTCAGAGGTTATGCCACAGAAACAGATGTTGACAGATTTGGACATTTCCTTGCAGTATTTCTTCCAAGTCACTTAAAGTTGAGCCTATCTCCTTGTTCATGATTGCTCAAAAATAATGTCTATTCCATGTCTATGTCTGATTGCTTTACTTAAGCACTATGTGGTAATGGTGATGGTGACCTAAGTGTTGTTATACTTTTGCGTTCTGTTGAGCAGACTTTGAAGAAGGGTGCGACAGACCATGAGAAGAGCGAATTCTTGAAGGAGGCACATTTAATGAGGTAGGAACAGCTTTGCCACTGGGCACCCTTCAAAGTCAGGATCATGTGAGGGTGGTGGCCTTCAAGAGGAACAAAAGCAACATTTTCCTCTAAAGAAATTACTGTGGCTTTTTTGGCATGTTCTCATGTTTCTGCCAAAAAATTAAATCACTGCTGATTAATCTTATGAAAATAAAGCTAAAAGACCAATTAGCAACATTTAAGATACAGGCTGCAAGTTCAGTATGCTTATATCATGGATTTATTGGGGTTTGGACTGGTGTTAAAACTAAATTATTTGTTAAAGGCAATTGAGCAACATTTGGCTAATCCTGTTTTACCAAAATAAATATATCAAAACAAGCCGATGCCTTGAAGTTTCAATTTACTGTGGAAATTGGTTTTTTTAAAAATGCGCATACTTACCGCTAGAGGCTGCCACATACCTCTTCTGTTGAGGTGGACTTAAAAAACATCGTGCATCTGTCACCAGTGTGAGAATTTCACATAGAAAGGTCCATGTGTCAGCTAGAAATCTAGTTTTCCAGAGTCTCCACAGAAGTAAGTAGAAGTTCAGCTGAAGTTTTCAGCTGGTAACATAGCACTGAGAGTATGGTTTAGTTTTCAGATGCACTTCTGTGCTTCTCTGACTTTTATTTCAGGAGTGCAGAATTAGAAACATCTTCTAAAAAATGAAGAATTTTATATCCTGTACAGAAAAAAAAGTGTTATTAAACTTGAAATTGGTTTTTACAGCATTCTTCTTTGCATTTACATATTTTTAAAAAAATATCTTGCATTTTTGACTAACTTTTTCCACACATGAAAGTCATTAAAGTTCAAATTAATGACAAAGAGTAAGTGCTGTGTGAAAACTCTCTACAAACTATCTCCAGTCTACCTAGCAGCCATAAAACTAGTTAAGGTCTCTTTTCTGTGTAGTATGGAAATTATATGTGCCCGTAGTTAAAATCTCTGATGCTTCCCCAATTCTCCTTTCATTTCACAACTAATGATCCAAAACCAGAAATCCTCGGAAAATATGTAATTGGAGATTATTACATCTAAATGTAAACACTGATGTGGGCCCAAATGTACACCGGTACAATGAAACATAGAAGTGAAGAGAATAGAAAAGTTTAAATATTATATATCTCCAGTAGTCATTAAACAATAATAAAAAAATTTGGTATGTTTTATATGCTTTAAATCTTTCATGTTTTTGATGTGAAAAAAGAATGATTTAGTTCCCCTGTGGAGGGCTTCACGATTTTTATTGATGTTCATCTGTAAAGTCTCATGAATGAAACCAAGGACAGAAAGGAAACATAAGTGGACTTAATTGTTTACAAACCTTGAAATTAGACATTTAAATTAAACTTTTATTTTGTTTTCCTTCTGGATATTTATTAAAATTCGGATTGCAGTGTGATGCATACTGTCCCAGTTAAGCAAAGACTATTTTTTCTTTTATTATTGCTATGCAGCAGTGAGAAAACTGAGTTGCCCATATTTCAAAAAATCATTTGATACTGGTTATTGATGACTTATTTGTGTACAAATGTATGTAGCAAATTCTGAGGTGTATCCCATCACTTGGGAAGTAATGAATGACAGCTCAGTGGAGAAAGGGCTGGGTGAGTTGTAAGGAAAGTTGCAGGTGCTCCTTTCCTTCTTTTTGTTCTTGAGAGTGCCAAGGCTTGTTGGATTGAGAGGTATGTGCTGGGGGCCGGGTGGAACTGTCAAATTCAGTCACACTTCTTACTGAAGAGTCTTTGCCCACACCTAAGATTATGTGAATTGAAAGAGGTTAGAAGGAAAATGTGCCTCTCTTTCATTTATTTTTTTACACCAGTGCATTTGACAGCCCTTAGGACACCACCAGTTTTCTCCAATAGGGTCAAGTTTCTCTGACTGCTGGTGCAAGTTCTTTCGCACAGCAGTGTGAAGGGAAAACCATTTTCTGACAGAAGAAATGTGATTGTAAAAACACAGGCACTGACAGAGGCAATAAATATTCTTCGTTCTTTGAGAAGCACTAGATCTAAAGAGTGCTGATTGCTCTGTGGTAATCCCTGTCTTTTTGGACACACACAGGCAATAACTAGCATATCTGCAAGTATTCATCATGCATATTCTGTTTCACTTGTAAATGTACTGTGAGAAACAGTTCTCCTCTGGATTGTGAAAATACTGTGTTGCACCTTGTGCTTTTACCTTTCTCTGTGCATTTCTCTGAATCAGCAGTTCTACCGTGAACACAGTAATAAAAGTACTCTATTAAAATAATACAGATACCTTTAACGTACAGGTGGCAATTCATGCTATTGCTAGATGAGATTGCCATTTGGCTACCTTTCTTCGCTTTCTGGAAATATGATGAAATGTGCTTGTAATGCGCATGCATGCATTAGAGTGTCCATCAAAGTACGGTGTAAGCCTGTGTTTTGAAAGGATGTCCCTGAACTCTCCCCATGACTGAGCAAATCCAGGCACTGTGAGTTACTAAATCATGTTGTTGGAAGAGGCAGGATTGTAAAGGCTGAACTGCTCATTCATTGCTTGCAGCTATATGCACTTTATTAGCTATCAACCAACTGGATTCCTCATCTGTAACTGTACAGTCGTTTCCTTCTCTTTAGTAAATTTGATCACCCCCACATTCTGAAGTTACTTGGCGTGTGCCTGTTAAATGAACCTCAGTACCTTATACTCGAGCTGATGGAAGGAGGGGATCTACTTAGTTATTTACGAGGAGCCAGAAAGCAAAAGGTAAGGGAATGACCATGAGACTCATATTTTTAAACTGTAACTGCCCACAGTTTCTCAGTTTTTCCCTTCGTCAAAGGCCATGCTGATGTCTGGCTGTTTCTGTACCTGCGAGGTCTGACATGGCGTTTCCCTAACACCTTGGGACCTCAGTGTTGAGTGCTGACCTTGCATTCAGAGTTGCTGTGAAGATTGAATGTCATTAGACCACTGACCAAAATCGTGTTTTCAGTTGTGAGATATCTGCTGACATGGTATGAATACCACGAACAGTCCTTTGAAAATCGATCATAAATAATGGTGGCTATGTATTCAGTATATTGAGCCTCATAGTGGTTTTTTTTTGTCTTTGAACAGCAGCAGTATCCTTAGTGTGTTAGGCATAGTCCAGGCATAAAAGCAGGTACTGTCCCTGTGCCTGTATCCTCAAATCCTTTAGAAGGAAAGAGGAGAAAAAAATAAAGAATAAACCTCTTTAACTAAGTAATTTTTTTTCATAGTTAGCATGCAGATTAAGAATATGGATGGTAGGACTCAACATTGAAGTTTTATAGCGTTATAGCTATTGTCTACTTCATTTACATGATCAGATCAAATCCGCAGCCAGTATTGGATTCTTCTGAAATATATATGCATATATTCTACCAGAATAATATATTATACCGATTACTACAACAACAAGCAAGCCTGACCTGATGGTGGAAATTTTCAGGGTCCCGTTTCTGCCACTATAGTGAAGAAGCACTTTTGAAAGTCCTAAGATATTCTTAGCCCCAAATTGGCTCACCTACCTTGCAGTGCAGTGATTTGGCAGCTTACCCTGCCAGTAATTATCATTTGCGCTACTGACATACAGAAATTCTGCACCTGTGCTTGGCATGTTTTGGAAAAATCCTACACGTTTCAAAAGAGGAAACAATACCACCTTTGCATGGGGAGGTTGTCATTCTGAGTCTGTAAAGGTGGAAGACATGGCTAACTTCTGTCTTTGTTTCTTGTAGCTGCAGAGTCCCTTGCTGGCATTGACTGACCTCTTGGATATATGTCTGGATATTTGCAAAGGCTGTGTCTATTTAGAGAAAATGCATTTTATACACAGGTACGGAACTAATTTCTTTAGTCTCCCAAGGTTTACCCACAACATCAGGACTAATTATCTTACCTGGGAAGAATTGCCTGGAAAGATGTCACATTGTAACAAGAAAGGTGAGAGCACTGGAGTAAAATTTAATGTTATGTTTTTCTGATAAAAACTACCTACAGTTCTCTTGCCATATGGTGGGCTACTGTAAGATCTGAATCCAGGATTCATTGCACTCGAAGCAAGAATCGTATCCCATGCAAAAGAGAAGGGCAAGCGGGGAGATCCATTTACTGTCTTCATCTGATTAATGGGTAGTTATAGAGGACACGGAGCCAGAATTTTCTCAGAAATGCACAGGGAAAAGATGAGAAGTAATAGGCACAAGCTACAGCAAAGGAAAGTAGAAAGCATTGTCCGCAACGTGCAGGATCAATCACTGGAATGGGTTGTCCAGAGGGGCTGTGTCATCTCCAGTCAAGAAGGTATGCAAAACTTAACTGGATGAGGCCTAAGCCACTTGATCCGACCTCAAGGTTGGCACTGCTCTGAAGAGGGGGCTGAATCAGACGACCTCCAGAGGTCCCTGCTGACCTGAGTTATTCTGCAATGCTAACTCCATCCTCTTGTTTCTGCTTACAAACCAGGGACCTGGCTGCTCGCAACTGCCTTGTGTCTGTGAAGGAATATGAGAACTCCTCCCGTGTAGTAAAGATTGGTGATTTTGGACTTGCCAGAGATATCTATAAAAATGATTATTACAGGAAAAGAGGAGAAGGCCTACTCCCTGTCAGATGGATGGCTCCTGAAAGCCTCATTGATGGTGTCTTTACAAATCGCTCTGATGTTTGGTGAGTTATAGCAGCCACACAGCTGTAGGAATAATCATGCTAAATCCCACAGCAAGAAAAAAACGGTTTGTTGGAGCAGTGATAAGGTTGTATTTTGCCATCTCTAATAATTTTTAGGCTAAGATAGATTTCTTCCTAAGTGATATTTTCATGAGCTAATGAAAAGTTTGGCACTACAACAGTACCTGCCTGGACATATTTCTTAATGCTTTGGGCTCTGTCTTTGGATTCTGACTGGAAAGAACTAGTGTCACTCCATCAAGCAATTTTGTACTAGGCCCACAATGTGGTTTTTGCTTGACTGGGCAGTGAATTGACTACCTGCATCCCATTCCATTTTGCTTTCCATTAGATTAATTGGCATTTTGTTTCTACAGCCAAATTCTTTCCCCATACCGTTTCACCCTCTTCTGGTGAATTCTTGATTTTGAAGACCACATTTCTCAGCATTATCAAGGGAAGGTCGTAGTACTTTGCTGTGGAGGTTTACCTGAAGTGTATATTAGGGTGGGTTTGAGTTTATGATGAAGAAGCAGAGACCCACTGTCAGGAGGCATGCAAAAAAACAACCCAAGCCAGATTCATTCAACCTGAGATTGACACGTTTTGATCTCGGTAGCCCTGGGTACTCATAGTGGGCTATAGCCCACCAACCTTGTCCAAGTCTTCAGCCCCTGCAGCCCATCCATTTAACTGCCACTCTTACATTTATCTAAGCAAGTTGATTAGTGCTCTGTGCTGAACCAAATGAGGTGTTGATCGCTTTGTGAGTGGTGCTTAGGAAAACTTGTCTCTCCATTCCCAACTACACCTTTACAGATTCCTAAACACTTGCTTAAGTGAGGACATGCTCAGCTGGAGAGTCAAGGGAAGCTGTCGGCATTCATTCTCTTCTGAGCTGCATCTCAGTGAGTCTGGGAAAGTGTGTCAGTTCTACACATTTATTTTAGCTATTCCAGAGGCTGGCTTAAGGATGTATGAATTATTTCACAAAAAATTACAACTTCTTGCTCCTAATTTTTCTCACAGAGTCTTCTGCTTAAGTTAGAGGCATTTTAACTGTTGGTATGGACATTATTCATGATGACTTGGGTAGTTAAATTTTTTTGTTGGCGTTTCTTAGGGCTTTCGGAGTCTTAGTGTGGGAAACACTAACTTTGGGTCAACAGCCATATCCAGGTTTCTCCAATACAGAAGTTTTACACCATGTGCGATCAGGAGGAAGGCTGGAATCTCCAAACAATTGTCCTGATGACCTGTAAGTTAATTTTGTTTAAATGTTGTTGATAATATTTGTAAGAAGCAGGAGGCTTATTGCCAGGTGGTGATCATTTTGAACGTTACTTATGCCCATGCAGAGTTCAACATCCTCCATTTTTTTTCAGATAAAGCAGCTAGCACTTGTAGCTACCAACTGACTACTAATTCACCCTGTAGCGCAATCTGTGAACAAGAACTTAAATGTTGAAGTTGAATGGTGGATATTGGTCTTTTAAACAGGATTTCAGAGACAATGTAAAGTCAGCATACTATTTGGGCATGAATCTGTAGTAATGTGATAACAGGCTGAGAGTGCCTGATGGTATTGGTTAAAAGTTAAGATGGATTTAAGAAAGAATTTACTGGTCTCTGTACACCGTGTGCCTGCAATAGCAGATATATCTGGCTTTCTCATTGGTATTTGCAGGAATTAGGCTAATATCAGAACATATGTGGAAAATAAACCATGCTCTCTTTGCAGGTATAACTCTTACAAAAGCCTGTAAGAAAAGCTGAAGCAACACAGCAAAAGGGAAGTCTGCACTTCTGGTTAGTCTTTAGCTGAGCTGGGTAAACAAAGCTTTCAATTTCCAGTGGTCTCCTGAGCACAAAATTCAGATTTAATTGCAAAATTCTTGCAATTAAATGAATAAAATTAATACATATAGTGGATCAAACTCATACTGGCCAGAGGTATATAAGGGAGGAAGTTGAAACTGAGCCAAACGATCACTCAATATGTTCTAATTTCATTTTTCAATTCCTATATCACCCTCTCTGCATGTCACAGAAATTCACTTGACAACTGGTCCTACAAATGGAAAGAGAGACTACTTGAAGTGCACGATTCTTTATCCTGGGGCTGAGGAAATGGCTTGAGAATAACTCTGTGACTGGCAAGCTCGGATCTCTGTGATAGATCTCACATCAATCACCATGCTCTGACTTCCGGAGAGGGTGATTATTTATTATTATGTAGGTATAGCTGAAATACCATATTAGCAATAAAATAAGTAAGCTTTAGTACTTGGAGGAACTGAAGAACTAAAGAGATAAGGACCTTGTTTTAAGAATAGAGCGAAAACTGGGGGTCGCAGAACAAATAAGAGGCCAAAGCAATTTCAGTTTCAATATTTTCTGCTGAAAAGAGTTTCCTCAAAAAATTCCTGACAGCTGTCTTGTAAATAAAAAAGCATAGGAGGTAATGTACATCAATGTACTAGTTTGATATTCAAGCTCACACAGTGGCTCATAAGGTGCATTTAAAAAGACTGACCAGATCTTCAGAAGAATCAAGAAAATTTTGCTTGAAGTAATTTTTAAGGTCTCAGATTTTAAATTTAGCATAGCAGGTAGGCCCTAAATGCTGGTCTGCCTGTTGTAACTTGTAGGATCAGGACCTAATAACAGCAATGTAGTTTTTGAAAGCCAAGGGGCTGAATGGGCTCTTAGACTCTTCTACCATCTTTTATCTCATTTGGTGAACACTCAGCACCTGCATGAAGCTTCTGTCAGTAGCGTAAATAACTTTTTGTACTTTGCTAGGTCATTAATGGCATGCTGGGATTCTTGACATTCCTGCTTCCTTCCTTGTGGTTTTGAACCTGCATCAGGACCGCAGCAGCCAGTTAATTGTCTCCTTGGCACTTTGGCTTGCTCATTGTCATTTGACAAAACAAACCATCACTGATAGGAAGAGAGTTCAAAGGCCAAACTGCTTCAGCTGAGAAGTGTTTAGGAATCTGTGGTAGGCTTATACCGCAAGGGCAAGTAGCGCTGACACAGAAACCTTGGGGTGTAAAAGCACTAAGGAAGTGGAATTGGGTCTTTTTTGACAGGGGGAGAAATTCTGCCCCTTGCCTCTACAAGACGTTTCTTCAGGGAGTGATTATCTGTTTTCCCCCAAAGAAGAGTGGATAGGTAAAGACTGGTAATGAACTGGATAAGTGGCTTGGGGGTCTATAAATGAACCACATTTATTGAAACATGAATTAGATATATCAATGGCACTACTTTTGCAGTCAGAGATCCACATCTGGCACAGCCACCTGGGTGGGAGGCTTGCATGCAAGAGCATGCCAAGGTTTGGAATGAACTGAGCTAATTTAGCATAGATCCTGAAAGGCTGTGGATTACCGTCAGGAGAATTTGTATGAGTGCTGTGCCACTTGTTGACTTGAAGCTGCAGTTTCACCAAATGCTCACTCCCATGCAAAGTTACATGACTGAGTTTGATGAAGAAACTTTAGTTTGGTAACGAAGAGCTTTTGCTATTTGATTCTGTGAACACCCCCACTTCCCCGGGAGGGATTTGGAGGGTGGGAGAAAAGAAGGTCTTGCTAAGAATGCATCAGGTGAAAGCAGGGCCTCTTCTTCATCCCAAGAATTTTTCTCCTTTTCTAAGAAAATTTTCACATCAACTGTATTTTTCATCTCGTGTGGCAGAAAATTACTGATGTCCTGTAACTTCTGTGCACTAAAGACCATTTCCGGAATTGTTTGCTTTCAGCCTCCAACATTAGGTACTGAATATTAGTTCTTCGGTTTTCCAAGCTCTCAAATTCTTATTTGCCCCATAAATGCAGCTCTGTTGGACAATGGTTACCAGTTGTCCCACACAGACAAAACACGGTTGTGAAGTGCAGTTGTGTAGATGTACAGCTACGTGTACAGGCTAGTTCTTAAATCTCACATAAGCCTTTGGCCGATGTTAGGTTTGGATCTGTTATTTTTCATTTCTTCCTGAAAGGCTTTCCCCATGAAGTAGGGGAATCCTCTGAGTCTCTTCCTCATACTGAAGGGATGCACTATTTTCTAGTCCATGTTTGGCTCCCAAGAAAATATCGGAAAGTTCTCAAGCTGTCATTGGTGTACATCTTGGCATATTGACCTGGCTTTCACTTGTCTTGACTGGTCTCACGTTGATGCATTTCTGGGCTAGTGAAAGTTTATGCCCTGTGACTTAAAACTTTGGATGTTACAACATGCCTTGAAAGCTAAATATCGTACCACAAATAGCTATCCATACAAAATTTGCAGATACATTCTGAGACAGCATAGAAGTTTTTGTCATTAGAATTAATGTATCTGAATTATATACTTCGTGAACAATATCAGTTCTATCTGGTATTAATATTTAAGCCAATCAGCAAGTAATTTGATTTAGGAAATAAGAACATAGAATATAATTAAAATGACAAATTTCCAGTTCTGAGTGTTTTGGCAGCAATGATTATCCCCACTCAATAACAAAACTGAATGGCTTTATAAAGCAGACTGTCCAATAAAAAAAATAGTTATTTAAAAAGACAGCGATTGGTCTTAGGAATGCAAAAGTATTCAGAATCCACACTTGTTGTGTTCTGGTTTCATAAATGAAAAGAGGGTATATTTAGATTGTATATAAGGAAGAAATTTTTTACAATGATGGTGGTGAGATACTGGAACAGGTTACCCAGAGAAGCTGTGGATGCCCTGTCCTTGGAAGTGTTCAAAGTTAGATTGGATGGGGGTCCGACCAGCCTGTGAAAGATGTCCCTGGCCATAGCAGGGGGGTTGGTCTACATGATCTTGCCAGATCCTTTCCAACTCAAACCCTTCTATGACTTATGACTTGCATATCATTTCCTGCTTCTTTCTGCTTCTGTTGGCCTATGGCTGTCTCTTTCTTCCTTTCCATTAGAGGAGCAGTGTTCTCAGTCAGCTCTTTACTTCATTGCTACACTTTGCATAAGGCTCTGCTCATGAGGGTCTAAGTGCTAACCTGGTGGAGCACAGCACCTGAACTCATGTGTTTTTCTTGGATAGTCTACCAACAAGGATGACCAGAAATCACCTTGTTTGGCTTCCAGCATCCAAGGCTGGCTTTTGAATTCCATGTGACAGACACTTTGCTGGCAGCAGAAGGAAAACCAGAGTTATTTCACCTCATCTTTGAATTCTAGTCAGTACTTTTCCACCTGTATGGAAATAATCAATAACCAGTACTTATGAATGTAAGTGAAGGTATGAAGTGATTCAGAGCTTTAGAAAGTCACTACCACTTTTTAGATTCTTAGAATGGATTTTCAAGACTTCATTGGATCCTTTTGAAAAAACAGAATCACCGTCCAGCTCTTCAATCATGCAATACAGGTTGATGAAAAGTGGTTCTGAAACAATTTTTCTACTCATGTTTCTCACTCAACCCCAATGTTTTAATGAAAAATATCATTGAAAAATCAGAAGTCAAGATTTCTCCCACCTGTCACCAAAGGTTTAGTAAAATATCCAATTGTGGTGAGTAAAATACCCAACCGTGGTGAAGGACAGCAGTCTCCTTTTTAAGATGGATAAGTGAGGATCTGAGCAAGCCAATTCACTTCACGTAGCTCAGTAATGCCTGGTGTCACATAGCAGCAGGTCTGGGAGGCTGTTTGTCAGGGGAGGATTTGAACTGAGGGCTTAGAGATGAATACTCTGCATTCCAGTAGCAGCTTCCTGAACCAGTCTTTCACTGGCTGCTCAAACTCTGCTCTCTCATTTTGAGACCCTGAGACCCCCCCTCCACTCCCAATACCTAGCAAGTCCAGGTGCTGGCTATGTTTTGGTTTTCAGCCTGGCTCCCCCTGGCTTTTGTAGGATTTGGTTTTGTGTAGCCTGGACTCACCTTGAGTAAGCAATATAAATCAGCCCCATCCTTTAGACAAACTGAAGGGGCACTTTTCCACTGAATGGTACAGACAGTGCTGTGCAAAGTGGGCTAGGATCCCTGCACCCAGAGGAAACTCACACCATTTTTGCCTTTGATGTGAAAACTTACTCCTATTTGTTTTGGTCTGGAGGCAGAAGTCTAAATTAACCCTCTCTGTGCTGACAGGTTTGCCTTGAACTTCCCCTAAATTCGAGGTAATGTGAGTTGAATGAGGATTAAATAAACTGATAGCTTCAGGTTCATTTCTGGATTTAGATATCATTTTTTTTTTATTTTTCTTCTGTGAGAGAATTACACCCTTCTCTGATTTCTTATAAAATATTCGTGACCTCCTTGGTGAAAGCAGATATTAATGGCAAATGTGTTTTTTTTAATGTTATAACTGCTCCCAATCTCAAAAATATCCATCTTTGAAAAGTTAAAAATTTTCGTAGTGATTATTCATGACAATTGATCTTTAATCTGCTTTTCCTTCCCTCAGCTGCTGATGACGTGACAGTCTTTGTATCACATCTAAAGTTTTTGGAAGTTCAAAATCTAGACCAGACTTGCTTCTCAGGTGTTTTAATGATAAACCTTGAGATGAATGATTCTATTGTCTTTAATGTTTGTCTTTTAACTTTTTTTTTCAGATGTGATTTAATGACAAGATGCTGGGCCCAAGAACCTCACAACAGACCTACTTTCTCTTACATTCAGGACAAACTGCAAGAGACAAGACATTCTCCACTATGTTTCATCCACTACCTTGAAGACAAAAAGGCAGCAACTGGAGTCATCAACCAAGCTTTTGAAGGTGAGTCTGGGCCAGCACCTGCTGTCCCCACGACCTCTGCCCCATGAACTGTAACAAAGTGGGATTCAGCCTTTCTTTTCATTGTTTTTGTCACAGCCTCAAATTCTCTGCCTGTGAAATGGGAACAGCAAAGACTTGCCTCTCTCATAATGAACTTGTAAAGGTTCATTAGGTGCCATTAGGTAGGATGTATTAGGTAAAGCACAGAGAAGATTAGCAAGCGAAAAGGCCCCTATGAGATTGTGACTGACCCTGCCTCACAGAGACATCCAGCTTGCATCTAAATTTTTGATACTTCATGACCACATTCTGCTAAAGTAAATTCTTAAATACGTTGTGTAGTCAGGAGAGCTTTTGAAGGCTGGAAGGTGTGGAAATCTGTTCCAATTTCAAATGCATCTATTCCCTTTCCATCCTCTGAATATGGCAGTTAAGCATTTAATTTCAGAGTACCGGTTCAGTAGTTAACAGAAAGTAAGGCATAAATTAGATGATACCTAAGTAGAACAGACTTTATTCTAGCCCAGACTGTGACAGCTCCAGGCAGGAGTCACAGCATGCCTGTGCTCTGCACACTGTGAATGAATAAAAATAGGTGATGTTAGCGGAGACATACCTAGGACATGGGACACAACAACATCCAACTCTATACGAACAGTATTAAGGTTGTGAAGACAAGAATTCAAAAAAACAGGCAATACTAAATTTGAAGTTGTCTGTGCAGGTGTGATTCATATCATCTAAACTTGGAAATGAACAGCCTGACACGGCCAGAACAATAAGCTTTTCACATCCTACAGTAATTCCTGACTGGTTAAATTTTGAGAAAAAGTGAAGTCTTAGTAAACAATGTGTTTTGAAAATCTAAAAAAGAAAGTTTTTATCAGTTGAAATATTTCACTTTTATTACACAGTTTGGTTTTTTTTTTTGTGGGTTTTTTTTTTTAATTTAACCTTTTTGCAATCTATGGTTTTCTAACGGAAAACTTTTCCTGATAAAAGAATTACTTTCCATTCTAAAGAAGCAAAACCTAGTTGTTTCTAAAGTAGCTAAAGGTGTTGTTTTGGTTTGAGTTTTTTTTTTCTTCACAAAATGTTGTTGAACTCGGAACTCACCCTCCTTCATTAACAGTTTTGATACATTGATATTTTGCGATTTCCTAAAAATTTCCTGGTCCATTCCAGCAATGACACAGTATTCAATTACATAATTACATAGTCATTTTTCTATAGGATTCTACCTATACTCAATTCACTGGCACTTTCCAATGGTCAGTTAATGACAGTCTACTTGATATTTTGCTAATT
The DNA here is from genome assembly GCF_030867145.1 of Opisthocomus hoazin. NCBI lineage: Eukaryota > Metazoa > Chordata > Aves > Opisthocomiformes > Opisthocomidae > Opisthocomus > Opisthocomus hoazin. The sequence continues at coordinate 75,360,428 of NC_134415.1, forward strand.
TTTACCATTCGGTGTAGCTTTAAAAATCTCGATTTATTCCCATCATCGTTTCTTTCTGTGTCAGATCCAGTCTGTGCATGACATGTTTATATGTCATTACAAGACTAAAGACTTTATCAAGTCATGATGGGACCAAAGTAAGCCAGCACTGATAACCTATCGCTTCCTGCTCTTTTAACAGCTGACTTTGCACCCTTATGCTACAACGAAAAGCTTTGGGTGTTTGCATGTAGTGTAATTTACTGGTTTCCTTAAGGGCACCTTCACTCTGAATAGTGAAGTTCAGGAAAGAGGTACTTAATCTGGCGCAAATCTAAGCCTGGCGTTAGCTCAGGAAAGGAGTATAGCCAATTAATTAGACTCTATGCCCAAGCTAAGAGGCCTTACATTTTGGATGGACTTTATCTTGCCTAAATGCATCTGTCTAGAAGCTACAAATCTCATCTAAGCCACTCATCTAGATATCTCTGTACTAAGGAGAAGAAACAGACATCTCCAGGGAGTGACAACTCCTATGTTTTAGGCCTATACACCATAGCATGAAGAGGGTCATTTTTTGCCTTTCTCTGTACACTGATGATGTCTGGAGTCTAGGTGACTTTCCATATTTGACTTGGATACAGCATCCCAGACGAGATGTTTTGTTTTCAAACCGCTACAGAAGCACAACATACACTGGACACTAGGCTGTGCTGATCTGGCTGCTTGCTTCTGCTCCTGAGCAGATGGTTTCCTAGCTTAGACATCTTTGCTCTGTGTTCTGTAACACCGTGGGCACCAGAGGCATGAAAACTAAGGGAATCAAGACATTCCTGTGGCATTACATCAATATCTGTTAAAATCTTTAGCAGGCCTGAAACTTTTAAATACAAACATTTCCCTCTGCTGCTTGGAGTTGGGGAAACAGGCTGGAATATAGGTTGTTGTCCTTTTGGTGGAGCAGGCCTGGCACATGTAACATGCAAGGATTTTAGTTTCAGTGCAAGTCTCTGCTTTGCATGTGCCAGCTAAGCGTGGTCTTTCCCCTGCTGTTAACTTGCTCCAGCTAGGCACATCAATACTTTCACTGCGATGACAAATACACATTCTTAACATAAAAAACATTCTTTCACCAAAATTTTAGGTTCTGCCACATAGCAGAGGTCATAGAGAAAAAGCCATTGCTTTATTTGTTTGCCAGGGACCAAAGCAGTGTTCTTAGAAATGCCCAAGTTATTGACAAGGAAAATATGGATTCAGACTGCCATGAAAAGTTTCATTTTGAATGTTTAAAATTTGCAAGAACAATTCACTGCAGAAAACATAGTTCTGTAATGGACTTTTAAGGTAGTCTTAACAATATGTATGTTACATTCAGGGGATCTGTAGGCAGTGGTCAGTTTTTAAAATCAGACTCCTTTAAACCTGTTTATAATAACGTAGTTGGTAAAATCTGGAGCACTGTGGAAAGCAGGGCAATTCAGCGCAGGCAGAGCTTTGGCCATAGGTCTCAGAACCAGCCTGTTTTGCTCAGCACACTCTCTCCCCAAGCCTTACCCATTTCCCCACCAGCTGCCCTATTCCCTCTTGTGGCTTCCCCCCATTCTTCCCTTTCCATAGGCTTAGCACAGCTATTGTCGCCACAGACCCACTGCTGGATCTGCATTGGGATGGGAAACCAGAGCAACTGTTTTCATGCTTCCATTCAATGTTTTCATGCTTCAGTTTTCGAAACTCCTCCTTAACTTCTTCTCAGACTTCTTTATTGATTTTCACACAGGGAATGCCCATCAGGAAACAGTATAGCTTGAATTTTGTTCATCTAAGTATCATCCTTTCTTTCAAATGCATTTTAAAAGACTAAACACTTGATAAGGTCTTTACATGTCTCTATAATGCACATGCTTATTTCCCCATATATTCATAGACTGTCTGTAGGTTATCTGCCTCTTTCCCCATCTACGGTCTTTACAAGCCCATTAAAACCCTGTGCTGCATACCTGACTGAAGGCCTAGAGTCCTAGTGATGCTTTAATTTGCTGGATTATCTGATTAGGACACATGCATGTCAGTTTTCTGTAGCTTTCCAACCTCAAATCAATTCAGCTGTTTTTCTGCTGGCGATGCAAATCTCATGGAGTGGAGTTCAGTGAAATGTGGGTTCCCAAAGTGCAGTTGATTGAAGCATGAACTGGCAATTCAGGTGCTAGTCAGACCTCCAGACTGAAATGAGTGCTCCCTCACAACCCTGTCGTGAACAGTTTGGGGCATGGAATATGTCTCAGTCTGTGATCTGCACAATCACTGCAGAATAAGTAAGCAATTTTTAAAATAACCATAAATTTACGTTCAGTTTTAGCTGGGACTAAATGAAGTACTTCTTATGTTTGTAGCAGTAGTAGAAAGTTGACAGCCAAAACAAATAATCCAAAAGACTTTTGCACGATGGATTGTCACGGACAACATTTTCCAAAAATGTTACACGGTCATTGGCCTTTATGTGTAATGAAACTCCTGTCATGAGTCTCACGCCAAGAAATGCTTGCTCTCACCAGGAGACTTGGTTCCAAAAGAAAGAGCCAAATGTCAAGCAAAGTGGAATGACAGGCCTCAAAATAACTATGATACTTCGCCCTACATGGAATCACACATCTTCCAATATCTGTTGAGCCTTACCTACCTGTAGTTAGCCACACCTTTAGCAGGTCCGTACATGCTGTCGGTGCTATTTCATAGGTGGCAGAGCTGGAAAACTTCAGATTTTCTCATCAACATTAACGCTGGTGCGGTATGACACGCAGATTGCAAGTGCGGGTGAACTAATACAGACAGTATGTCAGTGGTCTGGACAGAGCGCCAGCGGGATAGCATGGGGATGGCAAAAGGGACATCAGCTTTGTTATTGCAAGAGTGTTATTGCCTCTTCTCTAAAGGAGGCATCAAGTGGCAATAAATACGCCTGAGCAATACCAGCAGCTCCTGGCATCGCTGCTTTGGAAGGGAGGGAAGCAAACTCACGAGGAGGAACGGGGCTACCAGTTTAGAATTTTTCCTTCTTGCTCTTACAGGCTTTTTCCAGGACATTGATCATGGGCATTAAGTAGCATTAACAATATTTTTTTGAGCAAGGGAAGCACTATGCCACTGGACGACTGAGACACCAGTGGGTTTTGAATCCAATGGGAATTGAGTGAGCAGAGGCTCTGTCACCAGTGTCCCCATTCATTGCCGAAAGGCAGGCTGTTCTTCCCCCAGTTTCCAGAAGTGCAAATGAAATGTCATGAATCAACGTGCTAACAGGATGGCCACGCATTGCTGTATAAATAACCAGTCCATCTATTTTCAGACATAACTTTTTACATTTGTACGTACAAGACAGCACTATATTTTTTTCAGGTCCCAAGCGTGGCCCTTTATGGGTGCAAACACCTGTTTGTTTTGGCAAACGTCTTTGCCCACACCAGACAACTGGGCATTAAGCAGCTGGAGTGGCCCCTTGCCTTTATGACCCAGGAGGACTATTCTTATCAGTGCTGCTCCCCACAATCCCTTTTGGACCTAAAGGAAAAAACGTCTAATTGCTGTGCCGGAGCACCACACTCTTACTGCTAGGAGTGGCTCCTCTGGTGACAAGAGATGCAGGGCAGTTGCAGCGAGCCCGAGGAAATACAGGCAAAGACTAAAGACTGAAAGAAAACACATTTGGCCTCAAAACCATCATTTTTAAATCCCTAAGATGGAGATGTTTCTTGAAAAACGTGGGAAGGTAAAGCAGTCAGACTTTTGTAATGTTTCCTTTTTTCACTTTTCTTTCCAAAGCCGATCACTTTGTGCATTTACTTTTTTTAGCAATTAAAGTACTTGCTAAAAATGTCACTTGTTTTTTCTAAATTTCTGTGCAAAACTTTTCATTGAGGGAATTTTATATTAAATCTAGAATCAGTGATTTCACCATTAATTATGTGTCTGTCCTCTCTGCTGGCTGAGTGGTACTGGTTTGCTGTTCCCTGTGTAAAAGCCATCAGTTTATTTTCCCAAACCCAGCTACCTTTTAAAAACTATTCTGCACACCTCTCTGGACTTAAAGTAATCACTTGGACAAACGGAAGCTTCTCTAAAGCAGATGTGTTGATAAGAGACATTTTTAAAACCTTGTATCTAGTCTCCTTTGTATTTTTCTGAAATTCAGTAATCCTCTTCCCCACTTAGTTTAGTGAGTGGCTGACCCAAAGCCGGCAGAGGTCAGAGAAAAAGCTTCTCCCAAAACAGTGAGTGGTTACAACAGTGCAGGAAAGGGAGACTTGGTGGTGTGATCGTTTCTTATTTGTCCCCCAGACAAATGCTGTTCGATTCCAGAGAGTGCACGTGAGCCATATGACACCACAAGGAAAGTCATGCAAATACTTTGCCTTGGACTGAGGAAAAGAAATCAGATGTTACAGTGCTATAAGAGCTGCCATTTTTGTAGTGTGGGTGTACAGATATAAGCAACTAAAACTTAGGCACTGTGTTTATGCTGGCTGTCCAGGCGGTTTGACAGTCACCAGAGAGTTGTAGACACCTTCTGGGGATGTTATTGTGTCAAGGTAAGGATGTGAAATAGGCATCTCCATAAAGCGACTCATTCCTCCTTTCTCTCTCCATCGACTGTAAAGGCAGCCTAGGCAAGGAGCTTAAACTGGACACATAAGATCTGGGTGATTAAAACTTGGTGAAATGTATGCTGCTTTGCGACCTGGAGAAAGGGGCTGCTTTCCTGATTATATAGCCTTATAGTATTGCAGCAAATGTGGAACTGGCCTTTTTTGGTGCTCTTATATTATATATTATAATAAACAAGATAATAAACAGGTTTATATCTGTATTTCCCAAGACAGCTTCTGGCACAGAGAGTTTTAAGTCCACAGATCTCTGAAAAATCTATTAAAATTAAAAGAAAGACAGGCAGTCAATGCTTCAAGCAGTTTAGTGCAATGGAAATGCAGTATGAGCAAAATTCTCACTTCTAGCACCTTTAGTGTCTGACAGAATAGCAAAGCTCAGTGAGTCACCCTCAAACCATGCAAGATCATATGCTTCATTAGACAGGAAACACAGATATATCTCCACTGATATATAATACAGAGTGGAGTATTAAAACGGATATATGTTTGTTCTATTTATATTCTTACTGTCAAAGTGCAGAAACTGAAACACAGCACCTCCAGCTCCAGGTGGCCACCAGGTTCCCTACACAGGAACTATCTCCTTGAGCTAACCAACATAGCTGAGGTGGGGAAGTCAGGCTTCAATAGCCTCCTTTTTCACCCTTAACAAAGATACATCATCAAGCACTTCTGACTGTGTGCACTGTGGGGTACATCTTTCAGCCATGCCAGCAAGATAGGCAGTCTGTTGTTTACTGCCACGTACATTGTGTGGCAGGGGCAAAAGGCAGAGTATGTACGAGAAAAACAGGAGGATAGTTGTGGGGAGGGAGTAAATGTGACTGCACTTCTAAACACCTTACCATAGTGAAGGTGCTAAGCATCATATGGGATTATGTTACCCAGAATTAGTAACATCTCAGGCTGGCCACTTGGTGTAAATCAGTGGCATCCCACTGGTTTCTGTGGAGCTTTGTTAATTTGCACTAGCTGAGGATCTGGCCCTGAGACAGCTGTAATAGGAGGTCAGCATCTCTAGATCAGTTTGTTCAGTCTCTACCAATCAGCTTTTCTACTGACATTTTTTTTTCTTCTTATATGTCATCACCTTCTGAACTTCAACGTGAAAAAACCCATCTGCTTGTCAAGACATCACAAAAATTTGCACCCTTCCAGGCAGCGCTTCAAAACACATTGTGAGCCCACACAGCCTATCAAGCAGGCAAGGAGAGATGCTCTGCGATCGCGAGGGGGGATACATGACCCAGCTCAGCACCGCAGCTGCCCTGCGGCAGGAAGCAGCCACCTGAGATGCTGAGACCAGGAAGGGGGAAGCACAGATTTTATCGGGTTAGGACCAGTCTCCTCAGAGGAGGCTAAGCAAGCAAACTCCATCCCTCATTAGTATGAGTCAGGCGATTGCAGTTTCTTGTGTCAGTTAATGTGGGGCTCTCTAGGGGAAGCTTCTGCCTGACCCTGGAGAGATGCATTGTAATTAATTTACCTGCAGTCTGGCTCAGACCTTGTGCTTCGAGCACACCACTATGAGGAAAAGTGGTGACGCAAGGTCAAAGCTACACGCATTTAGGACCCGAGACAGATATCTCTGCAAGTACAGTGCTGAGCTTTGAACATGCCATTTCAGTCATTGGAAGCAGTCTACCTGAGAGAGCACAGAGCTCAGTGGGAACCCACTTCTCAGCAGAGAACTTCTCAGCCTGCACAAAGCTCTGGACTGCCAGAGCTAGCCTGCCTCATGCCCTGAGGTAGGCTGTTTAAAGCAAACGGGGGTAACTCTACACTATGCAGCAGCCCACGGCATAGACAACCTCTCAGGATTTAAGCGTTTGGAGCTGACTCCCCAGCACGACTTCAGATTCCATGAAGGTGTTCCTTGGACGTCTCCTCTCGGGGTGTTTTGTTGGCTCAGCCAGGCTTTGCTTGTGAAATCTGAGGGGATCACATCACATGGTTTATCCTGCATTTACTCACGTATAACCCAGCATGACTATACATCAATCAACTAATTTTAGCAATGTTAAAACTGAAAGGAAAAGAATGATATCTCATGAATATACTGATCTGCCTCCCCACTCCAGCTTCTCTCTATCTTCCTTCAAATTCTTAATGTTTTTTGGAAGGCGCTTCCAAAGATTGTTCAGAATTCTCTGTAGTGGCTTGTGGCTTCCCAGGGTGTTGGTGGTGATTCTAGCTCTCATATTTTGGGGGGAATTTTACAACACATAATTTTTTTTCCTCAGTTTCTCATTTTAAGTATCTTCCATCTCCATCCATCATATAACAGTGAGCAAAAATTGTTTGCTTGCTTTGCTGGCTTACATGAGAGGCAAGCATTGTACTACATAACTTGACATCTTTCCATAGATTTTTTGGCTTCTGTGGCAGAATGGTGCTAAGCTTTCCTAGGTGCCGAACACTGCGCTAAGAGATGATACAACAGCGAAGGAAAGGGCACCTGCAGTCAAAAATCTCACTGTGAAAGTGACAATGTAGCTTATATGTGTCATGTCATAGGAGAAAGGACATCAATGTTATATTCTTCCTCTGTCTTTGGATAGGGTAAGAATACTCTGCAAAAATAGTCTTTCTTGCATGTTTTGTCCCCAAAGCTCAAGAATTAAAATGAAGGCAAGGTGTTTGATTTTTTTAAGCTCTTTTTCTCTATAATGAGAAATGCAGTGGGGCATAGGCTGAAAAAGGATTATAATATGTTATATATTCTGTAGTTCTTCAGACCTGTTGGGGAAAGAATTAGTAATGTATCTATATATCTGGTAAAAATATCTCAGTGACCTCATACTCACATTTGTGTAAACATCACCTCATCAGTTCCAGATACTTATACAGGAAACAAATCTGAATGCTCCTCTAGTGTTCTATACTTAGGCAGGTCAGCCGGCATATGTCTGGTCTGTAAATACACAGTTTTACTCCGGTCCTTATTTTAAGGTTTCTCTCTTGAGAGTTTGCTGCAAACACGCCCCCAGCATTTCCCAGTGCGCCTTTTCCAAAGCAACTTGCCCCTGAGGGTTTCCATTAAAAGCTTTATTAAACAAAAAACAAATACAAAGAAGAGCCTGTACTGGTTGGTAAAGGCTTGGTCAGGATTGAATTACTAAATATTGCCATAATAGTCTCCAACTGACAAAGTGAGTATCAAATGATTTTTCGTAGCTGTCAGTCACTGTGGTATGTGACCACAGCTTGCTCTATGTCCCACCCCTATCTTGCTAACAGGTTTCTAAAAATCAAAATTCTCCTTCAGACTTCTTGTGATAATCTTTCCTAATGGACTCCAGCATCTGGAACAAACTTCTGACTTTGTAGCTTGGGGCTGTGTGTGACTGAAGCGGCACAATAAATTGTATGTTGCCCGGTGCAAGAGCACAATGCTTGTGATTCTTTTGAACAGAAAACTGTGAATGCCATGTGCTTCATTTTCTAGTAATGAAGTAAAATAAGGAGGGAGTGCAATGAAAGAAGGTACTTGTTACAAAAATAAATGCACATAATAACAACAATTGTAATTTGAGCCTTTAGTTAATACTTTTTACATTTACTAAAAGATATATCACCTGCAATAGATTTCAGGCATCTCTGTTTATGTGAACAGCATCAAATTAGGCAAAAATACAAAATTTTCAGAGATGGGAAAAGCACACTGGATTGCCAAGTTTAAGCTTCTAGAAAGACAGAACATTACATGTTCTCTAGAGAGACAGTATATAACGATTTAGTAGGTAGAAAACTATTGGTGTTACAGGACTCTTTAGCAGTATTGTTAGCAGGGTTACACAAAGGTACAGATTAAAATTACCATGACTTTATGTAGGCTATCTTTACTACTCAGAGAAGAAAGTCATGTATTCATAAGGGTATTGCTGCCTGTGGGGGTATGAATGGTGATGGCCAGCCTTCCCTAAGTGATTTGCTTAAAGCTATAATCCACACAGGCAATAGCAGAAAATAAATTTGAATCATCAGTCACTCTTGATGAGGTCACTAGACCAACTTTCTCCAACAGGTGTCTGATTTTGTTTGCTTTCTAATGCTACTTGTATATCACTGGGCTGTTGTCTTGTCTTTTCTTTTAAATGCAGATAGTGATGTTCCATGTGCCGATTCAGACAGTATTCTTTCAGCCACGCTAATGGAAACAAGGAATCAAGAGGGTTTAAATTATTTGGTATTAGTCAAAGAAGGCAACCAAGATCAAGGAAACATCAATTCTGCTGAACATAGTTAAGTCTCTAAGAAGACAAAAAGCTCTACCAAAGAAGACATAAACCAAGGAAAATATTCTGCATGTTGTCATTCTTACAGAGATGTCTCAAAAATAACAAGTCTGTGAGACACTAAAACTACTAGAAAATATCATATGGTACCGAATGATGTGTGGCAGAATAAGACAACAACTACATATCTTTTGTTTTTCTACGTATCATGGTTTGGGTGCTTCCCTGGAGATAGTTTAAGGGAATAAAACATGTAATCAGACAGCAAGTGATTTTACTGTGATGTTGATTAACTTTATGCAATCACGTATGCCTCAGACAGTCCTTCCAAAAAGAAAGTACTGGTATACAGTCTCAAAGAAGGGACCAGCTTGCTCATGAAAAGAAAAAGCAGCTTCATTGTGCACAAACAAGATTTTACAAATTTAAATCTAACATCAATTCTGGTTGTATTTTTATGAACTCCAACTCAGAATGCAACTGAAGAAGGGTGACTGGGTTGTCCACTGCTGGGGATGGTCTATTTTACTATCTAATTGAAACAAATGCTTGCAATCATCCTGAATGTTAAGTTGCACATTGATGGATCTGTGAATCTAGGCAAGCCTGTTTTCTTACATTTCTTTTCCTTTCTCTTTTTAATGTTGATCATCTTCGCTTATTTCTTATCAGACTGGGGAAAGGGAATTTTTCCTTGATGTGTTTGGCGATCAAGTCAAAATATGTAATAAAACAACATATAAGTTATTACTGAATAAAAGACAGCAATAAGCTTTTTGGAACATTTAGTCAAGAATAATAGTTTGCAAATTATGCAGCGCTGTTCACTGACATCTGTCAGGCAGCTGACATGTTCTGATTTTATGCAAATATTTGATAATGGGGGACACTGAAGAGTAGTAAAGGCATTATCTGATGTCAGAATGCAAACATTTTTAAGATGCAGCTCCACTGCAATCAAGCTTCAAAAGTTTCTTAAATGTAGATCTAACATAGATGAACAAGAATTTTGGGTTTTGACCATTTTACTCAAACGAAGTAGAAATTGAGAGCTTTTGAATTGGGATTCTTCAAAGGCCCTGACAAAGCCTATTCAAGAAGTCTAAAATTCTATAAATATTTTTTCTTCATCTACAAATTAGTGTACAAGCCAGATTTGCTAATAACTAATAACAGCACTTCAGTTTTTTTCTCCTAAGCTATGCTCACCAGACCATGAGTGACAGGTAAATGAATAAATACTGTATAATGTTTCCTTCCTCTTCAAGTGCTGCTTGATTGATTGTACAACATTCCTTCCATTTCAATAACTTAAACATGGGTAATGTTTACTAACCAGTAGCACGTACTGAAGATCCCAGTTCTGTAGTCACCGCACCTGGATGACTTCACATGCGTTTGTAATTCCACTTAACTCAAGAGGACTGCTCAGTCAGCAAGCCACAAACAAAGGATTTGAAAACCAACAAGACTTCATATGATATATTGTTTTTTTTAGCAGGAGAAGCCTTCGATCCTGCCAAAATTCTGTGCAGGCAACATATTTCACAGGCCTCGTGGCTGTGCCAGTGATGTGATAAGCCAGGTTGATTTAGTTCCATGTAGTTCTGAGTTGGAAAAGAACCATGCAAGAGCCTATCCAGCATGGGTAAACTGGGTCAGTGGGCAAGGTGAGCATCAGCGACAGACAGCAACCAGAAGTAAGCCCCTTGAGGTCTTGAAGTAGTCGCAGATACCCAAAGTGGCACAGAAAGAACAGAGGGGAAGATAAGTTTTGCTTTGTCCATGTTTTGTAAGTGTGCAAGACAAGACTAGTTTTAATGGAGGATTTATCACAGCATGATGAGGAAGAAAGTGTCAAGCTTAATGCATTGCCAATACATAAAGGCTCAGGATGTTTGTTGACCAGTGATCTATGCTTTTTGCACCTGATAGTATGAAAAATGGATTGGACTGGATAAAACAGAAATCTCTCAATCCAAATCTAAGGATTCTGATCTACCACTTGCTGAATTCAGTGGAAGACACAATACTTCTCCTTCCCTGCACATGCAGTGGTCTGAGGTATACTTGGTGATACAACTTGTCAGCTCTGAGCACGGCCTTACCCATCACTCCGTCCTCCCAGCCTCATTTCCCTGCCTCAGAGGAGTGAGTATGCAAACACAACTATCCCACCGAGTGATGGTAAAGCTGAATTTGATGCGTGCAAACTTGTGTCACTTGCATCCATCCGTAATGCTACTTGCAAAGAGTTTCTTAAACCCTCACGTTTCTGTATCACCCTTTTCTTCACACATATTCATCATTTCACCTTTCTTATCTCATTGAAGTGATGCTTCCTCTTTTCATTCAAGCTCTTCATGATGATTCATGCTTTACTCATCAACTCATATTCACTATCAGGAGGACACCTCTTGCCTTCAAGCAGCCAGCCCCTGATGGCAATTTCCATAGTTACTTTTGGAGACAGTATGGGGGACAGACAAATAAGAGGTGACGAGAATGAAAGACCTTTTTAGCACAGTCTCTCTTGGGCAGGGAAATGGGCACTACCTAGTCTGTGTTTGTCTCTGACAGTTGGCACCTCCTCCTGTGCCAGATCAAGGGAAGGAGTCAAGCAAACCTTGAGATCAAGCATCCTGACCTTCAAGGCTACAGGTTTACAAATAAGTGTAAATATGTATTTAGGGGAGAAAAGAATCCTGACAAACAAGAAAGGTTAAATGTGAGATAAGGTGAAGCAGTTGTTGTGACCACGCTTGTGGATATACTGCTGAGAGACTCCTCCTCAAGGCAATATTGTGCATCTTTACCTTCTTTGTTTAAGGTGTACAGTGAGACTGAGTCTAGGGTATAATATCTATGTAGTAAACAGAATTCTTTCTGGATTCCCTTGTAAGCCTAGATAAGAGGAGAAAGCCGAGTCCCTCTGCAAGAGCTGGAGGAACCAGAAAGTCATGTTTGAAGCCTGAATCAGAAATGCATAGCGGTTCCTGTCAGCAATTCCAAAAGCTTCTTAACAAAAGCATCATTCTCAGGCTAGTATAAAGCAGATGGACCCAATCTTCACCTGCTGTAAATCAGGTTAAATACGTTAAGCTATGCTGTTGTACAGCAGTGGAGAAGCTGTCTCCAAGTCTTCAGCTTCTGAAGACTTGTCCTGAGACAGGTAGACCTACGCTCAGCCAGTTCCTGAGCAAAAGATGACTAATCTTCCCAAGCCCCTTCCTCTCCATTTTATTGCTGAGCACAACATTATGTGGTGTGGAACGTCTCTCTGGTTAGTTCGAGTCATCTGCCTGGTTGTGTCCCCTCCCAGTCTCTTGCACACCCTCAGTCTTCTCACTGGGGGGTCAGAGTGAGAAGCAGAGAAGGCTTTGATGCTATACAAGCACTTTCAGCAATAACTAAAACATTAGTGTCTTAACCAGTGTTTTTTGCGGTTGCAAACCTAAAATGTAGCACAAGATGAGCTGCTATGAAGAAAATGAACTCCATTCCAGGCAGACACAGCACAGCCTCCAGCCTGCCCGGGAAGGGGAGACGCGTGCCCGCAGGCGCAGATCGGGGGACGCCCTAGGTGAGTCTCTGGGTCGCAGCCGGTTACTGACTCCGGCTCTTCCCTGTTCCTTGATGCCAGCGCAGACACTTGGCGAGATCACTGAGCAATGATGGTGAGCATGCTTCAGGATGTGATACCGCACGCAACCCACTGCTGCTGGGCTCTCAGATGGCAATGACTGAACTCTGAGCCGTGCTTGGACAGACATGGACATACTATGTGGCTTTAGTTGGCTTATTTAATCTCTCAGCTGCAGACTTGACATCCATATGAATGGATGAAAAATATTTACTGCTACCTATGAATAGTATTTACTACAACATAACACAAGTGCTCTGGTGATTAATTAAAGTTTTCAAATTATTTTGTAAATGTGAAGGGCCAGAGCAGAATCAGCAGATGTTACTCATTTACTAAGGCAGCGGCATCAGTTCTAGGTCGGCTATCCTCAGCCCCCTTGGTCTACAGCAGGCGGTAACACCCGACCATCACACCCGACCATCAGTGCATTTGTTTTTCAGGGTTGCTTGCAAGCGCTTTTGAGCTTGCACATACTGACAACCAAATCTATACAAAAACTGTTTACCTCATACTTCTCATCCAGGACCGCAATCAAGGTCCTACGAAGCAAACCCCAGTGCTTTATGGCAAAAATATTGAGTGCTTAGTGGGTCAAAGAGAAAGTTATGGAAAGTTTGCATGTAGCTGCTGCTGAGAGAGATGCCAGGTTTTGGTGGGATCTCTCGCTTAGCCCCATGTGCCACAGAGGAGTGCTCAGCAATTTGACATGAGCAAAGGGAACACGGCTATCAAGAGCTCTGAAGAGAAAACTTATACAGCTTGAAGAGAAGAATTTTTGAGAGATGATATGAAATGCAAAAGAGAAGTTTGCTTGTCATTGCTTCTTTGCAACTGTAGGACTGAAAAATATGGTGTGTTGAGATGCTTTCTTTCTTTTATTTAACATTCAGGTCTTGTTTTCTCTGGAAGACTTTATTGTCAGCTGTTCAATGGCATCATCCCAAAATTCAGGGAATTTAAAAATGACCCCCAGAAAGGCAAAAGATCATGCAGCTACACTGCTAATGCAATTGTTTCTGTTAATCTTTGTTACCTGTAAAAACAACGCAGTGGCAGGGACAAGAAAGGCAAGAGCTGAGTTCGCCACAGCCTTGCTTCTCTGAGAAGGTCCAGCCAGGGCCCTGGGCTGGAACTAAAGTCTGTTTTTTTTTTCTCAGCTTTCCTGATAGCATAGATAAAAGAGACTAATATCCTCCAGATCACAAGGTCCCTCAAAATTTGGTTGCCTCTTGTACGGAAGGGCACAAAAATCCTTACAGCAGGGTCACTGCACCCTTGCTTCCCACGGCTGTTTGCAGCAGAGAAAGTTTTACCATCTACTTGAATTGACTAATATCTCCATTATTTTTTCTTTTTTTTTTTTTTCTTTTTCCTTGACATCTGTGGCATGCTCTTTACAGAGGTTTGAGTCCTCAGGTGTGGCTTTATTGCATACAACTGGGTGAAACTGATTCTCCGTGATTCAGGTTTAGGACTATGGATTTTAATAATAACTGTAAAGGCAAGCTTTCTTCTAGATTCAGATTTACCTCTTTCTACACAAAGCTTATCTTAATTCAGCTATAACAGACATGAAAGTAGTGATTACAGAAAAGAATGTCTGTAAAATAGCCCTGACAGGTCTGTTAATGATTAAAAAGTTCTAATTAATCTTCATTTCTTTTAACTGACTCTTGGAAGTTTTCCTTACACACACACACTGGAGTGAGCTGCAGGAGCTTGCATACCAGGTGGATTTTTCAAACGATCATGGCTCTATTTATAATGACACTTGGCACTTCTAACTGACATTATGTTTTAACTCTAGTAAATAACCAGAAACCCAGTGAATCAAAGCCAAGTGATGATGCCAAAATATTGTCATTATTGCCAGTGACATGACTGATACTGCTGTACTAAAAGAACTTTTTTATAATGTGTTAACTTCTTCTTCAGATGACGTCTTCCATTTGAAGGATGTTCATAACTGCCTTTCATCTTTTACGGTAAGAACAGAGCTGTAAAACAGCCACTCTCTGGATACCAATCCCTTTTGCGATGCTTCTTTTTCTGGCTTTTTTTCCTTTCCTCTCTTCCCTCACAGTACAAGTCACTTAGTGCTCATTAGAGATGAAGCCATGGAAATGCCTTTGTTGTCCTCCGAGCTGAAGTAAGCAACTACAGTTACCTCTTCATCTGTCCTATAGGAAACTCAGTGGAGTTTCAACATTGTTCTGTAGCACCAAAATCTCATGACTCTGATTAACCTTCTGGTGTATTTCTCTTCACGTATCCGATTTTCACACCTTTGCAGGACAGCTGACCATATGTAAGTTCTCAGTAATTTCCAGTCAAAAATGTGTTTAGCTTTCTGTTGCAGAAAAGCAGCAGAGGCAGAAGTCTGGGAGCCACAGAACTGACCTTGTATGAGAATGTCTTCTCTCGTGTCCTCGTATTTCTTCAGTCTGACATCACCACATCCCCAGGGATGAAAACCCACTTACACAGTGCAGCCTTGTATTCTTCAAGTAGGACCTTACCAGCTTTGTGCTTTCCTTGGTTTGTCTGATGACATAGTCTTTGTTATCTTAACAGAGGTGTCATGTTCTCTTGCCTACCCCACTCAGAGATGTCTCTTGGCTTTAGTGGCAGCATCACCAGGTTAGACACTGTCATTTCTCTTCACAGAAGCAAGCTGAGAAGTGACTATTGGTCCTACTTCTTGCCAGCATTCAAGGTTGGCATTAAATCATTAATATAGGCATCAAAAATGAGGGATAAATGACACATTTTGAAGTATCTTTAAAAGTCTTCATACACTTAATCATGTGGTCTTGCAGCAGTAAGTTTGGGCGGTCACTAAGGGCCGGGTGAGGTGTCACCAGGAAAAGAGTTTGCCCTTACGGTAGTCAGTTGCCAGGCTTGCATGCAGTAGTCACACTGCCACCAACACCAAGATTTCCTGCTCCTCTCTTTTGGGTTGCTCCTAGTTTTTTTCAGATGTCTTCCCTAGCAAATGTGTTCTGAAATGCCCACCTGTCTCCATATAGAAATGAATTTCTGGGGGGAAACGGTTACTAAAAATCTCTTCAGCATTCTTTGATTCAATTTTACATTATATGATGAATAAATACTTGATCTTGATGGAAGGGATATAAGAAAATGTGACAAAGTGACTAGAGCTGCAAGTGTCCTCTTGCTACCATGTTTGCAGTTGTGCTTTGGCACAGATCACAGAGTCCTGCAGCCACAAAGTAGTATATATGTTTCTGGGGCATAAGAACCAAAAAAAAGAAATGTGAGTGGTGAGATGGCTTTTAGAAGACAGGCCTATAAGCACAGGGGTTGGACTACGACTGAATACTTATGGCTGTTCCTCTAAGGGCTACGCAAATATAAGAACTGCAAATTCTTACCTGATTTGCATGTGTTTTTTCAGATTTCGAGAGTGGCAAGTGGCAAAGCCAAACAACGAAATGCCCCAAGAAATACACTCCCAAAGAGGATAAAGAAAACCAAATACAAGTGCCCCCTTAAACACGGGATTTGCATTTTCCTAGCAGAATAAACTCTCTGCCGTGACTCTCTGTGCTCTCACTGAAGTGGAGGTCATGGCTAGTGACAACTGGGAGCTGTTCCTGGAGGCTCTCTTGCCTTTTTAGGTTATGAGGGTCTCTGTGTGTTTAGGATAATATGATTGACAGCTCCACTCCGGCCCCAATTAGCACCCTATAATTTATTAGCTTCTGCTTTCAGATTATGCGCTAACTTCACAAATATTTCAACCACGGAAACAGCAGCTATCAAGTGTCTCTTTCCTGATCCAGCTCACTGGGACTGCAGTTAAATACAAGGAGGAAGCTGTGCAGGTCTGTCAAGAGAGAATAATCATTTGTGTCTGCGTGCAACCAGGGCTACTGCAGCTCTTTAGGACTCGGCTTGCGGAAAACAGGGCTTGTTCCACCGGATCGGGGGTTAGGGCTTGGTGCCTACCACAGGGGTATGATGCAGGACTGAGGCCCAACGCGCCAGCTCTTCCGGAGTGGGTCTGTGTTTGTCCAATTCCGTTTATCATGGAAATCCTGATGCTTCAACTCCATGCAAACAGCATTGATAGGAAAGTTTGTGTCCCTCCTAATGCCGTTCCTTTAGCCCTGGCTGCAGCGTTGGGCCAGAGAAGTAAGCACAGGAGAGAAGAGACTAGGTGAGGCAGGAGAACAGAGAGGAGATGAGGTGCAGAGCCAGGGCCGGGGCCAGCAGTCAAGGAGAGGAGAAGTGACGAACTTGGGGCTTGTGTGATGAACGAGGAGGGTGCCTTGTGCCTGGGTCAGGTGGTGCAGGAGGGAACTTGCCATGCTGTGGGGAGATGGGACACCCTCAGTAATGTCCCGTGTGGTGTTACGTCTCCTAGTGGGACAGCTCTCCTGTTTGTATTTATCCTGCCTTTATCAAGAATGTAAATAAGCAACCGACACATCCCTGAAGAAGCGCTCCAGTACTCAGTCAGCCTGGGGTTTTGTGGCTGCAGCCGAGCGCGGCAAAGGGAGGTGCCCACGCATGCGAGTGGGGCTCAGGGGCACACATCCCTGCACCCCTGCACCCCTGCACCGGCTCCTCCAGCGCCTTCCCCTTCTCCCACAGGACCTGGAGCAGAGAGGGCAGGGGCAGGAGGAGGAAGGACACGGCACCCCGGCGCCTCTCCGTTACAGTTTACACTCACAGACTTGGTGCGCTTTATTCATGGATTATCCCTGGCTCTGGAGGCAGTGGAAGGTGCACTGCAAAGGTAACTCCTCCTGTACGATTAGAGACGGCCGTGAACAGGGGGACTCTGCTGGTCCAAGCTGCTTGTCAGTACAGTCAGTTTAGATCAGTCATACCATGCTGGGAACCAGATTAACAATCTGATTTCCCTAGCCTGTAGCCCCAAAGCTTGGGGGTTGACTGAAGTAAAGCTTTTGCTTTTTCTTTCTTTTTTCTCTTTTCCTTTTTTTCTTTTTCTTTCTTCCTTTTTCTTTTTTTCTTTTTTTCTTTTTCTTCTTCTTCTTCTTTTTCTTTTTCTTTTTTCTTTTTTTTTTTTCATTTTCTTTTTTTTTCCTTTTTTCTTTTAATGATTCCCCATACAAAATTGCCTAGCCTACAAAATCAGTACCTCACTCCTCCAAACACTCACACCGCAAGTTCTCCTTCCCCTGCTGCAACTGCTCCTCTGGGTGGCAGGCCAGGGAAGCCAGCCAGGACACTGCAGTCCGCCAGAGGAGCTGGCTCGCCCTTCTGTAATCAAAAGGCCACGTTAATTACGATCTTTGCCCAGAAAAAGATGCACGAGAACTGCCAGTCAGAGAACTCTGGTGCATCTGAAGCTACCAGCAGCATTCACCTCTCTTCTTGGAAGGGAACAACCTTTAATCCCTTGCTAAAGCTTATCATGAACCTAAATAGGACTTCAAAGGGAAGGCGAGCAGGGGCGGCAGTCCCTCCTGACCCAAGGAGGAGACGGGGCAGATCCATTTCCCCAGAGACAGGCAGCACAGCCCACGGGAGGCACCGGGGGTTACTCCGACTCTCACCCTCCCTCCCCTCCTCCTCCGCTGCCCAGGGGTCCTGTGGAAAACCCACTGCAAAGGGAGGTGGGAAGTAAGGAAGGTTACCCTGAAGCTTGCCAACACCAGGCTGTAAGTGCAGGGGCACATATATACACATCTAAGAGCTGCATTCCTGCAACTGCAGCTGTACTGAACCAAAACTCTCATTAAAATACAGTGGAGACTGCAACCACAAATGCTATGTCCCCACCCCGCTTCCATCCTTTCCTTGACAGATCACTGTCAACCTGTTAATACTGTTAACACTGTTAATACCGTTAACACTGTTAATACCATTCATTAAAACAGTATTCCTTCATGCTCTGCTAATTTTCAGTTATTTTCAGAATGGGAAATCAGTGCTTGCAGTGAATGTGCCCGGAGCTCACTTTGCGAACTCGCTCTGCGGCAGCGGGTACTCTGGCTGTGCCCGGTACCGCCGTGCCCCGCAGCACATCCCATCCCTCTGCTCCTTCCCTGGGGTCTGCATGAACAGGGCAGGAGCTGCGCTTGTCCGTCTGTCCCAGTCGGGCCAGTCTGTTGGCCCAGCGGGCAGCCAGAGAGCACCAGCCGGTGGGAACCTCTGCACAGCACTGGGGATGGGGCACCAGGAGGGTCTGCTCTTCGGGCTGCAGGGCTGGGGACTTGCAGCCCGGCTCTTGCAGTGTGTGACAAGCATGCGACAGGTAAGACACATGTAACATATAAGCAGGGTTTTGTTCCTGTTTCCAGATTTCCCGCAAGCATTCACGGTTAAGCAGTTAATCTATGATGCAAAGAGGAATAAAACAGTCTTGTGAAACGTCGCCGAGGTTATCTGCACTGTCACTGCATCAGGAGCTGTGGCTTCAGTCCTGCAAGGACTCGCGTCCAGGCCTTAAAGGTAGGTGCTGTGAGCAGTCCCCCTGGAGCCAGAACAACCCAGAGTGAGCAAAACTCTGCAAGAATTTGCCAAAACAAGATATGTGTGCTTTCAGACTGCAGCCCACCTGGAGCAGGAGCGTTGTTTAAAACTTGTTTGCACAGCACCTAACACCTCGGGCCACAGTTTCGACTCTGGTGTTTGGATGCTTTCACAATACAACAACAAGTGAGGGTACCTGGAGAGCAAATGTCAAAACCAACATTCATGTATTCATTGCATAAATTCTCATGCTTGAAAGTGTTCACGTCAAAATGAATTGTAAATGCCAGTGAAGTAAACGACTGGTTTGTGCTTATATGATTATTTCCAAACGTATTTGGGCTGTATTGCCCAGCCCTCCTGGTATGAATTGCAGAGGAGAGGGGGAAAAAAGAAAGAACTGTGGTGAAGCACAACCAATGCTAAAGCCAAATTAATCTTTTTTTAAAAAAACTTTAAAAACAGCCTAAAAATCCCCACAGGCAAATGCTCACAGAATGATCCTGTTATCTTCAAGCCTCTGCAGCAATAAAGTTAAATGCCATTTTCAGTTACTTTTCTCCTCCAGAGGGCTGCTGCCTTCTTTCTTGATAAACACCTCAGAACATTTTTGGTTTAACCAGCAATATAAATGCCGGAGTCCCTCCCTTGCCCTTTACAGCTTGTCCGGACGCTGGCTAGCTGGAGGCCGAGGGCGCAGCGTCTGGCTGCAGGAGTCACGGCGAGCCACCTCCTGCCATTTGCAGAGCACCGGCCGGGGATGCTCTGCACACATTGCTCCTTGCCAGTTTCTCACAGTGTTTACTCGCGCTGCGTTATCGTACACTTGCTATCAGGATTCCTGCTCTTTCGCAGAAAAGGAGTTATTGCTGAGCTGAAACCCAGGAGAAGCAAGTCTGGGTTATCCATAACTCGATTTCTGACAGACGGTGAACGTTATGCCAGATTATGTGAGAGCGTCGGAAGGTAAAAGCTCTCATCACAGCACAAAAGTCCATTTTCTGCTGCTTCTCCTTGTGTCAGAGGGGTAATGTTAGGACTCTCCTCTTACACGCATCGAACTCTGTCAGCCTTCAATGACATTACACTAAGAAAAAAAGCAGAACAAAACAAAACATGGCAGTGTTGGGATCAGATGCTTTCCCGGTTAGAAAGTTGGCTTTTACATACAAAGGCAAATTGCCATTTTGGCACTCTTCATTAATTATTCATCACCTCATAGTAGCATTTTAATTTACCAGTGCAACAGCAATGCTACAGTCCCCTCCTCTATCAGCTTTATAAAGAAACATCTGTTATTACGGAGCAGCCCCCTGATTTCGTACTGATACACCATACACTAAAATGTAACACTGCGACAACCCTGCGTTTGCTTATCTCTTGTATTTATCACAGTACGTTTTACTCAGTAAGAAAATATTTTCAACTGCTAGGATTTCCATTTATCTTTAATGCAAAGTAATAAAATAACTCACTTCATCCACATGACAGGTGTTTTTCCTATTTCATCCTGAAGTTTCCAGTTTGCCTCTTTCTCTTAGTCAGCTTTCATTCTTCATAAAAGCACACAGGGTGAAAGAAGGAGATACCTTTAATACAGCTTTCCTACTGTTAAATAGCTATTCCCCGTTTCAAAAAACCGAAAACAAAACAAAACGACTATTAAAGTGACAAAACGACAGCAACAAGTAGACAAAGAGAAATGTTCGAGGCAACTCAGACCTATTGTCCATCATGTGCCTTTCCCTCTGGTGTTCCCCTTCAAGGCTGTCGGGCTGAGGGCGAGCCGCTCTTCATGGATTTCCTTCCTGCCCCTGCTTTGAGAAGGTTTTTGCTCTCACCAGAAAATGTTTCTCGTAAAAAAAAAAAAAAGCCACAACCAAACAACCGTTCTATATCCAAGGCAAATGTTGTGCCAGACTCTGAGAAGTGCCACCTTGGTTTGTGTCTTTCGGGGGTTTGAGCAGTTGTGCGTGGAACAGCTGCATCTCTGTAAGCCCAGGGCAGGTGGCCCCGGCCAGACATTTGCCACTCACAGCCACAAAGCTGAAAAATCTGACCGGTTCCTTGATAGTCCAAAAATGTTCGGGAGTTCCAGTTTCTTCTCCTTTTACTTTTCAATAAAGTAAAAATCCAGTTCAAAACTGCTAAATAGCTTTCCCATGGTTGCATTCGAGAAATAATTTTCACTGCCATAAAAAAATATTCACACCACCAAAAAAAACAAAACACAAAACCCCGCGATCTCCTCTGCCCCCTGTACGAAGGCCAGTGGTTTTGCATCACCATCCACGCCGCCACTTGGCTCTTTCAGAGCCGTCCGACCGCAGTTCTGGGCGTGGAGTCTGCTCAAACAGAAGTTCAACGTCTTTGGCTCTCCTCTTGCAACGGAAGGGTTTTCCTCTCCAAAACAAGTCTAAAGCACCGTCCTCGCAATGCCAGGTCCTTTTAAGTCCTGTTGTCTTTCCCCAAGCTGCAGGGCTACGGTGGGCTTGGAAAAGGGCAGGGGGGATCTGGGAGCCTTTGAGTCAGCACATCAGCTCAGAAGGGATCCGCCACAGAAGGAGTAACGGCGAGCTGCAAACCAAGATCAGAAGCTGTTACAAACTGACCCGATTTCAGCTCTGAATGCCACCATGTCTAACAGGCAGAGATCTACAGGGGAGAGCCAGGGGAAGAAGAGTGAAGGACAGCTCTAAAACCAGTATAGATCCTTGCTTTTGTCCTGAGGCTGCAAACCTGAGAACGGAGAGAAGAAAAAAAGGGAAGAAGAAAAATAGGTACAGGCGGTTAAGGACAGAGAAAGACAAACTGCATTTCTGGCAGCCGAGATCAGAGAATCACCCCACAGCACGGGCTCCCCAGCGCTGGCAGGAGGCTTGGAGCAAGGAGCGGAGCGCGAGCTAGACCGGAGACAGGCACACGTCGCTCCTGCCCGACGCGAGGCCGCCGTGAGGAGCCATCCGTGGCTGCGATAGCCCGGCTTCAGCACGGAGAACTGCCGCCAGAGCGGGCTTTCCCTGCCTCCACCACCGCTGGCCTGGGAACTGCCACTGCTGGCTGTGCCCCCGTCACCTTTTTGCCACCGCTATGGCCACACAGCCTTGCTGCCAGGCACGCCACCAGGCACAGGCTACCGGTACCAGGGGAAAAGCACTGCCCTTTTTGCTCAGCAAATGCAGCTGTGCTTTCCTCTCAGAAACTGGGAGGGAAAATCAAGTCAGGAGGTAGTTAATGAACCTGTGCAGGGGCTAGAAGTGACCTGCTCTGCGGTGGCTGCCTGCGCCCCTGCCATCGGGGCAGCCCGTGGTGGGAGCCAAGCGGTGACCTTCAGGGCAGCTCCGTCCTGCTCCCAGCTCTCGCTGCTGAAGGTGAGACAAGCGTGCCTCAAAGCAACCTGCACCCTCAGGGCACGTTTTCTGGTGCCAGAAGTTCCAAGGGTGTTGGGGGGGGGCGTGTGACGTGTTGCCCCATCCCATCCTCCCCCTCCTCCTCCTCTTGAGAGCCCCAAGAAGGGCACCCAGGGCAGAGCTCTGGTGTCTCCCAAGGGGCTTCCACCCCCAATTTATCCCCCCACAGCAGCACCCCAGCCTCCCTGCCTCGGGGGGCCCTTCCCTGCTACCAGGGGTGGTGCGAGGGAGGCAGGGGCCAGGGGGGGACGCGGAGGTCCGGAGGGCAGCTCTTTACCTGCGTCCACGTTGAGGCCGAGGCTCTGCGCCATGTCCCCCGCCGCGCTGGGGAAGGGTCCTGGCGTCGTCCACGCTGCAGCGGCGCCCGCCTCGCTCTTGCCCAGTTCGCAGGGGGGGCTGACCGGCGTGGGCACAGAGGCGGGGGTGAGGCGGTGGGGGCGGACGGAGGCGGTGGGCACCAGGAGCGAGCCGTAGCGGGGGTCGAAGTGGGGGCCGTAGACCTCGTGCACGGCGGCGGGGCGGGGGTAGGCAGCGCTCTGCGTCCCGATGTAGGGGTGGTGGTGGTGGTGGTGGTGGTGGTGGTGGGCATGGTGCCAGGGCTCGGGGCCGCCCTGGTGCAGGTGGCTGTGCAGGGGGGCCGGGGCGTAGGGGTCAGCGGCGAAGGGCAGGTCGCTGTGGGCGGCAGCTGCCAGGGGGCTGCTCAGGGTGGCGGGGACCGAGGAGGGCTGGTACGCGCTGTTCCAGAAGGACGGCGGGAAGCTGCGCTGGCTCATCGGGAAGGAACCATCTGGGTGAAGGGAGCGGGAGAGAAAGGAAGCAGTGAGCACACCCAGCCAGCCCTGATCTCCCTTTCCTGGGGCTCTGCCCCTCCCCAGATCCCCCCAGATCAGCCCTTGCTTTCCCTTTATCCCCCCCAAAACTGCCAAACACAAGAAATCGCTCCCAACGAGTACAGATTCCTCTCCAGCTCAGCATCCAGCACGCCCAGCTTATCCATCAGACTGGAACTATTTGCTCCAACTTTCTCTTAGCACGTATTTGGGCAACAGGCCGTTATCTAAGGTGAGGGAAACACCTTTTCTCCTCAGTAGCAGAAGCTGAGTGAGAGCTATTCTGCTCCGCAGCGACTTCCAGGCTTGAATTTTTCTTGTTTGTTTTTGTAGCAATCTCCCTGCCTAAGCACTTACACCCAACACCTCGGAGGATGCCCGACCCTGCCAGGAAAGCGGCTGCTGCCTCGGTGAGGTTTCAAAGCAGGCAGGAACAGCGCAAGATGGGACTAAGGGCCGGCGCCAGCCTTCTAAACATCTGGGGGTGATTCTCCATCTACTACACTGCACCTAACGCCTGTCTCCTGGCTACACCGTTAACCCCTTTGGGAGGCACTCTGCAGATCTTTGGAGGCAGGCAGGGAGAAGGACAAGGCCCCTGCATTTTCTTTGCCCAGTAAGCAGCGTGCAAGATGGACCAGTGATTATTAACAGCACAGATAGCCATTATGCATTATTAATTGGGAGTGCACACTGCTCCTGAGAAATAACAGCACGCTCCCGGCACACGTCTGCCAGGGAGGTACGTCAGCTCCACGCCCTGGCACTGCGCGGGAGAAGGGGCAGCGGTTCACAACGAGCAAAGAAATCCCCCCTCCTGCCATCAATTCCAGCGCTGAATATCTTTCGGCTGTGAAATATTTAAACTGCTATTTTGTTCTCAGAAACTACTGACAGCAATTCACGGGGGGGCTGGGAAAGCGGCTCTCGGCTGGGCAGGCGGCCCTGAGAGGGAGGGTCCCCAAAACTGCCCCAAAAGTAGTGCCTGCCCTCACTCCCTGGTGGGCGGAGGGTGGGGAAGGCTATTCCCCGCCACCTCGAGTACCCCAGGGGCTCGTCCAGGGTGAGTCGGGCACGGCTACCGAGAGGTGCGCATCAGCCGCGTCCTCAGCCTTGCGGGCACAGGGCCACTGCCGTGGGCAGGTCCGAAAGCCCTCATCCTCAGAAACCTGGGGTCTTGGTCTCCGCTCCAGCAGCAACCAGGGCGGTGATACACTCAGGGCGAGACACAGGGGTGCACATGATCTGTTTTTTGAGCGGTGGGAAGCCCGGGAGATGGTTCCCACATTTGCTCTTTGCTTTGTTCCCGCCATCAATTATGACCACGCTAAGCTGAAAGCTCCCCGGCAGGGTCAGCAGGGGAGGCGCCTGCTGCAGCCACAGCGGGGGGGTCCCTGAAGGGGTCTCTCCTGCCTTGGTGGGGTCCCTCCTGCCTTGGGGGGGGTGTTCCTTGGAGGGGTCCCTCCTGCCTTGGTGGTGAGGGGGTCCTTGGAGGGGTCCCTCCTGCCTTGGTGGGGTCTGTCCCACCTTGGTGGGGTCACTCCTGCCTTGGTGGCAGGGGGTCCCTGGAGGGGTCCCTCTCACCTTGGTAGGATCCCTCCTGCCTAGATAGGGGGGGATCCCTGGAGGGCACCCGCGGCCGGCGGAGGGGAGGCAGCCGCCCCGGGGGGAGCCGGACGGGGACCCCACCGCCCTGCCCGCCCCTCCGCGCCCCTGCTCACCCCGCCAGGAGCCGGCGTTCCGCGCCGCCTTGGCGCTGCCGAGCGAGAAGCTGCTGGGCTGGCTGAGGGCCCGGCTGAAGTGCTCGTCCACCACGGCGCTGATGTCCCCCTGGAAGTAGGTGAAGAGGACGCAGCGGGAGCTGATGTACTCGGCCTCGGGGGGACGCTCCTTCTCGGGGCTGCAGTCTTCCTCCTTGATGCTGGCCGCGGGGTGGCCGGAGAAGGAGCCGCTGGCGCCGGCGCTGCTGCCGCTCTCCGGGGCTTCTTGCATCTTGGAGTAAAAGGCGAGCTTCTGGAGGAAAGGGGCAAGGAAGGGGGGACGACGGAGGCGGTCACGCAGGGATGCAGCGCCCAGCCCGCCCCCGCCACCTTCCCGAGGGGATGCCGAGGTCTGGCCCCCGGCCGCCCGCCCCGCAGCACCCCACGCCCCGCAGCATCCCCCCGCCCCTCAGCTGCACGTCTGTCCCACCCCGCAGAGGCAGGCGAGGGGCTGCAAATAGGGCCGGGGGCCCGAAACGGAGAGGTGCCGAGCGGGGCGGAGCGGGACAGCCCCAGAGCGGGGCAGGCGCGGGTCCCCCGCACGAAGCCCCGCACCAGAAGGCGCTTTGCGGGCCGGGTCCTGGGGGGCCCGGCGGGAGCCGAGGAGCTGAGGGGAGCGGGGCGAGGCGGGGGGCGGCGGGGAGGGTCCGCGGCTCGCAAAATCTGCCCCGAAGAGGCAGAGGAGGAAGGGAAGAAAACAGCCAGACTGGCAGCCTCAAACGCATTTCAGGGCAAAAAAAAAAACCCACCCACATTTCCCTGGCCGGCAAGAAGCTCCAGGTATTTCCTACAACGTTATTCTGTTTTTACTGGACCCCGCTGGGTGGGAAAAGAGCGGGCGCGGAGAAGTTCGCCGGGTGCCTCCCATCTCCCCCGCCGCCGCCGGGAGGGTCCCGGGCACCGGCGCCGGGACGCGGAGGGGACGGGTGACAGCCCCGGGCCGAGACACGCGAGGCATGCCGTAATGTCACTCCCGTCGTGACCGCCGCCTCTCCCACTTGGCTCCCGGCTCGGCCATTGAGGCAATGATCGTCCCCCCTAAACCGTGTCACGCAGCCCTGTGCGGGGGTGGGGGTGGGGAAGGGGTTGGTGATGGGGGGGAAGGCAAAGTGGGGGAAGGCCTCACTTGCTATTGCAACAGCTATTGGGGTCCCTCTGCCAGGCGCGGGAGGCGGCACGCCGGGGGCTGCGCGGAGCGGGGCCGCTCGTCCCGGTCCCGGCCCCGGCCCCGGCGCCGCACGGCGGGGGCTGCCGCCCGCCCCCGGCCCGGGGCGATGCTGCCTCCGTCCACCCCCTTTTTCGTTTTGCTGGGGGGAGGAAGGAATTCATTTCTGGAACGGAAAAGGGGGAGGGAAAAAAAGAGAAAAACCCGAGGGGGGGGTGGAGGAGACAGCGGTGCGCAGCAGGTGCAGCCCGTGGGAAGGAGCCCCGACCCACGCGGGACAGTGCGGGCCCCGCAGCTCCCCGCGCACGGAACATCCCCGCGGCCGGCGGGATCCTTGCACCGAAGGGGATTCATCGGTACCCGCGACGGCGGTCCGTGCGGAGCCCCCGGGGCCGGGCGGGGGTCCCGCCGCCGAGCGGGCCCCGGGAGCGGGGACATCCCCGCCGCCCCGCCGCCGCCCCGCAGCCTTGCTCCCCCACCGCCAAAGCGGGGAGAACGCCGCAGCCCCGCGGCAGCCCCCCCGCTTCCCGAGGGTGACCCCGGAGCACCCCCTCCGAGGCGTCCGGTAAAACCTCCGCCCGACGTGGCTCCGCATCGCCGCGCTCGGACGGAGCCCGTCCCGGCAAAGGGAAAAACGAAAATAAAAAAAGAAAAACAAGAAAAGAAAAAAAAAGGGACCCCTGACAAGCCGCGGCGGGGTGGGAGCCGCGCTCCCGGGCAGCCCGCCGGCCGCCGCCGCGGTACGTACCCTGCCGAGCCCCGCGCCGCGGTGGGATGCGGCTCCGCTCCGCTCACCATCGCAGGCTCCCAGATCTCCCCCCCCCCACCCCCGCCCCCCCCTCTCCCCTTTCCCCTCCCCTTCTCCTTTTCCCTTTTTCCTTTTGGTGAGGCCCCAGACGGCCGTCCTCCGGGCGACACCCCTCCCACCCCCTGCCTCCCCCCGCGCCTACCTGGTGGCAGGGGCTGCAGGCTGCCGAGAAGCGGGGCTGGGGGGGGCCGTAGACCTGGCACACGACATCCAGGCAGCTCATGGCGGGCCGCGGGCGGCGGTGGGTTTTTTTCTCATCGACCCGTGCCCTGCGGAGCGGAGCAGTGCTTCGAGGGAGGGAGGCTCCCGGGGGTTAAGAGGCCCCACTCGTCGGTGGGAGGAGTGAGGGGGGGTGAGGCCGCGCTGGGCTTAGATGACACCCCCCCTCCCCTCCCTCCCTCCCCCCCGCCGTCTCTCCCTATAGCGCGGCTCCCGCCCGCAAACGCGCCGGGGCCGGAGGGGCTCCGCGGCCGCCGGGGGAGTTTGAGCCCTGGGCCTGGCGAAGGACAGGGATGGGGGCAGCTGGGGAGAGCCCCCTTCCCCAGCCGGGGCTGCCCGGGGGCAGCGGGGGGAGCTCCGGCGGCCGCGGGGAGCGGGGAGCCGAGCGGCGGGGCGGCCCCTCTCCCGCCGCCTCGCTTCGTTCCGTTCCGTTCAATTTGTTTCATTCCGTTTCATTCCGTGCGCTCCCCCCGCGCCCCCCGGCCCGGTCCCCCCCCCCCCGCCCCGTCGGGCCCCGCTGCCGGCGGGGGCGAAGCGGGGCTCCGGGAAAGGCAGGGGTCTGGGTAACACCCACCCCCCCCGCCCGCCAACCCTCTCCCACCGAAATTAAGGGAATGGCAAGGTCCGGTGAAGGGAAGGAGCAGAAACCAGCTGCCCCCGGGGGGAGGGGGAATCCCCCCCGAAATTTTGAATCGTTGCGGATTCCGGGAACGGCGATGCTTTTGCGTTGAACAGGAGCTGAAACGACGCCGAGGGTAAGGGCAGGTGAAAAGAAGAAATTGTCGTGACGGTAAATTGGGTCCCCTCCCTGGCTCTCTGCCGGGTGGGACACCCGCAGGGGCGCGAGTAGGTGTCGGAACGGCGGACTTTGGCGGCGATTCATAGGAGGGGGGGAGATTAGTTCCGAGCAGAGGTGTGAGTTCTAATTTCAATATCGACTTCTCGAGATGTTCAGCTTCGTGATACGGGTCACAGCTACTGCGAAGAGAGACCCGTTTTAAGCTATGCTTTATGCATCTGCAGTAAAGCCCAAAAATACAGAAAATATGAGAGAAAGATCATTACTAGGTTTTCAGATGCTGGTTGTTTACAAAACTGTGGGGGAAAATCAGAAAAGAATGAACAAATTGAATTCTGAAGACCTGGAAATCTTTAACTGAATTTTAACAGAAAACACTCACAATTAAAAATTAATATTTGTCTCTGTTTCCCCAAAAATGTAATTTTTATATTCCAAGTGCTAGGAATTGTTCTTAGTGCCTGTCGTTGACCAAAATCATACTTCAGTGCTTAACAAGTGTAAGTTTCAATTTTTTTCTGCACCAGGTACATGGCTTAAAATTTGTATTTAAAATATTTTTTTTTCCTCCATCTTCTAGTTTGGTAAATTTGTTTTTCATACTGCAATGCAGCATGGAACACCGTGGCAGCGGGCTTCAGCCCCAGCACCGCTCCTTCCCCCATCAGAGCAAATTTTGTGCCTGTGGTCGAGAAGTGAAGGAGGGGTAGAACTGTTGCTATTAGGCCTTCAGAAAAATAAATGTGTGTATCTCGCACTCATGAGTGGCAAGCGAGTAGCAGTGGTGCGGGGAAGGACTCATTCTGTGGCTGGCACCCAAAATACGGCAGCGAGCTGAGGAACGCCCCTCCGCTCCTCGCAGCCGGAGCCTGAGGGACCTCGCTTGGGATGACGGGATCCCGCTTCTCCTGCGCGTCCCTGCTCCCGAGAGGCAGGGGGCTTTCCCACCACGCAGGGACCTGTGCCTGTTTCAAAGGGGACAACACGCTGGGCGATGTGCGACGAAAAGCCCGTTTCTGGGCAGGTGAGGCTGGTTTGAAGGCGTGCTCTGAAGACAGAGCGTGCCTTCCTGCTGGTGGTGCGAGCTCGTCACCAACGAGACCGTGTGGTGGCAAAGGTAGGACCCGACACTGGCCAAGGCTGGGCATTTGCTTGTTGTGAAGAGAAGCCCGACGTGTAGCAGCAGCACGTGCAACTGGGTGCTGCCTTGCGGCAGATGATCGAGGCTGTGTCCCCCAGAGAATCTCTCCCTGAGGGCTGAATTTAGGGGGTTTGCCTCACACTCCGGTATACGCTAAGGCAGTCAGGTCTGATGTGGCTTGGTGTGAATTCAGTTTCTTTTATAAACAGCTGTTTGAATGCAAAACTGCCCAATGCAAGACACGAGCAAACTCTAGTGCTGTAATGC
Organism: Opisthocomus hoazin; assembly: GCF_030867145.1. Taxonomy (NCBI): domain Eukaryota; kingdom Metazoa; phylum Chordata; class Aves; order Opisthocomiformes; family Opisthocomidae; genus Opisthocomus; species Opisthocomus hoazin. The sequence continues at coordinate 75,389,822 of NC_134415.1, forward strand.
AGAGCACTACAAACGTTCACGCACAAGTGCAGGCATTGCTTTGCCTTCTCGGTGCACTCTGTGAAATCAGTCCTGGTGTAGGAAATTATCCTGGAAACCAAGGGTCAGAAACTATGTTCACTGATGATCTCACTGCGTCTCTACAATTATATATAAATAGTTTTTCTTGGTCCTGACTAAAGAGTTTTAGGTGGGTTGAGTCACGCAAGGAACTACAAAGGCTTAGAAAAAAACAGCAGAGATATCTCAGAGAGAAAATTATGACCAAAATGAAGGAAAGCACACTTTGAGGAAGGACATGGGTTAAGAATTGCCTGTGTACCTTTAAAACACTGGCATGGGCCTACTCCTACTGTCATACCCTGATAATGTTTCACAGCAGTAATGTGAAAAGAAAATCTTGTAAGGAATACAGAATTGTGGGTTCTGATAAACAGTAAGATGCAGAAAGTTACAATTCGCCTCGTAAGACATTCCTATAAAGCAAATCAAAGTTATCTTCTAACTAAGCTGGAACGCTACGCAAAAGAAGAATCGGGTATTGCTGGGAGCGGCTCACTGGGCAGGCAAGCAGGTCATCAAATAAAACATCCATATTCAGAAAGACTGGCACAAAAAGGTCGTGGAAACGTGATCGCACTGACCACACTTGTTGCTTACCTGCCCTGGAAATCCTACATCCAGCACCAGCCTGCCAGCACCCGGGGTGCAAAAGTTTGAGCAGCAAACATTGTGTTCAAAAAAAGGATTAAGTACTTATTAGCCTGAAGGGACCTCTCTGGTTTTTCAATCTGACTGCATACGTACCTCATGCTGTTGATAATACACTTTTTTGGAAGCTCAGGGAGAAGTCACGCTTTCCCGCCTGGAAGACACCACGAGGTGTGTGGGGAATCCAGCCCTCGCTGCAGCCGCTTGCCGCTGTGCTTAGCTGCCTCCAGTGTTTCTCACTTCCAGCTCGAGCTGGGCTGGCTTCAGCTTCCAGCTGTTGGTTCGTGTAATGCCTTACTTCACTTAGCTAAACAGTCTTTTCCTATGTAATATTTTCTCTTACGAAACTTACTGTATTCCACATCATAATCTTTCTTTTCTTGCAGAATAGATGCAGCTCCTTAGTCTTCTACAGCGATTTCTCCACTCCTCAGATTAATTTTTGCACCATTTTTCTTTGCACCCTCTGCAATTTTTCAACATTGTTTTAAAAATACTGACACGAGAACTTGTTATTCTAACATCTCTTTTGCTGAAGGCACACACCAAGTAAAATACCTTCTTGGCTACTGATGCTTACGGCTGTTGGGATTTTTTTGCCACAATACATTTTTAAAGATACAACATGCTGATGTGTTTTCCCTCTGTGATCACCACACTATTTTCAGGATCCCTACTACGAGTTTGTAAAAACCGTGGACTGCTTGGTGGTGTGGAGCTGATGGTGCAGGGACGTTTCTGGAGTTTCTTTTGAACTCTTACGTAGCTGACTGAGACTGCAAGTAACCAGGCTGAAGGCTTTGGTGATCCCACGTGAGCCTATGACATCTGCTCATGACCCCTTGTAGAGTCACCCTTTCCAGGACCCTTTCCAGGACCCTTTCCATCACCTGACTTTCTTGGTCCTAGATGTGCAGCGCTCCAGACAGCTCCATTCCTGTGCTGTTTGTTCCTGAAAGTGCCAAGAGACTTAGTGATAGTCTCGGGTGTTTCCAAATGTCCCGCTTCCCACCTGACTCACCAGTCTTCTTGTCACTGTGTTACGTGCAGAATTTGTTGGTGTAGTTTTATAGCAACTTCCAAGTTACTGACGAACATCTTGCACAGTTCACAAACTAGGTAATATGAGTACCTCTGTATAGTGTTAATATGCTGTACTCCTATATAGCAGTATTCATACTCATAAACACTAAAGATTTTCTGTTTTACTCCAGTTTCTTGCAATTTTTGTCCGTTTGCTGTGTGCATGGTTTGTATTGTGCAGTGCCTCCCCTGTGAGATGAGAACTTTGGTTTCACCAGGCTTCCTGCTTCTGCTCTCTGTTTCGTTCTCTAGTGCCTCAGTCTGCCTGAAGATTCAGCAAATACTGAACTTTAAGTTGAATGCACTGCTTGAGGGTTTACACGGGTCAAATTTGGCTAAAATGAATTAAGATCAGTATTGCTGTTCTTCATTTTGCTGTTGTCCGTCTCTGTGCTCCATCTCCCTAAAAGCTTTTTGGTGTTTTAGGGCTTGGCAACTGTTACCATGGTGTTCCCAGGGATGTTTTTGAGGTGCAGCCTCTGGGTCTGCGTTGATGCAGAAGACTTCAGGCTCAAAAGCTGCTGGCTTGGTAGTTTTCACAGGCACTGAATTAACTGAAATAAATTAAAGACAAAAATCATTACAGTGAAGCAGCACGGGGACACATATCACTGACTTCCTTGTTTCCTTCACCGTCCTGAGAAACCCAGTTTTATTTTGTTTTCAGTTTTCAATTTCAGAGACCTTTTACAGATAATTTTAATCTTCCTTTTTTTTTTTTTTTGCTTTTCCTTTTTTTCCCTGTGCCTCGAAGAATGAACTGTTAGCTGCTAATTAATCGCACGCACAGACGGTATGTGGTGCGCGGTTGTGCGAGTGACAACACGTCTGCTCCAGTGACACGCTCTGCAGCAGCTGGAAGGTACGCGGTGATTTTTACTCCGTGATGTATTTCCAGGGGCGCTGCAGCCGGCTCGGGGGGGGGGGCAGCATCTGGTGCGTGTCACTCACCCGTCCTACCCAGCCCTCACGGGCCGCGGGCATCACCTGTCTCTCCTCTACTGATCGTGGCAGATGAAGAGATCATTGTGCAGGGCTGGAGGGGAAATCTAGAGCTGTCGTGAGGGAGCATATTGACATGTGTGAGAACACGCTGAACGCATTGATTTTAGGGCTCGGTTTTGCAATACGAAGTTTTTTCGAGAAGCGGTAGAGGGATGGGCTCAGTTTTGCCCTCAGAGGTAGAGCCAACAGCTGTTCTGACGCGTGTATCGCGGCACATTCGGGTCGGAGCTGAACCACGGTGCACCCCTCTACCCCCCAGCACTGAGCCACCCGAGGGTGAACCCGGCTGGTTCTGAGATTCATTCACTGAGATGCTCTACAGGTATTTTGGTGTTTGTACATAAGACATATAATACGTATTTTTTCAGCTGTGCTCAGGACAGAGAGACCATTTCAGACAAAATGTTCCCTAACAATCAGCACCAAGCACAAAATAGTATTTTCCTCTTTTATTTCACTTTGGTTTTATTGCCATGATGTAAAAGTAGAAACCGGCTGTGTCTGAGCTCTGTTGAAGTTTCTTAAGACCAGCCCTATGAATATGATATGTGCACTGCTCTCTTGATGTAATTGTGATACGTAGATCCTCCGCAATGTCCAGTCTCAGTGATTTTGGTGGCACACAGTCATAGATTTGCCAACTGTGTTTTGAAAAAGAAAGTGGTTTTATGTGAAGGCCTTAATCCCTATAAATGTTTTCATTTTAGAAGTCTCTTTCCGCTTCTGTCGATAATATTTCAGACAGAGGGAGGTAGGTGGCAGAGAAAGACTGCAGCTAGAGTAAGTGGCTCGATGCAAGGAAAAGACAAGATGATCAGGTCTTCAGTAGAGCACAAACAGGTAAGATATGTGCTTTCTTGTCTGTGCAGACTTTCATAGAATACTGACAATATGAAGATGGGATGAGAAGAAGGAAGACTCTCATTTACTTCCATGATTAAGTCTTCCTCAAGTGGAAACTTTTACTGCTCGGAGCGGGCAATATTGTATTATACCAGAGGTGCTCACTGGTTCACTTCCGTTTTCTTCAATGTGTATTTGGCAAAGCCTCGAGAAAGTGTTGGTAGAAAATGTTAACAGAGTATATTTTAAGCGCAAAATGAAGTAAAAGGAAAGTTCATAGCAAAATACTGGAGGTGGAGCCATGGTACAGGCAATTGTGTTCTCATCGCCTGGAATTGCCCCAAATAACGTAGCTGCTGGGTTGAGTGTAAATAGGTGCGATTTCAGAGACTGGAAAATATCTTGACTTTCTGAAATGGAGCAGAGCCCACATTCAAATTTTTCTATGTCCATACTGAACAGACAGCTTAGTCCTGGTGCCTGCAAAAGCCAACCCCATCTTTAGAAATGAATTTGGAAAAACAAACAAGAGAGAGGAAGACAGGAAGAAAGGAAGAAAGGAAGGTGCAGCCACTACAGGTATGCACTCAGTCTGTATGACGGAGAAGGGCACTAAGGAAAATGTCATTTAGTTTTCATAATAATGCCGATTTATTGCAGCCCAACCCACTGAATACCAGTGTATACATAGCCATATTATAGCCCATCTGGAAACTGCCATAATTTTATAGTTGTATGTGTAGATTTATCTCATTTAATATGGAAGGATGAGAAAATAGTATGCAGATGAATTATGTGTAATAAGTAACAATGTTCCAGGCTCTATTGTGGACACCTGGTCTGTGCCCCATGCCCCTGCTTGTACACAAAAATACTAAAATAGGGATGAAATGATGAAGTCCTATGCAATGAACACAGCCCCAAAGGGAAATCATAAAATGCGTACCAGGGATCATGAGCTGGTGTCTTTACGCAAGATGGCTGTGCATTTTAAAGAAGGAGCTTTTCTCACGTTGAGGTAGGCACTTTCCTGATTGCAAGGTGTTTTACATGCGTGTATAAATCAGTCAGTGGGCTGGCAGAGGAGGTAAGAGCCATCGACTTAGAGAAAGTAAACAGTTTCATACTTCTCTCATGATTATGCTTTCTTCCTTAAAGAAGGCTTGCATGCATTAAAGAACTCCCGCTCTACAGCGTTAAGCTGATGGAGATGCTATCCTAACAAATCATATTTCTGAAATGCAGGTCTGGTTTACATATCAAGGTAAAAGAACGCAATTTTCAGTTCAGAAAGATATCCCAATTGAGGGCATCTTTAAAAATTACCTTTAAGTTTCTGTTGAGGGTTCTGTATGGGCTGGTAAGAGCCAAGCGCACAGGGTGACAAATACTTGGAGCTGCTGCTTCACAAGAAATGAATAAGCAGATCGTTGTTTAGGCTCAGAATCCGGCACAGTTTTTCAAACAACAGTTTTCAGAAATTGCTGTTTAACTCACGGGCAGTTCACTGACCAGATGGGAGGATGGTTTACTATGGAGGAGAGTATGAAAGCTGAAGAGCTGGCCAAACCCACAGTGGAATGAGAAGGCAGCTCAAAGCTATTTCGGTGTCCCTGGCTGTTGAAATAATACAACTGCTTCATTAAATAAACCTGCTTGTCTGCCATGAAGGTATTATTTCTTGTTATACTGCCTATCGCTGGTCATGGGGACAATTTAACCAGTCTGTGCAACTCTTGTCCTGATTTGCTCCTGTACTCCCAGCCTGGGAACAGACTGGGACTTGTCTTTACTGGTTTTGCTGTGCAGGGATGCTGCTGCCTCCGGGAGCCCCTGCGTGCCTTCCTGGGGCAGGCTGGTTGTCGCCTGGGCTGCTCCAGCAGGGCAGCTGAGGCAGGGGTTGAGGGCGATTCCCAGGGAAATCAGAAGCAGGCGAGAAAAAGCTGTTGGGGAAAGCCTGCCATCAACCCCACACTTCAGAGGAAGAGCGGGAGCCCCGGGAATCCCCCACAGCTCCTTCCTCTCCCACACGCCGCGCGCTGCATCCGAGCCTCCTGCACAGCCGAGGACAGAAGCATGTCTTTCAGTATGCCGTGTCTGTCCAGCCGGCTCGTGCCAAGCCATACTTCAGTCTCTCGCCTTCCAGCACCATGCAAACTCCACAGTCCTCGCATTCCCGCAGCGCGGGACACCCCGCTCCTGTCCCTTCCGTACCCAGCACAGTTGCGGCCACGCTCCAGGGGAAGCCACACGCAGATTAGTGGGTGTTGTGCTCTTTTCCAGGTGAGCATCTTCTCACGGGGGAGGAGAACTTTCATTACTCAGCAAAACGCACCCAGGTGCCTGCTCCCCTGACCTGCAAGTGCTGTTACGGTGTTTGAAGCCAGTGTTGGAGAAGATGTCGTACAACCCTGTGCTTTCTCTTGCCCTGTAGTTTGCATATGCAGAATTATGGGTAGGCTGCTGCTTTTCTGTTTGCAGCCGATTTGGGGTGTGTGTCCTGCTCTTCACTGGAGCTGCAGAGGTTGGCCGCCAGTTCTTTTTCATGTTACTTTTGCACGTTACCCTGGCACAGTGTCAAAAGTCAGTCACCCCGTAGAAACAGGGTAGTGTTCGTCAGTTCAGTGTTCTCCAGTTTGCCCAACCTGGGGATCCCTGCTGCAGCTCACTGGGAGATGCACATCCTCCCTTCAGTCCCAGCAGCATCCTAAAAGTGACTGCCCCGTGGCACCCTTCTGTACGCTTCTGTTATTTGAGAAAAGCAAGATGACTCCCGCTCCATGAATTGTATCAGTGTTAATCTCCTAAATCAGTGATGCTGCCTCACAGCTTTTATGTAGATGAGAGAAAGCTGGCACAAGGGTAAAATGAACTTTCCAAAGGGTATTCAAGGCATCCTGAGACTGCGTGTTTTCATCCAAGCAGTTAAACGTGCATTAGTCAGAACAGTGTTTTCTCCTGCATCGGGAAGAGCACATGCTAAAATACTGATTCCACATGCACAAGAAACACTAAGGAGAAAAAAATACCACCCTCATTAACTTTGTAAAAAGGCAATTATTTCTAAGCCAACACAATTTTTTTCTTAAACTATGTTCCTCTGTATTCACCATTTATCCTAAAATATAAGACAGTTACGTGTTTCTTAATCAACACAAAGAATCAATCCGTTACTTTTCAGAAAGAATAACAATATTTAAAACACATATGAAAACATGCACAAAATATATACAGTGTTGTTCATGCTGAAGATCCCAAATGCTTTAGAAGCTGTAGTTTAGATAGTTGCTAGACTGTTCCTACCAAGATTATCTATCTATCTATCTATCTATCTATCTATCTATCTATCTATCTATCTATCTATCTATGTCTCTCTCTCTCTCTCTCTATCTCTTTCTCTCTCTCTCTCTCTCTCTATCTCTTTCTCTCTCTCTCTCTCTATCTATCTACCTTCTTACCTACCTAATAGCCGATTATACAATTTCTTGTAATTATCATCTCTCTAAGTAGAGACAATTTGAAAGCGATTTCGTGGAAAGTGAAGGCTGAGCACCTAATATCTAAAAGCTGAGCCTTCAGTGCTAAATGTTATGCTGGGGGAACTGGAAAGAGCACTTTGGCTTACTGGGTTTGGGCAGCCTGAAAGCTAATACGCAGCAGATTCATGGACAAGATTGACTTTCAGTCTCTTTTAGGGACCCATAATGTTTCCAGTTTGCTGTTGTCTTTTGTGGAAACACTTGGCCCAAACCTAAACCATTAATTTCCCACAGCTCTACTGAGTTTGTATTTTTCTCCCACATTTTTAAAAATTTGCATTCAAGGAGAACTGGAGACAGGAATTAGAACTGTTTATTGTGAAGAAGACAGTAAAAGTGGTTAATAAGTGTATGCAGGTATGCATATACAAATATACACGTACACACACACATGTGTATATAGACATTATATACCTATAGATAGATATACATGTACATAATCTTTCTCATTACCTGGCAACCATAATGAAAGTCTGGAGATGAAAATTGCTAGCAACAAACGACTTGTTCACTAAAAACTGTCAAAAACTGGGAGAGGGATGCTTTTCTTAAAAAAATGGTAGAACCTAGTATTCAGTTGAAGAACTGCCTTGACATAAAGTATGTGGCCAGACCAGTAGATGATGCTTCTCTGAAACCAGAAGATGCCAGAAGCAGGTCCTTCCTTCTCTCCTGGAGGTCATGGAGAGTGGCTGTTCCCAGTGAGCACCTGCAATGGAACACCTCCTGCCACCCCCAGACCGCAGCTGCTCCTGCATCATGTACCGCTGTACATTATAAAAGGTGATTGAAGACATCGGCCAAACCTATGGGGAAAAAACCCAAAACGCTATTCGTGTTCATGCAGCAGTGTTTGGTGGGTGTGTAACAAATGCCCATACTTTGGAAGAAAGCTGAGCTCTGCCTGTTTTCTACAAATCAAATCAAATGTTCAAATTACAAGAACTGCATTCACAAACCCGCTGTTAGTTGTCTGTATCACTTCAAAATCCAAGGCAACTGGGGCTGGGAATATTTACAGCCATCTGTGAATATTTTGGACTTTAAAATGTCACTAAACTGTCTTGATAAATTTTTGTTTCTTTTTTGCTCAGTTTTTGCTTACCTCTACAGCAGGCTGGAAAGTTACGTTTTTTTCCTGGGCCAGCTTTTTGAATAGATAGGAAAATACTGAGCAAATATGGAAATATTTTGGAAAAAATAGTCCATCTCCATTTCACTTCTGGAAAAACTCTTTCACTGACCAGCCTCACCTGTGCTAAAAGATTACATCTGTTAGTGACTGAAGTTCTCGGAAATAAATTCTCTGCGCATATGGCACAACGTTAATCTGAAAATGAACGGTTAATTGAGGCAGGCACAGGGAAAAGCTAGGAAAAAGGAGGATTCATTAGGAAATGGATAATTTAGTATTAACACAGCGGAAGATCATCAAGCTATAAAAACAGTTTTTAGCCACTTACCCTCTCTACGTTTTTCTGGATCTGCCTGTTTGCCTCTGGTTGAATGCAGTATAAACAGACCCCCTGATGCAAAACAGGGCAGCTGGGCACGGTGCAGGGAACCCTTCCTCTGGCTAGGCTTGCTGGAGGGAACGTGTTTGGATTACAACCTCTCATGGTTTTTTGGTAGCACTCTTGATTTGATCTCAAGTGCTTCTCATGGTGGGAAAATCACCAGGTCCAAAGAAGTAGTATGTTTTTGGAAACCTCTGAGGTCCAAAGGAGGCTTCAGTTGGGTAAAGGATCTGTTCCAATCATCTAGCATGGCATCTCCTAATACTCGTACGTCAACTAGGAGCTGTGGAACATGATCCCATTAGATCTGGGGGTGCAGTGAAGACTGACCTATCGAGGATGGATAGGGAGTATGCTGTTCGGACCATGATCAGGCCTTGTTACACACTTTAAAATACCTGAGGATGAGAGGTTTTCTGTGTTATTACTGGTTTGGAAGGTGTTCAGAATCAAACACTTTTGACTCTTTGCTCTGCTTTTGCCATTGGGGCATAATTTGGAGCAAAGAGCAAAAAAAATAATCTGGAATTAATTTTGTTCTAGATACCATCCAGTGGCTTATAAACTCCTGGTCCTAGCAGCCTGAATGCAGACACAGAGCGGAAAGCAATCCTGTAGCCCTGGACTTACCCTCAGCGAGCAGAGTCTCGTCCACTGACTCTCAAAAGGCTATTTTAGAAAGAAATGCTTGAAGCAAGACATAGAAATAGGGATCTCTGTAAAATATACTTTTAAAGACGGTCTTGTATACATTGGTTTCATGTTATATAATGGCATGTCAGACACGCTCTGCCCCCATCCGAGGGCTGAGCCCTTTTCACTCAGTGCGGTATGGAGCACACACGGTCCTGGGCTGGTAACAACCCTGTGCTTCGCATCACTGACATATTTTAGAAGACATCGAGACACTGGATTCGAAACAAATATAGAGAAAATAAGAAAGACGTAATGTGTAAAAGAGTATTTCACGCACATCCAAATTATGCCCAGACAAAATATTCTTGTGAGAAAAATAGCACAGTGGAGGGAGAAAGGCAAGTGCAGTTTGGTGGAGTGGACAAAGAGCTAGCTCAGGCGAGCCTGGCTGAACAGTGGTTACCAGGCTGTAAAAAAATGGACATGGCAAATGTACTACATTTGCTAAAGGCTCCGTGAAACTCCAGGGAAAACAGCGCGTTCTCAGAGTGGCTCCGCCGACAGCGAGAAAGTTTCATTATTATTAGTCATATGCTGAGGATGTCAAGGAATTTTAAGGCCGCACTCTTTGCATTTTTAGAGGTTATTAATGAAATAGCATAGCAAGGTGAATTACATTAAAATATTTTTCTAACCATTCCAGAAATCTTGGTCCAAGTTGGCATAGGGGGGCTGGCAAGTGGTGAACTTTTGACCGAAGCTCGGATTGCCGGGAGACACATCCTCCTTGTTAGTTTCGGGTGACAGTTCACTGTACTAGAGGGATCCACTTGTGTGTAAAGAGGCGAGTGGGGGAGGAAGATTTAGCGCTGCATTTTCACAGGGGCAAGAAATTCCATCCAGCTCAAATGTGTTTTGGCCTGCTGCCCGGCTCCTTGTCAAACACATGACCATCACTCGGCTTCCTATTTCTGGCACGAATCTGGATCCCGGGGATAAGCGAGCCCCATTAGTGGTTAAAATTAGGCAGTCGAGCTGTGACAACACATGCTGACTGTCCAACAGAGGGTAGACATATTTAAAAACCAAAAAAGATCTAGACGCACCAATATTTAATGTCAGCGCCATGTGTAATTCATCAGTTTGGGCTCCTATAATTTAGATAGCTTCTGATCTACTTCACGGAGAGGACTTAGCAGGATTTTCTGGCTTCCTTCTGACCAAAGACTTCCTATATTGGTTGCTAAAGATAAGATTATGCCATGAGTTTTTTCATGGTAGAAATCCATAGTCCTGGCTTCTCAACCTGTCATAATCTAGTCGTATGATGGACGACTTCTCCTGACCTGAGAATGATGAACCAGGACATCTGTTTCCACAAGGCTGTACTTTGATTGGGAAAGTCTGTTTCCAATTGAAACAGCAGCAGAATAGCTGGTTAACAAGTAGACATTTTGGGGTGCTCTATAATCAGAAGTTTCCATTTGCCAAAAACAAGTCAGTCAAAATGTTTGTGCATGTATGGATGACTTTCTTGGCAAGGTCCCACACAGCTCTCTGGGCTTTATCACACTTCCCCACAGCCTGAGATGCCCTCCTTGAATCCATTCATGAAAGACCATTACCCATCCTTGAAATTTCTTCCCAAGCCATTTCTGCATGTTGAGATACATCCAAGAAATCAGCTAGGGAATGTCAGGCTGGGTGAACAGGCTGTTGCAGTGGCTGATATTTTATTTGATTGTAGAGAGCTTAAGAAGTGAACGTGCATTTCCACATAGGCACCGTACCCTTCCTCATCACCGCTGTCCTCTGAGTTGCTCACCAATGACTGAACCGAGGAATCTGATGGCAATGATGTCCCATAAACTGATCCTTTCTGTTGTGTAAGAAGCCCTTGCATTGCAGAAACCTGCACCCTAGTCAGCCTTTTAAACCTTTTAACAAGTGAACTTAGTATGTTCTCCTCTCCTCTCCTCTCCTCTCCTCTCCTCTCCTCTCCTCTCCTCTCCTCTCCTCTCCTCTCCTCTCCTCTCCTCTCCTCTCCTCTCCTCTCCTCTCCTCTCCTCTCCTCTCCTCTCCTCTCCTCTCCTCTCCTCTCCTCTCCTCTCCTCTCTCCTTTCTCCTTTCTTCCTTTACTTTCTTTTAAATTCCTTTCTCCTAATGAATGTTTGCACGATATTGACTGTGAAGGGGGTGTATTAAATTACATGCCCTACACTTCCCAAGGCAGTCGTCTTTACCGCTGCCTTCTTCCAGGCTCCTGAAAAGCCCTGGTCTCTTCTTCAACACGAGCAAGACTCAATGGGAAGTAGAATTGAGCTTCTCCACCCAGACAAAATCCCAGTATTTACAGGATCATCTTTGTTGCTCTACTGAAGCGTTGTCCCTAAGGAAGAAGCTAAAAACGTGTGTAAAATTTTAGGTCTTATCATCCTTTTGATGACCTGACAGCTGCATAGTGGTCTCTGCCAGTTGTGCTGGTGAGGAGGAGCACATCTGGCTGGACCTGCCTTCCTGAACCTGGACACCGGGCACAGCAGCCTGGGCTCGTATGAAATACCCCTCTGCAAGGACAGGCACCCCCTAACACAGCAAAGAGGCTCAGAGAGCTCTCTGGGGTACTGGGGAGGTGGGGGTGGGTAATGCACGTCTGATCTCTGCTGACTGCGTGGAGAAATAACTAGCTTCTAAGCAAACTAACCCCCAAGCTGCTTAAAAATGTGTGTATTAAAAACGAGACTAAAGTTTTACCCCTAGAAAAACGTGGTAGGTAATGCAGGCTGGAGTAACGTATTGATTGTAGACAACTCTGCTAAGGAGACAGCCTGAGATACGCTGCTCTAACAGAAATTTCCAGGAGATCTTCAGTTATAGCACATAGCAAGACACTTGAAGTTAATAAGAAATACTCTTACTAAACAACAGGGCAGTAAGAAATATGCCTGCTGTGCTTTTGCAAATGTCTGCTGCTGTTAACAGTCTGGTATTTTAAATGCTTCCAGCCTAATGAAAGCTTTGAAGCCAAAGGAAATACATCTGATACTCGTGGGCTGATTGCTCTCTGGGGGTATAAGCGATGCTGCAGAGGCAGAGAAACTCCAGGTGCCAACTCAGGTGTGACAATTTGTGCTGCCCTTTGGATGGGAGGATGCCAAGGCAGGTCCACGTCTGACACCTCAGCGCAGCGTTCCCAGCCCTCCCTTGGGCTCAGGGCGCAGCGTGGTGCAGCCGGCTCTGGGTCCGCACGCAACGTGGTGCCCGCAGAGGGACCTGAAGACTGAATGACTCATCCCAACCCCAAGGAGGCAATTCAGGCTCTTTGGTTATCTGGGATATTCCTGCCTTCTGCTGCCTGGCACCATGGAGAGATGGCTGTGCCTGTTGGCACCTGAATTTAGCAGTCACCAGGCATATATGCGTGTGTTTAAACACACTGCCACTGCAGTCAGGTTAATCAGTATGGTCCAGGCAGAAAATGGTGCATGGGGTTGGTTACTGTTTGGACAGAATCTAATTAAAAAACCATTAGACCTTCAGGTCTGGTGCAAGGACCTCATCCCTTTTCTTTCTCTCTTCAGTGCTCTTCGCCCTCAGTTAGCAGGGTCCCAGCTGGCTTTTCTGCTGTGCTCAAGCGTCCTCTGTGCCTGACCCATAATATGCCAGCGAATTCCCCACGCTCGCAGGGTGCCAGCAGCTGCCACTCAAAAGAGAAGATCAAAAAAATTCCAACCAAGGCAAAGCCGACCTGTCCAACTGGCAAGGAGGCTGCCACCAAAGGGAGCAGGGTTAGAGGAGCTGCCGGAGTCAGACCTATTTTGTGATTATACATACATCCTCATTAGTGAGATGTTAACTCTTAAGATTTAGATCTTTTGCTTGATATCTTTTAGTCAAGTTGTATGAAGTGTTTCACTAGCAGAATCTAGAGTTTCAAAAACTGTGTAAAAATCCGTCTTTAACAGTAATGTCTTTATTTAAAAGATGCAGGGTCTGCATCTTTTAATGTACTCTTCTTTGAGTCCATTAAAACGCACATTATTATTTCTGTTCTCTCAACTCTGAATATTTGACTCCCTCTGCAAGAAGTGATGTGTTTTCTCGTTAACATAAATTTAAATGCTGATCTTCCAGGCATCACTCAATGGTTTCTGATTGTTTGGAATGACAAGCTGTTACAAAAGGTGCTATAGATTCCTCTCTCCTGGAAAAGTACCTTAGGATTTTGAATTGTTCATTAAACCACCATTCAACAGCTTTCTTGAAATAGAATTTCCTAGGTCTGTTTTTTTTATAGAAAAGCAAACTTTCTACTCAGTTTTGGTACTGCTGCTGTTCTACTCAATATAAGAGAAAAGATAGTATTGAAGAATTGGTTTGTACATGCTCTTCTGAGAACATGATGAAGGAGACATAATGTTCATTTGGCTTAAAACTACAGAAGAGCAAGGACACAGAGAGGTCATGAATGTCTGGGGGAGGCCAGAAGATTGGTTACTCCTTAAATACTCAAGCATCTACAATACTTATTTGAGTTGAGCTGCTAACTAATTTCAAATGCGTAAGGTTTAATTGAATAGGAGGGCTTTCTGTTCAATGTTTTTGAATCCATTCTTGTTGCATGTGGGTCTCGCCTTCCCTGCTTGCTATTGCCAGTCGACCTGAGCAGTGTTGGCCCAGCTGCTCTCTCCTGCCACCTCTGAGTTGCTTACCGCTTCCACTTGACGCTGCACTTCCTGTAGCAAGAGTTTAATGGAGACTGACTTTGCTGTTGCTGAATTCAGCAGCATGCTGATTGTGGCTTTCTGAAAAAGTTTAAAAATGTGTATCGGTGTAGATGACCAAATCGTCATTAAGAAGCACTTATGCAGACTTGAAGAGCCTGTGGTCTGAGCCTGGTCACACACAACTATTCATCTCAGTCTCCACAGTAGTAACAAATGTCATCTATATACAGAAGCTACTCACGTATCTCTTTTGGCTGACATTATTGATGCTTGTTTTTCTGGATACTTCTATTGACTAATTGCAACTGCCGATGTTTTAAGAGTCAGATCAAGTAATAAAAGCTGATAGTGGTTAAGTGACACTCTGAACTCCCAGGCCCCTTGGAAATATGGAAGAATTATTTCCATTGATTTGATAGAACAGTGTATTAAACTTATGACAGAGATTACATACAACATAAGTGCTTCTTCTCTACGTTTGTTCCTGTAAAACATGGCGTAACAGCACCTTTCCCTGAAAACAACCCTTCCTTTCATCCTTCCTGACAAAAAGAGCTGGTGGAATGGAGGAAAGAAAAGCAAGAGGTTTAATACGGCACCTTGCAGTCTGCTGTGAATTATCATCACAGTTCAGTTCCTGCCTAAATCTTGTGTAGGCTGGAGCTCATTAATCTATCCTTGACCCACCAAGAGGTGGCCAGTTCAGGCTGACCAGAGGACCTTCCTCTGCATGGTCAGAACTATTGGTGAACCTTTCCAGTTCTTTTTCCACTCTGCCACCCTGAAAGGTGAATGAAACTTTTCTGGTTCTTCAGCTCTTCCAAAAGCCACTCCAGAGATATGTAGCTGAAACATATTTCTAAACTGATGAAGAAAATGGGCTCCGCTGCCTCCCGCTTCAAAATATTTCATTTGGAGAACAAGAACCGGCCTGTAGGGTAGGAAGTGTGGGTTGCCCATGAGCTTACAGGGTAGTGGAGACTTTTTGAAGGCATATTAGGGCAATGCGTCTTAGATACTAGAGAGCAGGTAAGGATGAATGAAGGAATGATACATACCAAATCCAGGTGAGACGGGAGGCTAGTCTGGAGGTAATTGGGTGCTTGGCTGTGTTTTGTCTTAGGGGAGACTTTGTTTCTTCACCCCGTTCCCCTTAGGCTACATACACATGCCTATATACCTACATATGCTACATTTTACATAAGTTTTGGGTTTCGATTCGTTTTTCTCTGTTGTAGAAGCCATCCAAGTGAATATTCTGACCGCATTAATTTCCTGTTCTACAATTTCAATAACGGTGTCCATGGTTTTCCTTGTTTGTTGCTCATGAGGACTAAATGTGCCTCACAAAAGCATTGTACCTATCACATCATGCAAACCATGCCTCTTGCCCTAAATGTCCAGGCAGTACAGGCATCTTGTTCAACGTCATGTAATTGCTTTTCAAGAGCAACTGTAAGGGCTTACCCATTTTGCTGACATAGGCATAATTACTTAGCACTCACCTGACCCAGTGTAGAACACACTTTCATTCACCTGACATTTAATAACTGATTATCTAACACCTTGCTTATGTCCTCCTAGGCATCCTGTCTATTCCGAGCATCCTGTGTTAGTAAGACCTCATACATGTCACGTTCATGTGGTCCTGACTTCTAATATTTTCTCTGCCACCCCCATGCAGCATCCCCATTCTTCCCCTCTCCTCTCTACCACTTGCTTAACCTGAGTATGACTTCTGAGTCACTGCCCATGACCTTCTTCTTTCCAGCCCTTTGCTGCAATACAATGTATCTGTAAGATGTTTGAGATGCAGCATTTTGAGTAGCCCTTGTCCTTCTGCCTTCCCCAGACTACAAAGAGCACAAGGCAGTTGTGTGTCAGGTAAACACTGAAATGGATTCGCTGTCACTGTGACGTGACTGTCTTTGCCTCCTCATCACTTCTTATCCACAGAACTTCTGCATCCAGTGAAAAGTGGAGGGTTGGTCTCTGCTTATCAATACAGACTTTTTGTTAGTGGGAAAAAAGGGACAGTGTGATGCCTTTCTCTCTCTCTCTGCTAATAAACTGTAGCTAGCAGTAGCTCATCAGTAATGCTTGTAAATTTTGGAGTAGTAAAGATGGAGAGACTTTATCCACTTGTTGATCTCTGCCACAACATAGGCAGCTTCCAGAAGGCTGAGTGGTGCAGGAAATAGGAGAAAACAGGAAATATGGCTGATGGGAAGAGGCAACGTATCTTCCCACAGCTGTTTCTGGAGCTCTTTCTGGTCCACTGTGGCTATACCTCCAGGCAGCACTCTCCTTTCTAGCCTGCAGTCCAGGGAGCACATCCTTTCTTCCCACCTGACCCTGTGAAGCAGGGAGTCTCCATCTTCCCATTTGCAGGGGGCTTGTCTGTTCCTAAAACAGACAGACTTGATCCAGTGCTTATCCTCCACACATTGCCGCTGAGGAGTTACCACCACCATTCAATCCTGGGATATAGCCTCATCTTCAAATTTGAGACTCTTTCTGGAAAAGTGTCCTTTGCTCATCTGTCAGGTAACTGAAATAATTAAAATCACAAGTATTTTTTTATTTACCCTGCTCTTTCATTAGGCCTCTTGTAGGCTCTTCACAGCACCAAGGCTTACTGCCAAGGAGAGGAACTGCAGTCCAAGTTTGA
Organism: Opisthocomus hoazin; assembly: GCF_030867145.1. Lineage (NCBI taxonomy): Eukaryota > Metazoa > Chordata > Aves > Opisthocomiformes > Opisthocomidae > Opisthocomus > Opisthocomus hoazin. Next base: position 75,406,554 of record NC_134415.1, read on the forward strand.
GCACAGAACTGCGGGCTTGCTTTAACAACACCTTTGTTTTTCAAACATACCCTCTAAGCTGGCAGATGTTATTTAGTTACCCTCTATGAAGCACCTGACTCAGGCTTGCAGCCTGGAAAAAGTAACCTCATGCTAGGCTTTATGGGTTACCTAAGAACCTGATATTCCTAAACTCCCTCTGCAACTGTCCTACTGAGATCTCATGGTGGCAACATATACTTACTGCCATCTAAAGAGGGGACACAGAACAAGAGTTGAAAATGGCCAAGATGGCTGTGCTTCTGCGATATGAAAGGGAAGCTAAAGAATGGTAGGTATCTGTCCTCTCATGGAGATCATGGGGACTCTTTCCTCCCATTCATCATGACATAACTTTCCTGTGGGGATTATAGCATTTGTTGACAAGGAAACGTAATAGTAGGAAATTATCTGATGCATTTTGATATGTCTAACTGATATCGAGCAGGTGGAAACATGAGCAAAAGCTTCCATCTGCAAAAACAGAAGTCCCATGCTTGTCTTCCATTGACAACACTATATTATTTATATTCTGCCAGGACAACAAGTAGAAATGTCAAATCTAGGCCAGGGCTGAGAAAGGCAAACCATCCAGTTGTGCAAAGGACAGAATACTTGACCAGTTAAAGAGAGAGAATACAGGTAATGTGTTAGGGAAAGTTTCAAGACAAAAGAGAAGGGAGAGAATGGAGATCACGAGGCAGATATATCAGGAAAGGAACATAGATATTTCAGGTTCATCCTGGAAAAGGCAAAGACGATGACCATCAGTGAATTTAGAGAGTCAGCAAGCTGCCTGCGTAATTAATAGAAGACAAGAAATTGCGTCTATGAGTTAATTCAAAGTTCCTACGCAAGGGACTGCAGCATGGCAGCTCCCATACTCAACACACCCACTACCAAACGTGGATATTGGTCTGCAGTTATCTTTTTACATCCTTCTCGGCAATCTTCTCTTTTTCAACCTCTGATTAAAGTTAGGACAGGGTGAAAAATATACAAACAGATGATTCTAGGCCTGGAAGTGAATGGCTCTGGGAGCTTGTTTTGGTTGCAACAGGTTCAATAGTAGTGTCTACAGTAGGCTTTGAGTCTGAACAGTGTGTTTGTTGTTCGTGGCTTTGAACGCTGACATATCAGTGAAGCCCAGACTAGTTAAGGCCACCATTTTGTTAAGTGGATATGTTGGCGTGAAGTGACTTACACTTTTCCCTGTTAAACATTATAAGTGACATTGTCACTGTGTACCATCTTGCTTTGTAAATCCCAGAGATAAAACTGACTCCCATTCTAATCTGTCTGAACATGAAGCAGAGGTGAGGTCTGCTGGAAATCCTGCAACCGAGCTACAACTTCTTGCTCAAAGAAACAGGAGGAATACAGAATGATTCAGGTAGATCTAGAAAACTTATCAACCACTGCTTTATGATAGGACGAATGACACATCCTGGATATTCCTGAAATCCTGCTGCTACGTACATTGCTCAGCTTCTGTTTTCATAAATCCAGAGATCGCCCCTGTTGCAGGTTATCATAAAGCGGTCTTCTCTGATACGTGGATTAATGTCACAAAGCTGAGTGCTGGCAGCCTCAGTGGTACAACATAGCAAGCTCAGTTACTTCAGGACCGTTGCCAGGCAGATCATGCAAAGTCTTTTAATACTTTATATTCAGGCATAGTTGTAACTCATCATTACAGAATGAATATTTTTTTGCCCAGTGTGGAGCTTCATCTTATCTTAAAACTATAGTATTGTAATTTTTCATTGAATCAGACTTGAAGATGAGTTTGGTCAGGAAAACAAAATTAACCCGTTTGAGCATGTGGAATAGCAGGCGTCTCCATAAGCAATGACATCACTGACTTGGTGGTACAGCGCTATGGTGGCAAATCATCGCCTGCTTCACAGCAACAGAAAAAGCTCTTTCCACTCCGTAAGGTGGAGTGTCAGCTGTCTTCTTGCAAGCAGTCTATGTCTGTAGCTACTCTACCAGGAGAGTACTTTGCAGTACTCAGTAGTGTTAGTGTTCAATGCAAAACCATCATGGGAAAAGCTGACATTAAGCAGGGACCATACCTGGTAGCAGGAAAACACCCTGCACCTTTCCTCCAGAGTGAGCTACGGGAATAGCAAGAATCCCCCGTGACTGATGGTCTGTTTACTTCTGTCTCAGAATTCCCATTAATGTCCCCAGGAATGTGCAAGATCTTGGATATTTCTTCATATCAAGTCACCACAGTTGAATACTCTGTGTAGATTTGGAACAGTGACACATTTTCATGTGGCAAATTGTTGCACCCCAAATCACACTAGAGCACTAGCTCTTCTGGTTGTCAGTCTAATTCTCCAGATTTTTAATTTTGTCCAATCCTGGGAATGTTTTCCTACAACACTAAAAGTAATGGAAATGAAAACATTTAATCTTGCATCTAATTAACAAAATATTACAAACATACCAGTATTTGCAAGCAAATACGCCTGACATGAGTTGTGCTTTCCTGACAGCAAACCGTCTTGGGATGTGTGCAATGTAGAGCTTGTCCTGTAATTACAATCTTATAGGCTGAAACTACATAACTAGAGATTACAGTCCCTAATCATATCTTTACATGAGTATGAGCACAAACCAATCTGTCTGGCAGTTTGTCTGGCACTGCTCACGTCAGGAGACTCATCTCTTTGTGCTTCCATTGTGCACCCAGTATACTACGGGTGTGTGTTTCACTGTGAAAGTGAAACTAGACAGAATGCTGTTTAAAGAATAAAGTGAGGTGACATCACTCTGTTCACTTACTAAATTAGAAGTTTACTCATTGCCCCGTCAGGTCTCAGCTGACCCAATTTGGATTTTAACCAGCAAGTAAACAAGCCCTATTAACAACACTATTCAACACCACCTCTAGCAAGATGCCAATATGTTTATAGTTAAACAGTATTTCAGACCATCAGCACCTGGTCACTAATTTAAAAACTGACCTTTTGCATTCGCCATGTTGGTGAGCCTGGTAAGTCAAAGGACAAGGAAAAATCTTATAAAAAAGAAGAAAGACAGGTGCCAAGGGCGCAATGGGATCAGCTTCAGAGTAAGTCTGCAGAACAGAGTGGCATTTGCAAAGGCACTGGAGCTCTCCCATGGCATCAGGCTGGTGGTGGTGACAGAGCCATCTGTCCTGTCTTTTTTGCCCTTTCCTGTCTGCCATTAATTTTCCACAAAGGCTCCAAGCGACAGTCCCCTCATAGTGACCATACTTGGAAACAAGGTGTATGACAGGCAGGGGGAGAATGGCAACAATCTCAAAGAGCGCCCGTGCTACAGCTTGGGAAAAAATAGCTGAGAGTTTGCAAAGTAGCGAAGAAGAAGTGAAAACCGAGAAGATCTGCTGACAGGAGGATTCGGCAGGCACGCACTGCCTCGTTACGTGCGCCTTTGAATCGCAGCGCAGGAGCGGAGGCGTGCTCTCCTCATGCAGGCGCTGCCAGCAGTAAACAAGTGAGTATTTCTGGAGCAGCTGCCTGTGTAAGAGGAGAGGTGCCTGTCGCTGTCCTGCAAAGTTACAGTTTCATAGGAGTGTGTGTCCTGCACTTCTGAAACCTGCTTATTTCTTTCACTAATCATGGCAGGCCTTCACCCAACAAACCGTTCCTTGGGGCCGAAGCCCCTGTTTGAAGTTAGGAAGTTTTGCTGAGCTGGGTCAGTAAGAAGGGAGATTGCATGCCATACTTTGCCTTTGAAAACGAACAGACATCAACACTACCTTAACCACAGTATACACAGAAATTAATATAGTTTTCTTTATGTTCAGTTTGGTGCTATTCCTACCTGCAGGCAAGTCTAGACATGTTTTACAGAGTTTGATTACACCAATTCCAGTTCAGAGATATTACTTTAAAATTCAGTTCTACTCCCCATATATTCCGTTACCATGTTCGTCATTAGACTGGGCAAGTGTCTTACAGTATTGCTTCATGAAGTGTGATTAACACTTATCCCACATTTATTCTATCACTTCTATTTATCTTTTCCGCCAGAATGATAGGAGCAGCAGAGGGGTTTTTTTTTGATATCTCAAAAGTAATATGTGTGCATACATGCACACACACTGCTGCACAGCCAAGGGTGTGTGAAATTAATGGGGTACCTGGGGCAGAGATTATTTCATTTATTGTTGGTTGGTGGTTAGTGGTTACCAAGGGAGTTTGCACACACTGGCTCTTGTGAAAGATCTTGGTCCTGTTATTGCTGAAACTCTTACTTTATCCAAAGCCTGGAGTCTCTACCAGTAGGCTTCCTCCATACTGACTTTAAGACAGAAATGCCTTACTGACTCTTGAAGATTTTGACTGCATGCCACATTGCATGTGATTTATCCATGGAGAGGGTGAGAACTGGGCATTTAATAAGGCTGTGACTGTTTTAGTTCGAAAGTGAGGAGTTTGTTGCTTCATCAACCTGTATTTAGACACGCTTGAGCACATAACGGACGTTAGAATGAGTGGGTCCTCTGGGGCTGGAGTCTATAGCTCCAGGTTTGACTGCTGCTGCAGAACAGCACTCAGGATATTTGAGGTCTTGGCTGATCATATAGAAAAGAGGCTAAGATTAGAACAATTGATGCAAAAACATTAAAAAAAAACCTTTGAAAGCAGCAGGGCACTCCCCAGGCTGGGTGACAAGGCAAATGGGTTCTTTCTGTGTGATGGATAACATATGCCCTAGCTGCATCCTTAGCACAGAGCCCTGAGGTGTGCATGTATCTGGTACCACCTTCTCAGTATCTACTACTGATACAAGTGACAGATATGACATGTCAGGTAAGCTTCTACATATGAGTTGTGTTGCAATAAATGTCAACTTACAGAATGGCACTGGTGGGCACCTTAAACAAAGGACATTGATCAAGGATTTGAGCAGCTTAAGAAAATGCTGGTCATCTGATCACTGTGTTGCACCATCTGCAAGTTAAAAATAAGATTAAGTCAGGCATCCAACTCATGTCTATTCAATTTAAGCAGTAATCAATGATGGGTACTTCCCCAACCTTCACTACCATTCCACATAACTGTTCTCAAGGCCCAGTAGGATAAATGAGCTCATATGGTGAGCTCAGGTTTTTAGTTCACATGATTTCTGTTACACTAGAGATGTACTAGAGGTTTGGCAGGAACACAAAGACCTACAGAGTCCTGCCTCCAAGTGACTTGTGTAGATATTCATGACAGCAGATAAGGCCTAGTACTTCTCAGAATGGATGACTTTACTCTTGCTTTCTTCCTTTCAATGAAGAAAAAGAGGGAGATACATAAATTATATTATCCTGACAGTGCCTCTTTTGCTTCCAGACTAGGAACAGTCTTTGATTCCTCTTTCATTTCAACTTCTGAGATAGCCTCTGCTTAATAAAGTTAGGCATATGTCTCTCTTGCATTAAAGATGTTCTAACGTCATGAGACCAACAGAACCATGATGTGGTTAAACCAAGTGCTCGAAACAGCTTATTTGCTCAGCAGTTTATTTCATGTGTTTTTTGATGTCATGGGTAATTAATTCTGGCTTCTAGTTAGAGCTAGAGGTGCAAAGTTTCTGGAATTTTTGAAGTCCCAGGAAGCAACATTCCTTCTGAAGGTTTTTCATGTTTTCTTGCAGTTGTTTATTTTCTGAAGTTTGAAACGTCAGTGTGGGCTACTTCTTTGTAATCAAAACAAAATTTTCTTAAATTTAAGAACATGAATTATACTGTTCATTTAGAAAAACTTGTGTATATTTCTAGTAGAAATAGTTGAAATACTAGTGTTCAATCCTGGGGGAGGGGTTAAAAGTACAAGAGATACAAACTTTGCAAGACAAGTAATGTCTTTTAGCTGCTTGTCTCGCTACTTCACCTCTTCCCAAAAACTTTGTGTTTATGTGTGTGTGCTTTGGATTCGAATAATAAAAATAGAGCTAATAACTAATACTCAGCTTTACTCTATGAACTTGTATGTGGAGGTATTTTTGTATTGCTAACACTGCACAATATTAAGTCATTTGACCTAAGGAATAGAGGCATTTTAGTAACACAAAGCTTCAAATTTTCCAGTGAAGTAACACCACGCGAAAAGCTTAAATTTTATAGAGGAAAAATTGATTCCTTGATGTTCAACAGCTACATCCTGTAAGAAAATACTCTAGAAGTTGTCCTACTGTTCACTCCAAGAGAAAGTATCTCTGCTGTGAGTAAAATGCTTCCCTTTTAATTTTTCCAAAGCTTTCCAATTTTTGCGCAGCCACACAGAGGAAAAAATGGAGAAGAAAGCAGCTTCATATTCTGAAGTTTCCCAGCTTTCACCCAGACTGTCACACCTTTAAGCAGCCTGCAGGGTCCCAGAAGAAGAGCTGTACCTCCCATGTAGTGATCAGCAGAGAGGGTGTCGCTGGTTGGAGCACGTGGCAGCTAGGAGAAGGCAGAGACTGGTGGTGTTACTTTGCCTCTTCCCCCTCGCTCCCCTGGAAGCTGCTGTGGAAGTACTCCTGTACCCTGAAGAACTTGTCACCATGCTTGCCTAACACTGAAGATTTGCTCAGGTGAGAGATTTTTTTGCATCATCCTTATGCTTGTGGACCTGCTCAAAGCTTAAATATGAACTCAAGCCTTGAGACTGTTGAGATGTCTGGTTTTGTTCACAGCTGATGTCTGGGGATGCCAGTGACTAGGTAGCTTTGTAGGTAGTGTCTAATGGAGAAAATTAAAGTGCAGTTGACTGTTCTGCCTACCCTAAGGTTGGCTGCCCTTGAATCCCCTTCTAACTTTTTTACGGATATGTGAGAGAGATTCATGCTGGAATCAGGTCCAAGTAATCTGGGTTACTCAGAACACGGTCTAGCCAAGAGTTGCCAAATATGAAATTGTAACCATTGCTTGGCTACTGATGTGCAAGGTGTTTTTATTTTCCTCCATTTATCTCATTAGTATTAGTATTAGTATTGTACTTCTGTTAAAGGGGAAGAACTCATGGCCAGGAAAAACATATGCAAACACCCTGCCCTTGAATGATAGATCAAGATAAAGGGTCTGGTTCCACCAGCAAGGGCTTTTCTGTCATGGGGTGACCTATGACCACTGACCATATGTGGCCACAAAGGCTCAGGCTGTGCCCTGTGCTTTGAGGCAGTCCATCCGGCAGACAAGAGAAAGTGTGACAGCCATCTATGCCCTTGTGGACTCCTGGCCTCATTCTTGGGTTGAAATCCACCTCTAGTGAGTCAAATCTGGATGGGGATATCCCATCTTTCCTTCCTCTGGCTTACTGCCTGGAAAAATCCCAGAGCCCAGCTCCCTCTCAACGATGTGGGGCTCCAGGGGCTGGAAACTCCCCTGGGTGGAAAATGTGTCACAGGGTAGGACACCCTGAGGCTGCCGGCGGGTTTCTTGTCCAACTGTCAGCCAGGCCAGAGGAGAAGCCTGTATCATCTCACCAGGAGTGGGGACAGGCTGGGAATGGAGAAGCTGTGCCAGGGAGCTCACTTGAGACGGCGCAGGGTCTGCTCGCCCCACGAGCCCTCACTGATGGGTAGGGATGCTGATGATCACACAGCTTTGTAGGTCAGCTTGGAGCGTGGTTTGCTGGAAAAAATTAAAATGGAGTTACCTCTTCTGCCTTTGTAGGGTAGGCTACCCTTTGAACCACCTTCCAGCTTTTATGAACATAGCAGCAGTGGTTAGTGCTGTGAGGCTGAGCATTACTTGATTTTAAGAGAGGGTCTTCTAGGAAATTCATACAGCCTTGCAATGGAAAATTTCATTTTTCCAGCTGATGTAATGACCTTTCAAATCAACAGCTATTTTGCACACGCCTACATTAAAGTAATATACATGCAGGGCTACTCATCAGGAATTTCTTCTTGCTGCTGATGCTAGACTACAATTGCTGGTGCTACTGCAAAAGAGATGTCCAGATGCATGGAAATGGCCAGGAAGACTCAGACAGTTTTGGGTTTCTATGGTCATATAGACAAGCACAGGCATGTTGCTCCTCATATTCTGGACTGTGTGTTGTCCGTCACTTGGAGTGTGCCATACTGGTTGTCTGCAAGGACCTTTGATACCCTAAAGGGTCCAAATTCTTTTGAGTGGCACTCATCAATGACGGAAAATGAATGTTCACAGAAAATCTCTAAAGTGTCTTCTCTGGAGAGCATAATACTTGGATTTACTCTTCACTGAAACTGCCCACTGAAGTCAAAGTTACGGAGAGTTCACAGAGTTCCTGTGGCAGGAGTGCTCATGTGACTTCTGTCAAACTGAGAGTTCGGGACAGTTTTGATCCAAAGATTGTTCATAAAATTCTTTCTTTAACCAGTTTCACTCTGCTAGATGAGTTTGAGGGAAGTCTGTTGCTCGACCATAAGCTGTAGGATTCCACTTCCTTTGGTAGAAAGAGAGCAGCAGATTAGCAGAGAGAGAGTAAAATCACGCAGGAGGGTGGGAGTGCACAGTTAGAGGATGAAGTGACATCTACATAAAATGAAGGGAAACCTTTGGTCTAGGCCATCCATCATCATACTTCTTTTGGTGCCTGAGCTGGCCTTTCAGTTGGAGAAAGCTTGAAGCGTCTACATGGCTGGAGTCACCAAGAAATTATATTATGTACTGTGGGTAACACTTGCTAGGTTATAGGCCAGGAGCTATCCTGCACAAGGGCAGCAGTGGATTTGACAAATGAACTGAAAAGAGATTTAGAGATCCTGGACAGATACAGTGATGCACAAATAGAAGTTCGTGAGGGCATTGCTTCATGGTTATGTAATGGAATCAGTAGCTGTCTATAATTGTCCAGCTGGACTACTTAAATGAACTAAATAACTAATTGAACCTGTCTCATGTTATAAACTTTTTTCAGCTGGATTTTTTTTCAGTGATCCCTGTAATGTCATCGTGGCTAATATTAGCTGCCATTTTCCCCTTGAAGCTGTTTACCAACGTAGTGCCCTCAGTCTGTTGTAGCACAGGAAGCTGGGGCTGCAGGACGTCTCTCCAGGCTGAATGCTCTCCTGTCAGTAAGATCAATTTATAAGTAGCCGCACTAATCTGTCTATCATCAGAAATAGCCAAAGAAAAATGCACAAATGTAAACATAAAAGGGAACTCTCATAATTTGCATACTTGTCATAGTTCACCATGAATCAGCCTAAATGCCAGCAGGCTTGTTCTTTTTGACACAATCTGGAGGCTAGCTTTGCTTGTTGACATCTTATCTTCTCACAAGATACTGCATATTAGTAAAGTTAATTGACTAATCATTTTCATCACTGGGAGCGTAAGTAAATAATTCTATGTATTTCTACCTAGGCTTCTCTTTACGGTCCAAGGGTGCCAAGCATTCAGACTAAATGAAAATATACCCTGTAGTAACGATGCATGGCATCCCCCATAACAAGCTGCAGAAACTCTGTGAAGCATTGCTGTTATGTTGTGGGGAATCCTGAGAATCTTAGGCTTAACTCACCATGCCGGCCAGCCTGCCTCAGGGCCAGCCGGGCGGAGGCTGGGACGGTGGGGGATGCGTCTGGGCAGACCCGCGTTAGAGCACCGGCATCTGCCGTTTTTAGGGAAAGGGGGCAGGTCTGCAAGTAAAGAGTTAGCGGTGGCTGGGAGTGTGCATGAGATGATGTGGTAGCCAGCGCTTCAGCTAGATGAGCAGTGCTGGAGGGTTATCTAGTAGCTGGTGTTTTCCATCTTTTGACTGTCCCTGTATAATCAGACATAAATATTTTGTTGATGTGGCCAGTTTTTCTCCTAAAGGTGGGGAAGGGAAATTTGCTGCTTCTTCTTCTATCCGTACCTTTGCCTCCTGGCAAATTCAAGAAAAATTGACTGCGAATTAGGCTTTGGCTACACTTGTGGTTTCAGTGAGGAGACTTCAGTGAGGGGGGAGAGTTAGCAGTCCTGGGTTTTGCTTCAATTTGTGATGAAGACTTTCTAGGTGACATAGGGGCAAGTTATCAAGTTGCTAGCTCCCCGTTTGTCCCACAGGAATACAGGACCAGGTTTACTGCAGAAGTATCTCAGAATTAGTTAGGGATTGTTTGATATCTCCAGACTGCCTGCACGATGTGCTGTGTTCTGCCCCTCTTTGCTGTGTGCAAAATCTTACTTTGCCTAGAAGTGTCTAGGGTTTTCTTTGGATAATCAAATCAGCTGTGTGTCTAAAGATACAGCCTGGACACTGTCACCGATTCCTATCACACTGACCCATACATATGACTTGCTCCAGAGATCTTTCCCTTCACGCCTCGCACTCCCATTTAGAGGATAACAGGTTCCTGTGCTGGCTGATGTATTTCCCTGCTTACTTTGGTCCTAGTTCTTTCTGCCGTGACTTCTGCCATCAGGAGTGTCGATTAGTAATGGGGATTTTTGCCATGCACAAGCACCCGGTTTGAGACCACCAACTCGTCTTCCTCGCTGGGCTGCAGCCCTGAGAGGCAGCAACTGCTGACGGCTTCCGAGGCTGGCCTCCCTCACACCCGGGATTTACAGGTGAAAGGCTTGCGGCGAGAAGCTGAGACCAGAACGGTTCATTCCCTGCCAGACCGTGCCAACCTGGCTGTCGTCAACAACTTTGGCCTACTCTCCTGTGTTAACTAAACTAAACCCTACTTTTTCTGCTCATTAGGTCCCAAGAATTAATGACAGCTAATTGCTTCTGCACCAAATGAACTTTAGAGCACAACTTTTTTTGATTTGAAAAGTTAAATTGCAATTGGGAAAAGGACCTAACCACACACTTCATTATCCCCGCATTCATCTGCACTTACAGAAGGCTTTTCTTGAATAGGAGAGGCCTAAATGCTTCTACTTAAGTGTTTCTAACAATGAAGATTTTAATACACAAAACCAGGGAACTTTGTGCCCTAAATGCTGAAAACTTATTTCACCAAATAAAAAGGCCACTTATACTTCAATTTTAAGAAATAATAAGTAATTTCAGCATGTTACATTTTATCTGTAGCATGTTCCCATTTCCAAAATCTCTCAGATTAATTCCCCAAATTAAGTTCTGTTGACATGTTTGTGTATTTGAAGGCCTTATTTTGTGAGATCTTCACTACTCATTTTAGCATGCAAAAAATCGTTTATGTGGCTATATCAAAACATAGTCTTGTATGCAAGTCATATTGCTTCAGATGAAGTTGTCCTCTGAGGAGCAGGGTGCCTTGAAGGTGTGGGCGAGGGACCTGTAAGTAACATTTAATGGGAAGTCCATTCAAACTCTCTAGCAACTGGAACTAATGGGGACAGACAGGGTTGTGAAATGTGAGCCTACAAAATCTCCACTAAGAGATATCCGTTCCACTTTTTCCTCCCAGGCCTTACTTCCGAGACACTTTGGGCTCTTTTCTTTAAATCAGTTCAGATATTTATGAATAAGAGCAGTACCACAGTGATGTCCTTCTAAAGATATTTCCTGAGACCCAAGAAATCTTCCTTCCTAATACAGAGTGTTTCTAGCAGCACTTCAGGCTGCTGGCTTTCTGAGGTAACATGTCACTTCCTTCTTCTACCCAGTGGGTCTCTGACTGTGATTTGATTCCCACGGCAAAAAAAGCAACATTTTTTGTTGTAGTTTAATGAAATGAGCTTTAATGATAGAAGTTTGTCGTGTTAGAACTGGTAACAGTTTACCCTTACAGAGTCCTTAGGGATATAGCAGGTGTCAACAGAGGAACAGCACCTTGGGTAGAACTTTCTGTGGAAGGACAGCACAAATTATTATAGCTGATGAAAGAGAAGATATTTTAATTTAGGAATGAACCTACTGATAACCATATTTCTGAATTTAATTCTGAACTGTTTATGTAGTGAACACTGAACACTGCAACATCTGAAGACTTTGAATATCTGAACATCTATGAACATCTGAACACTTTACGTATTGGAGGAATTCAGTAGAGAGACTTCTGTATGTCCTTTCTGGTCAGAATTCAAATTTTGAGTCTGATGTAATCAACCAAGTTTGCTAATTGGAAATGCACTTTATTATTTTGCTACTGACAGAGTAACTTTGCATCAAGCTCAGTATGAACACACACGCAAAAGTGTCATCCTAATTCAGGTTACTGAGTGCCCTGCAGCTCTGACACAGAGGACCCTGGGGATGCTGAAAGGGAAAGCTTCTACAAAGTAGCCTCGGAAAGTAGACAGGAAAAAGGAATTCCCCTGGCTGGCAAAAAGAAAATCTTTTGTCTTCAGAGTGGTGGAGGGAAAGGAGAAAGAGTAGGGGAAAAAGATGGTCCATTAATGCAGCCATGAAGAACTACAGACATTGCTGAGTGAAGACTAAAGAGAAAGTGCAGTCTTCTGGGATGCCATGAGGATTTAATCAATTGGATCCCATGCTTGCCTCTGTGTAATGAGGCATTCCAATCCAACTGCTTTGCGTGGATCAGATTTATTATTTTCTTGGCCACCCAGCTGGCTGGAGGACGGCTAGCATGGTAATGAGAAAGTCTTCTGGACCTGGTTTGGTGTACGGCACCTTTGATATTTGTGTTTTATCCTTCTCCTAATAGTATCTGAGTTGGAGATATCCCTGGTTGCAAGGGTTAGAGAAAAATTAAAGAGTAGGGAAAAAATATCGTAGACTGGTAAAGGAATTTTCATGATAAAAGCTACTTCCATAAGGTTATTCTCTAGTGGCTAAGCTGTGTTAGTGATGACAAGAGCAAGCAGGGAACTGGGTACACTGGGAAGTCATAAGTACAAATCCTGGGCACTGCAGGCTGTGCTGGGGAAGCTGGAGGCATTTACAGCTGCGGTGCCAAGGAGAACACCTGCAACCTGCACTGGGATCAAAAACAGCGTGACTGTTACATTGACTGCATTGATAGCAAGGAAAGATATTTAAGAACAAGAAGGCAAATTTCCTTGAAATCTGGAGTAGTACTGTCCTTGTCTCTCCACTAAAATGCTCAGCCAATTAGACATGGAAGAGAAGGAAGTCCATGCTTACATGGACTGTATGTTTTCACTTTTGTACAACAAGCTTTAACCAACATACCCACAGTATATAATCATTATACCAGCATATAATTAGAAAAAGGCTTACAGCAGTAAAATAATTCAGACGCTTTTCTGACTGACATAGTCTTTAAATTACACTAGCATTTCCACAAAACAAGGTCTTCCGTGAGCATCTTTGCTTGAAAATACAGTGCCCTTCAAAAATTAAAGCTCTTGCTCTTTGAGTAGCGAAAGTATAGTATTGCTAAAAGTATAAAGAGGTGGAATCCCTCCTTTCATGCAAAATTTAGTGCAATCTTAACGATGGTGTCAGGATCATAATGAAAGCTTTTATGTGACTGCAACAATACTTGTGCTGCACAGAATTATCGAGAAGTGAAATATGTGGGTGATGTCAGCCTGGAAATATCTAATCAAGATGTCTGCTGGTAGGTAACCTTCAAACATGTAACCTACTTAACCTGTAACATAATGAGGATAACTGTAAAGCTTCACATAGCTTCCCAGCAACTCTGGCTATTGTTTGAAGATTATTTATGTTTAGGTAGTCTGGTACAAAACTCCAACATGTGATGATCTCACCTGCCTGGATGGTTTACCGTTGACTCATAACTACGATCAGCTTTAGCAAAACTGGGCAATTATTTGTATGCTTTTTTAGTGAATTTGCACAGAGTGTATTTTTGGCTGCTTAAGAAAGCAGTGCAAGCCAAATTTCATACTCCTGCCACCCCTCTCCCTGGACACAAGATAAAGAAGGGCTCGCTGATTACTGGTAGCACTGGGTTCAGTCCTGCTCTGCTTAACGATTCCACAGGTAAATTGCAGAGATGTGTCTGGAGAGAATCAGTGCCCACTGTGCTAAGACATATCTGTGGGTGGTTTTCCTGGCTATGGATCGGTATTATGAGAACTAGTTACCTGAGTATTAACTAGTTAATACTGATCGGTATTACGAGAACTAGTTAAATGAGTCCTCCCTCGTATGTTTTCACTAATACGATCTTGTTAAATTCTCCCTATCTGTAAGATTCTAACTAGTAAGATTCACCTTTTGCTAAGTAATTTATCAGAACAAGTCTAGAGAAAGTCAAGAATACTTGTCCTTCCGCTTTACTTATGGATATAGTGTGTATCAGATGCGCATACAGGGGAAAACTACAGATCCAGCTGTAAGCCAAAAATTACAATTTAATAACCATTTGTATTGCTTTTATCCAATATTTGGATGGATAATACCAGACCAGGTGATATAATTAACAGGCAGATGGATATTATGTGGTGAAGTCTTTTATGCTTGGTAGAAGATTGTCATGGAGCCTTGGACAGGTATTATGTACAAGGTTTGATGTGCCTAGACTGTCATCACTACCAAATGTGTCAGTAACTTGGAAAGAGAGCTGAGACTTTGTCTTTAATATTGTTTGTATGTTTGTAAGCCTTGTTTAATTCTTGCTGTAGAGTCAAAAACACTTACCAGCAATTGTTTCAGCTGAGCGATCAAAGCCAAACTTAGTTTCCTTTTTCTGAACATAATACACACAAAGCAAGCAACTAAAACAATGGGGAAAGATAATTTGAAAAAAAAAAGGTCTTTCTGGGACAGATACTATGCAAAGTATCTACAGATTGGGCTAAACTGGCAAATTACAAGTGTCTCAGAGTTTACGTGGTCACTACCTTATAGACTCTACTGTTGCTCTGTGGCAGCCTGTAATAGCTCTTTGACATGCCTGGGAATGCCATTTTTCCAGGGTCAATTTTTTCCTAGTTGCCTACCCATAAATTACAGTCATTGGGCTCATCAATATAATTCTCAGTTATGTTGTAGCAGAGAAAACACCACAGAGGTTTGCACTGGCTTAGAACAACTGCACAGGCACTGTGGCTTTCTCAAACCTAGTCTGTAGTACACTGATTAAGAAGGGATCTACTGTATCGGAAAGGTGTTTACAGTCAAAATGAATGAAATAGGATATGGATAATTAGGATGGCCATATTACTGGAAAAGAAACAAGGAGCAAGCTCCTAATTCCATTTGAAGCTAATTAGGTGGCCTGTCACTTTGATATGATGTTTGGGCTCACAGAATCTGCTTTGTTAAGGGCATTTCTTCTTTAATTGGCCTGTCAGTTACAATTTGCCATGAAATGCTGCCAACTGCTTACAGCCTGTTTTCGGTCTGTCTTACGAAATGGGTCCCAGAAACAGGGTTTTCTTTTCTTTTTTTGAACAAAAAAAGCTTTAAAATGCATAATGGTTCTTATTCTCCTGATTTGTTTTAACTGTTTTTGCTATTCAGTTTGACACCTTCAGGACTGAGATACTGAAGTCTTCCACAGCTGCAAAGGTAGGAGTTATGCTCGTGACACAAGTTGCAATGAAAAAATTAGATGTAAATTGAACATGGTACGTGGGACACAGTGTCGTTCTTTCCTGGGGTGAAGAGCTGACAATGCTAAAACTGAAGGAGAGAAGCAGCAGAATAGGTGTCTTACTGGAACAAGACATTTTTTACATCGTTGAGGGTTAGCTGAGAAACTGAAAATTAGCAAGTACGTTTTAGCAGGAGAATGGAAATAATCAAGTGTGAAATAGCAATCTATTGACCTCTGGTAAATTGATGTCTTGATTTAGGCAACTGGATTACAAGCTTGACAAACAACTTAATGCCAGCGATACTGGCCTTTTCATGGTAGTTTTCTAGTTACTCACACGAGGAAGAGTGTCCATGTGACAAAACATTAACAGCTGACTCAAAGGCATGCTTGGTCAAAGCAAAAGCAAGTGTTTTCCATGCTGGTATTAGTTGTTTCTGTTTTCCTGGCTGAGAAAAACGGTTCGGCTAAGTGCAAGGGTGCTGTATGCTCTTGCTGAGGGACAGTTTTCCCTTAGGAAGCAAAAACTAAGAAGAATTTCCTGTGAACTCACACTGTTGACAGAACCAGTAGTACTAACCGGTACATGAATTTAATTCTTGTGTTCCTGGGCATGAAGTGTCTGTATTCTCACAGAGCTGCAGTACCCAGTATCTGGTCCCCGTTCTTGTCCTTTCCCTTTGCACCATTCAGGTGGTATGAAAGAGAGTTATTTTTAAAGAGATTTCTATAGGGAAATCATCCATTCTCACTCTCCAGTGATAAACCAAGCTGGAGAGGTCAGGAGCAGCAGTAAGTGCTCTTCAACTGTGTGGAATTAAATGGGTGCCATAAATTCAGGAATTGGTGTGTTAAGGATGTGGATGTCAAAATCTAAGTCACTATTGGCCTCTAGTAACTCTCATAACTGTTGAAATTACTTACGGTTTCTGGATAAGATAAATCCTCTTCCTCTCCTGTTAAGAATTGCAGAAAAATGTTCTGAATTTAGGAGGTGTGAAGCATGTTTTGCAAAACAGCATTTGTTTGAAAGCATCCATCCCCATCTCAGATTTGAATGGAGAAAAGTCTGCTTTAAGATTTTTTCCGAAGTTTGGATTAGGTAGAGAAATAGCCATTTCCTCTCTGGATTTCCTCTCCTTTTTTCGAAGGCCAGGTTCTGTTAACACATATGCAGCAACTTTCCTCTGCAACAAAATGTTTGCGGGCTTTGCTTCATTTTCAGACTAGAACAGTTCAGCTGGAAGAAACCTAAAATGATCATCTAGTCCATCAGCCATTTTAGGTTTTTGCCGTGACTCGGATTCGAATCGAGGTGGCTGCAGCCACAAAACGCAGAGAAGTGATGGCTCTGCACTCACGGCCGCCCAGCGTCTGGTGCCACCACCGTGCACAGACACTGAAAGCTTGCCTCTTACTCTGATGCTACGCCTAGTGGTGTGACTTAAAGTTTGGTTTGGGTAGGAGAATTAAAAAAGCTAAATAAAATGATGACTCAAAATGCTACACGTTTGTCAACCCCTTGAATAGCTGTTTACACTCCTACTTTTAGTAGTAGTTTAGTTTTGGTACCTCACGACTGCTTTGTATAAGACAGTGAGCCAGTCTAGTGGGATGACCTAGTTATTTTTAAAGCCCGCTTATGTCAGTGCTCTCTGTCCTGTGACCATGTTGGCCACCATTATTTCAGGGTGAGGTCAGTCTTTTTCTTTGCTTGGGCCGCTTGCCAGTTTCTCAACACCTGCCTTGAAAGTGACAGCTCTATGGGTGTCCTCATAAATTATAAATCATGTGCCTCTGCCCTGATGCCTTGGGACAGGCACAAAGTTAGAAACTGTCCTGTAACCCAAGCCCCGGGGCCGCTGCATGGGACAGCTGAGCCGCAGGCAGCGAGCTGCAGCAGCGGGGGGCCAGGCTGCGCCGCAGACCCCCGGCAGCGCCCAGGCTGGGGCGGTGGGAGGGAACTGGGCGCACGCTGGTGCCAGCGGGCATGGGGATGCCCCCGGTGAGACCCCTGGGCAGGGGTCTCACCCCACGGGAAAGGGTGGAGAAAGCCAGGGCTGCTGCGGGGTCTGTGTCCGGCATGAACCGAGCAGGCAGGGACGGGACGCAGAGCGGGGAGTGGGGCTCTCTGAGCTGAATGGGCAATCCTGTGCGCCGTTGGCACTACCGTTCGCCACCTCCCAGCTCCTCGGTTACAGCTATGTCGTAAAGCTGTTCACAGTGCTAATTAAGTGGTGTGTTTTCCTCTTTCCAGTGTGCGCCCCAGACACTCAGCAAGCATACTCATGCCGCAGTCCTAAAGATGGATTTCGGCAAAACACTTTGGCGTTCCCCTTCCCCTCAGACCTAGTTACCTTGCTCTCACTACCTCAAGCACGCAGGTTACGTCCACCTGCAGTGAAACTGCTAGACATCAGACAAGCTGCCCTAACCTGCCTGCTCCTTCCCCAGGTGTGTGTTGTCCCCCTCTGTCCCAGGATCCATGCCTGGTAGCGACGGAGGTCTGGGGAGCAGCACCTGCAGTACCATGGTGCCATGGTCCTCTCTCAGCTCTGTAGCTGCAGGTGCCAGACGCAGTTGCTAATGTCATCCCTAATGGACTGATACGCAATGGACTGATACGCTGTGAGCCCCCGGCAAGGAAATGCGATGCAGGCACTGAAAGGAGAAGCAGCTGATCAGGCATCCTTTTCAACCCACCTGTATGCTGCGTCCAGAGGCACAAGCAAAATCTGTCGCCCTGTTGGTGTGCGATGCTCAGCTGGATCACTAGACTGCAGCAAAAGTTATACACTCTTGTGTTTTTTTTTAAATGATCCGTGAGGTGTATTTTAACAGAGACTGCTTTCTCTCTTTCTTCTAGCTAGTGGGCACCTTTTATATTCCTTTTGACAACTGGGCAGGATGTGTGGTTGATGCTCTTCCCCATCCATCAGGAAGAGAAAGTTGTGGAGGCGATGCTGATCAGAGCAGCCTGTAAGCACTCACCACCTTGCTTTTTTACTTTTGCTTTTAGATTCATGTGAAAATGGATTGTAATTCCTTACCGCTGTGCTTCTAAATATTATGAATTTTTTTTCCCACAGGAAATACTGAGCTGGGAATGATGAGTAGGCTGTGAAAGAAATTTCTTTTCTTAATGAAATAATGAGGTTATACCTGTCTATATTTTGGGGCCACAGATTAAGTCTCCAGTTGG
This sequence comes from Opisthocomus hoazin, assembly GCF_030867145.1. Lineage (NCBI taxonomy): Eukaryota > Metazoa > Chordata > Aves > Opisthocomiformes > Opisthocomidae > Opisthocomus > Opisthocomus hoazin. Next base: position 75,425,155 of record NC_134415.1, read on the forward strand.
CTGATTGGAAGTGGATGAGAGAGACTCCAAAGATAACTTGCTCTAAATTTTGTAACTTTGTCTGCTCCAATTCCTGCATGTGATTTATCTTCCCAAGTACACTGTATGGTATGGGGTTTTCACCCTGGATCTGGTATGGATGATATCTTTCCTTCTAGAGGGTGATATCTTTTCCTCAGACAAAAAAAGACATCTGTGACCTCCAGCCAACTCAGGGCAAATCTTGTATGGAGCAAAATTCAGTTTTGTTCTCTGCAGCTCCTGAGCACACTGCCACCACAGTAATGAAAAAGTGTCTTGGCATAAAAACATGCCATAGAGATGGAGCTATTAGTCAGAATGACAGGAGTTAGTGCCTTGGGGCAGCCGTTGCCCAGTGTTCCTTTAATACAGACCAAACACTTTAGTGATAAGGTCCCAGTCCCTTTCAGTACTTCCCATACTGTATCCCAAAATAAATGCATAAGCTTCTATTGGAGTTGGAGAGCTACTGGTAGTGGTGCACCGTGTACTTTGGCAAGTCTCTTGGTATGCACGTTCCCTAAGGTCCTTTCAGCTATTCTTCCAGTTCTTTTTGTCTTTCTCTCTCAGCCTTGTTAGCAACTGTGAGCATTGAGGACTTGAAGTTCTGTTTTCCAGCTGGCAGCAGCAACAACAGCGATAAAACTACGGGCATGTGTGGTTTGAGGTCTTCTGCCTTAGAAACATCTTGCATCTGGTGGCATTTTATAGGCAGATGAGACAATGCAGACAAAATAGTTGTTTCGTAATGCTCATTCTCCATGATACATACATATGTGTCTCCATGACATACACACACAAACCAACCCTTAGAAGGCTTTAGATGGCAGTATTAACAGGTACAGGAAGCTATCTGAATTTGGAAGAAAACCAGTGATTTCCTGGTGAAAAAAGGGCAAAATTAATTTGTTCCTGCAATGAGGATTTGAAATTTGAAGCTGGTGATAACAAAGGATGCACACTCTTGTTTTCGTGGAGGGGGGAAGTATGAGAAGTTGAAGATCACCCTAAAGGCTGAATATCCAATTCGTTCTGTCCAGTTCCAGCTCTCTTTTCCTAATATTTCTTTCTTGCTGTTTAAGGGAAAGTCTAGGTGGGGTTTGTCACCTCTCTGGTCTGAATTTTCTTTGGATGTGAGGGAATTCGATGAACTAACTCTAGGGATGTTAAGGGAGGAGATCCCTAGTAGAGTACAACAATTAGAGGACTATATTTACACACAAGTTGGCTCTATCTAGCTTTGAAACGCCAGGCTTTGGAATTTAATGTTGAACTTTAGGCCATTTATCTTATCCAACCTTCAGTGATGCAAAAGCCCATGTCCAGCTACGGCTTTCAAGAAAAGAACAATTTGCTGTTGCTATTATTTGGAGTAAACCAAACCAAAAAAAAAGAAGGCAGCAGTGGTAGTTCAGGACCCTTGAAGTGACCTGTGTCAGCAAAGGGACAGAGAATAGAAAGGAAGCAGGAGGACCATCTCTGGGGAAGGCTGCTCCACTGCCAGCAGAGTGAGGGGCGCGCTCCCACCTCTGCGGCATCCCCCTCCCGCTTGTCCCTCCTGGTGAGCACCGGGCAGCTGTGCCTCCTCTCCTCCGGGCCTGGTGGTGACAGTGGCTCCGGCCCCCCGGCCAGGGTGGCTGTGGCCTGGGAGGAGGCGTTCGGAGGTCTGAGAGGCATCCGCTGGCCCAACAGCTGCTCCTGGCTTCTGGGGCAGGCGAGGGATGGGGTTGCGGATGGGGCAGCATGCCAGGCGCTGCAGCACGGCCCCATAGTGGGCAGGCGAAAGGTGGGGCTGCAGGAGAGCTCAGCGGGGGCCAGTGCATGATAAGACTAGGGAAAAACAAATGGGTAAGAGCTCTGTGCCCATTGGTAATAAGAAGAAGTAAAGATAACTTGTCAGCACAGAAGGTAAGTGCTTCTTCCCATGTAATGGTTTTGCTTTCTTCTTTTCTTCCTCTGATGGTAAACACTCACTAAAATAATATTGTTAATAAACTCTGGAAAAATACCACCTCACACTTATCCAAATCTTGAGGCAATGTCATCACTGACGAGGTGATCATCTATTTGCCATCCATGAGCAAAAGTAGCAAATATTTTAAATCAAAGCAAGGCATCACCCCGTTGACAGCAGCACAACAAGAACTTCCCTGGCCTTTGGTGGACTAATGTGTTTGTGTATGTCAGCAAAAGGTCAGGCTGAGATTGCCTTGGGGAAAATAAGATGGTCATTGTCACACTGATCTAATAACGCCTGCAGCTGTCTTCATCAGATCAACAGTATATGGAAATAAGGAATGATTCACTGGAATAATTTTTCAGGGAAAGATTTATGCTAGTTGTTGAAGAAAGCAGAGATTATGGTATTTCTCCAGGTGAGATCAAACAATTCAGACAAAACACGAGGCTCAAAGAGGTAATAATTGTGCTTTTTGTCTTTAAACAGAACTTTTGGCCTGAGTCAGCATGTTCAGAAATCAGTGGAAAATGGGACCTTTAAGTTACTTAAAACTGTCAAAATCCTGATGCCCTAGGATTACGCTTGTCTCAGAAAGGTGGTATTTCTACGTGGATACAGAGTATGACAAGACATCAGATGACTGCTAATTTTATTCTTGCTCTGTGACGTACCTGTGCCTCCAGAGACCTGCTTGTCCTTGAAGAAGTCATTTAACCTTCCAGAGCGTCCGCTTCCCTTCCCCGAGCTTCCTCTTCTCACTGACTTCAACCACCAGTGACTGGGCATGAGGACCCTGTCCCAGCCTTAGCTTCTCAACCCTCCAGTGTTATGGGAATGTAAATAAAAGCAAGATGTCATGTGAAAATACAGCACTGTCCGGTACTGTGCAACTTGTGGTGTTGAATTAATTATACATCAGAAAAGTAAGTGGGAATCATGGTGAATTTACTGTACAAAAAAGTGGTTTATCTGCTCAAACCTTTCCTAGATGTTCTTTGTTGGGTGCAGACTGCAATAATGTTTGAATTTCTGTTGTTGGTAATGTAATTAGTGCTGAACACAAAACAAAATGAAGCCTGCCTTTCTACTGCAGGATTGATAAACCGAGGTGCTGTACTTGGTTACACTTATGAACATGATTAACTTCATCAAGATGAGCAAAAGACACCTACTTGTGTATGACTACTTTTCAATTATAACAACTGTGTCAACAAAGGTCTTGACTAAAGTTTCTATCATCCAGGATAATTTTCACTTTTTACCGATTACTCTCCTCATCAGTTTTAGGATTACTTCACTTGATTTCTATGGGACAAGTTGTGTGACTAAAGTAGCTTGAGAACAAAAAAGGCGTTTGTATGATTAGGGCCATAGAATAGCAGCACTGTGGCCTCACTTCAGCCTGTGAATATCTTTCAGCATTTCTACATTTAGCCAACAAATCATTTAAGAGTTCAAGTCAGACAGTAATACTAGGTGATAAACATTTTGTTTAATCAGGGTCTCACATATTTTCTTGTATGTGCCCATCAGGGGAAAACTTCAGAACCAAGGTTTGCAAGAGAAGGCTTAGGATACACCCTCAAATTTCCTTATACATTCAGGTCTTTTTGAGGAAAAATGGTGCAGAAAGCACACCCAATGACACCAAACCAATTTTATGCTTTAAACACCAACAACTTGAAAGGCCACAGTTACTAACTTGTTTTGCACTGTTCCAGAGCAAAGAAACAGTTTATGTTGTAGGTGTCCCATCTCTGAAGAGAGAAAGACATAAGAGTTGGTTTCTGTGACCACAACTGTAGAGACGAGAGCCTGTGTGAACGGGAGATGTCCATGGTGGTGCCTGCAATGTGCTGGTGGGTGTCAGTTAGCCATGTCTCCTGGTGGCTATTGATTTATAAACACATCTCAGGAGGAGAGGAAGAGGTTCTGAAGCCGTCATGAGGCTGTATAAAACTTCTGCAGCTTGAGCTTCCTAATCCCGTTTGTGGGTTTTTTACGCCTGTTACAAAATGCTGCCTCATCATTGCTTAGTCCGTGATCCTGTACCAATGTGTTGTTCTGTGGGAAAAGTGAGCGTGTCTGCATAAGGCAGAAAGTGAGAGAAGGGGTGCAAAATGTCTGTAAATATAGTCTGGCAATTTATGTGTTTACACGTGGGAAAAGCTAGGTGTATGTTCTACACAATTCCTTTCTTTGTATGCAAGCAAATGTCATTGCCTTTGTTCTCTACCCTGGGGCTACATCACCTTTCAAGATCTCTTCTAGCACTATTCTCACTCACCTAGCAGTCACAAAGTAGACCTTTAGCACCTTAGTCCATCAGGATACACATATACAAACTTTATTTTGTAAATGCTTTTGCATTCAAATTTTTTAACCTAAATAATCGTTTTTGATAGCATCCTCTGTAATATCCTCCTTAGAGTCAGTGCTACCAGATGCAGCACATCATTTTGTGGTGAGAAGAGTTAGATTCATGGCTTCTCCTGGAGCCTGTCAAGAGTCCTCCCGCTGGGCGTAGAAGAACAATATGTCAGGTGTTCACTCATGTTCTTGAGCAAGAAAGCAATCTGACAGTAACATGGGAATTGTTTATGGAAATAATACAAGATCATTAAGCTTCCCAAAGAGATGCGTCACAGCATTTTGTTTCTGGTATTTTAATATATTTGAAGAGATATGCAACTGCCACCAGCAACAAAGCATCTCCCAATTGTTGACCTCCCATGAAAAGTCTAGGTACTTTCTATTACAATCCAACAAACAGAAATGAACACTAAAAAGGATTCCAGAATGCGCTTAAAAATATTTATGCTTATTGAATCACTGCACGGGCTTTGCTTTGTCCAAAGAGTTTGGAATTCAGCTCCTGACTGAAGCTAGTGATAAAAACTCCTTTCATCCCTATAAAAGCTGAAGGGCTGCTTCAAGTGCTGTGGAAGCAAGTTCAGCACTTCTTGATGTCAGTTTGATTATATGTAGGTGGATCTGTTTACACTTAATACATACAATGCCTTAATACATTCCAAGGCCAAGAGAACTGAAAAGCGGCACTTTCTGAAAGCTTTCCTTCATTCAGCTTGTTCCTCCCAACTTAGGACCTCATTCGTAGCATAACAGTAAGTTTTCTACCCTAGCAATATTTTAATAAACGCCAGTAACTTGTATCAAATTGATCTGGAGGATATCCAGCACTCCCTGTTCTCAATACCTGCATTACAGGACAAATTTGATGCCTATTTGATTTCTCATGCTGTGTTTTACCGGGTTTGTGCAGTGAGGAGGTTGTCGTATTCATTCACTGTTTCCACACACGCGTTGCCTAACCACTGTGCGGAGAAGAGCAAAACATTTGGGGGACTTCTCCTGCCTTTGTTTTGCCCTGGAGTGCTGTTGAAATGTGCAATATCTTAGGGTTAATAACATTATAAAAGGAAGGGCAACTCACTGCTTCATAGATTTTTGTCTTTAAGTTGTGCTATACCCACCTTGTCAGCTTCAGAGGAGTTGACCTAGACTTCTCCAGAGGTGCATATTTCCACACATGGCTAAGGAGAAACAAGAATATGTTGTCTGTTTCCCTCTTATTGCTTCCACCATGAGGTCTGGGTGGAGGAGTGAGAAAGGCTGTGTGTCGTGCGCTCAAGGCACCAGCTGCACAGGAGGCCTCAGGGCTCCACGTAACAGGGCACACTGATGCAGCCTCCTTTTCCCTTTGGGAGATCAGATTTGCTAAGTGCTTAATGTCAATGAAGTTCTCTTGGTGACCAGGCTGGTATTGCCTTTCCTGCGCCGCCTGTTAAAGTGCACAGACTATTATTCGCCTACTGAATTAACTGCTAAGGAGACAGAGGAAATATGTGCCCGGAGGAGAAAATGAAGCCATCTTTATTTGCTAGCTAATCAAAATCCAATGGCTTTTGAAAACAGTGTGAAATGACCATTAATTAAGAGGGATACCTAAATCTGGAGTTCAAAGAACCTTGTACAAGCCAAGAAAAAAAAGGCCTGGAGGACAGAGCTTGTTCCCCTGAGTTGACGAGGCCTTTGTGGACTTTACCAGCAGGAATCAGCCTGTATCTGAACTGGACTGAAACACACCTGCAGTTCCCACAGGCAGGTGCATCTGCAAGCCAGAGATTCAGTGCGTTATAGAATATGGGACCCAAAGAGCAATAGGTTAATTTGGTAACAGCTTCAGTGTATCGCAAACAGAGGGTCCTTAAATGAGGGTGGATCGAGATCACTACTGACTGCTCCTTGCTGTCTCATGTTCTGACATCAGAGAAGCCATCAATATGCTGGGTGACAACCCAAACCAAAAGTGTCACTAACTCTCCTTGGGACATGTGCGCTAGTGTACGAGCAAGTCAAAAAACCACCTAAACGACAGTGTCATGGCCAGGGCCATGGCAATGGAGTGGCTCTGAAGCTGTACTTCCAACAAAGACAGTGGGATGGTCCTGGTGAAACATTAAGGGAAGTGGAAAGGACAGGGAAAATGCTATAAGGTTTGACACCCAGGGCTAGGGGAAAACAAATCACACAGCTGCTGCAGAAAACCTTCCACGTGGCTCACAGCAGCAGAGACAGAGCACTGCCCTGACAGGTATGCCGGAGCTGAAGCTGTGCATGGCAAAGGCAAGGGTGAAAAGGAGCAGTGAAGAGAGGTGGTGTAGCTGTGGTCAGGAGGAACAGGACTGGCAAGATGTGGCTACATGGCAGCACGTGAGCTCCATGCCCTGTGGAGCAAAACCTGCCTAGCAGTGTAAATTTTTCCAGTGTTTTCTTGTTAGTCTTTACCCCAGAAGGGAGATGGTCAATGGCTTCTACTGAGACAGGTCCTATTTCTCCACGTCAGTTGTTTGTCCTGCCAGGGTCTCTGGCAGGCTATCTGTGTCTCTGTGGTGACCTGGGCTTAGCCACCGTGGTGAACCAGGTGGGATGTACTTAGAAAATACTTAAAATGAGTACAGAAGGCAGTAAAAATAAAACAAAATTAATTTCCAAACCAAGAAAAATTTGAAAGCCTGCAGGTCTTGCAACAGTCAGCGTCTTTAACTTGCAATAGACCTTTGCTTTGTTTTCACTAAAAAAAAAGCTGATTGCAAAATATACTGCCAATTGTGTACAGAGGAGTAGATCTAGGATTTGTATATTCCTCCTTCAGAGGACATATATCCAAAATATAATACTTCAAGTTATTATACAGGTGAAAGGATATTCTGCAAACACATATAAACAATAAAGCACTGCTTCCTCCTTTTTCAGAACAATATAACTGAAATCTTTTGTGAGTAGAAATCTGTCTTCAGGCTCAAGTCAGAGTTGGACCGAGTATTTGAAAAGAAGAAATTTTGCCAACAATAATTATGAGGTAACTCAGCCAGCGATAGGGAAACATGAGGAAAATAAAAGAGAGAAAAACTAGAACAACTTAGAAAATAAGATATAATTTTTTCAGGGTCAAGGGGCTGGGCTATTTCTTTATGGGGAAATAAACACTCTAATATGTGTAGATCTGACCCCAACCACTATTTTAAAGATTAGCCTGAAAGATAGTGCTCTGGAAGGGCACGCAGAGAACTCCATGTGATAATTTCCTGGAATTTCTGGATCGAAACAGATAAGACCTGCATGATGACATCTGTAAATTGATGTGACCTTATGCCTGCAAGCTGATCAGACTGTGATCAGCAAAGTGCTGTGCTCAGAAACACTTAATAAAGGACTCCGTGAGTTAAATTTGGGAAAAAGAAGCGAAAAAAAATCTAAGGACTTCAGTTCTACACAGATCAGAGTCGTGTTTGCAGAATCCCTCAAAGAATGATTGCTTCCTGGTCATATTTACTGTCTTATTTCTACATGCTAAATCATACTAAAATGTGTACTAGTCACGAACCTTCAGGAAAGCAACATCTGCGGTTCCAAGAAGTGTAAGTAGGTGAAAAAAATCAGTTTTGTCTAGAAATACTCCATACTTTGCACTTTCTCCTTGAAAATGATTTAATTTATGGATTAAAACCAGAAATTAAGAAATATGGACATGATAAATAACATTTTAAGATGCCATTGTTTTGAAAAATACACCTTGAAATTATATTCACCTTAGTTAAGAGTAGTTTTCACAGAGAAAACAGTGACAGCTTAAAGAATACGTGCTTCCTTTTTATTTGTAAAGCTTACATATTTTCATTGGACTTTTACTTTTTAGTCAACCTATATATTATTGTCTTGATTTAATCCCAGCTGGCAACTAAGCACCAGACAGCTGCTTGCTCACTTCCCCCTCAGCACGATGGGGAGAAGAGAATTGGAAGGGTAGAAGTGAGAAAACTCGTGGGTTGAGATAAGAAGAGTTAAACAGGTAAAGCAAAAGCCATGCACACAAACAAGGTAAAAGAAGGAATTAATTCACCACCTTCCCTCAGCAGGTGTTCAGCCGTCTCCAGGAATGCGGGGCTCCATCACACGCAACAGTTGCTTGGGAAGACAAACGCAGTAACTCCAAACATCCCCCTCTTCCTTCCTTTTGCCCAGCTTTATACGCTGAGCATTACATCATATAGTATGATCAGCTTTGGTCAGCTGTCCCAGTTGTGTCCCCTCCCAATTTTTTGTGCACCCCCAGCCCACTCACTGGTGGGGTGGTGTGGCAAGCAGAAAAGGCCTTGACTGTGTAAGTGCTGCTCAGCAATAACGAAAACATCCCTGTATTATCAACACTGTTTACAGCACAAATCTAAAATATAGCCCCATACCAGGTACTTGAAGAAAATTAATTCTATCCTACCCAAAACCAGAACAATTATTTATACAGGGAAGTTTGGGAACAGGGGCAGATGTCTTGCTAAAACAAAAAATGGAGTTTTCCCATGGATTTTAATAAAGTCAGACATAGGCTTTCCTATGTCTTCTTTCCAGTACCATGCTACTGCCCATGACAGTCATGAGTCCTAACAACAACTTTGTTTAACATCTTTATCAATGATGTGGATGAGGGGTTTGAGTGCTCCCTCAGTAAGTTTGCAGGTGACACCAAGTTGGGCGGAGGCATTCATGTACTCAAGGGTAGGAAGGCTCTGCAGAGGGATCTGGACAGGCTGGATCAATGGGCCGAGGCCAACTGTATAAGGTTCAACAAGGCCAAATGCCAGGTCCTGCACTTCAATCACAACAACCCCATGCAACACTGCAGGCTTGGGGAAAAGTGGCTGAAAAGCTGCCCAGCGGAAAAGGATCTTGGGGTGTTGGTCGACAGCCGGCTGAACATGAGCCAGCAGTGTTCCCAGGTAGCCAAGAAGGCCAATGGCATCCTGGCTTGTGTTGGGAATAGTGTGGCCAGCAAGAGCGGGAAGGTGATCGCGCCCCTGTACTCAGCACTGGTGAGGCAGCACCTCGAGTACTGTGTTCAGTTTTGGGCCCCTCACTACAAGAAGGACATTGAGGTGCTGGAGCGAGTCCAGAGAAGGGCAACGAGGCTGGTGAGGGGTCTAGAGAACAAGTCTTATGAAAAGCAGCTGAGGGAACTGGGGTTGTTTAGTCTGGAGAAGAGGACGCTGAGGGGGGATCTTACTGCTCTCTACAACTACCTGAAAGGATGTTGTAGTGAGGTAGGTGTTGGTCTCTTCTCCCAAGTAACTAGTGATAGGATGAGAGGCAATGGCCTCAAGTTGCATCAGGGCACGTTTAGATTGGATATTAGGAAAAATTTCTCCACTGAAAGAGTAGTCAGGCACTGGAACAGGCTGCCCAAGGAAGTGGTTGAGTCCCCATCCCTGGCAGTGTTAAAAAAAATGTGTAGATATGACACTTTGGGATATGGTTTAGTAGGCATGGTGTTGTTGGGTGGATGGTTGGACTTCCTGATGTTAAAGGTCTTTTCCAACCTATGATTCTATGAATCTATGATTCTATGAACTCGCATTAGAGAAATGATGTAGTTCAGTGTGAATAAAGACATAATGTTTGTGGGAGAAAGGCTGTTCAGACCTTCATGTCCATATGTAAATATTTCAGTGTCCCAGTACAGAAGTGTTGAGCAAGTACATGGCCAAAAGCTGAAGGCTGAAAGCTTGTGCAAAGCACAATGAGATCCATTGCTATGGAATGAAATATCTTCCTCTCAAATGACTCTCCAGATTTGTCACTCTGAACATGTGTGGACAGTTTTCCCACCAGAGACTATCTACTCATAAATGTGTCTGAATTTAGTTTATCACAGTGAATATATTTCTCTGACACTGTAGAATCATAGCTTCATAGAATAAATTTGGGTTGGCTGAAGGTTATCCAATCTAGTTCCCTGCTCGAGACCAGGCTAACTTAAAAGTTAGAGCAGGATGCTCAGTCTTCATCAAGACACATTTTCAGGACCAGTTTTTCTGGACATGTGCTTCAGTGCTTGTTGTTAAGGATGTTTTCCTCATATCCAGTCAGCACTTCTGTCGCTGGAGCTTGGGACTGTTGCCTCTTGTCCTTTCATTTATATCTCTGGCTCTATCACCTCTGTAGTACACTGTAGACATGCTGGTAGCAGACTGCTATCGTATTCACCTTCTTCCTTTGTCTTCTCCAGGCCAGAAAACCCCATTTTCCTCAGATTTTCCTTTTGTATTGGATACTCCACACCCCTAACCATTCTGCTAGTCTTTTGCTGGACTTGCTCCAGTCTGACCATACTGCTTTTATACCAGCAGATAGGTGCAAAACTGGACACAGATGTTAGGGTCCTGGGAGTATCCCCCCTCTTGGAAGTCGGGCTGAGGGCAGAGGCTGACAAACAGCGCAGTGGGGACACAGTAGCCAGGAATGACATCTGCTTCGGTTCTCAGGGAGGTGGCTGATGCCCAGCGCTGGGGCTGCTCCAGGCTGCCCTGCTCCTGGATGGTCTCGTGGGATGGCTCCAGCTACCAGGTCCTGCTCTGCCACTGCTCCTAGTCCTTGGTGAGCCCCATCCCCTGGACGTCCCTGACAGCTCCAGATTCAGCCTGACAAGAGCAGAGAAGGGAACAATCTCTTCCTTCAGCCCACTGCTTAAATTCCCATTATCCACCATCATCACTGCTGTCCAGTGGCTAATCCTCTGAACCACTTCTTCTCCAGCCTTCTTTTAGGAGAGAGTTCAAACCACCCTTACAAAGCCTCTCTGCTAAAATGGGTGTCACAGTGGGGCCCATTTTCCACCATTTCTATACAATGACAACAGTAAGGTATATTTAGGGATATGACTTACTTTATATATCCTGGTTTTTATTACCAAGGTGCTAAGGAGAACATGTAAAGCACTTGATAACAACATGCACGTTAAAGACCTGCTGGGGCATTTATTAGAAGAGCATTTCTTTCTTCTTTAACATGTCAATGTATATAGGGAGGATGGTTTCCCTGCTCCTTTTAAAAAGAAAAATGTTAGGCTTTGATTCTCTGGTTTCTTTTCATCTTCTTCTAGCTTAAAAAGCTTCTGGAAGGGAATAAAAAAAAGATAGAATAGCAAAGAAATCACAAAAGGAAGATATCAATAAGAAGCACCACTGACTATTCTCTAAGCAGTTTCCAAGCAACTTTTAATGGAAGGTCAGGCACAAGCAAGATAAAGGGAGGAAAAAACAAGACATTATTTCATACAATAAAGTGACTGTGAATGCTGCCAGTTACAGAGGAAATAGATTGGCCAGCCTGAGCACTTATATATGTTTTTCTGTGAATACAAATGAAAATCCTGAATAAAGGGCACTATCAAATTTGAGCGGGAGTGTTAATTCCAGCAATAGGTTTTCATTACTCCTCCGAGAGGCTTTCTGAATATGAGATGTTGACTCTGTGGTAATAATAACGGTCCTGTTGGACTCCCTCAGCTCCCTTTGTCTGAAGATCTACAATACTTTTTGTCTTTATTTAATCATGTCTCACATTCACAGCTCCAAATAGATTGGGTATGAGTTATGTATGAGTTATGTAGGAAGAGCTACTGGAGAGAGTCCAGCTGAGGGCTACAAGGATGGTGAGGGGACTGGAACATCTCTCCTATGAGGAGAGGCTGAGGGAGCTGGGCTTGTTCAGCCTGCAGAAGAGAAGGCTGAGAGGGGACCTTATAGATGCTTACAAATATCTGAAGGGTGGGTGTCAGGAGGATGGGGCCAAGCTCTTTTCAGTGGTGTCCAGTGACAGGACAGGGGCAATGGGCACAAACTGAAGCACAGGAAGTTCCGTCTGAATATGAGGAAGAATTTCTTCACTCTGAGGGTGACGGAGCACTGGAACAGGCTGCCCAGGGAGGTTGTGGAGTCTCCTTCTCTGGAGATATTCAAGACCCGCCTGGACAAGGTCCTGTGCAGCCTACTGTAGGTGACCCTGCTTCGGCAGGAGGGTTGGACTAGGTGACCCACAGAAGTCCCTTCCAACCCCTATCATTCTGTGATTCTGTGATTCTATGTGGATGGGGCAACTGAGGCATGGAGAGCTGGAGTGAGTTTACCAATATCACTGTAACTATCAGCAGACATCCTAATGCAGAGATTGCAATGGTCAGAGGTGTGCCTCCAGTCAAGAAGAAACAACCATACGTGCAGACAACCCTGGGTACACAGTACTGCTGGCTCCTTACGGAAGCTTTCAGTGGAAAGAGATAGAAGCTGTATCTGAAGTGCATATATCTAAAAGTGCAAATTATGTATCATGTCTACTTTCTTCATCCAGCATCTGTCAGCCTTAGACAGCTGGCAGCTGAAATGGTCCTTCTGAACCTGAGTGTCATAGCAGGCAGTCTGAATGCATCCCTTTGGTCCCAGATTCACAGAGCAAGAAGCATCCCTCTGTACTCTGTGACCTGTACCATGGTCAAGGAGTAAAAGGTTATACATCCATGCCAAGAAAAGCCCTAGGAAGGAATCCAGGTGTTGATTTGGAGGCCTGAAAATTGAAGAAGCCCAGTTACTAGTTACCTTGAGATTGCTGGCCCATTGAGTAGTGATGGCAAGCGCAAAACAAAACCCTTCTTCTGTATTTTGAGTCTTGGAGTGAAAAGTTAAGCTGACAGACTTTGGTTCCATAAAGCTTTGCATCACGTGGTTGGGTTTTCTAATGTCTGCACCAGGATGATACCACAGCCTGTCTCTCTCCATGGCACTGGTAGTTCTCCCTCCCCATCCAGTCCATCTTCAGGTTAAAAAAGAAAAGGCAAGTGAAAAACCTGTTGAATTTGAATTTTAAACCAGAGAAAACATTTTTGGCTGGAGTTACTTATAATGAGGTTCTGGGTCAGAATCCTATATGCTCGGGTGCCTGAACAAGAGCATGAAGAGCCATTTAGGCACTGGGAGGTCCCCAGCCTTGATTCTGTGTTTAATCTGCTAGTCCCTTGTAGACGTCTTGGATACTTCTAGGACATGCCAGATTCACATACCATCTCTATCTGGGCAACTGAAACCTGCTCTTTCTCTCACAGTACTGTTAGCTAAAAGAGCTAATATTGTCAGACTGCAAGGGCTTTTTGCTATCTGGGAATAAGGTCCACACACAACCGCAAGGGAGAGGCTGTGATGAATTGCTACAGCTGAAGAAGAGTCTTTCAGCAGCACCTCTCCGCGCATGCTCTTATGTATGATTTCCGTAGCTGTGGGTTAATGCTGAGGCCACTTTTCTCACTTTGGGTCCCTGCTTGCCAGGCACAGCTGGTTCATAATCCAGGCTACTGGGATTCTGAAGCCGAGAAAAGTCACATTACTGTCCTAGCAATGCATGAGAGCTAGTGGTCAGATAGTCCTGTAATTAAAGTGTGAGGTTTGAGTTCGAGTTCACGTCTTTGATGCCCATAGTACATTTTGTCCAGACAAATAGGTTACAGATATTAAAGTGATGGGATAAGCTTCTTAACATGATTTCACCTACTGAAGTTTGCTCCACTGCACTCAGCTTTATACTTTTGATTTCCAGCTGTGTATATAAGAAGACTTTCCGGAGACGGCAGAATCAATCTCAGAATTCATCCCACAGCATGCTATGCATTGGTTATAGTGCATTTCCCCTGTTTTAAATATAGACTGAAAGCGGGCTTGAAGGACAGGTTTTGATAAACAACTCCTTTCCTGTGTTCTGAAAATGTGTTATGCATGAGACTGCCTTTTAGGATCAAGGGTAGCGAATGAACCGGGATACTGATTTCTGACAACATACACTTATGGCAGAAGCAGATAAAGTTATAGCAGATCACTGTCTGCAATATGCACTCAGATGTATCTGCAAAATGCTGTGAAAATCTCAGCATTCTTACTGCACTTTTCCTGTTAGACATGATTTTTTAAAAAATCACAGCCCTCTCCAAACTGTATGCAAACTGCGTGCAGTACAAGCTTCTGGTTGCAAAGAAGGACACCAGTGAGAGCTAATTACATCCTAAATGAATATGTTGACTTCAGTCTGAAGGAGAGGAGAGGTTCTCACAAGACGTGCTCAGCAGTGGACGTGACAATAAATTATCAAGGGTGCAATAACATCTATGACTGATAGAGCTGTGTCTCCAGTTAGCTTTGAAATAAGACCTTAGCCCATATGATTTGTTCTACATATAGACTGATACAGGCACCAGCCGTTGACCTTCATTCTGTTGTCTTCTCCCGATGCACTAGACCAGCTTTGTGGTCCAGACCCACTCGTCTGAACTCACCTCCAGGGCTGAAGTGAGTGATGCAACTTCCAGCTCTAGGTCAGAAGATGGATGTGAGAGGACATTTCTACCTCAGAGTGGGTTGATACTGGTTTTATCTGGGCTGGTCTGCTCTCCCCTGCAGAAGTCTCATGCCCAGTGCCGAGTGTGTGGGCTATGTTGTGGGTAATCAGCTGAGAAATGGTTTGGCAGGGAAGTGTCCATCTCTGTTGGCTGCTGGTGGTGTGTGTTCTGCTAAGACCAAAGGTTAAAAGAATTCCAGCATTTTACTTACAAAGCTCTTGTTTTCTTCGCGTCCTTTTAAATTAAGATTGTGAAAGCATCTTCAATCAGGACGTGAAAAGAACCTCTTGAGGCCCATGCAATTGCATCTTTCTTAATGAAAAGAGTTTATGGATGTTTTTATCATGATTGAATTGTGCCTACATGAGACAGCATTCCTTATGTATGCTCACTACACTTATTCCTGCCTTTATTATCTAATTTCTTCTTTACCTGCTTTTAGGTTTGGGAGGGTTACTTTGAGAGTTACTTGAGATTTTTTTCAAAGTAATGGTCTGTACAGAAGACAGCAGCTGGGCATCTTTGTGGGGCCACAGTTTGCCTGTGTTCCACAGAACTACTTGTTCCCTTGTTTCTGAGGTCAGTTTAAAGCTCTCATCTCAGTCTCCATGAAAAATCTTCTGAGTATTTCAGAAACCATCCCAGCTGGAGCAGGACTTCTTTTGAGCCAACAAAGCTAATGGTGCCTAATAAAAATCCTTGTAGCTAAGGAAAAAACATGACTGGATGAAGTGTCTGAGTGGAATTAACTACCAGAAGGAACGAGTTCAAGCCCAGTCCAAGTCTTTTTTGGAGCAGTTGAAAACATTTTAAAAACAATCTTCTTGCAATAATGAAAGATAAGAAATTACAGCAATAACAGCAGGAAATTTGGGGCTCTCAACTCATCATCAGCAACAGGCTTTTAAGAAAATTTTAGTAATGGGACAAGAGGTAAGGTAATATCATTACTATAAAGACAAAGGACTGCAGGTAGGAGCAAATAGATCCGTCTTTCTAACAGCAACATTTGGAGACGAGTTATCTTAAACAGGATTTAAAACATCAGTAATTCACAGATCTACCTTTTAATTCCTAACTTGTCTCCTTCTGCCGAAGTTCAAATCTTGTCTTCTTTCTCCTACAGCACTTAATGGATGTTTAGTCGTCACTTCAGGATTTATCTAGCTAAAGCATGACTCCTCATGTTTACTTTCTACACCTTCTTTTCCCAACATTGTACCAGTTTATTATCCTGTGGTCGGGACTGTTCTCAGTCTTGCACTTCTTCCAGCTGTTGGCAGAGGGAGTGTATGCGAGCCATTTTACCCCAGGCCTCCTGCAGGCTGTAATACCCACGCTAACTCCGGTCCCATATTCTTCCTCACTCTCATGCTGCTTATGCTTTGGTGCAAGCACGTCAGGCAGTTCAGTGAGTCCTGCTGTTTCAAGACAAACCTGATTTTTTTGGAAGATTTAGTTTTCAGCTGGATTGGTTCTCTGAAGAATCTCACTGTGAGGTTTCATAGGCTGTAATGTCTGCACCTGGGGAGAAAACTGTCCGGACTTCAGCTGCGCAAAGGTGCTACAGATAGGTACCATAACTTATTACATTTTTCTGTGTAATTTATTCAAAATGCAGCCTTTCTATTCACCATGCAGCTTTTGTTATTGCAAAATTATTATCCCTGGTCTTGATGAAATATCATCCTGTCTCATCAGTGTTGCTGCAAAGACCATTTTCTCATCCTGTCATGTTCCCCAGACAACCCTTGCCTATGCAGCCTCCACCAATTCCCCATTTTTCTGCTGCGTTAAACAGTTCAAACCCAGGGGCCTTCCTGGGCTTTTTTATCCTGACTCTACAGTTCTTAATAGCACTTAAAATATCAACTTTCTTCTCTAGTTGCGCCCTACTGCCATTATATGCTCAGTTTTAAGATGCTCTTTCTCATGCAATTAGCCATGTTAGGGAAGCTTCCACATATCCATGTTATTATTCTCACCGAGACTCCTTCTTAAGACTCCTTTAGTCTGTGATATTTACAGCAGGAAAAAAAAAAGACCAATAGCTGGTGTCCTCAGCCTGTAGACTGCTGTGTCAGACAATATTGTGTTACTGTACCTCTTCTCGTGCTCATGTCTTTTTCTATACTTCTTTTATATTGATGCAGTATCTAATAGAGCAGCATTCTGGCCCAGAGTTCTCACTTTGGGGGGTGGAAGGAGGTTACTACTCCATTTTTATTGACTGCTCACCTTTACTAGGTGTGCAAGTTGCCAGTATACTGATTCATATAGTCCAAAGTTCAAAACAGAAGGCAACATGCATTGGCAAAAATTATCTGAACAGTTCATTCATGTCGTTAGATCCAAGTGTAGAAGCACTGTCTGGAGAAATGTCACGAAGGTCACTTTTTTACAAAATTGTTTGTCACAAACTAAGCAGTATAAGCTAGGATAGAGTGAAAGTAAATAGAAAGAAAAATTTAAAAAAAGAAAACAAGAAAAAGAGAAAATAAAGGTATGAAGAGATCAGGAGCTTCTTTGTTCCATGGGTGAAGTTGCCCAAAGAGACAGATTTTCAATAGGAACTCAAGAGCATATCTCCAGATGACTCATATCTACTACTGGAGACAGGTCTTTGAAAATATTTCTGTGGTTTTCCCGTGGCTTATAGCCTGATTTCCCACATGCTTTTGAATATTTGTCCATTTATGCAAGTGTTCGTAATGAAATCTGGAATGTTTTGAATATCCGGGTAAAAATAGGTAAGCTTAAAAATACCTAGAAAGACATAACTGCTAAGGTAAATAATTATTTTTCTTTGGAGTTTCATGAACTAAGACTTTCAAAATGAATGTAAATGGAGTTATACTATGGAATTACACTAAATAAAATAAAACCTCAAGAGGAGTTTTTGGCCTGATAGCCTTCAACTCAAGCTGAAGAAACCCATTTCTCTGCTCTGATGTTTGTTTTTACGAAGCCATTTTGTATATAACAATGTGATGATATGTTACTGTGGATGTAGCACTAAATATAGCGTGAGAATATGTGTGCTATTTAAAATGGTCATACAAGGGTGTGTAGTGGGGACTGCACTTGCTGTATGTGCAGTACCCTATTTAGAACAGACATATAGGATGGATTTAGTGTACTACAAGTAAGCATTTGAACTGAAGACTTGTAAGGACATGGTGATAGGAGTAAATAAACCAGAGTAGTTAGTGTGTCAAAAGGAATACTGAATTCCTGATATGTGCACAAAATTAGCTATTTTTTTCTATAGTAACAAAAAACATCTCTGGCTGGATTTCATTTTGCACCTAAACTTAATAGTCAGTATTAAATATGGCCTTGATCTTGCAATTTATGGTGAGTGGTTTTTATGCACCTACAAACAAGTCTAGTGCAGTCAAGCAGCTCCTCAGCGCTTAGGCCGTGTTGCAAATTACAGAATTATGGGCTAGTGCTGGTAGGTGCTGCTAGGAGCCACATGTTAATGAATCAACACCTGGTCTCTGTTTTCTGGGAGGAAAAGATGGTCATTCAATTTTCCACAGACTTCTCCCTCTCTCTTCCTTCAGAATGCTTGAACACATCCTGTTACATCTTTAATAATTTTTCTTGACTCTGCAACTTCCATGTAACCAGATAGAGAAGCTGAGCATTTACTTTCTCACTTATGACTGAAGAGCAATTATTTTGTTACTGGCTTTTGCACAGACTTCTTCTATACTGTTCTGCTGCACTTTTCTTTGACATTATCTCCAGTACTAACATCCTTGAGATATAAACTTCCTTCTCGAAGAATTTAAGTTTAGCCATAGGCCGTTGGTTTTGAACACTGAACCTATTTGAAATACGCATATGACTTGCAGATTGATCTTGGAGAACCAACAAAGGACGTGTTGAGGAATTTCATTTCCCTGTAGCAGTAAAAGTAAATGACTTGGTTGATTTGTCACAAGCTAAAATTTTTTTGGCTTACCTGGGAAGCTGAAACACCACAAAATCAGAAAATGAAAGCTACACACAACTCTGATTTCTTAATCTGTGTGTGTCTCTGAAATAAATCATTAGAAGTGTAAATGTCAACACAACTTGAGGGACTTTTAAAACTCTAATCAGCAAAAATATAGTTATCATATTTTGAGAGATTGACTGTATATGTAACAATACAGAATTTTGCTCTTAATTGCATCATTCCTTCAAAGATTATAAGGATTTTCTTGGCTTCCAGAAATAATAAAGGTAGCACAGGGACATACCATTTGCCTTGTGTAAAGAAACCTCTTTCCAGCATTTCTTCTAAGGCCACAAACTTTCAATCCAACATCCTTTGCTTCCTAAAGGAAGAAGTACAAGGATAAGCTGGTTGATGTCTGCATGCCCGCTTCTACCAAAGGTCTGGATGGAGACACGTCTGTGGCAGTCCTGCCCTTTAGGGTTCAACCCAAGCTCCCTCAGCTGCTGAATGCAATAGCTGGTTCTGGGTCTGAGCCAGCTGTTGCAGCAAGGTGAGGAGGAGCTGACACTCCTTGGGCTGTGCAGGAGGGATGGCTTCCCCTGCAGCTCAATGCCCTAGGGAGCACAGAGGGCTTCTCTGACTTGCACGGCACCTCTGTCTCCCCCAGTCAACCTCATTGTCTAGTCCAAGGCCCATCACACAGGAAGAGCTGAGCATTTAAGAGCCCTGATCTGTCTCTGCTTTGTGCCTGTCTTTATTTTGTGTCTCTACTTTAGCCCTGACCTAGGTACACCACTTCCCAAGGCTGGTACGGACTTAACTATAAGTTTGCTAATTTCTTTCTCCTGCTTACATCATACAGTTCCCATTAACACACAGGAATGATAACTTAGCATGTGTTTAGAGAACTCTATTGTCATACTTTTGTGTCCTTAAAGAAATACTTCTGTAAGAATTCAGGAGAGCTAACGAGTTTCCCGGAATCCTTCCTTGCCGGGCTTGTGAGTCCCTTTTATCAGCTCTAGCATGAGAACCAGATCTGCTACAGCTGCCAGCGACTGTCAGCCAACAGTGACTGAGGGAAACCTACCTGCTCATCAGCACTGCAGTCTTGTAGGGTGTTTTTCACTGAAGTCTCATGTCCTTTGAGCGAAATCATGCAGTGAAATGCAGACCATGGCCCGCACCTATGTAATGTGTTCAGACTCTGGCCGAAAGGCTGCACCTCCACATCCAGCAATGCGGGAACACTGCAGTGTCTGTTCCTGCAGAAGCGAGGATGAGGAATGGTTTTTTTGTTTTCATGACATTGGTCTTTCATGTATTGGTAACATATAAAATATTGTCATTGAAGGTGATCTAGAGCCTATACACTGTGTTACAATTCCAGTTGTTCTGGAAGCAAAAGCTATGAAAGCCTAAAGACTATATTCAAGAGAAGCCCATTTAGAGTTGAAGTCAGCCTGTCAAAAGAGATTTCTAAGGCTGGATTGTGGGTAAGAAAAACTGAACTTGCCTTTGAAAGTCTGGCCCCAGATGTGCTAAGCAAAGTGTAACCAGGCTCACAGCACTTCTGAAAGTCCAGCATTCAGACGTCACAGGAAACTTGAGGCAAAGGTTGGAGTGGGACCCAGGACTTGTTTCCAGGTTTCTCTGATCCAGGATGAACATTCCTGTTTACTCAAGAGAAGCATGCCACGTTCAGCTCCATGTGTAAAGGAAAACTTGGTTAGTGCAGAGTTACGAAGACTGTAGCTTGGCGAAGATGCTGGATAAAAATACCAACTCTTCTCATGAGATTTAATGACTGCCAGTAGTCAAGGTGAGGACTGTTTGAAACTTTTTAAAAAGGATTTTATTTAGTCAAGCCAAAGCATTTTCATCAAGAAGACAGAGAACTTTCTGAACAAGAGATGGAAACTTGTTTTCTAATATAGGCATAGGAACATACCTGTCCCTCCTACTTGGCCACATACTTGGACCACCAGAAGACAACAAACCCTTAGTTGTAGGCATAAAAGCTTCTGACAGCACTCTTTTTCCACAGAGAGTCTTGATTTTTATCTGAGGGGCACTGTGACAGCCATGGACAAGCCAAGATAAGGGATGGCATCTGGGAGAAATGCCTGGAGCAGAGCACGATGAGCCTTCCAACCCTGCACTCAGCCTAACCAAGTCCAGGGATACATGTGATGAGACTTGCTCCAAAGCTGGACAACCTTGATGAGAAATACATCTGAAAAAACTTTCAGAGTTTGAAATATTTTGTCTGGCTCTGGCAGCAGTCTCTGCACTAGAGGGAGCGTGAGGACAACTGTGTCCTGGTGTCATCCAGATAATGGGGTGATGGTCTGCAACTAGCTCCGTACCACTACCAGCCTTCACATGGCTGGAGATGGCTTGGCTTCACAAAACTGGGCTTGTACAGGGATTTTCCATTCTCTGGGTCACAGGCCCTCCCAAACTTTTCTCCAGAATTAGTTTTTGTCTTAATCCATGACTGGGCCTTTTCACATGACTGAGGTCTACTACTGTGAGGGAACAGGGGGGTCGGTAGGGTGTCTTTTTTGTTTCTTTAATAGATGATAATGTGGAGTTTTTGGTCTGTCATCTGTTGCACCACAGAGGAGAGCAGGAACCTAAGCAATGAATGAAACCCTGAATAGAAAACACTGTTGTTTCATTTCTTTTAGAAAAAAAGAATATTGCAGGGGCTAATAGCATGACTTAACATTTGAAAACTTTGCATTCCCCCTCTGCTTTGGAGAGTAAAAGGGCCTATTATCATTTCCAGGCCAGATGTTTTAGTTTATTGAGCCTGTTTGATCCCTGCACCTGTCTAAGACCAACAGTTGCTGGATTAGTGTAAGGAGCTGAATTAAAAAATCTGGACAACTGTTGCTGAACAAGTGAATGGTGTGAAAATGAGCAGGCTTTTGGTATAAAGGATTTACTGTTTGTGACACAAGGCAGTACACATCATTTATAGTGCGAAATGAGCGCGCAGCATTCATTCTGCATGTCCATGTGCTGGAATATACATTACAAAGTGACAATTACAGGAACTTCCAGTGAGGGAAAGAAAGGGAGGGGGGAGTGAGGGAAGCAGGGGACACATTACACCATCCATCTGTGAGACAGCCGTTCAGTTACAAGGAATTATATATTATTTCTGGTGGATTATGCTGATTTTAAAAAGAAGAATTTGGTTCCTGCCCCTACAGCGAACATTGCGGTGCATCCTGAAGGAAGCAATGGCTTTTCGCTTGCCCCTTTCCTGCACTGTGGCTCTCTCCTTTGCTCCCTGCTCCCTCAAACGTAACTGTCATAGAAGTTTTCTTTCCTCCTTTTTTTTTTTCTGTTTTGACTAAAATGCCCTGTGCCACATGACTTAGAGAGGTTGCTTCATGTCTCGGTTCTTTTCAATATAGCTGCAAGTACAGCCAGCCCTAGTGGGTCAGAGACCAAGATCCATCTTGCCTGGTAACCTGCTTCTGACAGCTGAGATTAAGTGGATGGCTAGTGTTCATACATCTTTACAGCTTAAAATCCCTCAGAACAAATATGCCTCAAACACACACTCTAGAGGACGAACTGCAAGAGGTAGCTTGTTGGAAAGCTGTTTCGCATGCTGCCATTGTACAACTTGCTTTTGCAAAGAAAAAAATAAGAAAAAAGAAAAGCAACAGTAGTGACTGTATAACTTCTTGAATCGTGGTTGCAATCCAATGTAATGCAGAGTATTGCGATTTGTGTTTGCAATCCATTCACTTCTGCCAATCAAGGTATAAATCTTGCTCGTTCATATTACCACTGATTTACTGCTTATATACAGCGGAGCCCAAAGATTAGGGGCAGATGTAGGTGTGACAGTAACAGTTAAGCGAAGATAAATGGTTCCCTTGTTGTGTGACCTGGGCCTTGGACCATTTACTGTACTCCACACAAACAGAGGTCACTCCCCTCCCTGCTCCCCCCACTTCCCCCAGCCTTGCCTATTAAATCTGCCCTGTCCGTTTGGAAAAAGTCCAGCATGTATTCATATACTCAGCATGGGGCTGTTCCTGCCTGTGCAAAGATCATGCCTGAAGTTATTGAGATTAAGCACTATGGATGTTACTTCGGCTTTGTAGGTGGAAGCACAGCAAAATAAAGGCACTCATCCAGCATCAGACAACTCATTTTATGGCGAGACGCGAAACCAAATATCCTGTGTGACAGCTCAGAGGTTTAACCACAAGTTCATATACACTCCAGCCTTTTCAATGCCTTATTCATGTGTGTGCACTAAACCTGTATTGGTGAAAATAAACTGACGTAAGTGACTATGACTTGAGCAAGGACGTTCTTATGTGTCTAAATGCAAAGGTAGGCTTGGTTCTCATTCATTGGGAACCCTTTTTACGCCCAGAGAGAAGACAGCTTGCGAGGCTTGTTTAGAGGCTGGTGTGATAGAGGCAAGACTTGCTTCTTCCCAGCACCTTTTTAGATGTTGTTGAAGAGGGACTGACCCATTGCACAGGCAGGTGGCTCAGCGTAGAGCCTGATATGCTGACGGTGCAGATGTTCTCTGCATTTGGAAGACACTGCGTGTGGAGAAAGCTTAGAAATCAATTAGTTCCACATTTCAAAAGGTATGCTTGTGTGCCCTCTCTCCCTTTGCCATATTTTACTGATGTAGGTTCCTGAACTCCATGACTTCCAGTGGACTAGTGCCTAAAAACCTGTAAACTCCTGGCTTCTGGGCAATTATGACAATTAGAAAGCAAGAATAGTACATCTCAAAATGTCCTGTGTTGATGCAGCTGGACAACTGCACTTTAGTTCTACTGCTTGTTGTGGTGCTTGACACATGTACAGCTAGTAAAATGACAAAAGCTTAACATCAGACACCATTTCAGTATCTTCATATAAAATCTGTGAATAAGGAGAAAACCTTGTTTTATTTAGGAAATCTTATTTTATAGAGCTAATAAAATGACAAAAGCTTAACTTCAGGCTGTTTCAGCATCTTCATATAAAGTCTTTGAATAAGGAGAAAAACTTATTTTGTTTAGGAAAAACTGAGTTTTCATTCAGAATATAGAAGGTGCACCTCATTACTTATTAATGTGCTTATTAATTACTGCTTTTTAATAGGAATATAGTTACAGGTTTTAGCTAGAAAATGGAGAAAGTACAAAATTTTGTGCAGGTTTCTTGTTTGGTTTTGTTTTGCTTTTGAAGCAATTGCTCTTTTTAAAGTGTTGAACTTGTGCAAATACATACATAAAGATGTGTATTCACATAGCTTGTCTGTGTATTTAATGCTGTATATAAAAGACTACTTTTTCTTTTGCTGCTTCCATACTGTAATGAAAAAGTATTTCACTAGGCAACTAATTTTACATTTTATTGTTGTTTTCCACTGGAAAAATTAGGGTTTTGTTAAAGATCTTCTTAAAAGTCTAATTTTTTCTTGGTCATGGTAACCAAGGTAAAAAGTCCATCTAACCAAATGAGATGTGGCTGGCTAGGTTAAACTTTGGCGTAATTGTTCTAACACTGGTTGTTGCATGCAAAATTAATAGAACCACTGAAACTGGTGACTGGCTTTACTAAAGAAAAAACAGATTAAAATGCTGAGTAAAATGCTGAGTAAAATATTGAGTGAAATTCATTTCTTAAGTGCCCTTCCAATTTCAGTTCTGTGATCTCTTCATGCAGCTGCACTTCTGGGATGGTGATTTATAATAACCAAGCTGGGTGCTTTTCTGTTTGGTGTCGCCAGCAGGCTACATACAGCTGTCCCAGTCCAAGGCACACAGCAAGAACTCTGCCAGTCTGGTACTTCCACAGTCACCTCTGAGTTCCTCAAAACAAATTATCAGCCACTCTCTCTGCTCCTGAACTCATCCAGAGTATATCACTGGCATGAAAAATGCTTTTGTATTTTGACACTGACTTGCAGACATGCCAATGAGTTGACATGTCTCTTAGTTATGAGATAGTCGGTTAGCTTAATTTCTCTGACTCCATAACAGCTTTAATGATTATTATTCTCAGGCAGTGCAGCTACTCTGAGCCATGGGAAATAATGGCACATACATTCTTCTTGTTGGATCAAACCCTTGTGCCCTGTCCCCTCTATGAAGAAGCTGATGAATACCTGCAAGGTGGGGGTCAATTGCATTAGACCACCTGCCAATAGAAATTTTGGTAATGCCAAAATGTCCTATATTGTTTGCATGAGAATGCAAGAGCCAGTCAATTCCCTGTGACGTAAATAAGAAACGGAAATTCATGACTGGCTCCTGTTGGCCATTGTGTCCCTCGGTGGGGTTTGCTCTGTAGTGGCTGATGTCACACATGTCCAGTTCCCAGCTAACCACAAAATTCAGTAAGAAAAAAACGGTTTCTAACTCTGATTATGGACTTCTGCAGCGAGAGGTAACTAGAGACTAGACACGGCAAGGCTCCCAAGGGTCCTGCTTGAGCTGGGCACTTCCTTGAAAAGGACTATGCGGGTACAAAATTGTCACACACTGATAGGAGGAGAGGGGAGCATGAGACTGTTGTGAAACATGTAGTGTCTTTGTCAATATGAACATTTTTTAACTTCAATCTACTCATACAGCTTTTATCAGAGCTCTGAGCCTTCTGAAGGACAGCTGAGTGACATGCTGCCTTTGAAGAACCAGTGGTATCACTGGCAAGACATCAATAGACAAAACATTAAACTCACCTGGCCTGTCTTGTATGTCACCCAGCCCTGTTTTAGCCACTAGACTTTAATGAAAATCCACTGCTTTTGTTAGTCAAAGGCTAATCCAGGCAGAGAAGGAAGGGGAGCTGCAGAATCACCAATTCCCTTGTATGGGAAGGATTAAAGGTGCCAATTTTGACATTCTGCATATTCTTAAAATTCTTGTGCTGTCTGCACATGAGGGGAAAAAAGAAATAGAAAACAAAAGCAAACCCAATGGACTGCATTTTGTGTGCTGAGCCTGAGCTCCTGCAAGCCGGAGACCTGTTTTGTCATTTTGTACTCGCGGTTTAAAATCACACTAATCCTTCCAAAACGGTGTTGAGTAAGGAAGAAGTAAACAGGCTAATGCCAAAATCCCCCTGTTTACTGGATTACTCAGTGGTAAGAAAACGAATTGGTTCCCTGTGTTGGGGAGTGGGTTGAAACAGGGAGACCCATTCCCAGAGGGGAAAGGGGGGGTGTGGATGCAGACCTTGGGGTACCATGTTCTTTGTCAGATGGTGAGATGGTGGTAAAGAAATTAAGAAATTCATGACTCTACCTCCTTTCAAGTCTATTTGACAATATACACCTGCAGTGAGTATGTGGTCTTCTCCCTGAGTGATGGAGATGTTGTATTTAACACTTCTGTGAATTCATCACATAGCTGAACAAGGAAATAATCAGGACCTGGTTACTGTCATATATGCCAAAGTTCTGAAATATTTCAAGTAAAATTAGTATGAGACAGAGTTGAATTCAACAGACATTCAGGAGCATGCCTCTTGCAGATCCTCCTGTTTCCCTTTAAGGTTAATTTAGCTGAGTAGTCCTGTGGAACTAGGCTGTCCATACCTGTTTCTCTTTCTAAATTGTTCAAGTAAATGTCCCCAACTAACTTATAATCAGCGTGCTATTGAATTTCAGCAGACTGAGCATCTTTGATGTCGTGGAAGCCTGAGAAAACTGGAGCTGTCTAGTACCAGAATGCATGTAGACTTGTAGAAAACATCTGAATCCCACCTCTTCTAGTCTGTAGCATGTTAGTGGATTTTTGTGATTCCCTGAGGCAGACCACGTTTTAAAATTTTGAGATGTGTGTGGGATAGCTGATGAGAGGATGTCTGCTTTGAAACAGTTACAAGTAGTGATGTGGGACAAATGCTGTTTATGGCTCAGGGTGGTTTATGTGACATTGGAACCAGCTGAAGAACAGGAGGGTAAAGTACGGGCACTGGCTTGGGTCTCACCTTGGCCACAGAAGTACAGAAGCAGGGATGGTTTTTACCTAACCTCTGTTACATTACCTGTCAGGGAACTTCTGTTGGCAATTAGTTTCTTCACAGTATATTAAATAATCTCTGGGTTTAGTAAGAAGAGACGGAAATGCTTATTACCACTATTTTATTAAACTCTTGGAATGCACCTCATTTTTAGGTGAATTACAGATGTGCTAGATTCTTCTCTGAAGCAATCACGGCATCAGTCTAGTTATGAGTGAAACCATCTTTGGAATTGCTCATTGATGCTGACTTACTGAATCCTGAGAAGAAGCCAAATCCACCAGTCATGGTGATGGCTGTAAAAATCCTGAAATTGGGGACTGTAAAATCCTGAAATTGTCCAGACGTTTCAGCATAGTCCAGTGTTAGGACAGCACACTAAGACTAGATGGAATTGTCTACCTCACATGACGGACAATCAACACATAAAGGCATAAATACATAAAGTTTAAAGTTATTTGAATTTGGTTCAGAAAACAAAATGCCATCTTTATACTCACCTTGGGTTGATTTGAAATGAAATTATCAAAGAACCAGATTAAAATGTTTTATTCAATCTTTTTTTATTTTGTTTTTGATTAAACACTCTTCAAAAAAATAATTAACACAGACAATGTCACTATGAATTGAAAAATTAAAAGATGCTAAAACAAGTAATATGTTCTGATGGTTCTGTTTCATTGTACCTTGTGAAACTTGAGTTTTTTAAAGATTTTGATATTGCAAATCGGCTTTTCTGTGAAAATGTTTGTCTATGTTGCAATCATTTTGCGAGGTTCTTGTTGAGGCCAGCTATTTTCTTTTTTAAAACTATTTTCACCTGACACTTACATACCCGGCTGAAGTGTTCTGACAGCTGCTGAGGGGATATGTTTTAACTAACCTGCTATATTTGTGATTCCCATGGTGCAGCTCGTAATGTTAACATGCTTATTTTTGCAACATGAGAGGGAGAGCTGAGGCACAAGAACAGTCAAGCCCAGGTCCACAAAAGCAGCTAGAAAGAAGAAAGAGTGAGCCATTGAACCTCACCTCGGTGAGACCAAGGGGTCAGAAGTACTCTCCATATCTGTGCTGAGGCTCTGCCACTGTTCAGCAAGGACGATCAGGTTAATGGGCTCAGTCACAGAGAAAACCAGATCTTGCTTTTCAGCCTGGTGAGGGAGCCCCTCATCAGGGAGAGAAGGTCCCGTGAGCTGGCCATTGGCCTTGACGTGCGTATCCATTTTTCATCAAGGGTGCTGTTGACAGGAATCAGAGGTCAGAGCAGATCTCTCTCCTCTCCTACTTTCATCTCGAATGAACGCGCTTGCCTGGTTATGGAGTCATGCTCCTTCTTGCATGACCTTGGTCTTGCTGACCCTTTGAGTTGTTGGCTGAACCCCTCAGGGACAGCAGAGGCCAGATGCATTCCTGCAGAGCCTGTGTGACTAGACAAGGGCCTCCCACTCCCTGTCTCATTGCTCTGAGCCGTTCTTTGGAAAAAGAGCAAGTTGCCAGCTACCACCCAGGAAGGTGCACCTTCTGAGAGAAGATGTAGGCTATGGGAAAGCACTTAAGCTGAGTGAGGCAGCAGAAACTCAGGTATAGATTTGCTCATCAGTGTGGCTTGTTCCCGTTCTTGGGCATCAGACTCCTTGGGTCTATTGGGGCACATGAACTCTGCTCCCAGACTCCAAGGGCTAGGATCGTGTTGTAGGGTTGACTTCACGCAACTTCTGTGAGAATGCACAGGAAATATGTTGCATTTAAAGTACCTGAAATAAGGTCTCCCACAGTCAAAAGCTAGTTCTCCAGTTCTGCTCTGCCCTTGCCTCCAAGGACAGGGAAATAATGGAAAAAATTTGCGCTGCCAGATAATGGGTAATCTACAGGGGCATTGGACAAAATCTCTGTGGGGCATAGCAAGGGTTTACTGGTCCCTGGCAAACTTATCATGAGAGGGTAATAAGACCCCTCCTACCTGCCTGTAACTGATCACAGCCACTCTGTGGCTCATAAACTGTCATCACAAATAAATTATTCTATGTAATTTTTATAAATGAGTGTAACTGTCACTAACGTCCAGAAATTGAGACAGGTGGACACAGACATTCGCTGTGAAATGTTCCCTCTGTGAGTAACATAGTAGAATCAGGTTTGTAACAAAAATATGTATTTTAGAGTAGAAGGAACAACAAACATCCTCTGTCGTAAGAGAGCAGATGCCATTAACTAAAAAGCAACATAGAAAGCACTTTTGACTTTTGCTTTCTAAATGTAATCTAACATTTACCCACCACAAGCCAGAGGTCAATGTCTCTTCCCTTCTAGCAAATGCTGGCTATGGAAGAAAACTAAGGAGTAGTGTTCTTTCTTTGAGCAGTGCTTCCATTAGCAGAAATACTCCTGTTTCTGAGTGGCTTTGCTGTTGAAGCACATGGCCACCATGCTTAAGAGTTTTAGATCTTTTAAAGCAATAACTACAATAACCCCTTTTAAGCCAAAAATCGTCTTGAACTTTCACTTCTAGACATAAACTTCCAACAAAAGTTTGTGGCATCACCAAATGACTGAGCTTTGCCTTTTAAACTTTAGACTGGGGGTGAAGAACACTTTTATTCCTTCCTCCAGGCTTACGTTCCCTTTGCAGTGAAGTATCCATTCTTCTTTTACTCTTCAAACTGAAGTAGGGAACCGGTTCACTGATATGTGCTCTGTTGGTTACTAGTAAGTGAATGGGTTATTGTGGCCTCATTTTATGAAAATCCAGCAGAACAACCACCATCTATGTTCCTGCCAGCCCTGGATGTTTCTTGCTGCTTTTGGAGCATAGGGAGCCTCTCAGGCAGCACAGAGCTGAATTAGGGATGCCTGTATTTCACTGTCTTCATCCTTAGCAAAGGTTTGCTACAACTGCTGAGCCGGTCTTTCCATTGGTCTTCACACTGTCTTGTACTTCAAAGTAAATATAAAGGATATTAAGCACTAATAAATCAATGGCAATATTTTGTACATTCCTTGCAAATGATGATTCTCCTTGGGAAAAGAGACAATCGATCACGTCTTGTCTGGAATATGTACTCGCATCCCTGAAAATTTTCTATCTCTGAAAATTTCTACGAAGACTGTATTTTGTTCCCTGATGCATGATTTGATAAGGTTTCGTGTGGCTTCTATACAAAGTGAAACATTTTCTCCGTTTTATTTTCTATTGTTTTGGTTAAGACTTGCCACTCAAGATACAGTTTTTGTCACTGAACCAGGGACTTAAGTCCGCTTTTCCTGAACAACTCTTGAAAAATTAGTATCAAAGATTATTACCGTCGCTTTTGTGCATGTACGTATTTTTTAACAGTGGTAGCAGACAATTAAAAATATGAACACAAAGTTAAGAATTTTTACAGCTGAAAAATGGCAAGTATTTTATTTCATGACAAACATCATATGCTGTTCCGGAGAATTAGTGTGTAAATATGTCCTTTATGCTCTTCACAGAAGCCCTTTCTCTGTATAATACAGTGCATATTTATTACAAAAACATTGTAGCAGAAATCAGAGTGATTCTAAGCCAAGGTAAAGGTACTTCTTAGATTGTAAATAGCCGTATTAGAAGATATATCAGTATAGTTGTACTTTGATTCAGTCTTTCCTTTGAGAAGAAATCCTATTCATGTGTTAGTGTTTTGATATAGTCAGCCTCATTTGGAGGTATTCAGTGCTTTTTGTGTGGGAAACCATCTAACAGGAGATACTCAGCTCTTTATGAATAGAAACTCAATTTCTTAAGTATAATAGAGATGTTCATTGGGTCTGTCCTTGTGTTCCATCGTTGAAATTCAAAATATATGTTCATAAACAAAAAGTGACATTATTCAGTCCACATCCAAAAGGATAGAAACCTAAACATTTCCTTATGAAGATAAAATTAGGTAGCATGTAACAAAAAGGAGAGGCTTTTTTGTAATGTAGTATAACTAGGTACAACAAACAATGTGGAGTCTATAACATTACAACAAATACACCACAGACTTTAACGGTGGTTTTCTCTGGAGTATTCTTTGCATGGTGCTGAATATCTAAGAGCAGCTAAACAGTATTTTTTGTTCTGAAAAGAGTGGGTGAGACTAAAGAATGATTTGTAAATTTGGTCAGTTCCTCTTCACGATTTTAAGTCAGGGTAATTCTGAGTTGGCTGCTTGCAAAGGAGCTGGTCTTGCTCACCCTGGGGAGTTTATCATTGGCTTCAGAGAAAAATTATTTGCTAGGGCAGCAAGAGTTTAGCTGTGTACAATGGAAAGAATCTTTTTTTATATCTCACTTGGTTCCAGTAAGGGTGAACCTAATTGTTAAAACAAGGTTAATTATAAAAATCTCTGAGGGCAATAAAATTCCAAAGACTGTTTTTCTGAGGAGAAGATTCAGTGTTTTGGATTTAGAGACAGAAGCACAATCACAGGGAACTGGGAGAAATGCCAGGCTGCTTCTTGGTGTCCCCTCTCCCCTGGTATCTGATTCTCTCTGTGTCTGTTCTTGTAACAGAAGTTAAAGTGCCACCGTGGGACTTCTCCTGAGCTCCACAGAGATTTCAGGGAGTGCTGGACCCCAGGGCTCACTGCACTAATGACCTGCATCCATGGGACCATCCATCACTTGCACAGCCCCTGTGTGCTAGGACGGATGTATCACCATGACTTTTGAAGCCACATACTGGTGCCTATGCAGGTTGTCCACAAACTACTTTTGCTGCAGGTGAAGATGTGTCAGGTGCCATCAGGGAGCAGGGCTGCGAGCTCTACTCTGCAGCAACCTAAAGGAGTTTCACAGAATCACAGAACAGCTGACATAATAAGATGCCTCTGGAGATCATCCGGTCTACTCTTCTTGCTCTATGTGACCTAGAGTTTTCAGTATCTCCAAGGATGGAGGCTCTACAATGTCTCTGGGCAACCTGTAGGGTTTGATACTGGGTATTCAACACGTTCGATATTCTTGATCTGTAATGATTGTCCTCACTTCATGGGGCAGCACTCACGCGTGTTGGTCTAACTCAAGACAGCACAGGAGACTATTCCCACCAGCCTCCAGCAATTCCTCTGCAAGGTCCATGGTAGGCAGCAGCCCCAGGGGTGCTGGCTAGGCTCCCCCATGCTCCCAAGCATGAAGCTACTGCGTTCAGGCTCCTGGAGCTCTGCCTCACAGTGGAGATGGAAGCCTGTCAGTGTGCCTGGGATCTCTTCCATTGTTTAACTGCACCATTGTTGATCTTGCCTGTAGGCACCAACATCCACTGCCTACAGCTGGCACAAGCATTAAAGCCCCCAGTAAGATCTGGAGGGTGAAGACCATGCAGCTGATGGGTAGTAACCACTGACAGCCACTAGCTCTGGGCAAGTCCAGGGCCAAGGCCTGCCATGAGACTCCCGGTAAGGGTGTCAGACCCACTGGGCTACCAAGAGTATCAGAGTGATGGACAACGTCTGAAACTAAGGGCATAAGGGTGAGGAAAAACTTCCTAAGCAAGCTGGCTGGGCTGCTGGGACACAGAGAAACAGCAGCCTATCATCACCAGGGCCCAAGCAAAGCCACTTCTTGCCTCTCTGCAAGTGGAATGCCAAAGAGGCACAAGATAGATAGCGATATGTGGGTTTTCTGAGAAGTACTCTTCCAAGAATTTTGCTCAAACCTCAACAGGTTTGAGAACCTGAGAACAGAGCTTAAAAAGCTTTTCCCATGTTAAAATACACTGCAGGAACTTTAACTCAGCAAGGTTTAGGCATCTGATTCCTCAGCAGGACCTATGTCCTGAACTCTTACTCCTGTGAGTGTATTGGACTCTCAGCAAAATGGCAGGGACTCTTGAAGATCCCTCTCTGAAGTTCTGAATGTGAGTGTCCCTGAGAGTTGACAAGAGTTGGATTCCTGAAAACTTTTGGAAAAAATACTTTGGCACTTAAGCATAAGATTTTTCTTAACAAAATCAACATGTGCAATTGTTTACATTACTATTTTATCTAAAGCATAATATGCCTTTAAAGCTATACCTGTTCTTCCTGAATTTCAAAAGATCAGTTTAGGAAGTAAAGCAAAATGGAAACATTTAATTACTTTTTTTCATTCTAAACCTCTTTTTAATTATATATGGGTTTTCTTTCCTGTCTTGTGACAGAGACCTGGTATACTCATTCGTTCTGTTCTCACAGTGCAACTTGAGCTGCACTCAGTGTTATGTTACTTCCTTCCTGCACCGAGGAACCTCTATCATGCCCAATTTACACTCTTTGCTTTCACTACACATTGTGTCAGCATTCCAGGCTGCAGTTAACGGTGATTAAATAAGACAGAAATGCCTGAAATCCACTAGTGATCCTGCCTGAAGCACAGGACCTGACAACTTCTCTGCTGCTTCTGCAAATTGCTTGCCCTCTTTGCTCAAATGCGAAAGTTGGGTTTTTTCTTCAGAAAAAACCAACAAATCTTAGCCTGGAAAATAGCTCTTCAGTTTTGTTTAACAACTTTTAAAACTTCACTGACATGTGACCACATCTGTCCTCCTCTATTGGCATGATACTACCCAAGTGTACAAAGCACATGCTTTGACTGTGTTCAGTTGCTTGGAGATATAAGCTTGACTTCAGCTCCTTTTGGTGTTTGGTACTCTCTGTCTCTTTGTAGAGAGTTATTAATTGTCATGTCAAAACTGCCAAGTTCCACTGGGATGAAAAAAAAGGAGATTGCGAAATCAATATGAAAATAAATAGTCAAAACTTAGAGTTGAGTAACATCTTTCCCCAAAACTATATTCCAGCCTTTCATGAAACTTGTTATATTTCGAGTGCATGCTGTCAAACCACTTTTAGCCTGTTTTGCTAAAATGTAGGATTTCTGTAAGTAAACTCTGCCTAGTCTGTACATGTGGATGTTTGCATGCTGTTGTCCTTTTCAAAAACATCTGAATGAAGAACAGAGGCATCCATGATATTGAACTCCTCTCTTGAGAAAGCTACTTCACACTGAACTCAGAAGTCTTGAGAAAGCTATCAGATAAGTGTAGGAAACACACTAAGATTAGTACTTTCCCTAAAGGGGAATGTTGTAGTTTGAGCTCGCTCAGGTTACTAGGGAGCAGATAATCCATGCAAAACAGTCGTAGAAAACCTCTCTGCATGACTTCTGCTGCTCATGGGATTACTCGCTTAAATTCCTGTTCCTCGTCTGCTCCTGCTGGTAGGGCTGGGCTGGCCATCTCTGCTAGCCTCTACTTACACTGCAGGTGTCATTTTCCAACAAACTCTTTCCCTTGCTCTCTCCCCCAGTCCCTGGGACCTGCATGGAGGAGTTACTTGGGCTGCGGTTACGAAAGTAGCAGCTGATCAGAGGGCAAGCAAGGGCTCGATGACCTACAGACTGATGCTTGCAAACATGTCTGTTGTGACCACCTAGTCTGTGGTATCATTTCGATTAATTTGTTTCATCAGTACAAAAGCCCTCCTTTAGCTTCTCCCCAAGAGTACTGAAGCGTATCCTCCATGAGCCAGTGCAAGTGCAATGTTCCTCTCCTAAAGAGCACGGCTTCAAATCGCCCCGTGCTGCATCCAGGATGTTGGCTGGAGCAAGGCTCTGCCATGGTAAATCTGTGTTTCAGCTTGGTTGCCGCAGAGTTACCACTCCCAAGCGAGCAAACACAGAGCTCAGGCAGATAATCGACACTTGATTTAGCGGGGTTTGTGGATGCCAGAAGGGTGTGGAGAGGAGGACACGCGTTCTCCTAAACAGCAGGATGCTGGTGGAAGGCTTCGAGGCGGGATCGCTGTAGTAGGACTTCCTCCTCTGATCAGAAGAGGAGATAAGAATGAAACTCTAGCTAGAGAGTCTCCTCTCAAAAGGAAGATTTAATGGCTTCTGAATGATCATGTATCCATCTAATGCATTTAGCCTGTGTCAGGAGAAAAAAGAAAAAGAAAAGGGTTAGGAAACACAGGTCTGATCTTAAAGCTACTATGAAGCAAATCTCAACATACAAAGAACGTTAAGTCTCTTTAAAAACATTCAGAGAAAACAATACAGTCAGAAAGCAATTGATTTGTATGTTTAGGAAATAAACATAATAACTGGAAAAAACACCTATTTTAGGAAGAACTGAATAAAGACAAGGACTGGGGTTATTTTTTGTTTCTTCTTTAGGTCTTTTCTCAAGACGGTACTAACTTACAGATAGCACAGTACATAGTTCAGGACAGTGAAACTTGTGCCTTGTCACAATATTGATGTGAAAGTTTCATTAAGGAGGGCTCAGACACTGCCTTTGCGGCAGTGTAAACGTGACCATTAATTGGAGTGAAGGGGACAGGACAAGTATGCCATGAACAGGCAGTCCTGACAAAGGTACGCCTTTCCAGCCATCGAAAACATTAGTGGGGTAAGCAGAAAAGTTAAGAAAGGTGGACAGAAAACAAAGCAAATATGAGAAACTTTTGGACTTTTGAGGACTATTTGCAGAGCACCTCTGACACGCTAAAAATCCAGTGTCTTTTGTCAGCTGTAAGTACTGATCTCTGCAATTCGGGGTAGTTGGTAGCGTTGGCACATTTCTTGTGAGGCACTTCATTGTCAGCTGTCTGTGGTTTTAGTGAACTCTATTTATTTTTGTTGCTTCTTAAATATGCGTAGTATTAGGTACCCACACTCTAACAAACAGAGATGTGAGGCGCGCACCAAAGTAAGCTCACTTGGATTTGCACTAACTTCAATGCAATCCCTTTTTTTTGTGCTTTGATGACAACAGTCATTGATTGAGAACTCAGTCCCAGATGCGATGGATCCCTCTGCCAACCTTGTTCCTCACCTCAAGCTTTTGACCAGTCCCACTGGAGGTGCTGTGAATGATGGGCTCCCGTGCTGTCTTGTGTCGGTTGGAGCAAGGCAGTTGTTTGCACTCCTCCTGAAACAGGAAGAAGGGCAGAGGGAAAGGCAAATCAATGTACATATGCTTTAATGATGTGAGAGTAGTTCTTTCATGCTGCAGACCTGCTCAGCCCACAGTACAGAACAGTTTTGAGGAATGTGCTTTTGGGGATTGGCCTCCCAGATCCATTTGGAGCAAATGGAAAACAACAGGTACAACTTAGTATTATTAGCTCAACAGCCCATACCACGAGATTGTAGCTCACATTCTGCAGAAAAGCGAAGGCCAACCCTGCCCGGAGGTGTCAATCTCTCAATGTCCCCCTGTTCCTCCCTCCCCCTCTCTTTCAGTCATTTCTAAGAGACTTCAAACAATGATTTTGTCATTGCTGCAGGTTAGTGAGCACGGTTCACCTTCTTCTCTTGCCATTAGGGTCTTTCATGTCGTATTATTGGGGTCTCTAATCTTCCTGCCCTTTGTTGAGCATTGTGAGCCTTGCTGCAGCTGTTCTGGATGAGTTTAATCTAACTCACTGGATAGATGTGTGGATGAGACTCTCCAAACGCTTGTGTTGTGCTTAGACGTTATCATGAAAACACAGCAGCCTTGACCTTTCACGTAACTTAGCTAGCCATGAATGGTGGCAAGCCCTGTCCCCCCGCCACAGAAATTTCATGCCTGCTCATCGCTACTGTGATGCAGAAGAACATTTTATCTGCCTTACTTTTGACATCTTAATTTGGTTACAGGGCCTTTCTAGAAGGTGTTCTTTGTATATTTTCATCCCTAGCTTTTGCCTGCTGGCAGGTATTAGCAGAGCGCAGCCTGGACACTCTCATTTGTTGAACATGAGCTAATTAGCACTTTCAAATGGTTTAATGGATTGCACCGAAGTCTTACGGAAACAATGCTTCTTATCTAGCTAGCAATGATCAGGAACACAAATTAGTAGATCCCATTCTTCCTCATAATTGCATTAAATCAGCTAATGTCTTAGCTGGAGTGGTACCTATGTGAATCCATTTCTGAAAGCTGTTACACCTTCCACTTTATTTTGTCTCTGTGTGCCTTTATGTTTATACTTGTTGCAGGGAGAATATCTACATGTTGCTGTTTCTTCTAGTTTGTAGTTCTCACTTTGTTTTGGTGCTGTTTGCCGTTCGTAATGAGATCCTAAGAGATGACACAGCTTTATGATGAAGGGTTACCTTCTATTTCTTAATCCCTTGTTATGCAGTGTTACATGTATTAGATAGTTTACATATTAGATGTTAATTGAAGGGAAGCAGATGGAATCTGTCAGCATCAGAAAGGCTGCGTGTTCAAGTTTCTGAGCCAGCAA
Organism: Opisthocomus hoazin; assembly: GCF_030867145.1. Classification (NCBI taxonomy): domain Eukaryota; kingdom Metazoa; phylum Chordata; class Aves; order Opisthocomiformes; family Opisthocomidae; genus Opisthocomus; species Opisthocomus hoazin. The sequence continues at coordinate 75,462,057 of NC_134415.1, forward strand.
AAGCAATCCTCTGGTTTGCCAGGAAGGCAGCCTGCTGAGTAAAACTGTTGTGTGTCAATGGACCATCAAAACCACAATTTCTTTTCAATTTAGCATATAATGGGATTGATTAATAATATAGAAATTATAAGGTAGTTAAGAATAACAGACTTGCTGAGCAGCAGCTTCTGCTTATATCATTATATCCTTGATGACAAAACAGCTTTGATGCCAAACATGAAATGTTTTGCAAAAATCTAGCAATTTTTGTTTTATTCACTACTCTTCTTCCACCCTCCTGCAAACAGATTTATTTCTGTGTAGCGAAAAAAGTCAATGCATTTTTTTTCTACTGCTGGTGCTTCGAGATTTCTGTATATATCTGATATGCACATGAACTTATTTCTCCAAATATGCAGGGTAAATTGAAGGGTGGGTTCTGAAGCTGCTAGTATACACACAGCTTCTGACGGGAAGGGGCTAAGTGGCTGTACTTCCAGGCTCTGCCTTTTGCTCACCATGTCCCATCTCAGGAACACACTCGAGTATGGAAGTAAACAAGGAAAGAATTTGGCCCCTGTGGTGGTGAGTGTCACTGGCCAGTGAGCTGCAATATTATTTGTTTTCTCTCTTTGAGCGTCTTGCTGATGGTGACTGTTGTGTCATGGCTGCAGAGGGGATGCTCTCTGACAGCTGTGCTGGTACACGTAGTGACACAAACATTTGCCCCCTTGAAAATTAGATTAGGAATCAACTTCTGTCACAAAAAGCTTTAAGTAGTCTTCAGAGCGTTCAGTGTGGAGATGAGCAGAGGAAAGTTCAGGACCAAATGGGAAGAATAGTTGAAGGCAGGATGAGACATAAGGAAAGAAAATGTAGAGACTACTGTAATGGATATTTATCAATATTATACTCCCGGTTTTGACTTTGAACATCTCCAAGCTCTGTTCTTGACCCCAAGTGTGGAGTCTGTGTTCACCTGAAACATATTTTTCTATTGTGTCTTCCTGCCCACCAGAGTAGGATCTGACAGAGTGATGAAGTGGTTCTGCTGTATGAGAGAACAGAAGGGAAAAAAGGGAAAAGGAGGCTGTCAAAAAGGGGATGTGGCATGTTTGTGTACAGATCCCTTTGGTAGCTTCCAGCTTTTCACATCCTTATGCAAAGCAGACATCTTCTGACGGTGGGGTGCAGCCATGGGGTTGTGTGCAGCCATGTGTTTGGTAAATGCTTGAGGAGAACAGGGCAAGATCTTGGCTTCCACAACACTCCCAGTGCATGACTGGGCATCACCTCTCCGAAATAAAAATAGGTGCAGAAACAACATCTTGGTGCGTAGCAGCTTACAGACTGACAGGCGTGCTTCAGTGAATGGGTTTATGTTATGGCAACTAAAGTCTGGAGAGAAATTGCCTCAGCTGAAGTGGAGATAGTTAACTATGAAATAAATGAAAAGAAAATATATTTTATGTGACCTGATTACATTGCAGAACTGCACTCTTCTTCTACACTGCTTGAAATGCATTTTTGTGCCAAAAGGAAGGGCCAGATCTTGATTCTTCTGGAAAGCCCTTTAAAAAATAAATAATGCTTTCTCTGGGGTGATTGAGCAAGTTTGTATGTAAGCAGCTTTCAAGGTTACATGCTGTTGTTATATCCTTTTTTGTGTTAGCGTGGTGGCCAGGCTTCCCATCAAACCAGGCACTGGCACCCAGAACATGTCCCTGGTTTTAAAATCAAAAACTTTGAACTTAAACTGGGGTTTTAAAATCAACATGGCATTTGGTACTATATCAGATACCTGGGGTAAATCCAAGTTATACTATCAGAAAACAGTTGAATTTGTTGACCAGTTGTGTAGTCTTAGTGATTTGCATGTTTAAGAACAATATTCCACAAAACGTGCTGATTACCTTCAGCCATATTTTTGTAGCCTGTAGTTTCTTAGTCTGGGTAGACTTGAACATACTTCTTTCTTGGTAGTCTTGAACAGACTTTCATTATTTTGCTCAGGATTCACACTAGGTGGCTGGCATGAGTTTCCCTACATCAAATTCTTTAGTCATTTCCCCTTCCTTTTTTAAAACAAAAAGTCAGTTTTATACCCTTTGTTATCTTCTTAGTTTATTATTGAGTGCTTAAAAACAAATTCTGCTTTGAAGAGTTCCTTAGCTTATCCTTCAGAATTTTGGATGCAAGTTTGAACCTGTTGGTTTTGAAAGCAAACTATTTTAACAAGTCTTTTCCTCATGTTCTGTTTTTCCCAAACATTGAGCTTCCTTTTCCATTTATATCTACATGTAGAATTATTTGTTCTAAAGGTGGCACAGTAGTCTCTCTTAAAACTCTATTTTTTCTATAATCAGTGACTAATTATACCATCTGTTCCTATATTAACCTGATGCCTGGCATGGATTTATCTGCTGTATATGTTTTTTTAATGCTGTATCTTTAGTTTTAATGAAATGGCCACTGATATTTCAGATATTCCTTTCATTCTCTGAGTGGAAATTGTGTATTACATTTTGTAGCTGAAAGCTTTCCTTTTCTTCCCTCCTTACAACTGTTGTCATTTTGAAAAAATATATCAAATGTTCATATATATTTTTAACTAGGACACACTTTTATAAGCAATTTTTGTTTTTTCATATCTGTGGATTCGTATCTACTGGTCATCCATTCCTCAAACAATTTCTGCTTAGAACTGATTTCCAAGTGTGCTAGTAACCACAAAACTTTTGGAAGATTCAAGTTTCAGGTATGCCAATCTCTGCTCTAGTCTGCTCCCACCACATAAAAGAACATTAGATCACAGTATTCTCACCTTGGCAAATGTGTTTTCTTTATATTTTATTTAAAGTCAGTAATTAATACTTTGCCCATCAGAGAGACGCCAAATACTGAATTGACCTGTAAGGAATAGTGTGATAAGAGAACTCTGTTGCTTATTCCTTTTACAAAAGCTATAAGAGCTTCATTACTAGCATCATAAAATGTCCATTAGAAGATGGGGGGCATTACAGGCAGATACAGTAGGATTTGTTCATCCCTAAACATACATGCGGCCCTAGATCCACATTCAGTGTAATTACTTGAAACTTTAAATCATGAAGTGCCCTACGTGGTCACGGTCCTGAACCAGACAGGCTGAAGTTGGAGTAAGTCTTTCCATTGACTTCATCTCAGAGCACGGACCCAGAGCTGTTGCTGAGGATGAGACACTGGCTAGATGTTTCTTGTTGAAATATGTTACCTTAATTTCTTAGCAAGAGCTCCACATTAATTTTCATTTGCTGCACAGATAGATTAGAAAAATGTGTTTTCCTCCTGAGATTAATGTATAATGACATCTATCCAAAGAATGCTTAAGTATTCACACTTCAGAGAAACTGACCTTTAAGCCACACTTAGTGAAAGTAAGCTAAATTCAGTATCGCATTCTTGTTACCAAGGACACTTATAATCATCTTCTTAATTGTCCTTGACAATCTTATCATTAAAGATCTTGGCATTAATTAACTATATAATGTCCCCTTCTTGATAAAATCAGCCTTGCTGGCACAATAGACATTGTATTCCCCAGGCATTCTTTGCAGGGACTGTATCTATAGCAGGGGTCGTTCATGCTACTAATGTTGCCCGGATGACACACAAATATTTGAAGCACTTAATTGTCCAAGAAGTGAGCTGAATGAAGGCAGCAGTGATGCTGTAAAATATGTTCCAGCTCAGTGTTTCTTAAGGGAGCTTTTATGCCGAGATTAGTATCAGTGTTTAATTGACAGCCTCTTCACTTAGTTAATTACTTGGGCTATTGTAGCAGAAAGAGAGAAATGGACAAAGGCATTTGTGATATGAATCACTACCAATACAGAAACAAATATGTGAGTGCTGTGAAGACTGACAGGAAAAATACTGAGTCTTATCTTTCTCTTTCTGGAGTATGATCTTCTTTCAGCAGTTTCAAAGGAAAACCTGAATCACCACAATAACATTGCTGGTTCAAAGGTGGCCAGGTACAATGCTTTTATATTTTTCAGATGACTGTTTAGGAAAGATTGCGAGTTGAAGGCTGAAAGTTCAATCTGTGTGTTGTATATCAAAACACAATCAGACAGAAATTGCATATAATTCCATATCTGCACACACACAAAATACGTGTAATTAACAATACAGCCCCACTTTCATAAATTGGAATCATCTTTAAATACTGAAAGACTTGGAAGACCTTTTGTGCTTTCTCAAAGCACAATACCTAGCTGAACCGTACTCGGGCTATCTCAGGCATCAGAAGGATTTTTTTGTAATATATGGTCAAAGTGCTTATGCAACTACCACTTTCCATTTTTAAAAATGGGCAGGCTAAAATTTTGAGTGTGGTCTGTAAATCTCTCGCACCATAATGCACTGAATCTGGTCATGCTTGAAATGTGAGCATGCACAAGGTCTTTCAAATGCAAACGTGGAGATACAGCAGTCCTGTTGAGAATGTTTTCCAGAAGGCAGAGTCATATTCATCCTTGGTGTCTCACTCCCATCCTCTCAGGTATTCATGCAATACCCACCTCCAGCTGTGCCACCAACAGACACTAGCCAAAAGCACACTGCTGCTGAAGGGAAGCAGCTTTTAGGGTGGTCCTGGATGCGGCTGAGGCCTCCAGTCCTTGGAAGAGCAGATTTCTCCTTCTGTCCCATAGTCCTACAACAGGTGAATTAATGACATTGCCCATAAACTGAGGGAGCCAGCAAACATACCAGGTTTGGCAGCAGTGATCTTGGGACACTATGTTGACTCCCTAACAATGGCCATGGCAGAAATCTTCATAACTTCTGGTGAAAAAATCCCTGTCTTCCCCTCTAAGCAGAGCTATAGGAGGCAAGACTAGAAATACTCGCTACACAGCAGGATGCCTGTGCCCGTTCTGGTTCTTTGTTCTCTGGTGTTCCATAACCTATTTCCTACCCAAATGTGGTGTATCACTACAAAAACCCAAAGGACTTAAGCAGCAAGGTGGGAAGGGCTGTGAAACCTCCTCTCTTTGCCAGTTCTGCTCTACCTCCACAATGAACAACCAGGGCATGATGAAACTTTTTGAGTATGAGCTCTAAAATTGCTTTGGATCATCCTCAAAATATTGGAGTTCCCATCTGGCCCACTAAAGCAAAGAAGATTTTAACAACGCTAGTTAGCACTAGCAATCCTCTAAATCATACCAAAGCAATGGTCTTTAGCAGTGTTAACTGGAGACCCTGGCATGAACACCACTGCTGTGATCTGCAACAGCTCAGTCCCATTAAGAGTCTTCTATTTCAAGCACAAAGTGATCAGTTCCCCATATCATGTTATAACGGCTAGCTCTGGAGTGCAGTTTCATTATCAATTTATGATATGAGCTGCTGATGGAGAAAGAGGCTAGCTGCCCTCCTCTCTGGTCCAGGTTACATGTCCTCTTCCTGGTCACCGGCACCCACCTGCTGTGTGGCCAGGCTGAGCCACATCCACTGGCTGCTCTGGCTGGAAGCCAGCAGCGAAGAAGAGCAAAGCAATCGACGGATGGTGTGATGCGACTTGCTGAACCGATACATAGGACAGGGCAGGGTACACAGACAGGGGATCAGGGATGACAAAACTGTCCTTGTAGGGGAGAGTCAGCATCTAGACTGGCCTCAGCACATCACGAATCCATGTGTTTGAGATGTATGTGATGTGTCTGAATGCAGAGAGGCCCAGCCAGAAGTTTCCATAAGGGTTCTGTTAGAAGAACTGTGGTTAGTTTTGAGCAGAGACCTTTTGACTCAATGCACCCGTCAGAGTGTATTTGTCTGTATTTGCATTTTTCCCATCAAACTTCCTTAGGCACAGTTTTTAATATGGAAATTATTTTGCTTATAAAAATGAGCAGACCTTTATTGCATGCTGTCTCCCTTGATGATCTTTCTGGAAAGTTGCCATTCCTCACTAAGGAGGCTAAGCCCTATTACTGCTGCTACTGCGCGTGAACAGGATGCGGGGATCTGCAGGTATACCCTGTGAATCTCTGAAATACTCATGCCCCATAAAACATCAGGACACACTTTTTTCCATACAGAGAATTAATTTGCTTTTTCCATCCCAGATGGAAGAATTCAGAGATTCCTAGATTCAAGCAATTTTTTTCTTATCTGGCTCGGTTTTAACTTTACAGCTTTCTTTTTTTCCTAGAGATTTCCTTTAACCTCTTGATAACCATTTTGCAGAACAGACTTCACAAAACACTGCATATTCCAAGACAAGCAAAAAAGAGTTGCAAAATTTGGATTCTCCAGCACTCCCTCCCAGACTCCCAGGAGAGGCTTTGAGTTCATGCAAAAGTTTACTTTTCCCTCTCTTTCCTGTTGTTCACAAGGGAAATCTGAATGCTGGTGAATGTGATGGGGAAAGCCCACAGCTGAATAGATGGGAAGGTTTAGGTGCCAGTGAAATTCAGCAGCAGAGTCAAAAGATCCATCCAAAGCTTCTGCATTTAGATCTGAACAAGGACTGAACGGAGGTCCCGACAGCCAGTGGTGTTTGAACCTTGACTTGCTGTAGGGTGAAACATGCCTTCCAGTTCATTCAGGGGCAGGGATATATTTCATGGTTTTGGATACAGCTCACAAACTTCCATCAGCGTCAGCCCCTGCCAGATATACAACTGAGGCCAGCTTCCTGTTATTTCAGGTCACTGTCATTTCATCTGTCTTTAGATGCTACGTTTTCATAAGCTTGAGGAATGCTACTTTCGCTATCTGAAGTTAGGTTTTGCCCTGACTGCTCACTTTGGAAATCATCATATTTATCATAAAAGAATATCAAACAGATGGGATTTGGTGAATGAGTTAAAACCGAAGGCCGGGTCTATAAGGATGTGCCATTAAATGATTGCAGCTGACCTGCAGGATTAAGCACAGCCAATCTAACATCTCCTTGTGTGTGAAGTTCATTTGTGTGGTTTATGATACTGTAGTGTATAAAGAAACTATTTTTCCTTCCTTTCCTCCTGCTATTTTATTAGTCTCACAGAAATTCAAAGACTCAAAAATAAACAGAGTATTTTGAAATGACATGCACCCAGGTAAGAAATAAACTCATCAGAAATGAGTCTGGAATAAGAGTAAGATGGTTTCCGGGACTGCTGTTCAGGCAAGGCATGATGAGGCAGTCCAAGTCTTGGCTACTTGTAGTCCCTGTAGATACAACCACTGGTAGAGCTGAGTGGTCATTTCTGTCCAAAAGCTTAACTTGGTAGCTAACTGCAGCTGAGTCTTGATTGCCTTGATGCCTACTGCCACAGGGAAATTCCATATGAAAATAATTTATTGCTTTGTAAGGCAAATTATCCCCACATTCTGCTTGTTCTCACTGTTGAGATAAAAGAAATGAAGCTGTAGAAAGAAAACAACTTGTGAGTCACAGAGAAAAGGTGACAGAATGGTAAATACGGCACTCTTGGCTACTGCCTTCACCAAAAAAATCTTTCCTTTACTTACTTCTTCTACAAGCAGTATCTCTCCCCATGTCGTTTTCTTTAGTTCTTCATTCTCCATCTTGCAGAACTTCTGCTGTTATTTTCTCTGGCAGTTTACTAGGGCTTTGGAGTAGCTGAAAACAAACTAATACAGGAGAAAGATGAAACTGGAAAAAATAAACTTTATGGAAAAGTGCATCTGTTAGTCCCTGGAATAGTCTTCACAGGCAGACTCTGCAAATGGTGTCGTTCAAACAGAACCAGTTGCTGGGAAAGAACAGTCCAGAAATGGCTGGAAGAAGATACATAATTTTGAGAGACTTATTTTCATCTTGTCTAGCCCTGCTTACAGGACGGCATCACCTGAGGCAGTTGCAGTGACAGTCACCATTGCATTGCTAGCACTTGGATCGCAGAGTTAGTTTCCCAAAAGTCTGGTCAGTTAGAAAATGTATTTTTGGCTTGCTAGCTGTAATTTTAAACAAAGCAACACAGATATGTGTTTAGCAGATTTGTTCTGAAACCATAAAACCTAGACTTTTAAAAAAATGAAATGTAAAAATTGCTGAATATGATTAAGTCTCCAGAAGAGTTCTGGTACTACCTTCTTTGTATTCTGAACTACTTAAACTACCATTCCATAAAATGCTGAAGACATTAATTAAAATTGTTGATCATTACCAGGTAAAACATACACTATGTCCTTATTTTAGTTTCAGATTATGTGTGCCATAATATCATTATACAGTCTGATGCAAGACAGCTCTTTGGGCAGTCACTGCTGCAAGATGAGACTTGGCTAAAATAGCAAATCTTAAAAATAATTTTGAAATAAAGATCAAAACAATAATTTATCATTTGTGCATTGAAAGCCACAGCAGGTACCCAGAAGACACTGTATGCTGCCTGCATATGAAAAGGTCTGTGAGTGTAAACACCAAGATAAGTGGCACGCAACAAGCCTGGGGCACCAATGGAGGGAACAGGTGGATAAAAGTGCTGCTTTCATTCAATTTACTTCTGATCGCCATTCTTTGCTAGTTGAATGGTATGTCTGTCTCTCTATGTGAGAGAGCTCCTGATGTCCAGTGCATATACTGGGTCCACAGTCAATGTACATGTTTAACCACAACAGCCCGTCTACAGCACAAATAAATGATGTGCTACGCAGGTGGCTTGAGAGACAGAGCGTAGGGATTGGTGTGCTAATTGAGAGGGAGACTTTTCAAAAGTTTAAAGAACAACGAAACTTTCAGCTTCCCCTGATGCCTTTAAAAATCTTCCACAAACCTAAGGTCTTAGAGAGAAGGCGTATCTGCCAGGTTTTTGTGCAGTTGTCTCCTCCTTTGCCTTTGCAACAAGCTAAGCAGTTTCAGGCCAGAAGAAGCTGGGATACCATGTAACTATGTCAACATGCTGTTGAGCACAGTCTAATAACCCCTGCTGAGAGGTAGCATCTGCTGCCTCCATCTCAGTTTAGCGCTAACAGGGATACATCTGCTGACTTGTATCTGACTGGCTTGGTACCCGAGATGAATGACTGTCAATGTCTCATTGTTTACATCTTGAAGGAGGATTTTATCCAGCACAAACCAACATTATTAATTATTTTCTAAAGCATTAGGTTGTCTCTCTCATTCTTAAGAAAATTAAAAAGTAAATTAGAAAAGCCTTCTTATCAGAAAAATGTTTTCATTCAACCTGATGCACTGCAGAACCCGTAGACGCTCCCGTTACCATGTGATAGTCTCTATAAGGATGGAAAGTGCTCAGGCCTCAAACCCAGCAGCTTCAAATATAAAGTAGCAGAGACCACTAACCATCTTCTGAAGGCTACACATTTACAAAACATAGCTGTAAGTGAATGTCATCTACTCCAAGGCAAGCTGAAAGCTTGAACAGCTGCCAAGGATGAGCCAAGCCAAGGGACGTGACTTGGCTCCCCCTTTCAGAATCTTGATGGGGGCCAAGGGAACTTGCTGTACGCGTATGGCAAAGCATATAAATTAAATGGTTTTTGACTGTGGCCACCAGAAAGCAGTGTCAGCATCCGGTCACTTGACTCTGCTCTAGCCCTGCCTCACAAGCTGCAGCAAGTGGCTCAGGGTGAAGGGCACGACTAGCTGGATTATGTCTGAATCCACCCACTCTTACTGCACTTCATAATTCCCCTTTGGTATGGCGAGGGATAACAGCAGAAAACGCCTTCATTCCTCAGTCCAGGCTTTTATTTTGCCAGCTACTGGCAGCTAACCATGGAAGAAAACACCATGGCTTTTTTCACTTGTTGCTTTGTTTTCAAAGGAGCAGTTTCCAGTGCAATCAAGAGTGTGTGAAGACAAGAGAAAAATGAGGTATCGACGATGGGCTTTGTGAATTACTAGTCACCAGCAGGACTGTTTAACTTTCACACTACATATCTGTTTGAATCAGAGACAAGCCTAAATCCCACGGAACAGGAGGCGTGATCTTCCTGGGATTAGTAAGCACGCTCTGTTAATATAAATCCTAACTTTTGCAATCTGTAGCTTTAATAATGTTTATACAAAAAGTAATCTAAATGACACTGTTAACTTGAAACTAATGGCAGCTGGATGCTCCATAATTTATCTCTAAGTTGTAGCTGAGCATAAGATTTACGGTGCCAAAAATGCAGAGAGATTTCCCAGACATTTACTGCCAATGAGAGAAATGCCTGTAACGCCTGATGGTGGAGTCAGCGTGCACTGCTCCAGCACCCGCAGCTCCACTGAGGCTGGGAGGCACATGCTGGAGGCAAGTGGGTTTGTGGTCCGTCAGCCACCGCAGACATCACAATATCCCTTCACTGCTGAATCACATGGTACTTCACATTTTCAAGCTCATATTACTTAATAAATAGATTAGGTGAAGGATGAATACGTGAAATAAAGTGATGCTATTTACCTCTGGGTATAAAAGATAAATGAATGGAAAGGGAAAATGTTGCACAAATATTTTAATGCAAGTGCTAACAGACAACATTGTATATGTGTAGTACAAAAGTAATCGGTAATATAACACAGATGTACCAAGAACAGAGACCCGTTACACATGCAAAGAAGAAGACTAGCAGTTAAGCACTGTCTTTGCAATTATGAACTTCCAGGCCAACTGGAAGGGGAGGATTCCTATCCATATTTACACATGGGAAGCTGAGTCATGCAGAGGTTGAGAGATGGGAATCCTCCTACGGGGAGTCAGCCTATCGCAGTCTGCACTCGCCCTTGGGGACGTGCCTGTCCCTTTCCTGGGATCAAGGAAGCACAGAGGAGACGAAGTCCCAACTGGGGACTTTAGCTTGGTACAGATGACTCTGAGGGACCTCAGACATCTCCCTGGGAAGCCTTTGGCAGAGCAAGAAGGAGATGCTAAACACCCAAAATTCATGTACCATAACAAAAGACGTTCTTCCTCTTTCCCTGAACAGTGCCTGAAAAATGTGTGTGTTTAAACAAAACCCTGTCCTACAGTTGTTGTATTACCACAGTTCAGTGGTTAGACAACTAAGGAGAAAAAAAAAAAAGTCAGTCAATAGTCAGACTAAAAAGCTTGCTTTAACACAGTTAAAGATGAAGTGAGCAAACTCTGGAGTGACTTCAGTTGAAGGAATTTAGAAATATGCAGTCTTTTTGGAGGGGGATTAATTCAGTTCATTTTTTATGTGAGGCCATACATAGTACACTTGGACCTAGATCTGAGGGTGAGTGCTGATCCCACCCTGCATTTGAAGATGTTTTAATCAGGAATTGTTTAAGAAATTAAACGTCGAAGGTGTTTTGATCAGGAATTGTGAAATTGACCCAAAGAACAGGTTTGAGAATAAGTGACGGCAAGTATTAGTGTTCAGAAAACATCATGGGATCATTGAATCGGTTCTGTTGTTCAAGTCTGATATCTTCTTTTCATCCATTTACCTTCTTCAATGAACCCAATAACTTTACAGATAGCCTTAAACTCTCAGAAATAATGTGCAGGAGACTGTGGTTTTATAGACAAGGAACAAGGAACTTGAAAGATCTTGCAAAAAAAAAGATAAAAATGAAAAAAAGGGAGAGATTTGATCATTCTAGATCCCGTTAGTGTTTGATCTGGAAGCCGAGGGTACTGATTCAATCATTTCACACAAAATGCATATCTCTAAATCAAAAGACACATCTCACTCTGAGTGGTTGTCTAAAATACATCAGACTAATGGTCCCCTGGAGAAAAGAGAGCAAGATGCCTACAGAGGTTAAATAATTCGCGTTTCTTGACCACGACTGAGATGAATCCTGTGCTGGGGAACTGTAGTTTGCATTATACTGTGAAAAAGGCCATGCATTGAAGACTACATACAAAATTGGGTATTTTAAATATCCCTTCATCATCCCATCAGAATTAGCTGAAACATGGAGGCAGGGGTGAAGCAGCACACAGCAATGTACTTCGAGGCTGTGCACATACAATGAAGCAGATTCAAGACTGTTCAGGCAATTCTATTTTTTAATTGATAACATGAGGTCATTGGCTTACATTGGATTTCCCCCAGTATAACTCAGACTGTGGAAGAACTTGAATTATCTTTTAATGAACTCCAGCTTCGCTGATGACCCGCAAAACAGTTGCAACGTACAAACTGGAGTTCTTAACACGCTTGGCAAAGCCGCTGTTTTCACAGATTGCTCACAAAAGCACTGTAACAGAAAAGGTCTCCTCAGAGGAACACTTCCTCAATTTGCTTGCAAAATAGTTTTAGGCTTTGCGCACTGGGTGATATAGCTCAAAAAATTTCACTCTTGTTTTTCTCCCCCCCTTCAGTTCTGGGAAGAAAGCTCTCCCTAAGTTGCTGGTGAAGCGTGTCCCCAAATGTCCTGTTTCCTTAACAGGTGAGAATGTTCTTCTGGAAGTGACAACTAGCCCCAGCTGTTGAAACATTTTGAAGACTACTTGTACTGAAGAAGGGTTACTTCATGTGATGAAACTCCAATCAGTAGTCCAAATATAGGATTATTTCTAGCCCCTTTGTTTTGAGAACTGCTTCACTTACTACCACACGGGCTTAAGCAAGCTGAGGGATTTTCCCCTTACAGGTGTCAGCTTGGTAGACCGTTTGCAGGATTGCTAGCTTTGTAAGCTCAAAGCAGCGATGGACCTGAAGGGGGCACTGGTAGAGTAGCTGCATGCTGAAGGTACGCAAACATAAAGGCATCGTATGAAAAACTCTGTCTAATTAACTCTTCATTGCCAGGGAAAAAAAAAAACAGAAGAAAGTGAAATCTGGTGTTTTCATCTTCCAGGTTCCTTGCGTGAGCCTCTGACTTCTCTGTATTCTCTGACTTACAGCACAGAGAGGAAGCTATCTTAGGGGAACGAGAAAACCCTTCATATATGTAGAATTCTTAGGAGCACTTATGAATAGCATATATGCCTATTCATCTTGGTGATTTTTCTGGTATCTGCTGAGACAGTATGCTATTTACCGCATTTGTAATAGAATACTATTGGACGATAGTGTGTATGGATGATTGGTACAGAAGTGGATTGCAAGCCACATAAAGCAGTCACCTTTTTTTTCATAGTATCACCCCAGTTCTTAATGGGACCTTAAGGCTTTATGGTTAAATGAAATAGACCATATTAAATTCTCTTCTGCCTCTTTGTAGGTCTTCTCCACTGATGTTTAAACTCTGGAAGATGTTGCTTGTTGATATCCAGAATTGAGCCTTTTGCAGTGGCCAGTGCATTTTTAATAAATTACAATTATGTAGCACCAAAGTTTTGGCACAGAAAAATGTTTATTTAGGTACTACAGCATTTTGATAACATATTGCGTGTGAAAGAAGAAAGCACAAACATCACACTCATGTGATGTGAATATACATACACATATGCGTATACATACACATAGCAAAAGTTTGTTCATCTGTAAATTAATAGAGAATTAATTATAAATAGTCTAACAGAAAATGTTGTATATTAAGGTTGCCATAGTGTCTTTAACTCACCTTACTATGCCTTGGGAAGTTTCACCTACAGTTTATTAGCTGCTGTATGATGACTGCACACCAAATTCTTAACTTTGGTTCATGCAAGGATGCATAATGGACTTTCTTCTGATTCGTTTCTGGAAAGATGTTAAGGAGGTGGGAATGCTATGAACATTTTTTTGAAGAGCAATTACGGTTAACTGTTTATTTCCTGTTACCATTCCTTTCTTGATAATAAGTTTCTTTTTGGCATGGGAGGAGGAGTGATACAAGGTACTGTGGAAAGAACATGTGTTACTGTGGATTTTGCATTAAGATTAATTTAGCTGTGTTGTCAATTAGGGGTTCTGCTAGGTGGAAGAAGCATGCCTTGAATTTGCCTTGAAAGACAGTAAAAATAATGTGCATCTCATGACACCTGTGCTTGTAGCATAGATAACCAAAGCACAGGTATTTAAATGTAGAAATCCAAAGCCCTTAATTCTATTCCCTCCAATGATGGGAGATTTCTCTCTCTACCTCCTACAAGAAAGCGTCCACTGTTGTGTTTGCAGTTTACATTGTTCTTCCACCCTTCAACTCTATTCAACACATTTTCTTCTAGGTAAAATCAAGAACTAGAATGAATAAGGTTTAAGTGTACACATCCTTGCTCGTCCTCCTCCTACACATTTCAAAAGTGTAAACAAATTTCTTGAAAGCTCATGAAAATGTGCCCCAATCTTCTTCTGCTATTTATCTATTCTGCTGTTTTGTCTGTTACTGTACAATTTGAGGATTTCAGCAGGTGACAAGGGGAGAAAATATTTTAATGGAAAGGACCTTGCTGAGTGCCACTCACAAACAGGGAGAAGTGGGGGATGTACGTATCGTGGAGATTTGGGTTAGGAGATTGGCACTACTGGAGGAATGCAATTTGAATGATGAAAAATAATTAATGATGATTTTCCAAGGCATTCAAGGAGTTTCACTAGAATTTTTTTTTTACACGCATTTCTATTTTAACAAAGAAAACTATCATATGATATTAGAAGAAATAAGCATGAAATTAAAGTTTTACCATAAATGAGAGACACGTCAAGATACACTTTAGAAACACACTCCTAAATTGAATTTGGCCTTGAGTCTATGCAGGCACACGGGTCACAAACAAAAAGAACACAAAGCTCAAGCTAAGCTTAGTGAGATACTTTCAAGCTTTATAGTACATCCTCTAATAATAAATTTATGCCTGAAAATATCTCTTTGCTGTCAAACAGCCCCTGTGAGATAATGAAGTGTGAGCTATTCTGTTAACCCTTCCCTGTTACCTGTATGGTATTTTTAACAAAAAAAAGCTCATTAAAAAAAAGAAAGTTCAAGGCTGAAACTCATCATAAAAAGCTTAATTGTTAGGCACGAGCCAGCACGCCCAGAGAGCAGCTGCCAGTCGCTCATCTCCCTGGATGGTCTTCAGGGCAAAACGGGAATGCGGGCCCCCATCCTGCCAGAGCGGGCTGGAGGACATGAGGAGGGTGAGGGACGGATGGCTGCTGCGCGAGGATGCTCTGCACCATGCGGGACATTCGTTAGAGGCTGAGAGCAGTGCCCTTCTGCAGGGAGAGATGGAGCGAGCAGGGCAGCTGGGAGGTGGTAGGGCTCCGAGCTGGGAGAGATGAAAGGAGGAGAAACTGAAAACAAGTATGCACGCCTCCGGGTCTCCAAAGGCTAAAGCTGTTAAACTTTGGAACCACACTAGCTCCAGGAAATAGCTGAAGTTCACATCCTATCTCCACAGTCTGCATTTAGCTGCACATTTACTCCTAAGTTTATTTTTAATTTTATGGCTGGTCCACACGCCACCAGTTGGCCTATGCTCCTGGCCTTGCCATACTTACTTGGAGATTCAAATAATTCTCTTTTTTTTGTTCATAATACAATGCTAAACCAAACAGAAACTGACTTCCACATTCCCCAACTTTCCTTAACTGTTAATGATAACTTTTTTCAGATTTCCATAGTTTTTTTTACTTTAGGAATATACAAGAAGGTAATGCAAGCAAGGTGGTTAGGAAGTTAGTTAAGGTTATTAAATGGTAGTAACACAGGAATCTGTTGCATCATTAACAAAATGAAGTGCTTTAAATCATTCTGAACCCAGGAGCTGAGAAACTAAACACTTGACCAAGTAGTCAAGTCCCAGCCCTTCCTAAAACCGGGAACCTCAGTTGGCACATCTGGATCCTGCCCACCCTGCACACAGCGAGGATCCGGCCAGCGGACCCCAGCACCAGGGCTTTGTCATCTCCCCCCTGGGTGCAGAGGGAGGAGGAGGAGGTGGCAGGAGGTGTCCAAGATGTCCAACCTCTTAGCGCTGCACAGCAGAGAGGGACGAACGCCAAAGGGAAGCCCATCAGGGGATGATCCCTTAGGCTGTCCTGATCAACTATGGGACTAGAGGAGAAAATCCATCATCCAAGGGAACATCTGTAGCAGATGGATTTTCTTCACAAACACTAGAGGAATTTGAAAACCCACAGTAGCTGTAATGATGGCAGCTTTGACAATAATATTCATCTTGGCTGAGGTCAGAAACACACATCTCTGAATGTGGAACATTCACAGGGAGTTAGTCATATAAACCCAGATGGCAAAGCCAGCCACAGCATGGAAGATTTGACTATAGATCAGGGTTGGAGCTATGGTGAACTCACAGCACATTGAAAAGAAAATGTCTTTAGAGCACCTCAAGTTAATATTCTTATGATGCTGGAAGCCTTTGCACATCTGACAGGTTTTTTTTTAAAAAAATGCCTAGTTTACCATAGCATTTTTAAACTGAGAAGTCACATTTCTGTCAAGGAGAAAATTCTGTGATAGCTGGATGTGGTTTCACAAGTAATTTTTAAAGAAATGTCCCAGTCCGGCTCCTTCAAGGGTCCTGTGTTGCGCGTATCGGAAACTCTCAGGCAATCACCTCTGTCGTTAGCGCTAACACCTCTCACCAACCCCCGCAAACAGTGCCCTGTTTGTGCGAAATCAACGGCGCCAATTTCTGCTGGATTTCGTTAAGCGCCGAAATGCGTAGTAGAAATCTGGCACATAGTGGGAAAAAATGAAGGTTTAACTGGCACCACAACAGTGTTAAAAGGGGGATTAGTATTAGCATGCGCTTTGAATTCAGAGTAATAGAAGTAAAACCAGACGCGTTTTGTTTGGCATCTATTTCATGTCCCAGTGAAACTGGCATACCACCATTCGATCAGGCACGAAGCCATCCCAACAGATGGTCCCCAGCAGCAGCAGCCAAGAGACCATGTATGAACATCAAATGCGTTTGCGAAGGGCAGGACTCCAGGCTGCCAATGTTGAAATTGTTTTCCATTCCCAGCTTCCGTGCTGATGGCTTGCGAGGCTTCGCAGCCGCTCCCCCAGCCCGGGGACCAACCCATCGGCGTGCGAAGGGTCTGCTCCGCATTCAGCGCCGGGGAGAGGGGGTACCGTCAGGACTGTTATCAGACCTTTTGTGCTCACCTCCCTCTGGCCTTTTGGAGGAGAACTTCATCACGTCAGCTTGAAAATGCTCCTGGACACACCGTTTGGGTTTAAATAAAAAGTTGGAAAAAGTGTGGGCTTCTGCTCCATAATTTTCTCAGGACCTGTGGAGGCACAAGGGCACCAAAAGTGCTTACAGAACAGGTGTGTCTGGGAGGCAACAAGATTTTTCTTCAAGGACCAAACTGGCACAGATGAACACGTTACTGTGTCAGCCGCTACGTGCTGCAAGGAGAGATATTTTTTTTCAGTTCCCAGTTAACTGGCTACTAAGCAAATCTGTTGCTCGTGCTCCTGTGTTGCAGCCTACATGGGCTGTGAGTTTGGTTTGCAGATGCAGGTGTTCAGATAACCCAGTGTGGATCTGAACGAGCCCCAGCTCTTCCCTCTCCCAGTCACCACACCTCTACTTGCAGGAGCAGAAGTCACTCAGGCTCTGTTGAGCCCTTTGTGGTCGCTGAGTACCGTCCCCCCGAGGTACCTGTGTGGCCACATGCTTCAGCTCCTGGGAAAGACTGGAGCACTGAGATTACAGCCGCAATATCTTACTCTCCTTCCCTTTTGTCGTTCCTGCTCCAAAACAGAAGGTGTTTATACTGCCAGGCCAAATGCTCCCTTCTCTATCACATGGCAGAAGAACGAAGGAGGCAAGTAAGCCTAAAACCTTGGAAGAACAACTGTAACACCAGTCCAGCGTGCTCCCTCCAGTGCCTGGCCTGGGCAGACCCAGTGGCACGGAGCAGGAGCGGTGGCAGGGGCTGCCTCCAGCCGGGTCCTCGCAGTCCGGTCTCTCACCAGTGCGCTGTGCAGAGAGCTGAGACCCCGAGGCCGCCCGGCTCTGAGGGGCAATCCCCACGTCACACGACAGGCAGGTGTCACCGGCTGTGGAGAGGTCTTTTTACCTCATCTTCTACACATTTTGTCTCTCTATGGGATCCTTTACCCTTTTAAATTACAAAATTACTCTAAAGTTCCTTCAGAGTTTATGAGGCTGAGGATCAGCTTCTCTTTACTCAGGTTCATGGCTTAATTGCCGTCCACTGTGTATAATGACGTTGTCCATCAAGGAGCTTCCTAGAGCTTAACAAGCCAGACACATAAGCTTCACAAGCATGCAAATGTAGATATATGTATTCCAAATAACTTCTCTCATTGCTGAAGTGCAGCCACCCTGCCATGAATTGTGGCAATTTTTCAACAATGTGCAGCTGCATTACAAAACCGTGCAGGATAGGAAGCAAAGGATACCTCATTTCAAGGAAACCCAGGAGGAATCTGAGATTGGCTCCATAGAATTAATCCCACGTGAATTTGTCTCCTGACCAGGTTAAATAGTTGGCAAGTGGAAAGGAAACGAGAACATATTTCATTAATCCTGAGGGTCTAATTTGCTTGTATTTGAACCCTTTTGTGTGTATGAACCTTGAAAACAGCTTGTGATTCAACATCGAATGCTTTTGTGCAGTTGTCCTGCCAAGCGAAACTTGTTTGAGCTCCACTGATGTTCCAATACCAACAACTGATACAATCTGGCTAAACCCTAAATTCCCATTTATTATGCTCTTTGAATGTTTCCAATACTAAATAAAGTGTCAAAAAAGTGAGATGGATCTATGAATACGTTGGAGAGTAAAAAAGGGGTTACGTGCACTGATACATATGTTCAGCGAATACCAAAAGGTCTGGAATCTGGCTAGGGTGCCAGAGTTGGTGCCAAACTAACTCCAAACAGCTTTTCCAATAGCATCTCCCTTCTTTAAGGTCTCAGGTGGACCAGCTTCAGAAAATGCTGACCGGGTCCACATGATGGCATTTCCAGCAAAGTCTTTCAGCACCACCTAATGAACTGCAAGGGGTTTTTCCTGGCAACGCCTGCGGGTCTGTGAGAATTCCTCAGTCACAGATGGAGCAAGCCTAGAGTCTGGGGCAAGACAGAAGCAAGAAAAGCCTGGACGAGGTCCTGTGCAGCCTGCTGTAGGTGACCCTGCTTTGGCAGGGGGGTTGGACCAGGTGATCGCCAGAGGTCCCTTCCAACCCCGAACATTCTGTGATTCTGTGAAAATACACGGCTTGAAAATAATGCCTCTGCCTGCAGCTTCTGACTGAAAGTTCATCCAGGAATGAGCCAGAAACAGCCCACTTGTAGTGACTTTAGTGTTGCTCAGGTTTGTTTGACTTAGCAACAGGCCTACTACAGGTGCTTTCTGTTTGCTACAAGTTTGTTGTTTTGTTTTGTGTTGTTTTTTCTTTTGCAACGAAATAAACAAAATTATAGCAAAACCGCACCAGCTCTGCGTGCATCAAGCAGCAGATTCTTTGTGGGTCTGACATAAAGCCTTGCTTATCACACTGGCAGATTTTTAAATAATCTTTTTCAGCCTTTTTGAAGCAAACCCTGGAAAATAGGGAAGAGAAATTTCGCAGTTTGATCTTTCCATCATGAAGTTTTATGGTTCTGTCCGTGATACGCGCACAGTTCTGTGTAAGCTGATAGCAGCACTGAAGCAGTGAAGTCTGCAGTGGGATCTCTGGCCCTTCTTCCCTTGAGGGAATTTTTTATTTTTCCTTTTGTGTCAGGTCGCAACGTTTCGGAGAAGGGTGAGCTGCCAGCATCACGCCTAAGGGCTCCTGCGACGCACGGCAGGAGTCCCAGATTTGGTCTTTAACTGGGTTCTTCGCAGTGCAGTTCGAACCCTTACTGGAGAAGCGCGTGGTTTTCCCCACCTAGATTCTCCTTTCAGAGGACGCGGGGGTGCTTTGCTTCCCCGAGCCCCCGAGGTTGCGCCGGCGGGGAGGTGGCGGAGCTTTCCCGGGCTGTGCTGCCACCTCCCGAGCAAGCCGCGGGCTCCCCCCGCTGAAAGCCGCCCGGGCCACCCTGATCCTCCTCCTCCTCCTCCTCCTCCTCCCTGCGGGAAGGACGGTCGGTGCCCGGTGACCTCCCGCTTCCCAGGAGCACCCCCCCCTCCCGCCCCGCTCCGCACCGCTGCGTGTGTGTGTGCGGGGGCGCCCGGGGGCGTAACGCCGTTACCACCGCGGGTTCAGAAACACTGCTGCCGGCCGCGGGCCTGCCCTCCGCCCCTCCGGCGGTTCCTCCGCCGCGCCGGCTGCGCGGCCCCGCGCTCCGAACCGCACCGCGCCCGCACCGCACCGCACCGCGCCCGCACCGCACCCGCACCGCGCACCGCGCCCGCCGGGGGCCGCCAGCGCCGTGCTGCCCCGCGCCCGCCAGGGGGCGCCCCAGGGCCGAGGCGCTGCCGGCGGCCGCGCTCCTTTGCCTTCAGTTAGCTTGTTCTACGTGGTTTATTTTATTTTATTTTATTTTATTTTATTTTATTTTATTTTATTTTATTTTATTTTATTTTATTTTATTTTATTTTTTTTTTTTTTTAATTTTATTTTTTATTTTATTTTATAACTGTTTTGCCTGAAGGCAAAAAAACCCCCACCTACCTACTTTTGGTAGGTCTAAGAGTGCATTTCTGCAGTGGTGATTTAAGGGGTACACTTGCTAGCTTGAAAGGAACAAGTGAAATGCTAGCTGCCCCGCTGCACATTTATAATGGCAACGTATTTCCCTCTAATATTCAGTGGCTCTCTCACGTCCAAAACCAGAGTGATATTTATTCTTTAGCGCCTAGCCCCCTTGTTTATTCAGGTTTATTCATCTCCATGAATAAGCCATTATTGGAAAACCTTTTTTCCAATAAGGCGTGAATTTGCTACTATGTTCCTTCTAATACAAGTGTAAAGATTTAATGGTAGCACACCACCTCTCTTACAGTATGTTTTCTGCCACTAAAGTAATGACAAGTGGAATAAGAGACAGGTGGTGGTATCTATAAACCCTGCTAATGGTCCCATCAACATATGTTTAATGTATTCTAGACTATACTTCTCATCCTACTGTTGCTAGTACATTTCCTCTGGCACCTCTTCTCAACAAAGAAATTTGGAGAGGAAAGGAAACGTTAATAAACCCAAAGTGTTTAATTTAAAAGCAGATATAAAGTTTAACACTGCTCATAAGACGGCTTATTTGATGAGAGAGCAGATCATTCTAGACCTCAGTAATTTTGTTGCCAGCATTAGTGAAAGGCTTTGACAAAACAAAGGCTTTTTAGATACAGTTATGGCCTTTCTGCTGCATTTGGTGTTTGATCATGTCACACAACAGCATCACTTTCTAATGGATTGCAGAAGTCAGCCAGTCATGAGACAACCCAGGGTAAGTGTTTGTTGGGAGAAAAGAAGGTCAGCTCTACAACAACACGTTATCCACTGCTAAGCTTTTTTAAACATATCTTCCTCTATTAAAAATGCATTTTGTGTTCTAAGGCACAGCTGTATTTCAGGCTGAATTCAGCTCCCCTGCTTTTCGGTGAGGCCCTGAACAAGCCTGCGCTGCCGTTTCACCTACAGAACCTACTGGAATTTGGATGCCATGTTTTCTAGCCAGCCCACAGAGGTTATCCTGAACATGCATCGTGTGAAACAGTTTCTGTCGGGCAGCCTGACTCAACAGCACTGTTAGGCTTGATTACCAGGAGCACTTTCTTCCAGAGCTCTGTGCTTCTTGAAAAGCATGGTAACTGCTGTTACCATGCTTTTCCTGGTGATGTGCTTGTCTAGCAATGGCAACAGCCAAAGCTCCCAGCTGAACTGCAGAACTCACAGCACGCCCCTGACCAGCAGAGTCCACTCTAAGCCAAAATCACTTGCATCGCCCTGTCTTCTCGTACCCTGCCTAGGATACGAGGCCCTTCCCAATAAGTGTACTCTTGACGTGATATTGGAGCAAACAAACAGAGCCAGCTGTAAAGTGCCAGTGCAGGAGGGATGAGGAGCCCTTAGGTATCAAACCCCAGCTGGACTTTAGGTACCCCAGCTCCTATGTATCACTACGTATGGGATCTACCTAAGGTACAGTGGTAGGAATCGGCTCCTCACAGAAGGCAGGTCCTTAGCTCCAGCTGGGCTTCAGGAGGAGAAAAAGGTGATGCTTTCACTTCCCAGCTTCTCCCTCAAGGTATCTGCCCAGGCAAGGGGGGTCCAGGATCAGCTGCTTCTCCTGGTGGAGAAGAGTCCCAGTCTCAGAACTGGGCACTGAGCATCAGCCCAGTGGTTCTGGGTGAGATCAGTCATTAAAGAGTTCTTGGCTTAAATACAGAATTATCCTGAGAGCAGACATGGCAGTTGTGTCCCACATGCGCTACAGGGAGAGGCTGAGATCTGATACAAACTTGTGGGTTCTGCCCTGGGCTAAGATCTTTTAAAATGCTGTAACTGTGCCTTGTTTCTCTGAATTGATTTCCTAGTTACAAGTACACACTTAGGGTAAAAAAGGGAGACAAGCGTGAGAATAAAAGAAATTACAAGAAATTCAGAAGGCTTCTACAATATGCTCTAAAGGGCTATTTGTTATTATGATGGTAACAAAACTATTTGTTATCATATTCTAGGAAAAAATACAAATATATTCTATTCATATAAAGAAATAAATTGCTTTTATGTTGTCAGTGCTATGCCAGACTCATGCTACAAATTCCAACAGAACATTAGTTTATGTTTTTTTCTGTTATTACAGAGGATCACTTCCACGCTAATGAAATGAAGCACTTCAGCCTGCACTTAGTCTTAATTGAAAGTCAATTAATTTACTCCTATATGTAAAGTTAATTTAATAAAAGCTGGATGGTACCAGTCTGCAGGCACTAGGAATCTTTCCTCTTTCCTCTTAATGATTAAAGAGGATTTTCCTTTAAGATTCACAGGGGTGTCCCTTCCCTGCCCCCCAATTTTAGCCAGTGCAGCTCTCTGTCCCGGATGCTGTTATTTAGTAAGAACCCCAGGGAAACAGATCAGCTACTAGAAACTCTTATTTGACTGAACAAATATGATCGCAGATACCCAAAGTTACTCTTCATCTCTCAAACTCTGTGAAAGAAATTATAAAGTGGTAACACAATTGTGAGAACTCCTCCGTGTTGTCGTGTCACGATTTTCCCTCTTGCTTTAGGTTCTGATTTTGGTTTTGCTTGAGAGGCAGTGCGGGTCAGCAGCAAGAAGAGGTGTTGAAGATGATCTCCTCCTTGTCTATTTTAGCTTTTACTTTCATGAGTCAGTATCTCTTGTCACCAGCTTGCCAGACCCTGCTTTCACCCATCCAGTGTGGCAAGAGAGCAGTGCCTCACAGTGCTTCCTCCATAGGTACCGTGGATGGCGGGTGTCTTACGCTGTGTCACGACGGAAGCAGATGGGACCGGATTTTACCATATTGCTAACAAAGCAGAGCCAGACTTCCTCTGACTCTTTTGGCTCCATATTTGAGTTGATGTTTATAAGGGACGTAAGCCAGCAGAGGGGGGGTTTGTCACTATTGAAGAGTGTGTAGAATCCATACAGACTTGGTAAAGACCAAGAACAAGGCACTCAGCTGCAAAAGCACAGCTTAGTGAGACGTTCCAACAACACACTCTATAGAGTTGCTGCTTTCCCTGCATGCGAAAGATCAAGTTTCTGCCATTTGAAATCATCCCCAAATTTTCCTTTCCCTGTGCCTTCCCGTGCCCTGCTATTTTTTCTATAAAATCCATAATCTAAAACAAAACATTGCTTATTTCACCAAATCTTATTTTCAATTTGCATACAAGTATCTTTACCTGCTCATCTTTTTTTACCTCTGTATTAACTCCTGGCAAGGTGCTAATAATTGTCTCGGTTATATGCTTGCAATATTGGACTTTACATCCAACCTTGCTGAGCCACAGCTTGCAGTATAGTATTGCAGTTTGTTTCCTTGGGTTTGTTTGTGGCTCTCACAGCCGCCCATTGATACTGAAGCAGAGATGGTTAACAAATACAAGCTGGGAAAATCAGTTGATCTTCCGTTTGCTGAAGGCCTGATGGAGAGCTGTACTGCAGTAGCTAATGCAAAGTTCTGGTTAAATATTGTCCTACCGTTTGCACTATACCGTCTGTTGTTTTTACACTAAAGGCTTAGCAGAGGTTGGAGGCAGTATTGACTTTGTAATTAAACTATTTTAACTTCAGGATTTTGTAATCACCGTGCTTAAACCATCTGTTATGCTACATGGGCGATTTCCCCACCCCCCGCTCCACCTTTCCTCTCCAGGTACAAAACGCCATCGAGTTTTTAATTGCAAAGCCCCTCTTACAAGAGGGGTGGAAAGGCAAAATGAGGATAATTTCCTTTTTCTAAGACAACGTGCAAAACCTCAAGGAGCTTCCACTCCTTGTGAGGGCAGGTGCACGTAGGACTTCCACTCCAGGCTCCTCCTGTCCCCTGGTCCCAGGGGCAGAGTAGAGGGCTTCTTAGCGGGGCACCTCTCTTCCCCTCACCGGGGAATGCCATGGGGAGAAGCAAGGGAACGGAATGGAACCTGAGCTCTGCCAGGGTAGAGGCTGGCGAGCGGGTTTGCTCACATGGGGACCCTCTGAGTTCTTTGTGCTCAGGAAAAGAAAACAGAAGAAAGGGTTAAGGCAGAGGACGGGGCAGCAGATTTTGTGAAGATATTTGCGTCTGTTGACTTGCCTGCGTATCTCCCTTGCTGACCACGACATCCAACACCTTCTGTCTGAAGCTCTCGATGATGTTCAAACTGTAGTACCATTGCCTGTATAATCTTGGACAAATCCCTCAGGATTTGCCTACTCCTGCAAGCTGCACGAAGTCAGTATGGAGAAAGCCTTAGCAAACCACCCCAGGCATACAACGAGCCAGCATTCCCAGCAAAACGAGCATTAGCACTTGACAACACCAAATTCTGGACTTTCAGCAGTGTGACTAATTCAATGCAAAAAAGACCGTCTTAGCTGAAACAGTTGTGATAGCAGTACTGTTAGGTATTAAAAACCTGGTCTGTCTTTCTCTGCATCAGTAAAACAAATTAACAGCATCTTGTCCTTTCTCCCAGTTGGGTGGGATTCTTTTGTGTTGTCTTGCTTTGATTCACCAGGTTGGTTTGGTCTGCAGTTTCAGCAGATCCAAACGCATGCTGAACATGTGCTGAGGTACAGTAGGAGGTTTCCTATTTTACACATATAATCAGACGTCTGGATTCTTGATTCCTGGTTTGCTGCTCTGAATTTAAATCAGTAGGTCAGACATTTTTGTTAAACTGTCGTTTAGTTTTGCTTCACCTTGCCTCAGTTTCATGTGTTCACCTACATTTTCTCACTAGCAGTCAGCTTGGCAGAGTTATTTTGACCAGTGCGTGAGAGAAATGCACTCTCACATCTTGTCACGTAAACCTGAGGCATCGAAAAAAAAAAGGAAGAGATAAAAGTGGCAGGGAGTCTTCCTAGTTGCACTGAGCAGAATTCACTTTTTTTCTCTGGTTCTAGCTTGCCAAACAAGAATTTTCTTTCAGAACAGATGAAAATGCTGAACCAGACAGCAAATGTTCTATATACCTAGATATCGGATCCAATTGTTCTCCCACGTATCATGCCCGTCACACACATTGTGTAGACCTATGCTTTGATCTCAGCCCAAGTTTGTTTGGCATTGTAGCCTCTGAAGTTCTTTTTGGAGACAGCAGACAAAGCAGTGCTTGAGAGAGGCAGATTTTTCTTTTAAGCAGTGCAAGCACACCAGGACTCCTGAGGCTGCATTTGCTCATGCAGGTAGAGGGCTGGCCGCCCTTTGGTGTGTCTTACATGGCCTCCCCATTGCCTGGCTTCATGAACCTGTCTCAGGAAAATGACAATTTCTTCAAAATTGCTAGAGGCTTAAAGAAAATTGGTCAATGTAGCATGATTGTAGGTGGGTGAGAAATTCCATTTAATTCAATCCCGTCTGACAGCAATAACCCCAGTTATCAATGATACTGGGTTTCACTAATTTCTATACCCCTTGTAAAGAAATGGCACGTTTCTGTTTATTTCCTCTCCTAAACAAGGACCCTTGTACCATGCTGTAGTTGTCGTGAAAAAGTGTAGCACTTTTACACTGAAAAAGTGTAATACCTGGTGCTGCCATAGGTCAGTGGCATGAAGCAAGACCAGTCCCCCCCCATGACCACCCCCACTCTGTGAATTTTGTTTGTATCTCTGTGGCTCTTCAGCATCCACTTGCCTGGGAAAACCATTTCATTAATGCCAGGCAGCAGGAACTGCTGAGTGTGCAACATTTCAGAAGAACTGTTTGCTTACTTGAGAAACTAAATGCAGGTGTGGAAGCCTTACAAATTGTCGATAAGCTGAAAGACTGGAGGCTAGAACTATTAAGTGTCTCTTGGGGTTTTTACATGTTTTCATGTGTTGTTCTGCTCACCATTACAAGAGTGAAGATCTGTTTCTTTAAAGATAGGCAGGTAAGTATTATATAGAATAGTATATTCTACTTACTATAGAAGTAAGTTTTCTATAAATTAGATGCCTGGATCGTTTTAGAAGGTATTTTCTATTACTTACAGGATTAAGGATCAGATCCTCATATGTATCAAAAGATCTCTGCATCCATCAGTGTTAACAAAGCTAAACTCCAAATTCCACTTTCAAAAATGCTCGGGCACTTGTTAGCTTATCTCTCTGGTCACCTCTCAGCTTAGCCCCCAGAACATGTAACTCATAGGCAGATGTTGATTAAACACACCTTCTCCGCTGCACACTATCTGGACGTCACCCAGTTCCAGCTGAGATGCTGTGTGATGCCCAGTTCAATCTGCTCTGCTAAGTAACTAGTAGTTCATGGTGGCTGGTGTTAAATCTCATTGCTGCAGCCAGCCTGGGGCTGAGGCTCACAGAGTAGCCCAAGCAGGTGGGAAAACATCTTGCCCTGACCTTGCAGACTGCACTGAGACTTTCCAGGCCCAACAGTCATGAAGGGACTTAAAGCTTGTTATGTGCTCTGTTGCGTAACTACTGCATGTCCTGTTGCTGTTGCCAGACAGACTTCTCAATCTCAACCGAGGCATCTAGGATCCCCACAGGGTGCGTGGAGAGGCTCACGTTTCACGTGGAAATCATGTGAGCCACAACTCGAAACTGTGTGAGCAGCAAGTGCTAAGCAAAGGGATTTGCTGAGCAAAAGCATCTCTCAGGGGACACCCACCTGCCAAATTCTGGTTTGCCTGGAGGTAGACAAGAGAGGGACACAGTTCCAGGCCTGAATAACTCAGCTTTGCTTGTGTCCGAGTTGTCCAGGATGCAGGGGCATATCGCCTATTAGTGACAGATGGTGCCTTGACTGCCGGCAGAAGTAGCATGAACCTCATTCCCAGCTCCTTGAAGAGAGCAGGAGACCTGCAAGGCTACTCTTGGAACACTGTGAAGGGCTGGTGAGGGAAATCTGGTTCACATCGATGATGTGGAGCAGATGTGGACTCTGGCGTGGATGAATCTTTGATTGATACTGTTTTCCCGCAGCGGGAACTGCTTGGCTCGAGGGTGTAGCCAGAGTGTGCTCGAGCAGTTATATGGGAAGGACTGTAAAATCAGGAGATAAAGACCACTCTGCAAAGCAGAGGAGCAAATCAAGCTGACTATATAGATGTGCTTTTAGTTTCTTCTGATGGCACTGTTCCACTTCATGTAAACTTTGGAGCAGGATTACAGACCTCATTTTCTTCCAAATGAGAAAACACCACGATCAGCTGGAATAGCTTGATACCTAACTTAATCTGTGACTCAGTTCATATTTATTTGTTTAAGCAAAGTGTTACATCACCAGTACAATGGATTGAGTCCATTTCAGTCTCATCCTCTACATTTTATTCATTTAAAAATTAATTTCCCCAGTTTTCCACGTACTCTTCATTTAGAATAAAATTCACCTTTCAGTTTTAGAATTAACATAATAGTTTAGGTAACTTCATATATTGTCTTCTAAAAGTCTTTTAAAATTACCCATACTATCAATTATACACTGACGAGTATTCTGGTAGATTCAGAAACGGAACTGAAAGAGAACTGTTACAGCCAGGGCACTGAAGGTAGTTCATCAGTTCTTTTTCAGGAGCCAGAAGCTGGATAACTGCTACCTTAAGCATGCCTGGAGACTGGCCATGTGATTTCTAAAATTACTTACCATGAACTGAAAGCTGGAGACTGTCAGATACTCACAGCCTCTGTGGACTGGGTGTGGAGGAGGGCTGCTCCAGTACATCAGTCAGCAGACGGCACACCTCCTTGTGAAAAAATGTGTAGAGTCGAAGTAGAGATGCTGTTTGAGGATGCTGTATGTCTGGGCTAGTTTTGGAAGACTGATCATACTTGGAAGAGGAAGCTTGGTAAAGACTGCATTAGAGAGAAAGGAAGGGCTGTTTATTTCCACCCCTTTGTTACATACAGTTGGCATTTTTACTGTAGTGGAGATTTTCTAAAACATGTCGTTTTAATTAAATTTTTTATTGATCTCTATGTATCTTGATGCAAAACAGGTGACAAATCCATAAAGTCAGCTTCTGAACAAAGCCGAATTATATGGAAAAAATAAATATCACAAGAATTAAAAAGGCATATAATATCAAACTCTAAATGTACAATTTTACTGTATCTCTCTTTTTACTGTAGCAACAAGGGCACAAGGGCAGTATGAACATGTGGCCCTTTATTTGGTCAAGGATAATAATCAACTAAGCCAAAAGGAAGAGAAGTAGATTTTCCTAGTTCAGCTGCTAATAAAATCTTTTACGTGTTTCCAGTTGTGTAACCATTGCTCCATGCAGCACTGTCACACGCAGTCATTGTTAAAAGGGAAAAAACTGTTCAAGCAATAAGGATCCAAAATGTAGAAAAATGGTATTTAGTGTGACTAACTATGCAATGGGCACGATATTTTGCCTGCTTTAATTTCAGATCCCAGCCCCGCTTTTCTCCTGTTTTGCCTGCTCTTGCCTCCATTGGCAGGCTCAGGGCCTGGTGAGAAGTGATTCTGCTGAGCCTTGTAATTGCTGCACATGTCTGGTGACCATGGAAGCAGCACAGTTTGTGTTAGGATCTCCTGCTTTCCTGATCTTTCACCATCCCAGTAATGCTAATTACTTGAGATTTCCTCATTAGCAGCAATGCAGCATCTCTCTAGAGGCTATAGATACCTACGGTCCTTCCATTAAGGTTATCATTCTCATCCTAGGCTGTGAAAGATGCATCTATTTTCCATCAAAGAGGCTTTGGTTAATGACTACTTAGACGTGCCTTGATCCCGGCTTACACCATTTCTGACCTAGTCCTAAGCTTTTTTTCCAACTTCGTCCCAGCCTTTTATTCCTGTTCTTATCTGAAGTTAACGACTATGTCAGTGACTCTTACGATTTCAATAATGAGCACAGATCCTTGCAGGTCTTAAGTACATAATTAGTTCAGATTCATTGCCTCATGTTGATCTGAACCCCAATCATGACTTTAAATTCCCCTATGCTAGCCTCAGAAGTATGATTGGCAATGTGGTCTCCATCACTTAAAACCTCAATTTAGTCTCACTCACTTCTTCTAGACCTGGCTTTAACCTAAATGACTCATCTTCTTTCCCTTCCAAATGGAGATTTCAAATCAACTTTAAGCCGACTCTTAAGACTAGACCTTGAAGGAATCATAACTAGATCACCTGATCTGGCAGTGGGTTTCATATAAGCTCAACAACCTTTGCTAAATGCAGAAACAACCCACTTTCACGAGCTCCTGTGCAAGTAAATTGTAATTCTGACTACAATATTAACCTATAATGGTCTCCCTACATTCTGTTTTATCTAGAACTAAACACAGTCTGTGGGTCCTCCAGCAACATTAAGACAAGCTAAATCCAATGTTGACTCTTGGTCTCAGCTTCATGTTGACCCAACCCCTGAAGTTAACTCTAATGACAAAGCTAACTTAGGTTTAAGCTCCACTCTGAGTACATCACTAAGAAGAAAGCAGCAAAATTTCCTGATTAACTACATTAAGTTAAAGACACCATGCAGGCCCTACTGGCAAGAGCCATAAGCCAGGCTCAGGCATCATGCAGTCTCATCCAGCATGCTAGCCTGAATCAAGACCATAAACCCAGTTATAGGTATTCTCAAATCCTATAAGCAGAGTTCATCATAAAAACTAGACCTATGACCTGTTTCAGACAGGGAACTAATACAGCTTTACAGAACCTTATTTACAACAGTCAGAAGGCCCATACTAACCAGCCTGCCCCATCCAGACTCCATTCCCAAGGCTAATATCAAATTTAATCCAATCCCTAAAGCTAGGTTAGTGATTCCAGTTAAACTGCAGCCCAAAACTATTCATACAAAAGGCTACTACCTACAACCTGGGACATATCAGCCCTAAAACTAACTCTAATCTATCTCTTCCCAGTTATCAAACCCAGGCAAGGCTTCCTGCATTACTTAGGTCTAATCACTAGCAGGCAGCCTCCATAATTTCAAGGTTAGCTTGATGGCCTCTTTTATTTTAGCACAGTACTATTGGCTGCTGTGGGACTCCCAGTCTGGAGCATCACGGCTTTTTCCAGAGGTATGGCGTTGATGGCCTCTACTGTTACTCTCTGGCTTCTACAGATTCTTGTCTTTCTCTGCCTGATCTTTGATTATGTTCCTAACAGATTTAGTTTCTTTAGTGTCAATTATCTGCTTTTCCAAGGGTGATAACATCTCTACAGTTTTTCTTTAAGGGCTCTGAGCGCAGTGTTTTTTTGGTCATTGTTTCTTCTCTGGACCGCTTGATCCACAAGGCTAAAGTCCACTTAGTTCTCCTCCCACACCGAGGGAAACACCACTGCGCTGTCATATAAAGCATCTGTTCTCTTTCCGTGTATCTCCAAAGACGCTGTGATCTTCTAATTGTCTGCCTGAAACATAAGGTTCTGCTAAAGGGCTCATCGCTACCCGCTGCACGGCCAGCTGCCCTCCTCTCCACGCCCGCTCACCACTCGTGCTCTCGATGGAGACAGCTGGCACTGTGCTGGTCCGACCAGTACGACGTACGTGGCATGTGGGGTGACAGTGTGATACACAGGTTTACTTTCTATGAGTAATTTCACTGTGTTTTCACTAAACATGTAAAGGTAAAGGCAGAATTTCTTTCACTAATTTTGAGTCTGAAGCAAAATCCCCGTAGTCCGAACTGTCTTCAGAGTTGAAGAACTGCACTTCTCTTCCAGCACGAACCACCTAAGTTTCCCTGTTGCTTGCTAGGCACAGTACAATGGCACACAAGACAATTGCTTCATCGTGGTCAATTAAGATTTCTTTTAGGATCAGTTTTACTTTAGAAGCAGAAACAGATTTTCTAGCACCAGTTCAAACTCCTTGATGTTGGCAAATAGATCAAAAGAATTTCATTTTTCATCCTTCCTTCTCAGAAAAAAAAGCTTTTTTTTATTTTTCCTTTAGGCAATATTCATTTGTTATTGATTGTTCTCAATATCTACAATTCTTTATCACAAATTTTCTGGCAGGTATATATTAAAACCAGCATCCTAATGCTTCCACAAAAATGCAACTGAACTGAGTAATACAAGACCACCAAGTGGCGACTCCACTGCTTCTTCGTATGATTTACTGTAATGCTGCCACGCTACCAAAGGTAAAAATCTTCCCATGGGGTATCCACAAAAGCTATGAATTATTTCTTTTCCCACAGAAAAAAACTTGCTGTACTCATTGAACCACATATTTGACTGAACTAATGGGTTGTAAAATGGAGATTTCTCCTTTGGTTTTGCTAGTTACATTTATGGGTTTGTTTTGTTCTGCAACACTATGAGAGATTCCTCTTAACTGGCTATTTGAATATTAGAATTTTTTTCAACTGCTCTTTGCTGTTGATAATGAACTGCAATTTACATGAGTGTGATACCTCATGCTACTCTGTGTTTTGCAGCCATCAAGAGAATCTGCACGTTTAATGCTATAATATTGTTTCTTATCTCAGATAAAGTGCACATAAAGTAATTTACACCAAAAAAAAAACCCCCACAATGTAAAACGGTTCACATTAAAAAAGAAAATGACTGGAAATAATGCATATAAATCTCATATGAGTCACTATGCACAACGAACTGTGCTTTTTATGTAGGTCCTGGTGGACTAAGACCCTGTCTGCTAGTGGCTGCCTACTTCCTCTGAATTCTACATATTGTTCTCATGCAAGTTCAATAATCTGGAAGTTACTAGCTTAAAGTAATTATTTATGCCATGCCATTTATCAGCACAGGGAGCCAAGCATTTCAGGATAGTGACATATCCCTTCCCATAGTGACATATCCCTTACCTTCACACTCCCCTTCCCCATCTTATCTCACTTGGAATGGGAGGGATCATAGAATCATAGAAAGTTTTGGGTCAGAAGGGACCCCTAGAGGTCATCTAGTCCAACCACCCCACAGCAAGCAGGGACACCACTAACTAGATCAGGTTGCTCAGAGCCCTGTCCAACCTGGTCTTGAATGTTTCCAGGGATGGGGCCTCCACTACCTCTCTGGGCAACCCGTTCCAGTGTTTCACAACCCTCATTGTAAAGAATTTCTTCCTTATATCCAGCCTAAACCTACCCTGTTTTAGTTTAAAACCATTACCCCTCGTCCTGTCATTGCTGTCTCTACTAAAAAGATTGGACCCATCTTTCCTATAGGCTCCCTTTAAGTAATGAAAGGCTGCAATCAGGTCTCCCCGCAGCCTTCTCTTCTCCAGGCTGAACAAGCCCAACTCTCTCAGCCTGTCCTCATGGGAAAGGTGCTCCAGCCCTCGGATCATTTTTGTAGCCCTCCTTCGGACCCGCTCCAACAGTTCCATGTCCTTCTTGTGCTGAGGGCTCCAGAGCTGAACGCAGTACTCCAGGTGAGGTCTCACCAGAGCAGAGTAGAGGGGCAGAATCACCTCTCTCAACCTGCTGGCCACGCTTCTCTTGATGCAGCCCAGGACACGGTTGGCCCTCTGGGCTGCCAGTGCACATTGCCGGCTCATGTCCAGCCTTTCGTCTATCAGTACCCCCAAGTCCCTCTCAGCAGAGCTGCTCTCGATCCTTTCATCCCCCAGTCTGTATTGATACTGGGGATTACCCCGACCCAGGTGTAGGACCTTGCACTTGGCCTTGTTGAACCTCATGAGGTTCACACAGGCCCACCTCTCCAGCTTGTCCAGGGATCTGTCTGTCTTCACTGACTATAGCAGTGATCCGCTTAGACAGCAAACCTGACTTCTGTAGGACTAATTTTCAGAGGAAATGCTCTCTGAATAATCACGAAGAATGAGCTTTTTTGCAGTAGTTACTTCACTTGATGTAAAGCATTGCCCCGTAAATACTTGTTTGAGCAGTGTGTATTACCACTACATGTCATTGGGAATTACTGTCGAAACCAAAACTTTCAGGCATCATTATGACATTTTTGATTGCAACATAAGACTTCACCATGAATTTGGAAGCAATTGAGCTGGAGTATTCTACATCTCAATTACTGAACTATGGTATCTCATTTCTGCATAAAGTATTTCATATCAGGAATTATTCATGAGCTAGCCCAGTCAATGCTCCTTAATGTTTTTCTGCTGCAATCAAAAATCTCATGATAGGAAACACTAAAGGAAGTTATACAGGATTAGAAATAAAAACTTCATTGTGGTATCATCCATTGTCTTCCACCAGAAATACCAAAAATATGTTTCATTGCACAGTATCCAGCATATATTCAATGGACTGAAGAGGAATACGAACATCAAATACTCTCAAACGATTCAGAAGACTGGATTAAAATCTAAATCTGAATCTGATGGTGGGACAATCTGACTATAAAATAACATCTGTTCTTTCATGAATATGTAGCAAGCAGGTTGTTTTGTAAGTGCGTTCTCTTCTTTGTCCTCTTTAATACCATCAGTGAATATGCTTAACCTGGTTTCTCCAGAAACTTACGTAAATACGTTTGTATAATGAATATCATGGCACTTGTAAAATAATTTATTATAAAAGCTGATCTGGAAGGTTGCAATATTTTTCAGCATCTTTACTACTTTTGGTCTCAATATAAACAGTTGCACTAAATCCATGCAAGCTGATGGACATCTCTTTTGTGGATTTCCATCAGTACAAAATTTGGGTTCATACCACAAGTAATTTTGAAATCCCATGACATTCTGTGGCACAGCTTCATTTGTTTCAGTTATTCAGTTGCAGTAGCAGGCTACTGCAATTATTTAGCTTATGATACTTGCATGTTTTGTTGGTTTTATTTTAAGAGAAAGTGGTTTATTTTAGAAGAAAAAAAAATCCCCACAACATGTTTTATTTATTTCCTGAGGACTTCCACTTGCATAAGTAGGCACTAAACATTGGAAATTGACTTTCCAGAGCACAACAGTAATAAAAACTTCAGAATTTGGCTTAGTTTCATTTAAAACAGTAAAAATTGACCTTGTAAACATCTCCATAGGAGGTAGGATACATACATTTGACAATCTGCCAAATAAGAGAAAGTAAACTGTTACTCTGTGATCCTAATAAATAATGAGAAACACAGGTATTAAATAAACATTTTTATACAAAAAGATATAAGTGAAACACTAAAATAGCATTTTTAATAAATTAAGAATAGATGTAATAATTTCTTTACAACTTAGTCTTGCTTGCAAGAATCGCTGGCTCTTTCTGCTCACCCTAAATTTCTGACTGAAAAGCTGTAATGGTAAGGGCAATCCCGTGTGATTCACAGGCAGGACCCAATCTGAATATAGTCATTTTTTTGTGTGGAGGGCTGCTAATATCTCTAAAATGGCTCCTTTAACACCTATATATAATACTTTCCTATTCCACCAACTTGAAGGGCATTGTCATCATAGCCTTAACGTTTGGATTTGGAAAGTAAGCTTAAGGCACTGGCATGTCTCTCCCAGTTCAGGTTCCTCCAGCAGCTGCTCCCATGAAGACAGTGTTAATTGGTGGTAAAGACGACACCATATCTCTGCTTGGTGGGCCATGGGACTCCAAATTATCCTGAGAAGGGAACTGACCAGATGTTCCATACATACACTGGGAAGAAGATGTGGTTTGCATGTTTGAAGCTGTGGGAAAAAAAGGTTACCATCATCGCAAGTTTTCTATCTATAGAATTTAACAAAAAACACAATTCAATTTCATCTGATGGAAACACTTATCTACCAGGCACACCATCTGAAGGACAGAAATGTCAACACTTCTATACTTCACTCAATTTACCTGTATTTCTGTAACTTTTCTTCATTGGCTCCTCATGCCATCAGGGAACAGATCAAAACCCATGTATATATAAACTCTGCTAAAAATCCAGCTACAAGTCTGAAGTTTACAGATTGCATATGAGCCATCTTCTATGAAAGATGCGCAAAGCTATTTATGCTTTAAATTTAGATTGAGCACTATGCTTGTCTTTGCATACTTTGCACCATTCAGGTCCATATTCACTGGTGGTACCACCACCACCACCCAGCACATATCATCATAGAATACAGAAGGTACTTGATGGGCACAGTCCCTGTGTGGCGGTGCTGGGTTTTTCACCCTCTTTAGCATCCTTTAAAGAACTTAGCACTGAATTCTTGCAGAGCCTTAATGAGGCAAGTGATGTCTGATCTTCTGTGCAAGGTTAACAGGTAAGTAGTAGGAAGAGGTTATCTTGTGGAGAAACAAATGGTGCCCTAGTTTATGTCTTCCATGCAACCCTTTCTGCAACGTGAGACCAAACTCAGCTGTCATTTCTTTAATGCATATACCAAAACCAACCCTTTGAGGTTAGGTACTTACACCCAAGATTCACTGTCAGTGGGAGCTTTGCCTAACACACACAGTTGTTCAAGCACAGGACAGGAAGGGACTATACCACAGGATATATATATTGAGACATCCCTGACCCAGGGTTCATTTGATCGGTTTGAAGTGAGGATCCTTAAGCACCCTTAGAAGAGCTCAGTCCTTTATTAGCTCACTTAATTGTCAGAAAGTGTTTCCTAACACGTATTTTTCTGCTATTCAGGCCAGTCATTCCACTCCTCATGGACAATGGATCATAGTCCTCCTTATGGGAGTGAAGACTTCTTAAACCCACTGTCCTGCAATTTTAAGGAAAACACATCTTATGATACATCCTAGGTACTGAGCTATTTTATCTCTATATTGCATCTCATATACTGTATATGTGAGTTACAGTTTAATACTCCTCATTTGTTAGGATGCTAAAAAGTTCATAGCTCTTCCTCAGTCATTTGCTATACTTACGCATAGGAGTCCGACAGACAATTGAAGGTGAGGACTCTGCATAGTACGAGCTTGTTTGTTTTCTTCCGCTGTCATCCAAGATATTCAGTGGATCATGTATATCATTGTATGATGGCAATGATCGAATGCTGCTTACACTGCTGATTACAGAAACATGTTGATCCACCATTGTTCCAAGTCTGTGAGATTCTGGATAATTAATATGGTTTCCATAATATCCTATTGACAAGAGATTGGAAAAAAGCAGAGTGAAATTACTGTTGAAGAGAAAGGGCAGGGTAGGAGCCTGTGATACCCTGGGACAAAGGTTATTGTTACTGGCTGAGTCCCTTGAGAATAAGATTATTTATGCACATATACAGCCTAGTAACATTGGTAACATACGCAGTAACTGAGCCAAAAAAGGAGTGGTAACAAGGGAGTAAAAAGATCCTAAGAGTTCAGTCATGCCTTCAGTACAGAACTGCCCTTCCATTCTAAGTTCAGAAGCAAACAGTAGCCTGCAATCAGTGGCCATAAGAGACACCATGGGGACTCTTATCCACAGGTCAGTGCTCCCTTCTGAAGCTCATAAACAAGGAAAGTATATGTGGGAAAAAAATCTGCATGGTAATACACACTTCTTGCATAAACAAATCCATGTAAAAGCAATATATCCCCTGCCTCTTTTCTCCAGAAGAGCAAAGTGGTTTTGCTGACTATATCCCTGAAGCAAATTGTGGCAATAACTTTGCATTTGAAGTATGAGAAATATTAGGGACAAAGTCTCAAATTAGTGCTAATGCACATTTTTATACTTTGTTTCACCATCCTGACCCTGTGACTAGAATGGTCCATTATCCTGATCCCAGAGTTAAGCTATCTTATGCCTGCTCTGTTTCATAGTTCATGTTTTGGGGGCTTTCCAAAAGACTGTTAAATCACAAGGTCATCCTGGTTTTGCTTCCTTTGTGCAAGACATGGTGGTGGTACCAAAGGAAGATTAGTGTAGGTACAGCAGATGCATTTGAGGTCAACTGAGGATTCACCAGAGGAAAATAAATCCTTAAGCAGCTTGTTAAGCTGCTTTACAATCTCTGTGTGTCATCAAAGAAGTGGAAAACAGGAAGGTATAAATAAGAGCTGAAAAACATCTTCAGCAGAAAAAAAGCAGAGCAAAAGTGTTTTACTCCAGCAAGTAAAGAGAAACAGAAGGGAAAAATAAAATACATATTAATACCGTTGGAAGCATTAGTGGGATATGCTGCTCCTGGGCACGTGGACACTGAGTTGCTCAAGAAATTGAAACTTCCAGTATTCAGAAACTGAATATTGTGTGTGTCCTGAGACATGGATGAGGGACCGTAGCTGGAAGGGGATCTGGCATTGTACGGAGACACAGCACAACTGTTGCTGAAGTAGTCTCTGGAGAACTGCTGTTCACTCAAGGCATTGAATCGGCTGTGCTCTACTCTGTGGTGGTAAACTCCTGAAGTAGAATGGGCTTGAGTTCTGAATATAGCCTGGTAATTGGAATTGTTTCCATAGTGATTCTGACTAGTTTGTGACAAAGTCTGATAAAGGGGTTCTGAGTAGGAAGAGCACTGTGAATGTGTGGATAACACTGGACCTACACTTGGAGGTCTCACAGCCATTGGCCCCTGGTTGATAACACTTCCTCGGCTGACCATGGCTGGCGAAATGGGTGGAGTCATAAGGTGACCAGTGCTTTGAGACAGCTCCATCTGACCTGGAATAAATAAGCATTAGCTGAGATTAGCATTCATACTGCAGTACTGCTGAACAGGGCAGATCTGTTAAGACACTAACCCTCTAATGAAGTGTACATTACCATTTGAAACCTTTACAAACAATATGCATTGGCCGCCACCTATACGATACACATTCTTTAATCCATGGCTTCCGGCTACAAAGCTTCCCACTGTCATTCTCCAACCTGGAGGCTGCCACATTCAGTGGGAAATTCCAGCAGTTACCAGCTTCGTGTGCTCCACATATTACTGTTCATTCTCTCCTCACAAGAACCTCACCAAGCCAAGAGGTATAGGCTAGTTTTACCATTGTTCCAAGAGGATCTACTACTGGCAGGGCTCTACAATGGCCACCTTCTGCAAATCAGCACAGAGGGTGAGCTCATGAAACTTAATTTACTAGAGGTCTTTATAAATGCATATGGTTATTGCTTCTCCTACAGCAGCGTGTTACTGTGGGCTGAAAGACTGACAAGCAAATAAAAGGAGAAACTAGAAGAACTGATACACACCTGTGAGCTGCATATCGTCACTGTCTCCTGTGGTGAAGGGGTTCAGACCAGAAGGTACACTGCTGGGCTGGCTGGCTGACAAGGACACATAGGTTTGCTCTGCTAGACACTCATTTTTGACTGAAGTGTCACTGGGCAGAGGAGCAGCTTTGTTACGATTTGCTAGGAAGCAAGAGCTTGGTGATGCGGTAAAGGTGGCTTTGCTGGCATCTGGAAGAGTAAGTGAAAATTCTTGGCAGCTGTTATGTATGCTCATCGAACATAAATTCACCACTGGTATATAGACAGCGTATGAGCTGCCTGATTTGTTTGTATCTTTGGTTGCTTATTTTAAAAACCCAGTGAAGCCTCCATATTTTGCATGTAGCCCATGAATACAAATACTGCTCTAGTCTTCATCTTCCCAGTGGAACTGTTTGTATCATATTCCCTGACCACAGATCTACCTGACAGAGTATCAGTTCATTATTGAAGCCATCACAGTGAAGGTGTGAAGCAGATTTATTCCCTTAAAGTAAATCATAGACTCATTAAAGCTGAAAAAGAGCTCTAAGATCATCAGGTCCAACCGTCAACCCAACACCACCATGCCTGCTAAACCATGTCCTGAAGTGCAATATCTACACGTTTTTTGAACACCTCCAAGAATGGTGACTCCACCACTTCCCTGGGCAGCCTATTCCAATGCCTGACCGCTCTTTCAGTAAAGAAATTTTTCCTCATATCCAATCTAAACCTCCCCTGACGCAAATTGAGGCCGAATGTCAAGTAAATTGCACGGACTAAATCAGGC